>NC_134043.1:6973747-7683117 GCF_965140245.1 Athene noctua
AGCTGGTGTAACTCAGCCTTGATTACTGCAAGAAATGTCCTTTTGCTTGATGGTGTAATTAAGACCAAGATTCATTGCTGGGTAGATTTGTGCTTTTCTGTCAGTGGCTGTGATTTGTACTAGTCATGCTTTCCACTCTGTGATGTCCTGGTCCCATAAAAAGATACAGCCTGTAGCATTTAGAGAACCAAATTGTAACTTGTGTTTCCCAAATGTGAAAACCAAAATAACCCAGTTATTGCTTTTTTATTGCAGGAGATAGGGGAATGGCCATATAAACTTTACATGTTAACAGCCAGAAATCTCCTTTCTGCGTGTGTGTATTATGGAGGCACAGAGCCTAGTTGGGGGGAAAGGGGCATTCACTGCCTCGTTTGGCATGTCCAGATGTGTTTCTGCTGTGGTCAGTGTCATTTATATGGATCCCAAAATGGGATCTCAACTCAGCCCCTGACCACGCAGCACCACCCCGTTCCCCAGCTCTTGTCCTGTGAAATTTCAGATGCTGCAGCAGCAAATACATTGTGAGTAATTCAGTAGATGGATGGTAAGGCAGTAAGTGAATTGCTGCAGTAATATCTACGCTATTTTCAAACCTTCTGAATGGTCTATTAGATGTAAAATTAGATTAGAGAGAGCAATTAAAATGGTAAACCTGTAACAAAGAGTTATACATTGTTGTTTTAAAACCAGAATTGACCACTTGAACAGTTTATATCAGCCACATCTCTTGCCTTTATTTGAGCCTAGAGGAATTTAAAAAATATTTCATTAGCATTAAACCTGATAGATTCTTTCCATTAAACAAAGTGAAGCAAGTATAATGCAACACAGCTAGTAGCACTGTAGTGGTGTAAATGCTAAAATATACAAGGTGCTTCAGCTGGGGTCCCATTGTGCCCAGTATTCATATTTTGAAAAGGTTTGGAAGTTTCTCATTAAAGATAATGAGAGTTGCCAGGTGTCCAGCAGCTCATGTAACGAAGGACTGAGTCCAAATTATTTCAGTTATATCTTGTAAATGGATTTCTGTTGTCTTTTACACAGATTTCCAGTAAATAAACTATTACTTCTTAACCAGACCTCTGATACTATGAGCCTTTTGGCTGTATAAACTCAAAAATATTTTGAATAATGCATTATATATTGCTATATTTACTATGAATAGGCTGTAATTTATATAAAGTAGATTTAAGATCTTTTTAAGTTTACTGGATAAGAACAGCTTTTATCTCAGTATTAATAGCTCTTAAACATAATTTCATCTACACATTTAATCTAAATTAGCTGTCTTCTGAGGTGATTATATTGCTTAAAGGTTTTTTTTTTTCTTTCAACCGGACCATGCATTTCCCAGCAGCTTAGTTTGCTGATATTTGATTTGTGGTGATACAGATCATATACAAGCTGGCTTGTTGTTTTTAATGAACTGGATGTGTTGTATAATAGAATTGCTAGGTTTGTGTTAAATTACAGCTTTGGGACTCATTATTGTGAGATGTTATCTCCTTTGAACTGGCTTATTTTATCACAAAGAAGGAAATTGAATTTGCTTAAGATGGCAAATGCAGCAATGGATGAGTTGGTTGGTGAGTGTTTTGGGGCACCCTGTTGAGCTGATATATATTTTATCTTATCTAATTCACATTCTGCCCAGAAGATGCATACACCCACACATAGGTCGGAGTCCATATAAGAAAGCCTAAAACAAACAACAAGGACAATATATTGATGAATTGTTAAATGGTGCTCTTTAGACATTGGTTTTTGACCATTTCAACTGTAAATTCATGAGATCCTTTCCTTAGGGAGTTTTATTCCAATTTTCAGTAATGTGCGTGCAGAAGCTAATGATGCATTCTTCCTGCACATATTTAGCTTCTGCGTGCAAATATTTCAGCACGTACACAGAAGCAGTTATCAGGCATTGAAGTTTAAGTGTGTGCAGCAGGATAAATTGTGTAAAGCCCCAAAATTATGTTTTTTTTGTGACAATTGTAGGTTTGGAAGATGAAGCCTCTGTGTGTCATTCTTGGCATTTCTTTTGCCTTGAAAAACATGTTGAGCTTCCAGCCTAATGTAATGATGATATATGGGAAAATTAAATAATTTTGTTTACTTGAATAATTTTAGCTGCTGTGTGCAACAATGTATAAAAACACTGCTGTGAGTTGACAGAAACTATAGACACGTGACGAGCACTTCTGCTCGAACAGTTTAAATCAGTGAAAAAGGGGTTCAATTCACAGGTGATTTTAAGAAAATGCTAAAGCAATGTAAACTGGTTATAAACTGGTGTGGCATATGCTTTCATTTGGCTTCTACTTAGCTGCCTGTTACAACAGTGCCAGCTTCTATGTTTGGCATATGTTATGTTAACGTATCATAAAGATGTTAAATATGCACAAACTCTGCAGTGATCTGAGTTGATAAGAGAGTCGCTGAGCTGTGTTTGCCCCCACTCTTTCAGCCTCTAACAGAGTCTAAAGCAGTGTCAGGCACGATCCCCGAAGGGGTCGGAAAGTGTTCAGCGGAGCAGAGGGAAGCAGGCTTTCTCCACTGACACGACATCCCACCTCCAGCTCACGTGAAGAGGGTCCAGGTGTGGAGCGTATTGCTCAGAGGCAATAAATTCACACTGTTAAGGGCAAGAACTAGGGGTCCTCTAGGAAGCCAGAGTAAAGGGAATCTGCACAGAGAAAGTGCCGGGAACTGCGAAGCCCAGAACCGGCAGCTCCCATGAGCCAGGAGCAGGGTCCATCTGCTTCTCGCTCTGGCTTTGGCCTCTGAGTCACAAGGCAGAAAAATATCCCCAAGAAAAGTCTTGGGGGATTTTGCTGTGCTGCAAAGGCAGCTGTCCCCGGAGCTCATGTGTGACTAAGAATTCAGCTGAGTGACCTCAGTTCAGGGGGTCACTTTGGCACCTCCAAATCCATTCCTGGCTGTCAGAGCCGGTGCATCCCCCTGATCCTTCAGCACTCAGGTGGGGCACGGGCATTTTGACTTAGTGCTCTACATCCACATCTACCCAGAGCACGTGTCCTGGCTTCTGGGGGCACTGCCGTGGCAGTTTGAATTTTTGTGTAGAGGTGTTTGAATCACTGCAGTTAAAGTCAGAGTTTTATGATAAATGAAGCTTTTTGATAGCTGTGGGGACTCAGATGTAAAATATCACATTAAAGGTTGTTCCTTGCAATGCATCAGAACTACTCTTCCTTAAAAAGAAAGCCAATAAGCAACAATAAATATTTTTCTTTCAGAGTGGGCTTAGTAACTCATTTTAAATGATTCTTCTAAACTGCCTGTGATCCAGAATCACATGTCATAGAGGGGAAGAAATACTATCTATTGGCTCTCTGCGTTAATATTTAGGGTGGATTGTAATGATGAAGCTGATATTGAACTCTGTGCAGTTAATTTGCTTTTGTTGAAGTAACCTTTAAGTTATAATTCCCTTAAACAGACCTTTGTTTTCTGCATACTGATTAGTGCTCTGTCCCATTCATATCCAGTATGCTGTTTTATATCCTTTCTTGCTTCATCTTGGCCACCATTATTTAACATATAGGGTAGTATATACCATGTGACATGATTTTTTCCTCACTATGCTTTCCTGGCCTAAGAAAGTTTCATTTTTTGCATGACCTTGGTTCTGGAGGTCTTGATTTACATTACATTAACAGCTTTATAGAAGTCACTTTATGGTTTGCTTTACTGCAGAAAACCAGAACAGTTTTACTGATAGAATTTACTGCTCATTTTTTCTGAATTGTTTTTGACATATGTTCATGTTTTGGCTTTTACACCAGTGTTACTAGTAATTACCTTGCTTCCATTATTTTTCTTTAATAGAGGATAAATGAGCATGTGGTATTTTCCTTTAGTAGAGCCTGAGTATATTTGAGATATTTCTTACGATGGGAAGAATACTGTAGGCATGATTAATAGCATCATCATTGTAACATAATTTAGTTAGAAGGACTTATACAACTGATAAAGTGTCATGCACTTCTACTAAACTGCAATCTAAGTGAACTGTATTTCAGGTTTTTATATCCTCATTTCTGTCTTCTGTAAAGATATTACTGTAAGATTCATACAAGCGTCTTTATAGTTTCACACTAAAAGCAGTGAAAGTTAAATCAGTTCTTCTTGCATGAAACATAGTTTCTATAAAAAACGAGTAATTATCATTCTGAAAAAGGAATAAATAAGTTCACTAAATACTCTGTTGCAGACTGAAGTTGTGACTAGATGAAATCTTTTCTAAAATGAAATTTAGTTTAAAATAAAGAAACCTGTCCTTGAAAGATGAGAGAAATTAAGTATTTATAGCAGATAATGCCTACAAAAACTTGCATTATAAGTAGTCCATGACCATAGAGAAAATTAATCCTAGAAAATCAATACATAACTCAGAGACTAGTAAAGAACCTTTTGTTGGTAATTAAAAACATCTCTGTCTTCATCTACTTGATCCAGATCCTTAGGCCAATTAAAATATTACATTTTAATTTCACCTCTCTGTGTATTTACATGAAATTTTCAGTTTTGATGAAATCTTTTCAAAACATACATAAAAAGATTTTTCTTGGTTTTCACTGATCATTATTTTTTCTGGTGGAGCATTTTGTTTAGCTAAACTTTCCATTCGAATCTTTCATTTTGCAGGGGATTTTCTACACTTAATTTCATCTTTCTTTATGGCTAAACCTACGCAGCTGTTGAGCCCAGGCCATCAGTCTAGCCTAAGCAGCTTGAGTATCCCCTAGGAATTGCTCTGCTGACCATACCCAGCAGGTGAGCATGCTTCACACTTGAGTCCCTTTCCAACTCCCACCTTCAGGAACTCAAGATGAGCCCAGAACTACTTTTCCCCACCTGCACCAGCTGGCACTTCTCATTTTCTTATTACCCCATTCTCTGGTCCCAGTTTTGTTTAACTTACATCCTTTCCCCTATTACGTTATCAGACTGCTGCTTTGCCCTGCCTGGTGTAGTGTCTACTCATTAAGAGTAAAATCGTACACCTTTTCAGTTAACTCTGGAATCCTAAGATTGCAGAGCACATGTCCTAGTTGGAGCAGTGGATTGCCTTTTAGGAGCCATGAGTATAATTTCCGATTCTTCACTGTGTCCGTCATCTATATACATGTTTTTGCCGTTCCTTTTCTGTTCGTGCTCTGCTATATTTGCAGACACTAACATTTCAGATGGAGTTGTTTTGCCCAGCGTGTAGCACAGTGGGGCCTCAGTCTTTGTGACAGCCTTTATGGGCAACAGAAATAGAATAGTAAATAGAGTCTCCACTAAATTATTGATTCTCATTACAGATTCTCATCTTGCCACTCCAAGCAGGGTGCTTGTCCAGAAATATTTATTGTGCATATTAATTAGGAAAGGATAAACACAAATGAAAAATAAAAGATCCATCACTTCCGTACTTCTCTTTATCTTACCTTTTATATGGTTTGGTTCAGCTGGATAAACTGACAGCTCCCTCGGTTCTGTATTCTGACCTCAAAATAAGGGTGCACACATCTGGCTCCGCACTTCAGCTGGCAGAGACACGTAGGGAGAAATAGTGATACTTCATCTGTTCTGCTGCTCCCAAACTACCTTTGGCAGTTGCCCTGGCTTTAGGCTGAGTCCCTGTACTCTTTTATTTCCTGTATTACCAAGGTGGAGACCAGAGTAAGTGGCTAGTTGGTAAGTACCTAGTTTTGGCTTAACACATTGATTCACAGAAGCAACCCTGTGTGGACCCAGATATTCATGTTGGATATTATCTAATCATTTTCGTACAGAAGCGGCTCTGTAAAAGCTATGGTTCATACTGTTTCATCAGCCTTCTACTGAAAAATGAAATGGGCTTAAAATTAAGATCCCGTTACATAATGGAAGTCATAATGAAGGGTATGGTTCATAAATTTCAATTGTTAAATTGTCTCAGTGGGAAAGGTGACTTAACATTCCCATATTTTAAGGATTTAAAATCCACATTCAACAATAATGGTAAAGAGTTTAATTATCAGCTTATATTAAGACTTGAATACGAGGGACATTTCGACTCTTCCCTATGTGAGCCATAAGCCTTTGACTGAAGATTTTTCTTACCTCCCAAGACCCAGATTCTAAAGGTATTTTTACTGGGTGCCTCTTTGTAAAAATTATACCTTATGGATGCACTTAGCCTAAAAAATCAGAACCCAGCCAATGAAAAAAGAAAAAGAGAAACCTCATTTAATAATTTTTTTAAGGTTTGCATTTACACAAAGTATGTTCCAGGAGCACATTGCAGGTAAAGCCTTTTGAGAGCATTTAAGGAGGTCACTTAATGGCCATTAGGCAAAATAACCTGTAGTGCTCCCATCGGAGGGGGGAAACCTGTGCCTTTGTGGTCCAACATACAACAACTTTTTGCGGTGCCTCGGAGCTCAGTGTATTAAAGATGGGAACATCCATAATAGAGAAAATGTTGCAGTTGCCTGTTACTCAACACAAAACTGTTGTAGTTTATATTTATCTCTGCTGTCTAAGATTGAAAGAGCTACTATGGTAAAATGTCGCTGTATGGCTCTTCCACTCTGTGGAATGGAATCTGAAGTTTTCTTTAGATTTGGAAACCACTGATCACACTGTGGGTGCTAGTGTAATATAAATAAACAGTAAGGAAAATAATAATAGCGTAACATTGCAGAAAGTGGTATTGTGTTTGTAACCACTGCTGAAAGAGAGGTAGTGAATGATGACCATGTTTAGCCAGACTGCTGATGCAGGAATACAGAAACTGGAAAGATATCAACCAGCCTGATTTAAGACTTGGAGAGAGTACAGAGCTGCGAGATTGATAGCACAGAAAGGAATCTTTTGGTTGAGGTCCATGGCCTGCATCAGAGCTTTTGGGATTGATAGCACACAGCACTATCAATCTCACAGCAGCAAATGGGATGAGTATTCTCCATGAAGAATGGGCCATATTAAATACCCTGACATCAACTAGATTGAGAACTGAAAAATGAGTAAGGAAGAGTACATGTTTGTAGAGATAATACAGTGCTGATTCTTCATGTAGTTTGTTTTGCAGAAAAATAAAAGCCTCAGTGGCTATTCCAAGCTCAGCTCCTGAAAGCTGCAAGTCATGCTGAAAATAATAATAATTAAAATGCACAGAAGGTAAGGAATATATAAGGGGGAGTAGTTTTTTAAAAATGCCAAAAATAAGCAGCACAGCTTATTGTGATCTGTTTACTATTTTCCATTTGTGTTTTATTGGATATTTTGGATATTACATCCTGGCCATTTTCATGTTGCATCTTCTGCTCAGATACTGGTGGCAAAAACTGTTGTATCCTGTGCTTCAGTTCTCCTTGTGTAATGAAGGTTGTGAAACTGAAAGCTAAATCCAATTTAAGTAGACATGGGTTGCTTCAGGTCTATGGAACTGCCTGCATGAATTGGCTTGCATTTATTATTTAATATTTCTATTTAATACAGCCATATTCAAGAATCCTATCCAATATAACATTATTCCATCAGAAAAATATAATTTACTCATTCTAACATTTCAAGAGATGTGGAAGTCACCTTTTCTCCTGTGTGGACGCAGTTGCCTTAGCAAACATTGCAGCTCACAGTACTACCAGATGCATTGCTAAATGAACATGACTACCTCTTGTAAGAAATGATTCAGATAGTAGTAATCCACAGACAAAGCCATTAAAGGACACAACACAAGCAACAAAAACTGTTGTTGCCTTCCAATAGTAGAGAAACACATGAATAGTAGAGGATCACTCCTGAAATTTGGAGATTTTTTACTCCTGTATGATATATCCTTACAATTAATCCTTACTAATGTGTTTAGATGCTCCGCGTAAAATTAGGGAAGAAGTATCAAACCTTTGCCTAATAACATGATCTTTTAAAAGGTTTGTTCAGAAGTCTCTGAAAAACTGACTTTTACCTAAATTTATCTTCTGTAGAGTCTGAAGACAAATGGAAATGTTTATAGTAAGCAAGGAGTAGCCGATTTTTCTTGCTGGAGGGAATTCCCAGCTTTGATTAATGTGTTACTAGATTTTAATGTTCATGTGTGACATTATTCCTTTCTCCCTTTTTTATACTCCAGCTTTTTAACCTGTTTTAAATCATTTCCTTAAGTCTTAGTTTAGAAGGCTACAGAATTACTCATAGATTGGCTGGGCCTGACTTTGATGGCATGACCCTTCTCTTAAACCCTTCTGGAAGATAAGAGGGACTTAAAACAATGGTGCACCTCAATCAGGGAAAGTTCTCATTTTCAGTGATTCAGGGCAGCACTAAAATAAAAGGCTGGTACACTGTAAAGACTGTATATTTATCTGAGAAAAAAACTATTTCCAGCATGAGTGATAAGCATTCTAGATCCTGCTAAATAAATTGGCTTGTTGTTCAGGCTTACTGTATTGTATATACTAAGTTTTAGTAGGAGAAAGTATTTTAAAAAGGATTCAATTTTAAATGTGTGCTTTTGCAAACATTTGAACGTTATAGGCTTGATAACTGTAATGTACTGACAAAAACCAAAGTACAGTTAGATGTAATTTTACGCATGCACACATCCATGAAGTACTCATGAGTGTCTCTCGGGGAAAAGTACCTGGGGATGACTAACTGCTGGTCTAGCAGTTCAATAAGAAAAATAAACTGTTGCACTCCTGGTCATTAAGGAAGACATAGAGGTAATCATATTTAGATTCTTAGAAGACTTTCCATAATAGGCCAAAAGGGATTTTGGAGTCAAAGGTGAAAACCAAAATTAGTGAAATAGTTCTAGCGCTTGTGTGTCACAGTCTCAGACCTTGTAAGAAATGTTGGAGCAACACTTATGCTGAAACACAAATGTTACATTAGTGTCAAATTGTGACAGATTGCAATAATAGACCTGTGCGGAGGAATGCTGCAGTTGGCATCAGCAGAATATGCCCCTTAATTGTAAACTGAATCTCCAAGTAGTAATGCTAACGTTAGCTGAGCGTATAAAGAAAAAAATCCCACGTGTACAGTGTCCTTCCTTTGGGAAGAATCTAGATTATGGGACCTGCCAATGACAGATGAAATTCAGTCCAGGTAAATGAATAAACAATAAACCCAAAAGCTATTAATAAACTGGAAAATGTGCTGATATCTGGACAAATAAAGCAATCTGTGTATTACTGCATTAAAATAATCCTTAAAGTATTAATCCCAATGTGTACTGGCAATGAAAAACAAATCAAGTAGTGGAGTGATTTGAATTACTAGTCCTACGCAGTATAAATCAAAAGGAGATCCAAGCATTTCTATTGCTCTATATGGTAGAGCTGCACATTATCTAGAGTACTGTTTATAATACTACTCACATCAAAATGGGGAAGCTAAAATTGCTAGAGAAGGTGGATCACAAAAAAACCTGGAACAAGGAAAGTGTTAATCTAATCATTAGCAGAGAAAACTAGAATGACCTTTCATTCAACCGTGAAAGGAAAAAAAGCAAAGAGGAATTAATTCTAGGATCTTTGGGACAGTGAAGGAAATTTGAGACTGAAAATAGATGAGGAAAATGAAGAACCAAGAGGCTGTTTAGGCAAAATTCCACATTCAAATGAAATGCACATTTAATGGTATGTGTTATTACAGTCAGTGGTAGGCTAATGGAAGTGGCATTACCTGGAGTTGTCATGCATGCCCAAAACATATCAAAGAAAGGGATAGGTATTGGATGAGGCTGTGAGCTGGATGCCAGGCAGCACTGTATGAGTATAGTGCTGACTCCAACATGAGTGTTATTAGAGAGCTGATCCTCTTCAGATCACAAATACCAACAGTGATACTGTAAGAGTTATGAATGATTGAAATTAGGACAGGGTAATTTGTGAAATTAATGCTGATTATGTCTTTAATATAAAATTCTACTTCTGCCTCTTTGATTTCTTTATAGCATTACCCAACTTTACATCAAATGTTTGCACAGTCCTAGAAATTAAAGGTGGTTGAAACAGGTTCTACCAAGAATAGTGATGGGTGTTGAGCTGGATCTGCTGCCTGCTGCAGCTTTCCGGGCTTATAAATCTGGAGGTCACTGGACTGCTAATAAAAAAAGAAGGCAACTCAGTAAACAGCTGAAAAGTCCAACACAGAAAGGGTTAAGGGCAAAGTAAGTCACTCTGCTAAATATCATCTGGTAGGGACAAACCCGCATAGCTGCTGGAGCGGTTAATGGCGGCTGTTAAGCCAGTTAGAGATCTTGGAGTGTAAAGAGAAGCGTGGCTTAAAATTAACTGGTTCTCCCTCACGAGGTCAATTAGGTACACAGAGACCCTGCCAGTACCACCATCAAGCCTTGTTATCCCACAGCGGTCTTGGTAGAAAGGTGCACACACGGCTGGCCTGTGAGAGCGGGTGAAGCTGAACTGGAATGAGAGTAAGGCTGTGACTGAAAAGCTTTTGTGGTAGGATTGTTCCACCACGTGCTTTGGTAGCCTATCTCACAGGCACAGCCATTGTCTTCATGCTGGTGCCACTGGTTGTGTAGTAAACAGCACAGAGTACTTTAGGACTCCGTCATCTTTCTACTTTTAAAGTGGCAGGTGGCCTCTTCCTTTAAAAAGTCTCAGTCACCCACTGGTTTGGTTTATTCTGTTTTAGCTTTGTGCCCAAAGGAGGACTAGCTGACATAATTTGCTGATTGTAATTTGCTTCAGGGCTGCTGACTTTGCATTTTTGAAGTATAACCTCAGATTTAGGAATCTGTGGACTAAAATAGCTCATCAAAGTATGCAGATGGCAAACAGATTACCCTTCCTTTCCACTATATAGAATTAATTGAAATTTGTTGAGTCTGCAGTCATTGAGTTTTGTTTTTTATGGAACCATTTGCCTTATATACACCTGTTAGAACTAGAATGAATTTTAAACATGTTTCCACTGAGCATAATTAAACATTAGAGCCTCGATGAATTGTATTGTCCTATGCCAAACTAAAGACTGCAAGGAATAAAAGGAATTGAAATGGATGTCAGAGTGAAACGAAGTTAGCATTGAACACCTCAATTAAGATCAATAAATTTGTTGTTGCTCAGTGTATTTAACCATGTTCTGGAGACGTATAATGAAGTGTCTCATTGGTTAAAATTAAAGCACTGAAATGCTGCTAGGAGATCCCAGGTAATATAGCTACCTGAGAATATATCGCAATCCTAGCAGCAACCTGATAATTAAACCTTTGTCTCAAGTGCGAAACCTCTTGTATATAGTGGGATACTGGAACCTGTGTAGGTGAAATGATAAATGGAAGCACATATTTTAATTCCTTATTTTTAGACACTTTGGTAAAGAAACCAACATTAAAGCTCAATTCAGTGTAGTGCTTTTTATTCCCAAAACTAATATCTGTTGGTTTTTGCATCAATAAACACATTAATCAGAAGAAGAAAAATAGAAAACATTATTCAATGATCCAATATAATTCTATAATATGAAGCTAGTAATGAATAAAAATTGATAGATGAAAGAGAATAGTGATAAAATACATAGCCTTCCAATACACTGCTAGTGGTGTTTGAATGATTTTCAGAATTTAAGTCTAAAAAATTATTCTAACCTATCCTATTTTTAAGGGTCCTCTGAGCGCTTACCATATAAATTTATAGCATAGTACTTAAACATTGAATGGTTCTATACTTTTTTTTTTGTGACATGCGGGGGAACCCCTAATTAAAACGACGCAGTATATATCTGGAAGAAGTACGTGAATTTTTTCTCACCTTTGTTAAAAATTCTAGGGATCCTTTTGCAGCACAACATAAATCAAGTTATGATATTAAATGTTATTTCTCATTGTAAAGGTGTTACTGCTCTCTTCTACATCTTCTCATGTACCTTGCTCATTTGATTTTGATGTCTCTTCTTCTTGTTTATTTCCATTCCACATAAACTCATAAGGTGTTAACAGGAGTTTTTTGATTTTTAGAGGATGATTTGTCAAACTTCTTTGTTTGCCTAAACTGCTTCAATTTTAATGAAAATGGAATTGCAACAACCCCCCCAAATACTTCTGATTTAAAACAGATAGAACTAGTACCTGATTTACATTTCTTTTTCAGAAAAACATTGATGCCAACTGCATGTTGTCAAGCTGTGCAACAGGCTTGGATGTTACTGTGCTAGAAGTGTGTGTTTTCTTAGACTTCTGGGTGGTATTCTGTGTGTCTACCTGTCTGCTATTAGACAATAATAATTAATCTAATCCTCTGGAAAAAAATAGTCTGATGCAGTCATACTGTTTCAGTCCACACCTGCTAACAACTTTTGAACAGGTTTTCCAACCAAAGCTGGCAAAGAAATTACTCCTAGATGTTTTGTGAAATTGGGCAGCTAAATAAAGAGACCAAATCATTCCGAAAAGGCATTTGTATACAGGACATTGAAATGCTTGCACAGGATCATATAACTGTCCCAGTTACGAGAAGACTTTCTGAGTAAATCCAAAATAAAAATCGACACATGGCCAGGCTTTCTTAGTTCTGATGACAAAGATGCATTTTGTGTACGGAGTATTATATTGGCTTTTTCTCTGCATTTATCTCGGTGTACATCTAACAACATGCAGTCTTTCTATTCAAGGAAACAAAAAAAGACATTGTGGTGTGCTGGGCAGGATAAAATCCATCTTATAAGACAGAGTCATAAACTAAAACTTATTTTCCATATTCTGAGTTAAAATAACAGCAGAAACCTCTTTAAATCGAATCACCTCACCTTGCTTTAAATTAAATATAGTGATCCAGTTCCTCCAGCTTCAGTAAAATCTGATACCCCCTCCCCCCCCCCTTAAATATATTATTTTAAATTATGACAAGTATTTGGTAAAGATTAATTTTTAGACCACTGGAGCATAAGATCTGGTGGATTTTGTCACCAATACATGTTCTTCTAAAACTATCCTAATCCTGAAAAGCTGATGCAATGAATTTACGCTTCCTCGAAAAAACAAATGGAAAGTTTCTCTTTTCAGTGTAACTCCATTGACTTCCATGGATTTTCTGTTGATTTATGTATGAATGAAATCAGAAAGGGCCCAGTAGAATATGTTGTAGTTTACACAAAAAGGATTTATTGCAAGGACTCATCAAAAGAATTTTTCGACATAATTTATAGAACTGTTTACTGACTATGGCTGACCTTCAAAATTGCTATTAAATATTCACTCTAAGGACCGCTCTGTATATTTAACTAAAACCTCAGTTTAGAAAGGTTGCCAGTATATTTCTACTTAGAGCCTATGTTTTCCTCCTAGTTTCAATGGAAGAAAAAAATTAATACCTAGAAAATACACATCTTTTCCACTTAGAAATAACAACAAGAAGCCAAATAATTTTTGATGAATAGTCCTATTTTATGACCCTACATATCCACCAGAAACAATGTGCTGGATTAGACAATATTTTATTTTTTCCTGTTTCCATGATATGTCCTCATAGTCATCATGTCTCTGAGAATTTGTCCTGACTACATTTATTGAAGTATATTAGATACTGTTAGTTTATGTACCAGTTGTGTGATTGAGGTCCATACCTTCTTGTATCTGCGAGAATAGAATACCTTCCCTGCAATTTTATTAGGAAAAAGGTTTCCTTTAACTATATTTGAGTCAGAATATGATACTGCTGTGCTTTTGTAGGATAGAAACACCCTTTGAAAAAATGCTAGAACGTGTTAGCTAATCCTTTTCAATGATGCATTTTTACAGCCTAATCAAGATAAACCCCAGGAGGGAAAGAGAGGTTTGCAAGATGGATCTGTGCCCCGTGTGGTTTTTCAAATGGATTAAAAGTCCATTTTATTAAGAGAGTGCAGTGTAGTATGAAATAAACCTGAAAGCATATGGTTTTGCCCTGCCGGAGAGCCATAGGTTGAAGTTCTGCTGTGATTTTCCCAGTCCTAACCTCCCTCTGTCAGGAATCTTCAACAGTCTTGGACCAACAGCTGGGCCTCGCTGCTCCTGTTGTTCAGAGGCTACGGTGGTGGCAGTGAGTTGGATAGGACAGTGGTGCCAAACTGATGGAGCCACACTGATTATCCAAGGCTAGAGAGTGCGAGGCTGGGAGTGCTTCCCTGGAGGTGGCACATGGTTTTGGGTGAGCCTGAGTCTTTGCAGACAGGCAGAGGAACGTCTCCTAGGTTGTGCTGTGAGAAGGCAGGATGCAAGGTGGTATTTGTGGTCTGCATGACACAGCCTGCCCCAGGCTGTACATGGGCACCATGCCGTGCTGCCAGAGTCATTGTGTTTCCCAGCAAGGACAATCTGATCCTGCATCTGCTGCCAAAGAGAAATTACATTCCCCATGTACCATAGTGTTCCATGCTATGGGTAGCATATAGCTGCAGCTGAGGTGCTTGGTTTTCCCATCTCTGATGGAAAAAAATGAGCTCACTTGGTTACATGGTATTCTTCAGGTCCGATTCTGTGCTCACTGTGGATAGTCCTTGGGTGGGGTGTGCCAGTTGTTTGTAAATTAAATTTTATTAGGGGAAAATTTTCATACACTTTCTTCCCCATGAATAGAACAGCTTGCTTTCTTGTAGAAAAAAACTGAGTCCGATTTCAAGAGCTATAAGTTCATCTACAAGCTAAAGTTAAGTTCTGTTTGCTCTACCAGGGTCCTGGGACTATTTCTGAGACTCAGCCTTTTTCTTGAGCCTCTGCTCTTTTTCCCACAGCTGTCAAGGCCATGAGGGATAGGTTTTGCTTTCTTAAAATTGAAGTGCAATAGCATTGCTCCCACAAAAGTCAACTGACACCATCCTTCTACCTAGACCAGGGGAGTGCTGACATGGATATCCATTCAGGCTGTTCAAAATGTTCTTGCCCATGTTGCAAACTGAGCCCAAGATTTCCTCACATGCACCACATAAAATATCCCACGTAGTTCCCTGGATTTCTGTTGTGTTTCTTAATACTTCTTCCAAGAGCTTCAAAAACGTTTTAAATTAAGTCAGTTGCAGCTGCTCTGTCAGGAATTCACTAAGCACTGCAGCCACTGAAGCAATTAAAAAAATTGCACAGAAGGTAATTAAAAGCCTTACTGGTTCTTGCTATTAGACTGACATTTTAAATGCCTCTAGATGTTTTATCGTGCCAATAACCTATTTCCCTAGTCTCGAAGAGAAATACAACTGACATCAGTAATTTACTGAAGTATTCTACAGGTATCATAATGTTCCAACTAGAAATCTATATTAAATCAGTGGTTTTCTGTTCTACGCCATCCTCGCTGCACAACTTAATGAAACAGTGGTTATTTGTTAATGGGTATTAGAGCTTAGTCTCTCATTCTCATTCCCTGTAGTGAGCTGTGTAATATTTGCATTACTTGTACACAAAGAGATGCTTTCTGGATATTGTGAGCATGTGGGCTAGAGGGAGTCAGGCAGCAATTCTCCTTCTCCTGTACAACAGTAGAGCAGAAGTCCTGGTTTGCTGTCCAGGCCAAGGCAAGTGGCCTTTCTCTGCCGTGATGAGCTTTACTCATGAGTAGATCTGCACAGTATGTGACTGGCTGCTGTCCACAAGGTCTGCCAGGACATAGCTGGGTTTCTCAGCTTCATCCTCAAGCCCTGGGTTTGCCAACAGGTTAGTAGAAGGAGGTCCCTCCCAGAGACTTGAGTCAGTCCCCACAGCCAGAAAAGTTAGGCTGCCTTTGTATACCCCATCCCAAACCCCATGTGTGTCCAGAATGGAAAGCTGATGGGATACTAGCCAGTTTGCTAGCTTTCAATTCAAGGTCTAAGCAGAGACTTCAAAAGGATGTAGGTTAAATATTTTATTATAATATTTTCCTTGATAGCCTCAAAATGTGAACATGCTAATCCAATGACTTTTCCGTGTACAAATGAACTACTGTTAATCATCCCCGATAGGAAGTTATAGGAAAGCCACATGACGGAGAGAAAGATGACTGGAGGTTGCTTAAAGTTTTTCCCCTTGATTTATTTTGTAGATCCCACTGGAACATAAAATCAAACCAGATCTCAAGATTTTACACTTATTTGTTGAGCATACAGAAGTAAGACCATACCGAAGTGCGTTGTGTTATAGGCAGTATAATGTCCTAAATTTTGTCAGAAATTATTCTGATGCATAAGTGCGAGGAGCAGCATTTATGCTGAGCTTTCAACTTTTATTCCAGTTTTTCTCTCCTAGGTTGCCTTAATACTATGTAAACAGGAGTACTTTGGAAGGGATTTCAGGAATAAACAAACCCACACATATTTCTGTGACCCGTGAGAAAGCCGACACAGGCTGGCTTATATTGACCTCTGTGGTGTCTTTTGAATCATATCCTGCTGATCAAGGCTACATGTCTCTACGGTTTGCATCAACAAGAATGTAAAATGGCAAAACTCTCTTGGCACTAATCTCTGCAGCCACGTCTAATTCTCTTTTTTAATGAGGCATTGAATTATTCCATACAGTGAGATGCCTGTCAGTTTGCAGCATAGGTCCGTTCATGCTGTTATGCCACCAGAGATAAATAATCAGTAGGATTGATCAGGCAGGAAATCATTTGAACAAATCTGAGTAGAAAAAAAAATATACACATGCAGTGCTCAGGATGAAATAGATAGTTTGATAAAGGTGCATGATGAAAATATGTGATGTGTGAATCCAGTGAGTGGCAGTAACTGATTAATAGAGAGTTAGCTTTTGCATAAATTATTTATTTTCTGGAGTTGCAGTGCGAGGAAGTCCTCAGGATCAGAACGTGGAGTTCCATGGTCAGTTACCCCATTTTGCCACAGATTTAGCCTGGGGTTATTTAGTTTCTTCTGTGTGTCACAGCTCTGCTCCTTCATTATAGAAACAAAAATAATGGTGCAAGGTACACCTCCTTAGGGCAAGAGTGGCCCTTCTTTTCAAGGTGAAAAGGCAGGGAGTAAGTTATGCACTTCTGCAAGAAACACGGGGCAGGCAGCTATGGTGCTGGCCATCCTCTTCAAGGCTGGATATCTGTGAGCGTGGCAAGGTGCAGGTGTAAGCAAGAATCAGCAGAGAGGTCATTGCGGTTATGTGACACTCATTAACTGGTTATGTAGCACATAAATTTTTCAGGGGAAAATGGTGTCAATGTAGTAAGCAGTCTTAAAAGAAGACACATCACAAATCAAAACCCAACTATATTCTTCCTACCCCTGCTGCTAAGCCATCCTACCTATTTTTGCCATCACACCCATGAGCACCGTAACAAAATAGTAGATGCTTACTCATACTCTTAGAAAATGTTTCGAGTATTGCCAGTGATATCTCGATTGCTGTTTAATAATCTTTGTCATGTTCTCATACCGTTAAGCCAGTAGTGATTCAAGCACTTTGGTCACTCAAATCTGCTCTGTTTTTCATTAAGTCAGTGGGTTTCTATTGAGTTTGAAGGGCAACAAATAATCAAATCAGGCATTTTATCACCTGGTTTTGTTGCATCCTGGTTTAACTGTCACTATTTAAGGCCAAGTGATGGATGTATTGATTTCTGCATTTACCTACATCCTTGCCAAGGCATCATTTACTTTGGATTTATTTATACTCAAAGGAGTTCTCAGATGCTTTAGAGAATCTTTTTCTTTTTTTTTTTTAATAACCTCTCACAAAAAAATCTCACTAAATATCAACATTTTATTAAAAAAATTATCCTTGTCCTTGACTTGGATTAGAGTGTATTGAGTATCTTTTTAACAAGACAGGGAGGATTCCTTTGTAACAAAACCCTGTGAAACTGGACTCCCATGCTCCCACATCTTTGCATATAGGAAGGATCACTCTGAGAAAGTGATTCCTTTTGAGCCCCATACCATGGAAGAATAGCTCATCTGAAGTCACCGTCCAGCTGCCTGTAATGGCTCTCATTGCCAGAAGTTCTCTCCCCTTCAGCATGCTGTCTGAGCTGCTTGGGGGATTTTTCCAAAGGAATCATTTAGCAAGGGCGGCTTCGGTAATAACAGATTCTCATCAAGCAGGTGGGGCAGCACAGTTGGCTCCAGCACACAGCATGTGTCCACAGTTTAAGGGAATATGGTTTTACAGAGGGTAAAATCCAAACTCCTGAAATAGGTTTCTCAGTCTAACATGAAAGTCTGATGGTCTAAATATTAAAACCATTTTAATTAGGAAAAATATAGATGGTTAAGTTTAACTGAGAGTGTTTGGTTGGGAAACTTGGCTGTTTAGATGGAAGTGTAAAGTTGTGAGCTAATTCGCTGACATGCAGTGTAATTTGTGATTAAGGTTATCTGCAGTATCTAACCTTTTAGTAAATGCCAGCTGCATAATGACTGTCAGTTTTCTCTCCTCAGATATTACATTGCAGAAGGTTCTATCTGACCATAAGAATCTATTTAATAAGACTCTAATGGGAAATGACCAGTATCTGAGTATTACAGATTAAAAGTGACAATGCTAATTGACTGCAGAGGTATCTACATGAAGAGGGACCAGAAAAATCATTTAAGTCTAAATGAAATTGGACTGATTTGATATTTGAAAAAGCATTGCATTCCTCTTGTGTTTGGCAGTGTGAATTAATTGCTCCCTGTGTCAGGCAGAACCTGTTTCTATGTAGCAATGGGCTAAGATTGGTGGGAGGTGAAGAACAGGAACCTGGGGGGTTTAGAAATACATACCAGTTTACTAAAATTAGAAGTATATGGGAAGGTTTGTATTGTATGTAATTTTTATGGTGAGGAATGAAATTATGTTTTGTATATACAGAAATCTAATGGTAGAAAATTGTAATGATTTGATTGTGTGGATTTGTGATTGTTAGCAAAACAAATGGGGTGCACAACCACATTTCTGCTCTGAAGATGCAAATTTAATTACCTTTTTTCTTAGCTTTTCAAAAAGCATTTTGAAAATAAATAGAATAGGGAAATAGAAAATCACAGTTATATTTTATGACGAGTATTTGGTAGGAATCATACCAACAGAAAAATGATCATACATGGCACATGCTTATCTCGAAAGTGACTGAATCATTAGGTATCAGATAAATGCATGTGCTTATTTAGCATAGTTTGTTATGCACAAATCTTTACTTCCAGTCAAAGAGGTTGCAGCACAAATTAAGTTTATATGATTATTTACAGGTCTAAGAAAGCAATCAGACACAGCCTTGATTCCAAGTAACATGCTATGTGCACAGGAAAAGCAACATTTTTGGTTTTAGATGTATAAAAAGGTTTTGGAAAATAAACATTAGACATCCTTTAAAAGTTCCAAGATACTGAGAAAATACTCTTCTAGCATGGCTCTATGTGGTTCAAAATACTATGGGAAAATAGTTGTAAAGGTACAGAAAAAGCTTAGGGGCTCAGTATATACTGCCACCACCCCCACAACCCCAAATCTAATCAAGGTAAATGTCTTCTGTACTACAGCAGCACATGAGCCACCTTGTCAGATGTTATGTTATTTCACTGTATTAAAATTAGTGCTTCAGTTCTCTGGTTGTTTCTAAAACCTACATGAATGCAGAGAAAACTGCCAATGAATTCAGTACAGAATTGAGTGAGTTAATACAGAAAACAGTTCTGTATGTGCTTAAACTCAGTATGTGAACAACTCTGGTGGACTTGGAGGAACATGTGGCATGGCTCAAACTAAATGAATCCATAAGTCTTTGCAAATTCGTTTGCTTAGCGTCTCTGGTGGAAGATAAAGAAGGAAAGAAGCATGGTAATTTTACAGGAATATGCACTGAAATATGCCCCACTTTTCACTGACCCTGCCGTATCCCCAGCTCATCCCCGAGAATGTATGCAGTGTACTCTGTGGGACATTCTGCCAATGGTAGGAAGGAAATAAAGACGGGAAACAAACAAACAAATTCTAAATTATTTGAAATACTGTAATTTTGTTCTAGTACAATTTTCAGATTAAGCTTCAGGTAATTTATTTTTAAGGTAATATTTTGTGTGCTCTGCCTATATAATGCATAGGATTAAGGCAAAATGAAGCCTGTTTTTAGAGTTCAGAATACAGGTTACATTTACTTTTATAGAAGAATGATAGAGCATTCATATAGCTGCTGCAATGTAAAATTATAATCCACGATTACTTACACGGCATGGAGCTGGGAAACATATCAAAATAATCAGCATGAAAGTGAACCATAGAATGTGTTGAACTTAAATATATGGCCTAATTCTCCCTTTGTGCCAGTTTTAGGCCACTATAGCTATTGCAATACAAATAAAATCACAAAAATAATTCCACTGATTTCAGTGCAGCTGGTCCTTAGGCAAGTGAAAATGCTTAGACTTTCATTCTGTGGTCTTTAGTTTGAAATAAAATGTACAGTATTTTTCTTGCCTTTGATCTTTTATAATTAAAAATGAATCAGTATAGTGCTAAAGCAAAAAGCATGTGAATATATTTATATTTATATATTTATATTATATATATTTATATTAATACCATGACTTTGGTTAAATTTGATCACAATGGCTTTTGAAGTCTTTCTGTTCCGCAAACTTTGAAGCTGGTCTGCATAATTCAGTCAAATATAGATATCGTATAGCTGCATATTTATATTTGTTATTCAACATCCATATTTAAAGTCCTGTCTTTGCATTCAGCTCACTAGTAACTTGGCTTAGCGCTCTTGCAGCTTAAATATCAAACCTCAGTGTCGGTCTTTTCATAAGTAATCTATAAACTGCCACTTGCTCATTCTTGATATTGGGAGGAATATTTTTGAAACCTGGCTAGATTAACAAGTAATTGGATTGATTCATACATGTTCTGCAAAGGTCAAAATTGACCACGTTTTATTACAGAGTAACGTACCAATTGACTGGTGCCTAACTTGGTGAATAGTCATTTGGTTTTCTCTCCACAAGTACTCTGTAGCTACCCCGGCTTGCCTAGGGATGAAACTGTAAATTTTTATGACATTTTATGGTGAGCAGTAATGTGCAGAGGTTCTGCAGAACAAAATTTGAGACTCTCATCTATATGGCCTGGCTTATTGGGACAACTTTAGGACCCTAACACCCGCCTATACGAGAACAAGCATTTCTCCTGTTGTACAAGCTCACCTGCTTTTTGCTGGGCTGGGTGCTGTGCTGCTTGCACATCTGGATGTCAGCTGGCAAAGCCCACTCTCCTTTGTGCAAATGTTACCTAGATAATCAGTAGTGTGCCAGAGATGACTTTTTCTCAGTTTAAAGCAGAAATAAGAGGTTGTTTCCTGTTCTCCACACTTTTATGTCAGCGCAAGACATAATTGTGGACAAAAGCAACAATACATTAGGACAAGAGGGAGATCCATACAAAAGTGCAAGATATGGTTCCTTGAAATGACACTTATTAAACATTGTAGAGAATTTTAAAATATGACAGAGCAAAAATCTTGACAATTTTACTTTCAAGTGCTTTAGTTTTAAAAGTAATCTCTTAAACTAAATGTCAGTCAAAGACAATATTTTATACTTGTGCCTCATAATGTAGTGAAGGGGCAAGAAGAGGATTAATACAAAGGTGAGAAAGGCTACTTTTTCTGAAGATCACCACTATGGAGAGGAATGTGTGTCTGCACAGATTTGCACGAATACCTCCAGCAGAGAGTATACACATAAATCATTTTTAATACCACAAGACACAACAAGAACTGTTTTGGTATTTTTTTTTCCTGCTTCATCTTCCTCAGTTTATATAGGAAAAATACATATATCCATTTAAAAATATGGTTTACTTTTTATTTTTTTAAACATTGATATTGTGCCAGAATAATTTTTAACCTAACTGTAGAATCCATCACTGTCAATAGATACAAGAATGGCTTCAATTTTTTTTTTCTTTCCAACAACTTACCATTTTGACATGTAAAGAAGAGTCATTTTGTAAAATTCTAAACTTTTACAAAGGTAAGAAATGGCAAAATAATAACAACATTTGTCTTCTGTCAAGAAATATTGACATGGTATTACTACAGCAAAATTGGTTTGTGTTGTGAAGTGTGTCTCATAGATAAATCAGATTTGAGACTTTTTTAAGCTAACTAAATTGTACTTTAGTACTGATATATATAAGAATATCAAGACAGATGATGCTGGATTCCTTTTTTTTTTTCTTTTTTTCTGTTTTTGGTTTGTTGGTTTGGTTTGTGGGGTTTTTTTTAACAGAAAGGGGATAAGAGCACTTCAGGTTGAAAAAAACATTTCCTGCTCTTTATCTGCCTTCACTTTTTTTATACTTCACTCTAATGTGATTTGATATGTCAATAAGCGGACAGTGCATGCTGCAGCCTCATATAGAGGTAATTTATAGAGATTTATGGAAAGATGCCTTTTCCTTCTCAGATTAAACAGATGTCATTCCAGCGTTCTAGGATAAGTATACTTTATATTTCCATATAATTCATATATGTGAGAGACACAGGTAGCCAAAATGGCTCTGTAAAATCTTTATAGGCATATGATGTTTATCAGGCTTTGTGCTGAATACTTCTGCATTAGTTGTACAGCTTGGCGGAGGACTTGCAGAAGATTTGGAAAGTGCTGCTCCTTGTGGTCATGCTTTACTGCGAGTTGTTAAGCTGACATCTGGCTGAGCATCTTCTTGCTCCGGGGCATCCTCCTTGCCATCATAGGAGGTGCTAGGCCACTCTGCCAAATGCATGGCTTGAACTGGTTTCTTCATGCCTTGCTCTGCAGAACACCAATGGCTTTCCCCCATGAACTTGAAAGGAACAGCAGCAAACAATTAGCAGTTCTTCAATACTAGAAAATATCCATCTGCTCTTGGCACAACTGTTTGTCAACATATAAATAGCTACACTGCCAGCAAATGGAGCAATTTTCTGCAGCTGGCTCATGCTTCCTTTCCTCCCTGTGCAAGTGGCATTTGCAGCTCGGTAATAGGAACTAATATATTCACAAAAATTTCAGTTCTTGACACATTATTTTAAAAGGAATAATTTCAGCAAATAAATGGAAACATGGAGATTCCCTGAAAATTTTTGTCTTGTTTTGCAGCACTGGAGTACACTTGCATACTCAAAGAGGGGTAAAGAACATATCTGATGGGCTGTGTTTAATTTTGCATTGTGTAATTAGTTACCTGCTGGAGTTTCTCGCAGCTTTTCCATTTGCTCGTGTAAGGGCTAATCCTAACTAAGAAAGAAACGAGTTATTCTGTGACCAGTGGAATTTAAGAAGCTTCATTTCCTGCAGCTTCCTCCCATGTGGTTTCTCTAGTGTCTAATAGCTTGGTTGAGTTCACACTGCAGGTTCTCCCGCAGTAAGATACCCAGATTAGTTCCCTTTCATTTGACTTTCAATTTTCACAGAACAAGTAAAAATTTACTTTAGATTTAACATAATGTGGAGGTATGTTTCATTTATTTTTTAAAAAATCAAATAAAAACATTGGTGCTTTAGAGCAGCCACTAAACTGCATTTTACTTTTTCCCAGTTAGCTGGTGGTCATAAATGCTATCAGCTCTGTAATGGACACAGAGGTAGTGCTTACATGTCTGTAGTTGCCCTTGATCCCACCGTTGGGCTTCCTGAAACACTGCAGTATTTTTGAGCGTTTCAAGAGGCAAATATCTTATAGTTTCCTCAGATATCAATGGATGTTGAGTGGAAAACTACTGCTTTTTCTAGAACAGCCTTTGTGGTTTAGAAGACATAAGATGATATATTTTCCATGTTTGCTATAGAGGATGCTTGGAATTCCAAGTCTTGAGATTTGGAAGCTGTCACACCTGTGACAGGTAAGGCAGGCATCAAACCTAGATCCTCTGTGGAGGAAAGTTTGGGCTTGCTCAACCCCTGATAGTGAAGACATGGGCTGACTGATGTATTTCCATCTGGCATCTCCCCTTCATTCCATAATTCTGTTTAATTACATGAACCTAGAAGTAACAACTGCTCCGAGTGTCTGTTGAATGCTGAATCAGTGAATCCTGAGGTTTGCAATCTAATCAATAGACAGCATAGTAAATGACTGGTAAGTCTGGTTTAGTAAATTCAGTGTTTATTACATTTTTGGACTCTTGCAAAGTTTAGTCTGTGGGTTTTGATCCTCTGCAGTAGACTTGTGAATCTGGTTTCAGTTATCTTTGTTTAAATTCAGAGAAACTTCACGGGTTCCAGTTTACTTGTGATCAAGATGCATTTGGAGCAATAGGCAGAGCCTGTAGCTTTGTTTTGACTTGTCTTTTAATGCACTTATTAAACATATCTGTACTAGTGATATACTGATGGAACACTTTTACAGGAATAAAAGTGACAAGGCTCCAAGGGATTCTCAGACTCCAGTCCAGGGTGTACTGGAATTATTTCTTGAACAGTCAGGTATTATTGCATAAATATTCACAGATCCCAGCTGGCCAAGCTCTGATCTCATACCAATTTCATTCACTTTCAAACCCGCTGGCTTCTGTGGTTTCTCCATTTTAAACTGCCATTGTTTAGACATTCTTATCCTAAGAAATGTTCATGTAAAGCGATTTTGGAACTGAATGTTTTGCAAGTTTCTTTCTCATGCAACAGTGGCAGAGATATTTAGGATTCTGAGGAAAATGCCAATATTGGACAGAAAGGACATAGGCATGGTCTCTTACAAATGGACCTCCTTGTCACTACTAGATCTTAGCAGATGTTTGTGTTTGTTATCAAACTCCTTCCTAATATAAGAAAGTAAACGTAATCTCCATGAGCTGGATGCTTTCTTCTATAAAATGCAATCAAGGTAGATTCTTTTCATTTGCAGGCACTGTGTGCCGCTAACCTATTCTCTTTTAAAATCAGCATTTCTTTTTGAGGAAATGAGAAGTGGAGAAAGGAAAAAAACCTGTTGCACGCTCCAGACTGACTGGCCCAACACCAGCTGTGTCTGTGAGTAATCCACAGGCTAGGACACATAGGGACTGAGGATTGTTTAAATAAATTGGCTCTACCGTTACTGTTGAGGGGTAAAAACTACGAAATGATCTTTGCAACAGCCTGTCTGCATGCATCGTCTTGTTGCAAATCTACTTGCAGGCCTGCTCGTTACTCTTTAAATTTGTTTTTGCGGGACTTTGGTGTTTGTTTTTTCCAAGCTCAAGGTGACCAGCCATCATGCAAGCATGGTGCTGGTGAGTGGGATTTAAGGTGCCAGCAGAGCTCTCCTTGACCCACAGATATCATGCTCTTGCTGTGCTCCTGGGCCTCTGACAGAGAGGCTACTCACTCCTGAGTTATGAGCTAACCTTGAGTTTGGGTGTACGTCCACAAGTGGCAAGGCTGAGAATTACAAATGAACTTCTATACAGGTTGAGATTGAAAGTCTCCAGACATAAAAGCCCAGGCCTGCATGCTTTGGCTCTTGTGGTTTCTGGTAGCCTCTGTTATCAGGATAAATTTGCCTGAATTTGGCTCATTATTAAAGAGGGAACACCAAACATTTTGGACACAGATCATATCTGCATAACAGAGTTCGAATATGTTAATTTTATTCTAATTACAAATTGTCACATGCCACACAGGTTCCTTCTGAGATTATGAGAACCTGCTTGAGAGGATACTTGATGTTTGTCACATCGCTGGGATAACTGGGGTTTAGAAGCTCTTTAGATGCATAAATAGCATATTGAACAATACTTGTCTGTTTGTGTTTACCTGCTAGACGAGATATTAACTGAGAATATTTTACCAGAAAATCTTGATTCTTCGTCTAAAAATGTTGATAATAATCAGTAGCATTAATGTCAATGTCTAACTTGTATGTACATACATAAGCTGTCATATAGTAGTAAATTGCCAGACATTATTTCCTTCCTATTAACAATTCCTGCTGTGAGTCTTAGGTAAGACAAGCTGAAGCCAAATCACCTTATTTCCACCCTCTAGGAATGCAGGTGATGGTATTTGTGTTGCTGGGTGTGTGCTCCTCCTCTCCACAGTGCCATTTCATGGTGTTTGGAGAACCAGGAGATCTTCCCTCTGCCCAGAGTTTGAACCCAGTGACCATTTGTCTCAAACTGATTTAAAAAGAAAAATTTCTCTCATGTGCAGAGGAGGAAAAATTTGATTGTTTGAGTAAAACCAAGATGATAGCTGGTCTAAATTACTTGGAAAAAACAAGGTGAATTTCAGTGTATTTCCCTGAAAGTGTAGCTCTTCCATTAAGTTATTTATTAAGATTTTCTCCTGATAAAAGGTCAAGCACTGCCTCACTGGACATGTGAGGACAATGTCTGGATTAAGAAACATGCATTTGATATAGCCAGATGCAATGACAAAAAAGGAGAACTCAGAAACTTAAGGCTACATACTTGGAGAGCTTCTTCCCATCCTTGCAGCCCTTCCCATTACTTTGTGGATGCCTCAGTGGATGTAGAAGGAAACAGACACAGTTCTAGTGATGCAAAGCTTCATCTTGCTATCCTTAGATTCAGGACTGCATCCTGAAGTATTTAAGTAAGATTACTAGATCCTGGTCCATGGAGCACAGGACTGATGTGTTGCTGCTATCGTAGTAAAGGAAGCGATAAAAAATAAAATAAAAACAAACAGAAAAAGAAGCAGCGAGTGAGCGATAATGACATTTTGCATTAGTCGCTAAGTGCTTAGTGCCCTGAAATATTGTACCCAGGCTTTCCTTCTAGAGGTTTAAGCACATGTAAATAGCACAGCAAATCATGATAGTACTGATGGGTGTTCAGAGTTGTCATAGATTTCTCAGGCATTTTCATTAGTTTCTTTTCAGGGTGTTATAAGCAGCATGAATAAAATAGACTTTTTGTAACCGTTGCCACTTTTTAATTTTCTATATGACAACTCCCTTTTAATTTCTCACTCGGACCAGCAGAGCCCATTGCAGAGTTATTGTGTGTATGCTGCAAGCAAGCTCCACACACTCACACACACACACACACACAATTCTGTCTGGACAAACCAGAGTGGAAGTAGAACACTACCACACAGTCAACGTAATTGACAAAAAATTATATTATTTTTGAAGGTAGACAGTGTGTTTTTTAAGGGATTTTAGTTTACTAAATTTTATTTACTTTTGGTGGACTTTCCTCAGGGATATTTAGGATTTCTAGAAACCCAGTGATATTATGTGCATTTTAAAACAAAAACCTCTTGTGCCTTGCTGAGAGAAAAGACCTAGTTTGGTATGTGCATGCTTCCAGAATAAATAAAGACCCCACGGAGTTTATTTTTACAGACTAGGTGTAAATTTGGGCTTGATGAAAAGTTCAGGAGTTATGAAATACTCAGAAGCAGGCAGATTCAAACCAGCTGCAGACCTGACAGCTGGTGGTCAAAGCCAGAAGCCCCCAGCCCAGCCCAGGGGTTGGGAAGTTCTCTCCAGCCACACCACAAGCCCTGTCTGCTGGGGACCAGTGTGACGATGTTGTGGTGCTTGTGCCAGGAGCTTGTAGTTCCAGCGTCTGGACACAGTGACAGCACAGAGCCCTTTTTACTAAAATCCTGCACTAGAATCTAAACCTAGAGTAATTCAGCCATTGTTAACCTAAATATGCCATCTCATGTTTCATTCAGGCTTACTTCAGTGCAGTTGTTTCTCACTGATTGCAGCTGAAATGAAGACAAATCAGGCTTATTATGTTTAAGGGTTGTGAATATTTTTATTTTTGGTTTTTCAGTGGGCCTGATTCTAAAGTGGTAGCCATTTCCACCAGAGTAAATTGGGAGCAATCACCTTGCTCCTCATCGTCATTCACCCTGCAGTTAAACTAGACTCATTCATCGGAGTGAAAGGTGCCTGAGCGTTGAATAATAGTATAATGTGGTGGGGTATTTAGTAGAGCAGGGATTGAAACACAAGTCCATCATTCCTGTAAGTGCCCCAACAGGAGCCTGCGGAAAGTGGCTGCTGACACTTCTTGCTTTCTCTCTCTTCTCCTGATCATAAAATAACTGATGGAGGGGGAGAGTTTCGCTTTACCTGGAGAGAAACTTGGTCACCATAGTGAGAGATTTGGGGTTTAATCCCACTGGAGAGATCAGGCATTGAATCAGGTACCTCAGAAATAAATGAGTTTAGTTGCTGGAAAGGCTTCCCATTACAAAGGAGGCAAGCTGCTTTTCCCCTACCAAACTTGTGATTTAACTTTGTATCTGCTTGCCTGAAGAGGCTGGGGATGTTGAAGGTTTAAGTGAGTTTGGAGAAGACCAGACAAATCCATGGAAATCTTTTAAGGATTAAGGAAAATGGAGAAAACATCTTTTGCATAGGAAGTCCAGGAACTGCAGGTTGTTGGAGGCTGCAGTCACATTCAAGGGAAGGTATGGATTTTCCTGCCAGTGTAACAAGCTGCACAGAAAGAGATGTTCTGTTCCTGCCATCCTTGGGACTGCTGCCAGAGACAGAGCAGACAGCTGAAACACCCGTGGCCTGAGCACCACGGCTGCTTTTGCATGGGTAAGGGACTGGGGAGGGTGTCATCTCCTACCTACGCTCACCTGTGAATCCTGAGCATGTGCTAAATCCTCCTGCAAGACTGGGTCCTTGTGGAGCACTGCTGAGCCACAAAATCCTCTGGGATACACACAGGAGAGAGCTGCCATGTGCCAGGGGAAGTCTCGTTTGCTCCTCTGCTGTTCACAAGCAAAACTTCTCCCATTTGCACATCCCATGTCACCTGCAGAAGTGATTACGGGCCTGGGATACCTTCAGCTAGATGCAACAGGTAGACTTGACTACCTAATTCCCTTCATAGATCCATCCCTGGAAATCCCTTCCAGATCACCCAAAGATACCGTAGTAAAAAGATGATGGCTGAAATTTCTCTTACTCACTGAGACCACCCTACTACAATTATTAGCATAAATGTTTTAATTTTTACAAAGATTCAGCAACATTTAGAAAAAATACATTTATCTTCTGTAACGCTTGCTTTTTATTTATGAAATTTCTAGCATAAATAAAGTCTGGTTACTGTAAACCTGAAAAACACAAGGCTTCAAAGACATTTTTGTCAAATCATGGTAAGAACAACCTTGATGTGGTTTGCCAAGCTTTGAATTATAATGTATGTCATGAGTAATGTAAGTTGTTATAATTTACTTCTGACATTAAGATCTTGCTTTTGGGCATATAGTTGCAAATGTATCCTATTCACTTTCTTACTTTCTAAATGCCCTTCATGTTTCAGTAAGACAATCCAATCAAAACTAAAGACCAAATGCACTGTAAAACAAATCAAGCATACAAACAATTCTTAAGCGTTCCCCTTACATGTTAGCTTGCTTGCCCAAGGCTTCTAAACTTCTTAAGCTATGTAATCGTGAAGTGTACAAAAGTTTTCACAGGGAACATTTATACCATATATTTTATACGTTGCTCATTTTGGAATTTGTAAAAAGAGAAACACAGAAATAAGAATTTATCATAAATCTAACAAGCCTGGTCTAAGACTTACCACTACTGAACATCTTCATTCAATTTTTTTTTTTCTGATTTTCTTAAGTTACAATTTCAAAGAATAAGTTTTATGATGATAGCACTTTGGAAGTGACTAATTGTGCTAAGAGGTACGCAACCCCTGATGAAACAGAAATCCCCCACAAGGAGAGATGCTTTAATTTAATGATAGTCGTAAAGCCAATTTTTAAAGCTATAAAAGTCACTGATTCTCTGTCTTTAGCCTTAGGCTGAATCCTATATTCTGCATGTGCTTTCCATCAAAACTATTTAATGTTCTACTCATAAGGGGAGAATATGTATGTTTTTGCCTTTTCCCACCCTTAAGTACAAAGCATACGATGTTTTTCACCAAGGATCCATGAAAAACACTTAGAAATCTATGGCAGGAGCTTGATCTTTATTAAAACTTGGTATTAACCTGTGCTCCGGCGGCACTGAGGCCACAGCCCCTTCTCACCATCGTGGCAGTGTGAACGCACAGTCCCTGGTCTGGCAGTGGCTGCCCGAGTTTGCAGAATATCCAAATTGCTCCATTAGATCCATGTGGCAACTGAAACAACCACTGGGGATATTTGCAATCCCAGCATTAACGACTTTGTTGCTGACTGAAGCATGGCGGGGAGCAGCGGCTCAGAGATTTCCAGGACAGGGTCTGCATTCAGGGAGACTGTGGACATGTGCTTGCAAAGCTCCTCTAAGTCCCTGGAAGAAATCACCCCCTTAAAAAGCCAAAGAAAAGGGCCATGTACTGACAGACAAGTTACCAGGGAATGGGACTGAGGTAAGTACAGGAATCCTAACTGACTTCCCTGGTTTGGGGTTTAAACTGATAGAGGATTAGATTTTCCCTGTGCGATAACCATCTCCCTGCCCTCTTCAGCTGCAAATAATTAAATGAGTTTCAGTAAGTGTGACATAAGATCAGATCCCAAGAGCTCCTGCCAAAGAGCACTTATAAGGCATGAATTAAATAAAGGTTGAAGTACTTTTAACCAATCAGCCAGTTTCTCACAGAGACCCAGGAGCTTCTTCATTTAGGAACCTGACATTTTGTTCGAGTTCTGCTGAGCAGAACAGATCACACCAGTTAACGTGGTAATGAAGAAGTGATGGTGGTATTTGCACTTGACTCGAACGTCAGCATAAATTCTGTTCCTCGTCCAGATCAGTACGACTTCCCTGAAATAAAGCATATTTCAGCCTCATTAACCAATTTAAGAACTAAAATGAAATGAGATAAATTTAAACTTAAATCCATCATAACCAGGCTGGCTTTAAGAATTAGTTTTTCTGGGTCTGTAAGGGTATTTCCAGGAACTGTTCTTGCAAGGTAATCTATTCTGAGCTTTTTAATGGGCCCAGCTACACACAAAATTTTAATTGTAAATACTCATATCAGATATATGGACTTCTGCTTTCTTAATGTTGCTGCCACCCATGAAAACTTGCAGTATTCCTGCATTAGAGTTTCAGGCAATACATGAATTTTACTGTGTTAAAATGGTACATTTTTCATTTAGACACCACCATTGAATTAGAACAATAAACGATTTTAAAAATAACTACTGCACTTTAGAATAGCCTTTATTTCAAACTATAGATTTCAGTTGTGTTTGTACTCCACAGTTAAAACTATGTTCAAATATTTTCATTTTCAACAAGATGGCCACCCAAAGTGGACACCTGAGAAATAAAAATTGTAATTAAAACCTTGAAAGGAGGTTATGTTTGCTAAGTTACTTGTTGTGAGAAATGCATCGTGGTTCTCAAAGCTCAGCCTGTTGGGATTAGCCAAATAGGTGCAGTTTCTTCATAAATTAATTCATTTTCTCTCAGCATTAGTATAGCCGAATGTAATACTCAAAATAACCTGTTTCTAAGGGGTCACCTCTATGTGACACCCCTGTATTGGTGTCATCAAAATTAATGGGAAAACTTGCCTTAAGCTTAATTGGTATTTTAATGCCTACATTTTTAAATTACTTGAACACTTTCTTAATTAAACTGGAACATTAAAAATGAAACTACTCTTTATTTTTTGCTGTTTTCTTAATATTAAAATATTTCAAAGATAATTGCAATCTGTATAGAAGAGTGCATTTGGTAAAAAAAAAAAAAAAATTAAATCATGTACTTGATACTACATGTTAATTATAAGAAAGAAACAACTGCGGATAAAAATGTAATGGGTAGTCCAAAGGCCAGCAATGATTTCTCCTGAATGATTGAACATAGCAATTGTTTCCCAGCTGTTTAGATTGTAATCTTATTGTGGATTTGTATTGCTTTCACTGACTATATCTTTAATATCTACACGGGCAGATGCTGTTGTGGTTGTTAAGACATTTTAAGAAACTTGCGTCTTCCATCACCATTGTCACAAGTTAAAGGTCCAGAGACCTGAAGCTGATGGTTCAAGCTCATCTTGCCAAAGCAACAGAGTGAAAAAGTTATCTGTTCTTTCTGCTTTTTTTTACTGATTTTTCGACATAAATACAGCCATTCTTTCCCTCAGCTTGCAATGTTTGTGGACCTTTCTTTAACGGATAACTTCTGACATCTTTCTAATCTATGGATCATTTATTGTGTAGATGTATTTTAACATCTACCCTGTTCTCCTCACTCTCTATCCTGAAATTAACCGTATTCAGCAAATAAACCACATACTTGTGCTCATTGAGCAGTATTACAGTTTGAGATGGAAATGTGTTACTGAGCTTAAATTAATGTACCCATTCATTAAATATTTTCAAGCTGTGTGCCCATATTTGTTAAGAGACAAAATGCTAGCCGACCGCACTGAAAAGGCTTTTACGCTCCAATATAAGCAATCCAAGCCACCTCAGCTTCCAGCTCACACAAACCTAACCCACACTGAGCTGTGGTCACTGGAAATTAGATAACTTTCTACCGGTTGTTTTAATCTGGTCTTATTTTCTTTCAGGTGCACCAGTGCCAGTTCAGAGTGATTTCACCTTGGCCTGTGGGTTTTTTCAGTTTTATATCAGCATAAGCATGACCAGAGTCAGACCCTGGTTACTCTCTGATATGTTGAACCAGTTTTGTCATCGTGCAGCTCTTCATACAAAGAGCACAGTACAAGGCTGTAGGAGGTTTGCACATCTTTTCTTCTGAATCTATTTAATCTTGGTATTTGCTTAAAGAAAACCACATTACTACTGTCCATTAGATAACTGGATCATTCTTTTTCTTCCATCAAAATATCTTTTTCTTTTAGTTTCACTTCTCCTAAAGCATAATAGCGCACATCTAAATAAGTGGGTTGTTTGTGAGATTGAGCTCTGTAATTATAAATACCCTCTGAGTTTGTAAACAAGTAATATTATTCAGAGAAATTTGAACTCTTCCATTTTTAAAATGGGGACAAAATGGAATTTCCGTCACCTGCCAAGCTCAGAGTTATTGCTGTCTTTTCTCTTCTAAACCTGCCTTTTGCTCGGTGGCTAGATCAGCCTCTCTCATGAGCCTCTTCCTGGGAGAAGCAGCAAAAAAGGCAGAATTGAAGGAGAGATGGAGCAAAGGTGGTTGTTTGCCAACTTGCCCATCTCTTATCTTCTGAGTAGAGCTGCCGTTTTGCCTCACGAGAAACTAGAGCAGTGAATTACGTGCTCTGCAGCGCACGTCACCCACCGTAGCTGCAGCCACGTGCTGTTGCCCTGCTCACTGCAGCCCGATGCATGTTCCTGCATCCTGGCCCACACTGCTTCAGTCACCACAGGGGAGATCCTCGGGGGCAGCTTGTCCCATCCTACACACCCTGGAGTGTGGCCACTGGCCTCTCCCTGGGCAGGAGACACAAGCCGGAGACACTCACTTCTCATATATTGACAGAAATGGGAGAAATTCTGCTGCCTTCATTACTTTGGAAGAGGAGGCAATGTTTGACTTGCTGGTTCTTGCTTCTGCTTTTTTTCCTATTCTTTATCCAACAAAATAACTTGGAAAGCTGGAGCGCTCGGAAAGGGTCTCTCTTTTTCTCCCGATTAATTACGCAGCTGAGTCCATGGTCTTTGATGTTGTTGCTGCGAACGCTGATAAAACTTGAGGAGCTTTACAGCATGAAAGTTGCTGCAACCAGTTTTTCTTGTTATTTGTGTGTCAATACCCTATTGAGTCAGCAATTATCTTAAACCTTTATTGCAAGTCAATGCAAAATAAAGGAAAAATTTCTCCGTAATAATTTTTTTATAAGACCCTTCTGCTAGATTCTGCTCCGCATGCAAATTCACATGTGCTTGCTGGGTTTTATAGCATTCCTGGAATTACTGCTCAAAGTGTTTTACCGTTATTTGAGGTGCTGGTGAGATACCCTGATAAGGTTAGCATTTAGATGGGAAGGGCATGTCCACCCAGAGATACTTCTGACCAAGCAGTGCTAGCATTGCTGGCAGAATTTACCCTTCTGCACCGTGCTGCCTCTTTTTGTATTTGTAATAATATGGCTCTTTAACACCCTGGAAAAAAAAAGGTTCTGCATTTAAAAATGCCACAGGAGTGAAGATTAAGAAAGCAAGCGCAGACGCCCAGCTGTTGAAAGCAAAAGCAGTATGAAATTGGGGGTGGGGGACAGAATTAGCATTCCCCTCACACGCTCGCAGCCTCTCTAATCACAATGCAGGCATTATCAGCAAGCGTTGAATCTTTGTATTATTTCCAAGTTTCCCCTATTGTCAGTCATTGTGACAAAGTGCAGGACAATCTGACACAATGATGAATCACTCCAGACATTGAGTTTTCACATGGCTGTCAGATGATCTCAGTAGGCTGTGTCACCTGAAAATGCCACAAGACTCAAGCCATGTTGTACTTCAGAACAAAAAAAGGAGTTTGGTATAAACTCCACTGATTCAGGACATAAACATGAGAGGTTGGAGGGCTGCCTCAGATTTCTCTTACCCAGGAAATCTCTGCATTTTCATCCAGTGTAAACGAAATCAGAATCAGAGCTCAGGATTTATTAAAATGTCTTGCATGCAAACCAGGAAGATATGTTGTTTGGATTTTTAAATCGAATTCCTGCATGGAAGGATTTGTACTGTGCGTATTTTTAAAAATACTCTCTTCGAGATGTAATGCCTATCAAAGTATAGGGTATTTTATCCTAATCGTTTCAGCTGCATATCTAAAAATGAGTTTCTTGCAGTTTCTTTTTCCTGGATTTCAAAGTTATCTAGCAGGCTTTTTATTTTCTCTATGGGTCAGGTAAGATGTGGCTGTACTGATAAGTGATTGATATATAGTCAGATGCAAATGCACTTGTTTAAGCACATGCCTTGCCTTCATGTATATTTGCTTGTTGGTGCTATTGTGAGTCCAGCCCAGAAGAACTTTGCTCTCTCCCACATTATTATTCACAAAGGCAGCTTTCTGAGTTATTTCTGTTCCTGCACAATATTCATGATAGCAATTTGATACCTTAGCAGTTTCAAGGTTATCAAGTGATTGAAAATCCTACTGCTTACTTCAAGGTGTAACATATAAACTGTACTGCCATCCATTCTAGTAATATAATAGTTTTTCTTAATGCCTTTCATGAACTCCTGATTTAAAGTGTAAGCTAACTTCAGAAAGGGCTTATCAGCCCCAGACTTCATCGGTGCTGCTCAGCTGTTGAATACAGTCCCCTGAGTTTGTATCACTGCATGTAGCACTTAAGCAGGCAATATTTAATCTCTCTCAGAGATATCAATACATCAGCCCCCGAATGAGGACGTTAAACCGCAGTCATAATGAGAAACAAAGAAGTGGTTATTTATCTCACGTGTCGAAGGGCTAGCGCTCCTTTGATATGAATCTCGTAACCAAGAACTGCGGATTGTAGATCATGGGGATTAACTTTATACCAAAAAGCAGCTACAGAGCCATACGATACAGTAACGTTCGTTAACGATGAAAAAATAAATGCCACTGAATGCTTAATGAGGACATTGAAGAAAAGCCCATCACTTCTCAACCTGTTTTGGAGGCTCCCAGCCACCCACAGAATGTTGGCTGTGGATGTAGTTTGGGTGGTTTCTGATTGGTGGATAGTGTTGCTTGATGGAGTTTACATGGTGGCATCTGCTTAAGTAACAGATGTCTGTGCCACTAAGGTGCTATGTTCTCACTTTTTATATAGAGAGAAATTGCTTCTCAAAGAGTTTTTATTGTCTTTATGCAAATTAAAATACAAAATTCCTCTCCTTAAAGGATCCTCGTTATAACAAGAACCTTAAATAATCATAAATACATATGCAGCCTCATAAAATCTTTTGCTCTTTGGATATCAAGGAAGTTCCTTCTGCGCTGCCAATTGTGCATGAAATTAGTTCTTATTTCAACCACCAGTATGAAGATGCTAGCTTTTATTCCGTGAAGCCCCACTGGATTGCTAAACAAATAGTGCAGAATAGTTGTTTGTGCCAAAGTATTTCAAGGAGGAAATTTTGCATTCTGTTTCTTATGCAGTGCTGAAGAGTAAGATAGAGCTCTGTACTTATTCCCTAGAAACCTGGAGACAGAAATATATGTTTTTTATCTTTCCTTTGCCAATTTTCTTTAGTAGGCAAATGCGTGACATCTTTACGGATTTTTTTTTTTTTTTTTTAAACCATGGATTGAAATCTGTGAAGGAATCATGTCTAGAAAAATGCCCACAGATGCCAGCCTACTTTGAGATGAGTGTTAAGGTAGCCAAGCCTCTACAATCCTGGTTCATCTCACATCATAACTTTGAGTCAGGTATGACTTAGTGCCTTGCACAGCACTAGATTCACCATTGTTTATTTCTGGAGAGGGATGAAGGTCCTTTATCTTTTGCATTACTTATGTATGGACAAGCAAGATGGCAGGTGCTCCGTAGCATGGCACTTCAGGCAGGATGGAAAGAAGGGCTGCTAAGAGAGGCCATGGCCCCAACCCAATTTGCTGGGCAATGAAACCAGACCCTGAGACAGGTAAGAGTGTACCCTAACAGAAAGTTTTGGGATTTTCTCCTATGGTCTGCACAATTCAGGACAAAGCTTCCGAGCTGGAAAAAGTGATCCTTGATGAGGAAGGCAAGATGAATGTGCTAATACCAGACTAGAACATCTACCAGCTGCTTCCAGACCCTTTGCAAAAAAAAAAATGTATGGTGTTCAGTCAGCATTGAAAAGGACCTGCCTGTCACCTTATCACCCTTAGGCAGAATAAATTGCCCCATGAAAACCTCTGAGGACAGCCTTTGCTGCCAACCCCGAGATGATTTGGCTGCCTCCACCCCTCCCTGCCACGTACCCAACTGGGACAAGCCAGGCACAGGGCTGCTGCCCAGAAGGGTGTGTATCTGTGCACCTTCTCTTCCTTCATGTGGGCTCAGCAATTACCAAACCTTTGGCAAACTTAAGAGAAACGGCTAAATTCTTGCAGAGAGAGGAACCTGGATCATGTCTGGTCTCACCATGTAGTGTGTGTTTGGTTTTGGTCCTTTTAGAATATGTTGTATTGAGGGAAAATAAATTCATAAAGAAAGTGAAGGGAACAGAAATGTAGCTGTTGATTTTTTCCAACCTGTGGGATGTGATGCTGTAGGAGTCAGAAGCCAAAGTCTGTTCAGTATTTCAAGGGGTAAACCTTATTTTAGACAGATATTTCTGATAAGACCTTTTCCTAAAAATATTTTTTTCACGTATCTATCCAGTAGCCTGAGGAAGGAGGTGGTGAATGTGCGGTGTATTATCAACCAAGTGGCAACAACATTAGTAACATAGAAGGGTGCTTGCTTTATTCTACTGCTAGCGCTCACATCTGTTTCACAAACATTACCAAGATAATCACATTCTTCCTGCATCTGCTTTGCTTTAGCTCACACAGATAATTCAAGGGTAATGCACCTTGTCTAAGCTAATTCTAAATACATGCCTCAAACATAACAAAAAGTGCTTGGTGGGTGTTTTGACCCAATGCACTACATCAAAGTAACCAAGTAAGCTGTAAATGCTTTGAATAAAATTGGACAAAAATTGGCATTTTTCCAGCCAAGTTTCTGACTGGCAGTTTGAGTTTTCAACTTTCCCTTTATATGAATATATAACTAATTACAGTGCAACCTGTAAGTTATTCAGGCATTCCAGTGAGAGCTGTTCTAAGAGATAGTGTGCTCTCAGGTCTAAGATGAGTCCCGGAACTGAGACCTGACCTTTTCAGATGACCTGCAGGTGCCTATATGGGATGATACCTTTGAGACGATGCACCTAATGTGGAGGAGCTCGGAGCCCTCTGGGTCCAACTCACTGGGACTTTGCCCAGTGGATCCAGACATTAACTCTTGAAAATGGAATCGTGCAGATCATTGTTGAAAGTGAGATTAAATGAAATTAGGCAAAATTGATAAACATAGTAAATGATGTACTTAATAAAAACAGAATGTTTGTTGTTCATTGAAAATCAGCTAGAGGTCAAACCTCTGGAGGAAGTCTGACATCCTTGTTGAGGCTGTGCTTGTTACACACTACCCACATCAAGTCCTGGTCTGTATGGTTAAGAAATATCAATGAACATTAGTATCAGCAGCTTCTGTGTCATCAAGTTACAGTCTACGGTGTCAGAAGCTTAAAATGACTTCATTAGGGTCAGGAAAGAAGATAATTTATGAAGGCATCATTAGCATTTCCTTTTCAAACTTCATGCAGATTTCTTGGAGGAACATATGCTGAGAGTTCTCCGTTAGCACTTGCAGCCAAGAGGAGTCTCCTTCTCAACACTGGCTACTGCCTGTCATCTTCTAAAAAGTATGCCATATGGTTTCAGATAGCTAATACTACACTGGACATCATTCCATTCTTGAGCTTGAGTTCTTCTAATCATTACCCATTTTTAAATGTTCCTAGTCCCAATGATCTGTATGATAAATCCATGGAAAAATAAATTATTATCACTATTGTCAAATACCTTCACCTAACAGACTTTATTGGTAAAGTTTAACTTCTATTTGATTGACATTACATTAAAGTACCCATCAACATAAAAGAACAAATGAAAATGAGGTTTTTTTTCAACCAACTCCTGAGTTTGTCTCCATTAGGAAAATTATTTAGCGCTATGTAAAGGGATCTACAAGTTATCTTCTTATTGCAATAATACATAGTCACAAAACTGTAGCACGAATTTGACTTGAAGAGACCCCTTGATTTATCTTGGGGAACTGCATCAAATGGTAGGGTGTTTGTCCCAAGGTTAAGAACTGCTTCAACAGTAAAAACACATCCTGGATTTGATTGTTTATTTTACCAACACTGTAGCACTGCATTTTTGGAGACTAATTTCTAATTTAGCCCAGTATAAGTGTGAGTTAATTTATGTCTATTTCATTTTTCTCTGCTCTCACTTGTTCATGTCTCTGATATTTTGCTTTCCTGCCTTTCTGTCTCTGTGTTCCTTATTGTTTTGCTATCTATGTATTTTTTAACTCAAGATTTTTATAACATTACAATTACTGTAATTCCTCAGAAAAAAAGCCAATAGAATTCCATCAGTAATTAATAATTTAAATTAAAAACAATATGTGGTAGGAAAACTGAGAGTATTTATGGTATTCAGATATTGGCCAAATGTATTCTTGTCTGCAACCATTGGTGCCGTACATGAGAATTCCTCATGGCCAACAGGAACAAGGAGAAAACAGGACAAAAGGCTCGATCCTTCTGCAGCTTGTAGGAAAGAGATTTTGAAAAGGCTTGTTGAAGCACATGCACAAAACACTGCCCTGTCATTGGGAATAATAGGCAACAAATTGATACAGTCATTAGGGAACTGAAAATGAGAAGTATAGGAAACAGCAATTAAGCAATTTCAAGCCTAAATCATAACAGCACAAGAGAAACTCCCCAGATGCCTTTGCAGCCTTTCAAATAATCACTGGATAAGTTTTGCCAGGAAAAAAAAAAAAAAAAAAAAAAAAAAAACAAGAAAGCAAAATCAATGTGTATACTCAGGAAAACACAGAATAGCAAAATCAAATTAATGAGAGGAAATTCCCAGTGGGTGGAAGAGGAAAGGACATGAGAGGTGTGAGTGCAGAGTCTCCCTGGTCAGTCGCGTAGGACACGGCTTTGCAGGGAGGAGCCATGCAGAAGCCATGTGGCCACCAGCTGCATCCCCAAGCCCTGCTGCTGCCCCGGCACACCATGCCCTCCCAGGGAATTCCTCGTTTTCAGAATGGGATTTCTGTAATTGCATCCATGATGGAGGAGGTTCACCTCCAGTGCGTGATCCTGGGGACGGGAGGAATCTCCTCCTGGAACCTCCCCCAACAGCCCACTGTCCTCCTGGTCCCTGAAGCCTCTTCCCAGGTTTATCCCCCGTCGATCTAATCCCTTCATCTCAAAACACAGCCGGACAGCCAGAGCATCCTGAAATGCCTCCACTTACACCATCTGCACCAGCTGATCTGGGCAGCCCGGCAGCCAAGAAAATGTCCTGAGCACAAATTTAACAGCACTGCCGCCCCTTGTCTGACTCGGCTTGTGAGTTCATGTTTCAGTCAACATAAGCAATACTCTCTGCTCTCCTAGTCCTCTGAATCTATGTGATTACTCGGATTTATCCTTCTAAGGAATCATGTAAGGGAAATCATTTGGTTCTCCTTGATGAATTCCCTGGAATAGTTTAATATGGAAGCCCTGAGTCTTTTTGCCTGATGATGAAAAAAACCACTGGGGTTTAACAGGCTTGATATTGCAGTTTTTCTGATGATTTGAGCCAAAGTCCTAACAGTGCTCTGTGTGTTAGTTTTCCTGAGCCTAACCTCATTTTCTGGCAAACAGCACTGTCCACATTTACATCAAGAATTTGGAGTTTGTCCTGAAATCTTAAATGTGTTTCCAAAGTAACTCCATGACTAAGGAAGAGTCTGACTGGGGGTTAGGCACTGCAAATACCTCATGTCTGTTGGTGCAATGTCCAGCATGGCCACAAAACTATGTTTATTCCTTTTACACTGCCAAGTTAGTTTGCATATTCACAGAAAGCACCAGGTTTCAAAGAAAAGCTGGATTTGCAGACATGTGCCAACCACCTGGGCAGCGTGCACGCAGGAGGTTCCACACTTTCTGAAGGAATGGGACCCAATACACATGGGCAGATTTCTTTGCATCTGATGTGAAATATTTCTTGCCAGAAATGTGCATTTTCAGGACCACTGAGATGATGATGCAGCACAGATCTTGAGCATGTTCAACACCATAAGCAGAAAGTCATGGAAATCATTAACTAAAAATTAAAGTACCAAATAAGAGACAGCTAATTGTATGAAGTCCCAATTCTTAACTCCAGGTAGTGCAATCATCTGAATATTTCTTCCCGTTTACATGATTAATTGACATCTTGCTAACTGTTCATTAGGGACATTGCAAATCAGCATGGAACAAAATAAACACTTTGCAACAGAAAAGAGGATCTGTAATTGTGAATTATACTGGAAACAGAGTTGGGTTTTGAAAATACATTTAAGGAGTCAACCTGTGTTACATACAAGGTAAACTGGAGACTGAAAACTTTATACTGCTGCTGTAGAATGTATGTGGCAGCCTGCACTGTACTCATGATATTTTTCTGACTTTGATGAATTCCAGACTGGGTATTGTCTCTGGCCAGTGATCTAAATAGCAAAAAAATATAGTCACAAAAAATATTTTTTAAAAAGGTATTCAAGCTTATTGACATATTAGTCCAGTGGAGCGTATTTCTTGGTTAAGTTATACACATCTCTGAACGCTCAGATTTCCATGTGAATAAGATTTCAAGTCAAGAAATATCTTGTGATATGATGGAGGCTCTGCTGCGGAGTTGTTATCTGTAAATGTAAATGCTGCATATAGAGCGGGAGTATATAATCTACAAAGTACCTACTTTACCATGCACTTTAGAGGTAGTAGTGCTGAGGGCAGAAACCAGCAGTGGTCCAGCATGCAGAAATACAATGCTTAAAGGGACCTTCTGAAAGCTCCCAGGTCCCTTCTCTCCACGTCTGCAGGAAGATGTCTGTCACTTCCATAGGACCACATACGCGCTGGGGACAGTGCCTGAACCAGTGCTTTTGCTGGACCGCGGTTATCACACAAACCATTACTGGAGGTTTGGAAACCTTCAGTACATGCAGACCAGCTGGAGATACTCTGACGGAAGGAACTGGCAATGGACTGAGGTTGCTTCTCTTAGTTACACTACTGTGGCTGCTGGGTGCTACGGTAATAAAGTAGAGTAGTAGTAAAAATAAGTAAGGAAAGGATATAGCTACCAAATTTTGTTCCTACAATAGGGCTAAAATTACATCCTCTTTATGGTCAGAGTAAGACCATTGAAAGTGTTAGCATAAGCCTCACACAGTGCTTCAAACCTGCAGAGGTGGTAGTGGAGGACAACTGTGCTTAAAGAGTCGAAGGCTGGGGTTCTTCCTAACTGTGGGAACTTCCTAACTCCCGAGGAGTTTCCACCATGGTACCGTGGCTCCCTATGCCCCTTGCAAAGGGAACGGTACCGGGAGGAGTGGGCAATGGTTGTGCCTTCCCATCCACAGTGTTTGGCCAGGAGAGGTTAAAACCGCTTCATTCCCTTGCACGTCGCAACAGTGCTATTATGAGATTTTTCTCCCTGTTGCAGCCTGGCAGTTTCAGTGGGAATTCTGGGCTAAATGGTATTTTTTTTTTTCCATGCACCAGAGAGTAATTTAATTTGTTTTCTCTCTTGCTTGTTTTGTATTGCTGCAGCAGAAAGACCAATGACTGATAAAAGCAGAAAGCAAGAGAGCTGTGGCAGTGATTTTCCATGTTATTGATGGTGACACTGTGTAACAAAATGCAGTTTTGTTGCTTCCTCATCTCAAAATGGCACCTTGGAGCTCCCACCTCCACCAATGTGAGGAGCAGTGCCCGAGCAGAGGGATCCAATGGATAGGGTGACTCTCAAGAAAGCAAAGGTGAAAACAAAATAGTGAACAATTTACAGTTTCTTTTTCTTAGAGGAGACACCTCAGGCTAAATCTTGCTCTCCTGAAACTGAAGTCAAAGGGATGAGTGTGGTGAATAATGAGAGAGAAGACAGGGAACTAGAGGCATAGAAAAATCCTCCCAAAGAAGACTAGGAGAAATATCATTATAGATGAGAACAGAAATATCAGCCCTTTCCAAACAGTATCCTGTCTGCGTGACAGGTGAGCAGTGAATCATGTTGTGTGAGACTTTTTGATCCAGAAAAACCTTACTGAAGGAGAATGAACATTTCAAAATCAATGTCTTGAACAACCAGCACAACTGAAATGCTGGGGTTTCAACCCCAAGCCCCAAATTAAGGTTGACATATGGGTGATTCCCACAGCCCTTCCCAAAGGGGGGTGAGTTTACCTTTAGGCTCCCCCCCAGGGTGCAGCAGCCTTGCAGACAGAGCCATGGGGTAAATGAGCCCCAGGGGTCTGCATTGAGTAACCCAAGGTCAGGTGTCCCACTGAGGGATAAAAGCTGGGACCAGTTGCAGACAGGGGCAGTGTCTGTGTGTGAGGGGGATGCCCTGTGCAGAGTTCCCTGTTGGGGAAGGACCTCCCGCCTCCCTGGGACTGGGCTCCAGTCAGGTCTGGCTTTTGTAAACGTGGGCTCTGTAGGGATTCAGTATGTGGCTTCCTTGGTCTTATGCACTTGGCTTGTTGACTCAGTTGTCTCCCGTCCCTTCTATGAGAGACTGCATTTCACTGTTTATTCTACCCATTGTTGGTCGTGTGGTGTTGTTGTTGGAATCATTGGGATGATGTCAATTATGTATAACCTCATTGACTTGTTTGTACCCTCAGTGATTACCCATGTACTGACCCTTTTGTGTCAAACACAGTCTGGGTTTTGGTTCATCTTTATGCTGGCTGCCTCCTTTATGCTAGGCCTGATAATTGGCAAAATAACAGTATTAGTGGTGGTGACTTCCCAATTGGAAAAGGCAGAAATACCTGGTGAGGTGCAACCCAAGCAAGTACAGAATCAGTGATATCACTAGCTTTTCTTTTGAAAGCCACTCTTACAGAAATGCACCTCTTATTCAGTGTACTGCCTGGCTATGCATATTACTTTATTAGAAAAAAAATTTTAAAAGCATGTAAGCAAATATTGAAGGTGAACTATCAAATGACAAAGGAGACAGAGAATGATCATGCCTTCTTTATAACTCAGGGAAGATGTTCACAAACCATAGAGAGAAATAACATGTATCTTTTCAAATAGGGACAGCAGTATTTAATGGCGTATATATGTCAGCCTTGCTTTTTTTAAAATTTTTTTTTATTGCACAGTACTGGAGGAAACAGATGAAACACCCGTTTTCATTAATACTGCAGGTGCAATGCAAGTATTGCCACACTTGGCTAAACTTTTGATGTCCTCGAGGGACTGCATGGGGGAATGACTTTGATGGATCGCAGTAGCACTTGCAACCGAGCTAGGAAAGATTAGCATGTCTCAGGCAGAGAGATTCCACTCACCTGATTTTTTTTTTTTGTTCTGATGAGATAATTTTTCTAATTAACCTTGATAACATTTCCAGACACATAGGCCTATCCACACATAGATGGAAATACATTTTCAAACGGACATTTCACTTCTACCCACGTTTTCTAGTAGTGAATACAGAATTTTAACACCTTGCTTGCCAACTGATTCATTTGGGAAACTAAAGCTGAACCTCTTTAACAGAAGCAGAAGTTGCCCACCAGAACCTTTGACAGAAATCCACACTTCCGTAGGCACTAGTGTGTTTTGTATACATTGACTGAACAAGGAGAACGGTATGAACGTAAGAACAACCTTACAGTTTTATTCCTCTTTTGACGCTTATCAAGGAAGTCAGTGATGCTGTCCTTTTCTGAGTGGGTTCTGAATGACTCTAAAGTTCTGAAAGCCAAAGCATACCAGCACCTGGTGCTTTGTAAGTGTTCAGAGGCAGACCTTGGCCCTTCACACCATCCCACTTAGGAACAGGAATGACCATCTCATAATTCAGCTGAATTCACATGAAAACAATCTTGGAAGCAAAAAGAACCATCCACCATCCTCTCACCTACTTTGTTCAGTTTTAAAATTACTCAAGTGCCCAGCCACCACTGCTTACAGAAGTTTTTCAAAGCTTTTCTAAGTCCCCTTGCTCTTGTCTGGGTTTATACCAACACTGTTTTTCTGCTATGTAAAGCTGGAAAAGCAGTTTTCCACTTCCCAAAAAGAGCCATGACGCCTCTGAGAAAGAGCAAGTAACTTCCTGGCCATCCTTTCACCATGCCCTTTGAGCTGCTGTGGGTGAGCCAAGGCAAGTGCTGCTCTGAAAGGTTTTCCCAGGGCGCTTGCTGGATGTAGTGTTTTTCTCTGATACCTGAAAGATGGTAAAGCTTGCTGAAAATACAATATAAAAAATAATCTAACACATTACCTAGGCTCAAATGCAATAAATGTGACTTTATTCCTAACCACTGATCATATTTCTGACTATGCTGTTACCAATAGAGCAATGTTTAAAAGGAGCTGCAACATCATTTCATAAACCTTCATAACAGGCAGAGGCACTGAGAAACTGTAATATAGGTAACAACTTGTATTTTCTCCAGGAGCTGGGAATTTAGATTTAGGGAGAAGTTTTAGTAGGATATTTAGCACCAGCTAAACAGAATTTAAGAGAGGGTCAATGTATATGTGAGTTTTAAGAAGACAGAAATTTTAGAGCTATCGTAATTCTTTTTATCTCTTCAAAGGTTATGCTGGTACCTCATCACCAGTCTGCCTTTCCCCTTCTCAGAGAGAGCCTGAACAATTTTTTTTTTTGCTGCAGCTGGGTTTATACGAAGCCAATAGTTAGCTGTCCATTTTCATGTGGCTTTATAGGTTTTCTAGCACGTTTGGTAAAAGATGCAATTGCTCTGGGTGAACCTTACTTTGTTAGGCAGAAGTGATCACTCTGTGAGATTGGCTTTCTTTACCTGTAGCAAGTTTTTTGTGTTATTCTTCTCAAAGAAGTCAGTAACACTGTCACTTTGAGTCAATTTTACAAAGATTGTAAAATAAGTGTTTTGAAAACTAAAACATGCCAATACACAGAAATTACTTATTTTAAAACCCCGTTGTACCGTTGCCCTGAACATGCTGATGAGGAGGAGCCATTCACCCAAGCCCCAGTGACATTCTTCATGATGCTTCACAAAATAATTTGCAAAAATTTCAAACTTAATACTACATATATTTATTTATTTAATTATTTTTCTCAACAGGTAACAGGGTTCTGAGAATGTATTATGTTTTTCCAGAGGTACTCTGGTGAGGGGTTTTATTTCACTTAGCTCATTTCAAAGGCATACAGTCTTTCTACCTCGTCAGCCTTTGCCATAACTTCTAAAGGACACAGGCAGAGAAAGAACAGATGGAAATAATGATAATTGCTTACTTTGAACATTGCGATGCACAATGCCTATAAGGTCCCATCCAAAGTTAACGGAAAAGCTATCAATCTATTGTGCACCTCAGCAGCTTTCAGGAATTTATCCTCAGGACTATGTGAGGTGAGGAAGCATATTTTTCCCCATTTCATTGAGGCAGAGAAAGACTATTTGTGCTTCCCAAGGTCATACATGCTGAAAGAGTGTGAATTTGAAGCTGGGTGTTTCAAGTCCTTTAGTTCCCTTGATGGTAACCATGTCCCATGTGACCTGCTGAATGAGTGGGTTCTGGATCCAGCTCACCCTGTCAGGCATCTATCATCTTTAATCCCAAACACTTCAACTTGTATGTGGAGTATAGTACCAAGTATGATGACCAAGAGGACTATAACATCTCTTTAACCATCTCACATGCCTCAGCACATCAAAAGTTGGCTCTAATGAAGTGAATGCCAAGAAATTACAAAGGCAAGATGAATCACACCAAAATCCATGTGATTCTTCTACAGGTCACTAAAAAGAGTCTTGTCCCTCTCTGATGAAATGCATGTTAATTACTGAACAACATGTGAACAGAAAGCCCCTGACAAAGGAGGCTTTACTACCCATAAATAACATGACGAGTATGATAATCAAGAGCAAAACCTGTGAGAACATCTCACTGATGTTTCTTGCCCATGTTTCACTGCCCCAAGCACGTGGTTCTACCACGTCTGTCATCTCCTTTGATCCACCTGCTGTAATGCTGTTCTGCCTCACTCTTACTTTCTCACAGGACATTCCTGGGGACAGGGTTTCCCCTTTGGCATCTTTTGGCATCTGTAAATTTTGTGCCCTGCCCTCCTGGTGCCTTTCTCCCACTGGTCCCATCCATGATGCTTGGCAGGTCACCATGCTTGCGTCTTGCCATCCCTGGCACATGCACCACAGCCTCCCTGTAGCAACGAGCAGACACAAAACTCCTCTGCTGCCCCCCAGCCCACAGAGTGCTCTGCAGCACCCTGGTACTGGTTATATAGGGGATTGTGCACAACACTTTAGGGTGTGGAGGCCTGGGCTGTGATGAAGACCCTTCTGCTTTAAGCAGTGTGTTTGGGCTAATCACAGCTGAAGGTTTTACACTACTAGAGGAATCAATACTTCATTCATTCACTAAGTGGTAGATCTCACCCATTATGTTTTGCTTCTGGATGAAAGCAATGTATAGTTCTAGTGACAAGCAAGCCTGCAGCAAACAGAATGTCACCAGCATCCACAAAAGTGATTGTTTCTGAAACAAGAGGCAAGAACATTGGACCTGAAAAGAAATGCAATATTTTAAACATCACAGAGGACGTAAAATGAGATTTTGGGGTTAAAGGTTTGTGTGATTGTTTTGTTTCTGAAGAAATCAAACCAGGAATAATATACAAGTGTTCATCAAACAACTACCGACACATCTACTACATGAGCAGTACATGAAAAGTGCAACTTTGGGGCATCATGTGCGATACATGTACAGCAATAACATAGATATTAATTTGAAGTAAATTTGTACTACATACAGTGCTCATGTCATTTCCAGAAACTACATAAAGATTGCATGAAGGGCTTAGCTATGAGGATTGAAATATCAGGGAGAATTCAGAAACCATAGTTAAAGAACTTAAAAAGAACGTCTGAAAAGATGAACCTTTTGATAGGATTTAAACTGTCTATGGGATTCAAGGGCTTTAATCAACAAAAGCAGCTTATACCATCAATGTCGTGAGCAATAGCAAAAAAACCAAAAAGCATCATCAGTGAAGAACACTGTAGAAAACAATTTATTTGGTTTAAAAATCTGTTTAGAGATATCTGAGACTCCTCCCTTTTTCTGGTGGCCATCTGGATGGATTTTGGCTTGGACAGCCTGTCTTGAACTTGAAGCAAACAAACATTTGTTCACATGTTGGGAAAGAAAAGATTGAAGCAATGTGCCAGCCCTGGAAAAGCCACCCATGCATATCAGTACATTTACCTAGAGCAAGAAAAACGTGCTCTTTGTTTCTAGGACATTATCTTCAGTCCCCTTGTAAAGGTCTCCCTGACTGTCCTGCGTAAAGTCAGGGAAAAGATACTTCTTTTTTTCCCGTATATGTAACTGAGTTCTATAATATATATTTGCATTCAGTATCCATTACCAGAAGACTCTTACACCCTGTTAGAGGCTGTGAGTGCTAATTTTCACATTCTTTAACAAGGTTTTGGTGACCCCCAAAGCAGTTTGCGTCCGGCAGTGTCCTGGGGGAGGAGGTGCCGCCCTGGGCTGGCAGCGCTGCCGGCAGCCCGGCCCCAGAGCACACCGTGGGGTTTCTGGCGAGCTTTGCAGGACCAGTACGCAGCGAGGTGGCGGTGCCAAATGGTCCCCTCTCCGCCTGGCCGGGCTGCCAGAGCCGGGCCCCGGCCATGCCGGGCAGCTGGCTGCTGTGCTGACAGACCCAAAGCCATCAGCTGGCGCCGGGGCCCTATCCAAGACCTATAAAGAGGGATAGATGGTAAACTCCATAATGGGGAGGAATAATGCAAAGAGGCAGAAATGTTTATTTTCCTTTTCCTTAATGGTTAGCCGTTATGAATTTGGGTGGCACTGTTTTGGATGGACTCTGGACAACTCTGTCTCTGTGCTGCAATATATCCACTTAAACACTCATTTAAATGAGCTGGCAGTTCAGGTGATGGTTGTTTCCCATTTCACGCTATTTAACATCCCTTGCTGTTTCTTCACTAACTAAAATATCTGATATCCTTCAGCAAAAAAAACCAGTGACTGCTAACAATATACATATCAAACCCAGACAGCAACGAAACTTTTATGTTCTTTAACATTCCCGATTGTCAATATTTACTAGACCTCTGAACCTCCCTCACCCAGTGCACAAAGGCAGGAGGAATGTTGTATTTCGTATTTCTTCTTTTCACAGCTTTGAGTACTGTGTAAGTAACCTTTCCTGTAAAGTCAGCTAATACAATCCTTTGTCTCAGACATGTATAATTTACAAATGTAAAAGCAATGGGTTGTCACACTTATATGAATGCATATATAGGGTGAAAAGTTAGAATATTTTGGAAGGAACTGATACGTACTCCACAAAGGACCCTGATAAATTGTACATTGGTTCTTGCTTATTTGTGCAGCATTGTTGTTCTGGCAGAAAGACAATCACGCTGCCTGACTCAAATAGTTCAAGGCTACTTTGCTAATGTACATTTTGACAGTCTGATGTGCATTTCTGCAGGCACAAATATAGGTATATCTAAAAGATATACCCGGAAGATTTTAAGTTGAAGATGAAACATGTTTTCCTGAAAGATAATTTTGATTTTTTCATTTTAAAATTACTTCAAAGTGAACTTTGAATTACTCAATGTTAAAATGACTGGCAAAGGCTTAAAAGAAAGTATATGTGTTAAAATGCTTTAAATTCCAGTAAAATCTTCCTGAAATTTTTAAAGCAAATTGAGGGCATCTATGCAGGCACATATTACCTTCCCACCAGTACTGCAAAGTCTGAGAGCTGAGTTATTAGGAAAGCTCTTTTGCTGGATTTCTGACAAATCACTTTAATGTGCCAAAATTGATTTGGCATGAAATCATCAATAGACCCTCCAGAATACTAATAGCATTAAGGGCAGAGGCCAGGTCTGTCAAACTTGCTTGACTAAAGTTGAGCTCATAAATTAGTAGTTGGGCATCCAAAATAAAGTCTTCTGCTTCTAGATGTGCTGAGTGTCTGTTGGTCCAGCTGAAGAGATTTCAGCAAGTGACACATGGGAGTACTGGGGAAACTGGGGATGAGGGGAAGAGTTTCTTTAATGGATTTGCTTCTCAGCTCAAATCTTCATTAGAAGCCTCAGGTGCTGTAGGTAACCATCCCAAGGGAGTCGCTAAACCACTATAGTTTTGTGCTTTTTTTTTTTTAACAAATCCATCGATCTTGACTCTGAACCACACATCTTTCTTTTCATCCATTAAAAACACTGGCACAGCCCAGTGCTCCAAGCAGAGAGCAGAGACCTGACAGATGACGATCACTATCCTTTCCCCCAGCTCCACTTCCAAATCCCCACCTGCTTTGGGTGAAACTTCTCCCAGCCTCTGCTTTCTTGTCTGTAAGACAATGATGATGATGCTTATTTTCCATGTATGCTGTGAACATCTCTCATTATATTCGGTTACATTCTCTGAAGCACAAGGTTACTGTAGAATCTTTAATATGAAAGTATAGAGCAATCTTCTTTCCCCATCTAGTTGTAATTATAGAATTTAAGAGTGTGAAACAGCATTTGGACCAGGTCTTTAGTCAATAAGATACATACATCTATCTCTGTAACATTTAGGGACAGGAGCCTTGGGTGACTAAATCTGCTTTCTTTAACTTCAGTGAATTTGAAAGAATTTCCTTTGATGGAGGTATTGACTCGGTTCAGCTGAGGTCCAGGCCTCTGCCTTTTCAGTAGCAACATTTCCTGAAATGATTTGGAAAAGTACAGTACAGGAGAGGATCTGCAGCCAAGCAACAACTCAAGGGAACTAAAACTGTCGTAGCTGATTAACAGAAATGAAAGCTGCTCAGAAACAAATCTGAGTATGAATTTGGAGCACAAGAATTAATTGAGAAGGGGATTCTCTTTGTACTTCTTTTAGTAGGTCACACAGTTTATCCACTAAGATGCCTTTGAAGCTGCCAGCAAAATAGGCATCACTGGAAAGATGAAACGAGCCAGTGAGTGAAGTCATCTGTTTGTCCTAAACCCAACTATTCTGATGAATTGGTTGCACAGTGAATAACAGAATCCTAAATCAAAGATGCTTCGTTAGCCTTTCCAAAGAGAGGGTAAGAAATAGCTGTGGCAAGGGATGAGCTGATGGTAACATGCAGCCTTAGTGCAAGAACAGGGACATAACGCTGGAAGGTTAAATTTCTGCTTTGTTCAGATAATACTTCTTGCATGCAGTACTTCTGCTTTCACTGCAGAAAACACCAATGGACTGAACACAAACTCATAGCAAAGTGCTCTCTTCCTGATGGCGTTCATTTATTGGTGGTGTGGGGCAGGTGAAAGTTATGGTGACACTGTGGTGACTTGGCAGACAGCTATTCACACAGCCATGAATTCGGTGGCAGTTTTTACATTGATTTTAATGGAATGTGGCTCACAGGGGAAAAAAGCAGATAAGCACAGGAATTGATCAGTACCATACAGGAAAAAGACTGCAGCTCCTGCTGAAGTCAATGGGAGGAAGGGTTTTCACTAGTAACATTCAGAAGGGTATTTGAGAAAAAAGAAAAAAAAATGCATTCAGAGCAAAGCAAATGAAACGTTTGGTTTTTCTAGCCCTTGACTGTTTGAAGATGCTGACAGTAGAAAAATTCACTTTTTAAAGCTGCCTCTCTTTTTAATGCGGAAAGACAATGTGGGATGCTTGTCCTGAAGAGAGAAGGCATAAAAGAGGTATTAAGATCTTGCAGTCCTGCTCTTCCTCATCAGAGAGGAGTCATGGTAGATCATGCCATCCTCTGCCTCCAGCATCCTGCCTTGTACCTCAGGAATCGCTCATCTTTGACTGAGGATCACTTAGACATAAGAAACAGAGGAAAAGAGGATGCAGTCACAGAATTTGGCACATTTTAGGAAGTAAATTGTGAAAAGAATACCTGCTTTGCCCATATTTTTCCATACCTATAGCTCCCAAACCAATAAAAGAGGCTTTTTGTCATGATGCTGTATTATGTTGTATTTATTGTTTTTTTCCAGCCTAAAGTGCTTTGCGTGTGAGATTAAAAAGCTGCAAGTCTCAGGCCATCTGGCCAACCAAATGGATTTAGTGTACAGGATCACTGCCAGATGTATGCCAGTTGTAAGTTTAATTTTTGAACATACAAAGTGCCTGGGGCTCTGTGTCAGTTATTCAGAGGAATTCGTGTTTCAGTTTTTGAAAATAATCCAGATAGAGTTTGAATCTAGGTGTATGGTCTTTTCCCCTTCACATGGTTTAAGGGTGTGTTCTTTGCTTCTCATTAAGAAAAATGATGGCAAGAGAATTTTGCATAAATCTTACATGTTACATATGTTTGATCACATCTGTCTGAACTTACAGAACAGTAAGAAACACAGCAATAAGTTTTCTTAAGGAGCTTCATTGAAATTGTTTTCTTTAGAATTTAGTACTTTAGATTAATTTGCACTTTATTTATGATCAACTTGGAGAATAAGTATATAATAGTTTTTAATATCTCAAAAGTGATATTTAATTGATTTGATTTATTTTAAATGAGGAACTAGTGGAATATGAGATACATTTTTAGCTTTAGAGACTGTAAGAGGATAAAGTGCATTTAATTTTTTATTTTGCAAACGTTCTCACGTTAGGTCTACACAATAAAATGTACAGCACATTTGAGAGAGATGTTGTGAAAATGAGGAAAGCTGTGAGTTCTGGGCTTTGTAAAAAGGTCTTTCTTCAAAACACACCAGTTGAAATCCAGGGTAGAGCAGGATTTGAGTGATGGGAAACAGTGATTTGCGTGTCTGGCTCTCCTGCCTAATGTGCTGATGCCCACATCAGTATATTTCTTTGAAGCTGAAATACTGGGGTTTAGTTACTTTCTACTAAAAAGACCTGAAGGCTCAATGAAACAGAGATAAATGTTTGGAAAAGAAAGAAAAACTTGTTTGTCAGGGGACAGTTATTCTCTCTGCGGGAGCAGCGAGGGAGGAGCTGCTGACAGACATCCAGGGCAGCCAAGGGATCCTGCAGGGGGTCTCGGTGCCCGGCATGGCATGTGGGACAGCCCAGCCCACTGCACTGACTGGATCTGGCAATTTCCATCACAGTCAAGCTCAAATATATGCAGACAAAAATAGGTTCACATGTTTGGAAGAGGAGAGTTGTGCAGTGTTGCCAGATAGTGCCAAGAAGCAGAGCCTCTGATAGGAATTTCTTTGCAAATGTCTCTAACACTAAAAACAAATCTCAGTCTTCCAAAACAAGGGGTGCATTAACCTTGAAATCAGCAGCTTTGATTGCACTCGTGTTCCTGGAGATAGATGGACTCTTGGTTAGCAGCTCAGATTGGTGAGTTAGCAGCTCAGATGGTTCCCCAGTGCAAAGGGCTGCATGTGGTTTTGGGAGCACCTTTCCAATGCAGAGCCATAAAATAAAAACTGGCACTGTAATTTGTAGTTTATTTTATTCTTGAAAGTAATTTTTCCTGTAATATTAGCCATTTTTTCTCTTTCAAACACGTCCAGGGAGTGAGAATCAGGGAAACCAAATAAACAGTAGATTTCATAAAGTAAGGAACAGCAAATTGAGCAAAAGGAGGATTATGAAGACTAAATCTTTTGTTCAAAGAGTGATTAAAAAGCATTAACTTGGATGAAGTCAATCTAGAGCTTAACTGCATGAACCTTCTGCTCTGTTTTTCTTCTGTTTAGTTTTACATGTATTAAGAAATTAAAGGAGTGGGAAAGGCCTCTCGAGGATTGCTGAGGCTGGGACTTTTTAGAAATAATAGTTGAGCAAAATCAGTTGGACATAAGCTGTTTCCTAGTTTCCAGGCAATGTAAATTGTCCTGGCCAGCTGTGTCCAAGAGCAGCAAGAATAAGTTGAGTGCTCTTTTCCAGCAGAGGACTTGGGCAATTCAGACTCAAATGTATGTGCAGTGGGGATTCCTCCAGGCAATGAAATTCTGGGATTTGTAGCCTCCTCTCCTCATGGCTTAAGTGAAAACAGTTCCCCTGCCCAACAGCGAATACAGCTGCAGTTCATTGCTGAAATAAGAAAGTGTCAGGGTAATTGCTATTTGCTTTGCATTCAGAATACTTTCTTTTCTGTGGTTTTAGATTAAATTTGCAAAAGATGAGGGCATGCAGCTCTGAGGGCGATGTTCACCTTAAAGAAAACTGCGTGTTTAGAGTAGCACAACTCCTTTTGCAGGAAAGAGCAATAGTATGAAGTAAGAGTTATCAGTAGATGCTATATTGTGTCCATGGACGTATATCAAGACAGACTAAACCCAACAAATAGTCTGGTTTCTGCACTTTGCTTATGCATGGCTCTTGGAAATCTCTGAGCCTTTTTTCCACACTGTGTTTATACAGAAAGATCAAGGGTGGGGGATAGAGTGCAGCTGTAAACATAAATGAAGTTGGCGTATTTTTTTTCTTCCACAGCTTTTCTGTATTTACTGACTTAATTGTCTTCTGTTTAGACTGTGCTTTTAAGCGAATTGCTAGTTTGATTTAAAACTAATTGTTAATTTCAGAATCATCTGTCTCCAGCCATTTCCCATCATGAGCTCCTTAGTCTGGACATTTTTATATCTTCCCAGTTTGGCCTGATGACATTTCCTTTATCAGAAATATTTTTATTTCTGGTCTTTGATGTCCTTATGAACATGGTAATTGCACTCTTTACTTCTGGAGAATACTTCCCTTGGACAGCAGCTGTGCCCCATAGCTCTGAGACATGGAGTGACGGCTCATAACAGAGCAATGCAAAGCTCTCCTAGTGCCAGCAACGTTAAACTGAGTTGTACTGAGCAAAAAACTTGCCTGAAGCCTTTTGCTCTCCTTGGATCTTATTTTCCCCCTTGACTCACACTTCTCTTTCCAATGAAGACCAGAAGGAGGAGTTGCCCCCTCCCCCAAGGGCATTTGAATAGAGCTTGGAGGAAAGCGATTTTCCTTCCAACAGTTGTTTTGATATTTCATCATCTTTCTCATTCTGAGATTGGGTGAAAACAGGGACTTTGATGAACAGGAGATTTACTTCTGCCCCAGAGAGAGCTAATGAGTAATCTAGTGGCTACGGCACATGTCCAGGGCAGAAGACACTGAATACCTCCTCAGTCTGGTCCTTACCAGAGACTGAGCTTAACTCTTGTGTAGTGCAGGGCCTGGGGCGCCTGATCATCATCTTCTCCTCTCTTTCTTCCCTCCAACTATCCTCACCTCTTCCTTAAAAACAGTAATATTCCCATGGAAATTTGCTTAATCAATCATTTCACAAAAAAATCCATTTGGTTCTAGCTAAGAAAGTTGAAAAACTGAAACAGAACTTGAGTTGAAGAAGTTGGTTAGCTCCAACCATAGGGGATACACATATTTATATCGGATTTTTTTCACTTTCAAGTACGGTGGATTATCATAGAATTGTAATGTCCTCTCAGAATTGCTTTTCCAAGGGGTGATGCAGTATAAATCATGAAAACTAGACATGGAAAATGTCGAGCAGGTCTCCTGGTCCAGCCATCTGCCAGAAGAAGATTGTTCCCTGCAGAATTTTCCCTAGCGCTCTGCTGTAGCAAAGTAGCAAAGAGATGCTTTATCTGCAAAACAGCTCCACACCTATTTATAGTCCTGCAGAACTCATTATCTTTAGTTACAGAGAAATGACTTTACACCCCTATTATAGAATAAGGTCCCTCTGTCCAGTGTTGCAGCTGAGTTTGCCGACGTGCACGTCCCCAAAGCCACAAGTGTGAAAGCTGATATGCATTTGCAGCTCAATAATTAAATCGGAATCATATCTTATCCACCACAATCACATATCCTGTTCTTCCATAACACGTTGATAACCAACCGGCAATGACTTGATTGCTCCCCCATGAATAATAGGCAGCACAGAAAAATGTTCCTGTGCGTTTAGAGCAGAGAAGGAGCATTTCATTACCAGATCCTCTACCTCTTTGCCAGAAGCTACCAAACAGTAAAATGGAAAGGAGAGATATAGCTTGTGGCATCTGTCAGTGCAAGTAGCCTCTGTTTCAACCTGGGCTGTTATAAATATTATATTAGAAGTATTAGCAAGAGCAGATTGGATTGCAGCAGGTCCAGAATGAGGCAGCCTGAAGGCTGGCAATAAAGCTGGAAGAAATGAAATGGTTTGGCATAGGTATCTTCTGCTTTGCATTGTGCAAGGAATGAAGAATAAAGAGGAAAATCTTTCTGCCCTGATCCAGCTCATCCGGAGCATCTATTTAGAAGAGGCACTTTTGCCACCTTGGCAGAGATGGACAGCACCTGCATGGGCAAACACCGTGACACCTGACAACGTCCTCGCAAAGTCTATTTAATTACCCTTGTCGCTCTTTTGTGCTTTTCTGAACATGTTTCTCTATGTTTAACTAAGTTTGGATGTGGGCTCAGTCCACACTTTGGATCAGAGCTGGGAGTGCAGGTTCAACTTACACAGGCTTCATGGGGAACCCGGGCACATCAGTGAGAGACAGAGTTTGAAGACATTCAGGTACTGAAAGATGAAAAAAGAGTTACTATCTCCTCTTGGTTTCACACAATGAGAGCTCCTAAAACTACCATTTAGTTTTTGCTCTTAGCTTTAGAGACCACAATGATTTTTAAAATCTTGTTCGAGTCTCTGCATCTTGGTCCACCACCTGTATTATGGAGACAAAATATTTATCTACCCTGAACTTTTGTGAGAAGCTAAGAAACTTCTGGCAGAGGCCATACAAGTGCCTCAGCTAAATAAGAAAATTCATTATATACGTTGAAGTTCTGACAACTTCAAGGGAACGGAAGATATTAAAGGGGTGTGAATATATCTCATTTTCTTTCCTGTTACTGCAATTTTAGGTGTTACTTGTAAATAAAAATTGTTCAGCAAAAAGTTTAATTTTTTAGTTTCATGATATTACTTATAAAAAAAAACAAAAAAACAAAAAAACCAAACAAACAAAAAAAAAAAACCAAAGAAAATGAAAAATCCTTTAGCATTCTTCCTCCAGCAGTGAGAGAACAAAGCAGGCAAAAATCATTGAAGAGGTGGACATCTCCACAGCACTAAATAAACCCTCCACCTCGGTGTACACGGGGGATTAGCAAAGCGAGATGCAAGAAATTGGCCTAGACTATATTTCCCTAGAGGCACAGAGAGATATTGAGGGAAATCACAATCATTCTGTAACATGTGATTAAGAAATCAGGATTTTATTTTTTTTCTCATTTTAAGAATGCAACAAGCTGGACAGGAACCACCTGAGAAAGCTGACGGCAAGAAGAGTGGGGAGAAATCATTCCAGTCAATACTTCTGAAATGTGGGCTTGCATTGTTTGCTCTACAGCATTTTTGTCATGGAAAAAATACTCATATTAAGGAGAATAGCCTTGATCATCTTGGGCAGAAGGCTATTATATAAACAAGTATATCTTTAACTGCCCTCTTTTTGGTCTCTAGAAGGCCTTTCCTCCCATTTCTGGTTGGAGGTAGGACTAAACTCAAGAGCACTCAGCACAAAAAGGCCCTTGAAGTTTTCTCTTTAAGGACATGCAGTTGCACAGCCTCTTCGAGCAACTTTAAATGGGTGCCATGAATCGAGAAGCTGCATATCATTAGCTTCCACCTGAGGGTAAGAAGAAATACACTGTCTGACCTTAGATGTATCAGAAACACTGGCTATCAAGCAAATGGCAGGAAAATATCCACGACTGCTCTGCTGCTGTTAACCACTTCTGGTATTGTGCCTTATAAAGAGCACCAAGGTCAAGCTCCGTTTGCAGGACTGTAAGCCTCCACAGGACGGGATGAGGCAGCCACACACCCTATGCTGTAGTTACTGATGCCCACCCAAGGATTTCAGATGGTTTTCCACTGCCACCCCTGACACTCCTGGACTGTCAGTTTGCTGGTTTGAAACACCCAGCTGTGGCTCTCTTAATCATGACCCATCTTGGTGCCAGCAAATGACCCGCTCACAGATGAATCTTGCACACCTGTGAGAGTGGGGTTGTGCTCCCACCTTCCCAGGTGACACAAATTTATGGTGTGAGATGCCCCTGCCCTGCCTGCCGCTGTACCTCACTGAGCTGTTGCCCACCAGGTAAGGTCATGAACAGCCTGCCCAGCACTCGAGCACCATTCTGCTGGGAAGATGCCCAGTGCCAAACCAATGGGTCTGGCCACACCGCCTTTTGCTCTTCCTTTGCTATTCGAGGCCGTATTTGTGTCCCTCATGCAGCACGGAGTACGTACAGTCATTTCCCTTCTCTGACTTCTTTCACACTCGACACTGTAATTTGTGCTTTGGCTCTTTTCCTAATGACTGTATTATTAGCTCTATTTTCATCTGCTCTCAGCTGTTTATTTTGCATAGAGTTATTTTGGCTTCTCTACATATCACAAATTGAGTAGCTGAACCAAGTCCACAACTGCTTGCAGAGAAAGCCTGTAGAGCAGGGCTCTGTCTGACCAGCATCTTTGTCACCCTCACATGTGGTGCTGCTCCCTGCCCACGCCAGCATCCCACCTGCCATCCTCTGCATTTCCGAACGTACAGTGGTGCGGTGAGGATCAGAGTGACCATATGGCCTGAGGCAACTGGGCCATATGAGTCTCCATTTGCAACACCTAGTTTGCACTTCCTAAGACGCAGAAGGTGTTTAATATGTTATGTGTCACTTTATGAGCTATTCCAGCCTTAATTACAAAGTCTGAAATGGTACACAAAAGCTGTCAACTTGAATGTGCTCCCTGCAGGAAGAGGAGGAGGCTTTGCCCTCAGTCAGGATGTTTTTCCGTTTGTATCCAGGACATCTGGGCAAAGCAGCCGACACTCCAGCATTCAAGGTGGCTGCTCCTATTGTTCATCATCTGGCTGTTACCCCCTCAGCAGCCCATCAGTGCTCTAGTTTTTTGGTACAGCTAATGGTAATGAGGGTCGCAAAAGGGTGGGAGAGGTCTATGAAGCCCTCGATGGGTTTATGGAGGAGAAAGCATCTGTGTGACTCCACTTTTCTCCTGGTCTCCTGACAGCTTCAGACCACAGAGGTCTGTTATTTAGGTATGTCAGGGATGGAGTCCTCCAGACCAATGTGGGGTTTTGGAAAGGCCTCATTTACATATACGTATTCCCAAAATACATCTCTGGAGAGCCCTCGCTGTGATCAGCATCAGGTATGAGCCCTGCAGTATGCAACTGCATAGGAGTTTGTTTCTTCCCCACTACCCATCAACAGCTAAAATGGGAATTTCTGTCTGCACTGCACCAGTTGGCTCCAGATTGTTCATATGGTAAGAATGAACTGAGAAACAGTGAAGGAGCCCTCACTTTCTGCTTTCCTGGGAGCAAAGACTTCTCAAAGGACCTATTTTCTTCTGGCTTACTAGAAATGGAGGGGAGGAAGCGTATTAGAGGATTCCCTAAGAGCAAACAAAGCAGAAGCACCGCATTGCCTAGGGAAAAGCAGAGAGGGCCTGACTGGATAGAAGCAGAAACAAGTGATCTCCAATTAGCTCTTCCCACTAAATGAAGCTGAAAGCTGAAAAATTAAACAAAGCTGCCTATATCTCCCAGGTTTTGGAAGAGGAAGGAGCACAGGTTATGTGCATGTTTTTACAAGAAAGTCTTAGCTAGAAAAGAGTTTTCTAAGAATTTTACCCCCCTCCCAGCCAATCCATGGTTTTAGCAGCAACCCAGAATCTCTGGTGGGTGATAGCCTGCTTCCCAGCAGAAAGAACTCTATGGAAGCTGCGTGCGGTTTTTAATGTTTAATGACACAAAATCAATTGGAAGTGGTTGCTGGCTTCCACAATCAATTTCAGGAGATCTCTCAGAGAACAGGAGAAAGTGGGAGAGTTTCCATTAGCCCTGGAAATCTCATCAATGATAGGAAAATGGCTATAAACAACCCTGCACTCCAATAAACGTATTAATAACCTTGTCCTCACTCATTTCTCATGTCTCTGTAAGAGGATACAGTTTTGTCGCCAGTAAGGTCGTATCTTGGTCTCAGTTCCACCTTTTCTTTGCACAGACACACAGATATCGATATGGCAGAGAGAGCTCTGAACCATGGCTCACGACTGCTGCCCCCTGAGCTGTCCCTGATCTGGGAATATCCGAGGGGCAGGAATCACAGAGGGGCAGTCTCCCTGCCTGCGGGGTCTGCCCCATAGCGAAAGGCACCTTAGCCAAAATACAGAGCAAGAAGCCGTCCTGCCCTATAGCTGGGTGGGAAGGGGCTCCCTGAGAAAACACGGGGCTCCTTATCCTGGGTGCACACAGGGGCTAAGCATGGCCAAATCCACCCAAACCTTGATGGGTGGTCACACTCAAGGGCTGTTTGATTGATGAGAAGGTGCCTGCTGATTTTGATGGGCTTTATGCCAAGCTTAATGCTGCATGGCATGAAGTGCCCTTTTTCTGCCCTTGTTTCGCTCAGACTGGGAGAGTGTGATGCTTTCTGCGAGCTGGAATCCGCAAAAACAAAGTTATTTTTTGCGTCTTTTAAAAATTCCTGGACTAAGCAAAGTTAGGAACAGCCCCGACTGCAGCTCAATACAAATCAAGAAGCTGTTTTCAAATTTTGCAGGTTCGCTCCAGGACTTCGACAAAGTGAAATCAAGGCAGAGTTTGTAATGCACAGTTTAATCAGTGAATTTGTAGATCTCAAAAGGCATGCTTAATTTAATATTGTTTCTAATAGCTATTGTCTTCATGCTTGCCTGTTTCCCCGGTGTTTTTCCCGTTTGTAATTACTTGAATAGGCATTTCCAGGTGCACTGCATATATTAGCAAGCATTTACATTTTAGTAATGAGTGAGACTTTTACTGTTTTATTTCTTCATTGCCCTAATACTAACTTTATTAGAGGTCCTGATTCTTCTGCAGGAGAAAAATTAACTTTTACCACTCGTTTCTACCTTATTTTCCTCGTGTACTTTATGACGCCCTTGAAAACAGAAAAGTTAAATTACTTACTGGCCACGGTTAGACAAGATTTAAATTATCAGAGAAAAGTAAAATTAAAAGGGGGTGCTTGGTCAATGCTTGTCCTCACCCCTTACTAGGATGACAAGTAAGCACTTGAACTTAAAGCCATTCCCCTGGTCATCAGGGCTATTTTAAGCTCTGTTAGGGGTACCTACAGTGCCCATTTCCTACACCCCGTTACCATCCCTTAGAGTTAATGTGCATTTTTCCACTCCTTGCCCCACAGCGTGCAGCCTGGGGACTCACGGGGCGCAGGAGACCGAGCCTTGCCCAGCCATCCCAGGCTGCCGATTAACGCTGTAGCAGGATTTCAGCGTCCACTGACAACCTTCATCCTGCCACTGAGCAGCATTTATTATACATGCACAACGTCCCTTTGCCACATGCTAGTCTAATTTTCAGATTAGCTGTTTATTAACATTATTACAAACATGGCTCTTCATCTTCTATTAAATGGTACCGCAGCCACTGCGCTCGCACATGAAGCCTGTAAGAAAGCACTTCGTTCACTAAATTACCCTGCAAATGTCAAACTTGCTCTGTATTATTAGCTGTACATCTTACATCCTCTTTATTAGGATTCTGTGTCTTGAGGGTGCCCTGTGGCATATAGATTTTTTAAAATACTAACCAGTGTCATTTCGCTGTTTAAAAGAACATTTAATTAAACTGGATTCATTGCTTGTATGGAGCAAGTTAAATGAAAACTAAATAGAAGGCATATGATTACATGTTATTAAGAAGAGCGACTGCTCCAGAGACCGAACTCTTTTAACACAACATTAAACTGAATTCATTTCATATGCACAGGTTAGCTCTGGCCTGTGAGGAGAACATATTTTGAGAAGATCAGCAGAATGGTTATGGGCACTAAACAGCTTTTAACAAAATGTGTGTTTCAGGGAAGAAACCTTTCCTAAGATAGACTTAAATATGCTAACGACAGAAATCAAAGCTTCACAATGATTCTAGGTAACCTTTTAAAAATTTCTGCTTTTATAGTGTCAGATATAAATGGTAAGATTGGTTTTGTTTATTAATTCACTAGCTATAAATTAACAAAGGGCCACAATGAGTATAAAGATAAAATTAGAAGTATTTTGTATGCTTAAGTTGTTGGTCACATCATGACTTTTTAATGGGTTTTAGGAGAGCAAAAGGAATCATAATTAAAAACTCCATTACACAATTTCCTCTTCCTTACTTCATTTATGTTAGCACTGTTGGTACAATTAGAATTTTTTAAGACAAGCACTCACTAAATTTCCTTTCCAGGCATCCTAATCTGGTTTTTGAAAGTCTGCTGCACCCATGTCCTTTTCCAACCCCATCCCTAAAATTCACTGTGGCTGTGAGCCTACAAAGCCTTTGGCAGCAGTGTGGCAACTCGGTGGGCAAAAAGCTGCTATTTTTTAAATGAATCGCAGCTGCCTCATCATACCCTTGTAGCTACCACCGCTCTGAGGCTACAATTGCCTTTGGTGGTTTTGCCCATCGTTTGGAGGAGGGATCAGGGTTTGGGGGTGCATTGCTACCTGGCACTGGCTGGGTGTTGTAGCCCTCCCCCCCCCTTTCCTTCCTATGCTCCCTCCTTGCCTGTTGATTTACCTGTTACTAAGGTTAAAACCATGACAGTGACAAGCTCCAGCTCAAGCCCTCTTCAAATCCTCACAAGGACTCCACATCTATTTTCTCTGCTCGCAAGTGAGCGTGCACAGCTAGAGGTCCGGAGAGGCAGCTCTCAGTATGAGGTTCATGACTGAAAAGCGTTAGGTGATTGAGATCCTGTATCTAAAACTGCAATCACCTGTTTCTTCCAATAAAGTAACTTGAAATCAGGCTGTTTGACATGGTAGCTACTGGTGGGACCTGTGCTGTGTGTCCCCAGTATGTGTTTCCTAAGCACCACTGCGTTTTGTGCAAATAATTCATGTCGACAGTGAGGACATCGCTGTGGGAGGATTTGGCTGACAAACCTCCTCCAAATCACATGGAGAGCAGAAGGAAGAGTTTTCTCACATGTGAAGTGGATTCACTCAGAGGTGAGGCTGCACCGTCTCCCTCCAGTCGGCGCCCTCTCTGGAAGTGCTGGTCGCCCCATTCTGCCTGACTCCCCCAGTTCCAGCAGAAGCTTTATAAATTTCCTGGCTGTGAAGATGCCCGATGACCAGGATAAATACGTACATCCTCAGAATGGTGGGCCTTAAGTCCTCTGCTCAGCATTCCCCCGAGCGGGTGCAGGGGGCTCTGCTTGCTGCCCTCAGTGCTCCTGGCACAGCCCTAGGGCACCTTGCTCCTGAGAGCTACGAGCCCCTGGGCTCCTCCAAGGGTTGGGGCTGATGAGTGCTGCCACAATACGTGTCCCTGAATAATAAACAGGATAACTTTTGCCTGTGCGTTAGACCAGACATGTCCCTCTACCTCTATCTAGGTCAGCGAGAGCCTTGGGAGCGCAGAAGTGCGCTCTGAAAAAAAAAAGAGGAAGAGACCTTCCTATTTTAAGGTTGTTTTAATTGCTTTTCATGCTTTTCATAACATCTGAGAGGAAACTCTTCCCCGGGAGTGCCACTTCCCCCACTCATGCCTCTTCTGGGAAGACCCGGAGATCTCAGCCTCTCCTGCACTGCAGTGCAGGCACATCACCAGCTCTCCTTCTCCTGGGGTCCCTCTCTAGCTGATCTCTCTTGTCTTCTCGGCATGTCTACTTTTTACCTTTGTTTTTTGACTGCAGAAGAAACAGAGCCCTTCCATGCATTGCTAATGCGAGCATGCAGCCACATATGCATAAGAAACTGAATTATGGCAAACAAATTGAAACAAATAAAGCAGCCTTGGAGCAACTCTGCCTTCCAAATGGATATGTGGTTGTCCAGAGGTCGAGCTTATAACTTCTGGGCTTTGAAACAGGCTCTAAATGGAGACCCTGCATGTTTTTTGTTCGTTAACACAATCCACCCTTGGGGCACATCAGTACAGCCGCAGCTTTGAAGTGAGTTGTAGCCAATATAGTAATGTGCAGGGACGTAATTAGCAACATTGGAAAGGCTGCTGTGGGCAGATGGGAGCTGAAAAGGCTGCGCTTATTGTGAGACAGGCTTTTATACATATTGGCCTGGGAGTCTAAAGCAATGTGTGATGAATGACCTTACACATCGATAAGCCATTTGAACAGTAAACCATGGCATCTGTGTCGCTTGCTTGGTTTCAGGGCAGTGGTACCCTCTCTATAAATCATACCAGAATGAGGTTTTCCTTAGTAATCTGGTTAACCTTTCCTGCCCTGTGGGTTAGCTACCCAAGGGCTGAAACCAGCTGTTCATTTGGGTGGCCTGAGGTTCACATGCAAGATAAGAAACCCCAAATTTCTCTGGCTGTGGTCCTTTGCCTTCCAGCAGACCCCAGTTTCTACCTCTGCAAGGTGAGAGGAGGAGTAGCCAGGACCAGACCTGTAGGAACCAGAAATCCTGCAAATTTTGTGCTTCAAAGCCTCTAACTTTAGCAGAGTACAAGCTGCTTTTTTTTTTTTTTTTTTTAAATTGTATTTTGTTTGTCCTCCTCATACCTTTACCTGCTGCCAGGCATGCAGCATTCAGCAGCCCATAGGTACTTGAGTATTTATTTCATAGTTTGCCTTCTGCCCTGGCAGTATGTCTGTCTGAGCAGCAGTTCACCTGACTTATTTCAGAACAGATCCCAATCCCAGTAATAGCTTCTGATGGAAATATTCTGTGACTGCTGACTCTTAAGCTTTCTTGGGTTTTGTTTTCCAGCAAGCTGTAATTTCAGGCAGTCTTAGCATCCGCTCTCACATTGCAAAACCCAAGAGAACCTGTTTTATACACATGCCCAGCAAAAAGCCTTTTACACAGAATTTGGTTAAAAGTATTACACTAACGCACCACTGCCTGTGTCTTCCCTGGGATTAAATGCAGGATGTCAGGTTCATGCTCCCATGGGCTGTGCAAGTACCACTTTCAACAGCCTAATGCTTGCCCTGGGCTTAGATGTCAGTCATTATTAGGAAAAAAGAATTAAATTGAGGAAGAAGAGATTTAATGTGTAAAATGGGTAATGACAATTCTGTGCCACGATGTCTTGTATAGTATTTTCAGTGATAGTCATTTCAGCTTGGGCTACAACAGCTTCTAAATGGTTGAACTATCATGACTGTTTATTTAGTGTTTCTCCAGCTGTGGTTACAGGTGGGTACCTGGGGAAGAATATGCTATACATCTTATATATACAGGACAAGAACATATGATAGTTTCCCTCAATACTTTTCCACCTGTTTCAGCTCAGAGACCTCCTCCTCTGGACACTGGATGTTCCTCCCCAAAACGCTTCTCATCCACTACGTTGTTGTCTTCCCCATGTGAAGGTTTAACACCTGTTCCTCTTTCAGGAGGAACCCAGGGGTCACCCAGCTGACAAGAGCCAGCTCCTTCTTCGGGGTTTATAGATCTGAGTAACAGCAACCACGGGGGAGGCAATTGCTGTCAGTAAACTCATCTGCAATCACTGACCCAAATTTGGATCAAATCCTTACAGTCCTCTTCCATAAATAATGTTCTGTCCTTCACATAAAAAAACCCACAACCATTTGCTATTTATACAACAGATGCACCTAAAAACCACCAACCAAGATGAAGACTCAATTGTGGTAGGCACTATAAAAACAAGCAGTAATCCTCCAAAGAGCTTTTAAAGCAAGGAATTGATAGTTTAGTTCTCTTAGGAAGACTAGTCTCTGTGAATCTTTAAAATGTATTTCTATGCAGAGCAGAGAAGGTTGTTGGGCTTTCATTCCTTTCAGTTCTTGATAGCACTCATAAGCACCAAACACAAAAGCTAAGTGTAACTGCAACTCGAATCCCAGACAGAGTATGTGTGCAAATCCTGCCAGATACAGCCATTGACTTCTAAGCAGAAATTTCTTTCTGAATCAGGGAAATGATGCGCCAGGCATCGCTCCTGATTTAAAATATCAGCCCCACAGTGGTAGATTTGATTGCGACAGGCTTTGTAGAGAGGAGCAATCCCAAATCCTTGCCATAAAAGCATATTTCTGACTTCCTGCTATTGTGTTGCATTCATGGACATGCTCTAAACAATCATTATTAGAGTGGTTCAGCTCCTGAGCTTGCCTCGGTGCACTTTGAAGCAGTTTGTTCTAAGCAAGTCATGTTCACTATCCTAATCTGACATGAAGCCTGATGGAAAAATCTGTGATCGATTATAGCAGCAGGACAAAGAGATATGAGAGGAAAGCAATGCAAAAGAACAGATATCAATCACTGGTTCGCAATGAGCCTAAAGAAGGTAGCTGGTGATATTACTGAATTTGAAGGCAGTATAGCACATCTTTTCGCTGTTGTAGGTAAACACTCCGAGCTGCAGACTGTTTGTCTTACAGACAGACCGATTTGGTATGAAAAGTGGATTTTGAAGTATGGATTTTGTTGGAAGGGGACAAAATAAACTATTGGTTTGTTACCTTGAAAACGGTGTAGCGTGTAATGAGTGTTTGCAGCGGTTTCACAGATGCTTATTACTGTTATTTTTAAGCTTCTAAATGTATTTACAATTTTTAATTGATTGAATATGAAATATATGATGGAACAAATTGTATTGAATAAGAAACAGCAGACACTATCAACAAACTCTTTAATGTTGAGTTAGCTTTTTTCTCGTTGCTGGACAAGATCATACTTCAAAGCAAATTAAAAATGTGAAGCCAAATTCTGATTGCAATGCAGCAACAGAAATCTTCCTGTCAGCCTCAATAAAAGCTGGTGTAAGTTTTCAGTATTAGTCTAGTCCACCCAATTCACATGTCTTTCTGTCTTTATCTAATCTAATACATGGTCGTGAGATAAATTACAGAAGCGTATGATAAATTGCATTGCTATTCATTTTTGGCAAGATCACCTATACTCTGGCCACTAATTCATCTCCGCCAGGATCCATTGTAACATACCAGATCCTTGAAACAGCCTCCAAATAACGTCATTTCATTTTCTTTAAGAAAGTAAAGAAATTATATCTGCTGGCAAATACCCTCACCAAAATAAATGATGCCTGATTGCCACCTCTGCAAAATCACAGTTATAAAAATATCAAAATGTTTTTATAGCATTAAGAGGCTGAAAGATATTAAGTCCTTATATTCTATTTGAATGGGAAACTATGACATGATTTAGGTTGAGGGATTTTATAGTGGGAAAGCATGACATGGTTTAGGTTTAGGGATTTCAAAGAGTCATTGATTTCATTATTTCTATGTTCACTGTTTTTTTGGCTAGAGACTTGATAATGCAGATAGAATACACAAAACTGAGTAAGAAATCTGCAAGATGCTGTAATAATTTTTTTTCTGTCGCTTATTTAGAGCAGTTCACCACTTTTGAACAGAAGCACCATCCTGAATCATACCAGTACCACCTTGGACCCACACACTGATGCACCTCTGTTAGGTGCCATTCATATCCATCAGGCAGTAGAAAGAGGAACATCCCATTAAAAAAAAAGGGAAGATACCTTCCTTTCCCATACACCCATCAGATCCAGCCCTGCCTTCCATATGAACTCTGCTGGGTAGCGAAGGCTGGCAGTGAAGTGCCTCTTAATGTGCAAAGAATTTGTGAAGATTTGAATGTGATGTGTTGGGAGGTACAAGCTAGTGAATTCTGACTTTGTGAGCTGTAGGAGAGCTCCCATCGCCACTAGTGTGAAGGAGCACCAGGACACAGCAAGCAGGTAAAACTGCCACACAAAAGCTCGTTTCAAGCCCACTGAGGGTAGACACCTTTGGTCTCACCCCCAGCATGAGCCGTTGGATGTGCCAGGGTGGTGGTGGGCACTGGACTTCATCCTGAGCCAAGCCCATATCCCAACCCAATGTCCCAACACTCCGCTGCTGAGGAAGAGGGGAAGCAGTGAGGTGGTGACAATTTTGGCCAGAGCAGACATGTTGGCACCTATGTCCCAGCTCAGTGCCAGCCTGCGTAATCACTTTCAGCTCCTCGGTGTTGCCACTTGACTGCCAACAGCCACCTCCTCCTCCTCATCCTGCCATAAATCACTGTGAAACGGTGCCATGAACCACCCAGCAGTTGCTGAATTTCACCCAGGAGATTGCTGCACCTCAGTGGTAAGGGAAGTGGTTTGGCATATCAAGATTTTAAAGCAATTTAAGAGATAGGACTCACTATTAATGTGAAAAGACAGTTATATTTACTGCAAAATCCATTATCCACCCCATGAAAACACGAACAGTACTTCAAGACAGAGCATGTATTGCAGGAAGATGTGAAAACCTGGCATTGTTGGTGGGAGGGAAAGTTTTCCTGGTGATTTCAGGGAGGTGAAGGCTTCATCCTACACTATTTAGGAGCAGTTGAGGCATAATGGTTACGTCCAGCTAATTGGATGCATTACTATAGGCACTTGAGAAATATGATAGACAGATGCATTCAGCTAGACAGATATCCCTGGTGTAGCGAGCTGAAGTCAATTACGGAGTTAAATTGTGAAAGATTTGACCTGATGTCATTTATATCTCAAGTCATAATTAACGCTTAAAGTTCAACTCTATGGCAATTTTCTTTTAATAACACTTAAAACCTATATAGAGCTCAAAGAATTGCATAGACATGATGAAGGATGACTTGAGTGGATGCCAGAATTTCAGCGTTAGTAATTAATCCTCAAAACACCTTTGCAAGGCATATGGGTAGCATCATTTCTCTTCAGTTTCTCCTTTGAAGAGGAGCAGGGTTTGACCAATGACTCCTCAAAGTCCGTAGCACCTGGAGATAAGGACTGAGGCTTTTTCAGGAGCTAAACCAGAAAACACTCAGATCAGCCCAACTCCCATCTTTTTGTCTTGATATATTTTTAATTTCTACCAAAATCGTTAGAAAGATTATGAACAAATTACTCGTCAAATGGCTTGGTTTTTCCAATGAGAAGCTATGCAAATGCAGGAGAGAAAAAATCTGCTATAAACAAAGCTTCTGCTTCCAATATTTTCATGTGGATGAGATATGAATCTTTACTGGGGGAAGAAACGCACTCTTGGACTGAGACCTTGTAAGCCAAGATTCAGCTCACTGCAGATTTTTATGGTCAAGTTATAACTGCCTGTAAAGCAGGGGTTTAAAATGGAAGTGCTGACAAAACTTTTAAGCTACAGCAGTGGAAATGGCGCCGCAATAATTTATAATCTACAGACAGCTTTGGATTTATTATCACAATGACAAATGCACAGTCATTGTTAATAGGATATTTCCCAGCAAGGACTTCTTGTTATGCAAGCCAGGTTCACTATGTCATGCAGCATGATAGCAATAAAGTCTACAAGAATTTGTAATGAACTTCAATTACTAATAGATTATGGTTAATGGGAAATATGTGCAGTAAAGATATGGGTTTTTATATGCGCCTTCTGGTACTTTACAAGGCAATGATTTATGCTACAATTTATGTTAACATTCTCCACTATGAAAAAAAAAAAGCCTAAATTGGTGGAAAGCCACTCCATCCATAACAAATATTTAAGATAATTTTGCACATCATATAAATGAAGATGTAAAATTAGATATTAATCCATTTCATTTTAGCATTTGTATTTTTATTAAAAATGAAGACTTTGCCCTACTGTGTAATGACATTAAAGAATCCTATCATGGGGCTGCAAGCATGAATTACACCGATGTAGAAATGGCGACAGCAACCGAGCTATAAGTGCATTTGTTCAATTTGCTGTTGTAATTAACAGAGCAGTGAGAATCATTTTCTTCATATGATTTAAAGTAACAGCCCTGAAGCTGCTCAGGCAGATGTGTTTCATGCAGAGGGGATATATACGTGAAGATGGGACTCCTTTGGAGGGGGTCAGCATTGTCCTCCCTCACTTTTGCTCTCCCCCAGCCTTCCCGTGTGGCATCACTCCAAAGTCACGCCTCATCCCCAGCCGTCGGGCTATTCCCTTGCCTTCACAGCAAACCTCCTGTGGGAATTACTTTGGGAAATAATCACCTGACGCAGTACCAGAGACACAAGCTCACACTTACTTATCAGAGGGACGCAGGCCCGGGTGTTTGTCTGCTATTTCAAAGGAAGGTTGTTGTTCCTCCTCCTCCCTCCCTCCCTCCAGCTTTTTTCTCCTGTACCTGCAATATAATCTGTATACTCCAGGTTTATGTACCCATGAAACGAAAAGAAAAAAGGATGTCTCCCAATTTAAACACAAACACTGTTCAGAACCATCTCTGATGAACGTATAGATGCAATGTTAAGGATTGTGTTTACCCAGACTCACTTTTCTGCAAAATGTTTACACTTCATAGCTGAAACATTTAGCCAGAAAGGGACACCCACACGTGAAGAACTTGCAAGATCATTTCTGATATATTTTATTTACAGGTAGCCTTGTTTCAGTTACAGAAACAGTTGTTTCAGTAAGTGTTGTGCTGGTTTAAGACCATTGCTCTCGGTGAACCTCTGTATAAAGCCTATAAATTCACTCTCTAGGGGTGTAAGTGAGGAAGACCCATCCTGTTGGCCCACACATCCAGCTGGGGGTTTGCACATGCCGAGGCTGGTCTGGAGATGTGCTTTTGGAAGAAATTTCTGCTGTCTGGGATAAGAAGACTTTCTGAGAGGAAAACAATTAATTCGGTGCCGAAAGCACAGAGGTAAGCTCAAAATTGCTGTATAAATCCCAGTCGAGGAACAGGCTGGACTCTCCAAACATGCTCTCGAATAGCAGTATCTCGCTGTACAATTAAGGGTGATTCTTGCATGGAAATGTGGTTCTGCAGTCTATTAGGAAGTTGTTTGAGAGATTTACAAAAACTCCTTCAGTTTTTATGGTCAAATGAGCATAAAATTGTGCTTCCCCACACTCATTTCCTACTAAATAATACTTACAGTACTTTCTTCTTGGAAATATGTGTGTTCCGAATTTAAAATTAAAAATAATTTATCCCTTAAGGGTGCTGTTCTGATTCAGTTTTCCCCCAGCCCCTTAACAGAAGCAACTGCATATACAGAATGGAGTTTACTGTAATTTTTTTCCCCCTTTTTAAAATGAAATTCTCCTCGGAAGCAAAAGCAATGGCAGAGGACTGCTCCGGCATATGTGGTTTTAGATAAGGAGTTTTCTTCTCCAGACTGGGGTGAAAGTGCCTTTTCCCCCAGTGAGTTCTGTTTTTAAAGCAGACCCCATGCAATGCCATGCACCCTCTATCCAGCCTTTCCCTTTCTGATTAAAGAGGGGAAGGAGCTCTCACATACATTCACATTGAATCTCCTTTTTATGTTTGTGTGTGATGATATCCTCCTCTCTTCTCTCCAGATCATCTCTGCTGTTCCTTATCTTTCCTGCTCTCTCCCAAATTGTCTGAACAAAGTTCCTCCCAAAACTCTAGAAAGCTTTTTTCTTGCATTTTTTACCTCTGCTAAACCAGAAAACAACAGGACCCGCATGTGCATCTTGTTGCTGGGTTTTGTTTTTGGATTTGTGATGGGTTTTTTTTGTTCTGGCGTTTCTGTAGCTCCCAAAGATATGTCAGTCCTGACAGGGTTGATGTGGCAATATTCAGCGGTCACCCCCTTCAGATGCACCATTTAGAAGAGGTCACTGACAGCACAAAAGAGCTATAAAAATAATTGTAACTTTAATTTGTTTCTCATTAGAAACACATGCAGCAATCTGTCCTAAAGAGAGATTTTCTCCCTTGCTTTGGCATGTCAGTGTAGCAGCTTATGGATATACTGAGGTCTTGTAATGCAGGAATCTGTATGTAGCACGGTGTAAAAGTGGTAATAGATTTTGTTCGGTTCAACAGCTGAGAAATATTATTAAAACATTCTTAAATACACTGGAATTAATATTTGATCACTCAGAGAAGTATGTGTTTCAAATAATACACACTAGAATGAATATAAACAGCTATTAAAGCCTAATACATTCTCTTGTAAATCACTTCAAACCTTTAATAATCTATATTGTATCAGAAATGTATATGCAAAAATAAAACATAATTTCTTGCAGCTAAATCATTACCTAAAATAAGCCATTTCAACACTGAATGAAATTATTTCAATGTCAGAAATCAGACCTGTCTCACTGAATAAGCTGAGTATTCAGACTATTACCTTCATTCAAGTGACTATATTGTATCCTGCCACGCATAGTGCCTTATAGAGAGAGTAACACTTCTTAAAACTGTAAAATCATTTAGCAAGACAAATGAACCAGCTACCACAGTAGATACAGCCCCACACGGAGAAGGAGCCAAGGAGGTGAGGCACCGTCTTGGTGACCATCCTATACTACATATCGAACAGATTTACCTGACATGACCACATTGAAAATGAAACAAATCCCACTGAAACCTGTCAGTTTGGCATCAGAGTTTGTTTTTATGTGTTCCGTGCATGGTCCTTGCTGCCAGGTTAGTGAAAGGCTGCAACCAGGATGTTTGTGTGTTTAGCTAATAATACCAGAAAGCCCTATGTGACAGCAGTAGCCGATTGCTAACAAAGGCTTTGAATCAGGGCTTGTTGGTGAAATCCAGCTCTGCAGTACAGTTGTTACCACTGCTGTGCCTTGACCATCTCCAGTCGCTTTGCTCTTGCAGTGACAGTATGGACCTGGTCTGCAAATAGCTCTGCAGATGCAACATCATAAAAGTAAAGTGAAAACACAGGGAGAGGGAAGCAGTGCCGTTAAATGGAGTTGGCTGCAGAAACAGGAGCAGGCAACCAATGCACATGCAGAAGGTCTGAGGCAACTTTCATGGTAACTGGAGGTATGAGAACTTACAGTCACAGCAAGCTCAAGAAATCGCATTGAGCAGCCATTGAGCTGGTCCTTCTCAGCCTCCACTCTTGCCAGCTGCACTGAGAAGCTGTCATTTGCTTACTTGTTCTGTAGAGAGTTTTTAAAAGAAGGTGACGAAACCATGTATACTTCTTGATTATTTCTTAGGAAACGGTCAGGTTTCTGCCATGCCTGAATGGGTGATCCAAGTTACATCTGATTATATGACATCCATACGATAAAGCACAATTAACTGCTTAGTGAGTTACACTTTCATAGATTAGTGCAGAATTAATTGGGTATTAAAGCTCACTTATGACAACAGATATTAATAATGATTTCTTAACAGGCTCCAAAAATTATATATCAGTACTGAAGTAAACTAAGCCGTTTATAAAACATGAAAAACCGATTTCAGCTGTTAACAGCATGTATCTGACTATTTGCTTTGGATCAAGAAGCAAGAAGAGGTTGACTCATGGCTCGATCACTATTACACCCAGGTTGTTATTAAAAAACACCTTCCCATCTCTTTTTTCACTGCATTCAGGCTTTTTTAACTCTTCCATAACCTGACGCTTTAGCTCAGGAGGGGCAGTTTTAGAAAACTCATGAGTTTCTGTGAGGAAATCCAGCAACAGCTCCCCATCCTTGTTCCCTTCAGTAAAGCAGCTTGTTATGTCCATGTGGGATGGGAGCTCATAGAATTGGTGCTTCAGCCCGGCTGAATCCAGCATTCTTCTGATGTCAGCAGAGGAAATGTAAGTGCACAGATCATTTAAAGGGAAAGAAGACCCGTACTTCTTCCACAGTGTTTCCCAGCCACTGGACCCTGAGAGATAAACCATCAGAAAAATGCTCAGGAATAAGGAAAATACACTATTTGAACAAATTTTTTATCATCTGGGGTTTTTTAGCAGTTGTCCTCTTTGCAGCAGGATCTCTCCAGAGCTGGGACGTGTGTCCTGGGGCATGGTGGACATGGCCACCTCCAGCTTCTGTTCCTTGGGGTTGAGGGCTGCAGGAGGGGATGGACACGTTACCTGCCCTGAGTCCAGCACCTCCCTCCAAGCCCCCATATGAGGCCAGAGCAGCTCAGTACACTTACTCTTCCACTCCCAACACGCTGCACTCCTCTGCTTCATGCACATAGGCAGTATCCTGCAGGGACATCCTTCTATTGTCCACATGCTGAACACTAGCTATTTAGAGCCATCTTCTTGATTTAAGCTGTTCCCTAGATTTCAACTGCCTGTTTGGAAAACCAGATCCTCTCTTATCCCTTCACCTAATTATTTTGTGGTTGAGCAACACATAAGCTTCACTGAACCACTTATTGTCAGTAAACTGTCTCTCTGCTATGTGAAATACCTGGAGTGCAAAACCCTGATCACATTGTCCATGCAGCTGGATGTGTGGTGGAGAAAAGGTTGAGATGGACAGAGCCCAGGATGAGGCTTCATCATCCTTCCAGGCTTCAGCCTTCGCTCCCACATCACACTCACATGCTGTTGGCCATGGGCAGAGAGAGGCCTGTCCCTCACCCCAAGCAGAGATCCCCAGTGGTGCTGGAAGAACATTTTAGCTGTGTACTATCTGGGTCTGCAAAAATGAAGAGTGAGGAAGGAAAAGGCTCCTGTAGCATCCCAGTCACCTCCAGAACTGAGCCCATGCCCAGCCCACGATTGTCCCTCTTCTCAAGGGACATTTTACAAAGACAAACAGCTGGGCAAGCTGAAAACTCCCCAGATATGTCTTCACATTTTTATTTTCCCTTAGCCTGGATCTCTGATTCAGCGTTTCTGCTATAAATCATTTATAAAAGGATCACCCAGAATGACTGGACGGGATGAAAATAACTTTGAGCCTAATGAGCAGCTCTTGAGAGTTATGACTGTAAATCTCCATAACTACTAAAACCAGTTGCTCGGCGATTTTGCAAATGCTTTATCTGCAAACAGTTATTTATAGTCAAATAAACAGTTTGGTGTTTAGAAGAGGGGGCTACAATATTTTCTTTCACCTGGTGGAAATTGAATGCAGAGCACTAATTGCAGAAAATTTGCTGGTGTCAGTGTTGTGTGACTCAGTGCCATCTCTGAGCCGAGCAATTATACACTACCTGAACGCAGCATTATTATAATAGCTCTCAATAGGCTCAGCATATGGCACTACTTTTGTTTTCAAGGCGATGTAAACAGATTTTTTAAATGTGTTAAAAATAACACCACATAGCTCTTGCAACTCGCCTGCTCTCCCGGCAGGGACGGAGCAGGAGGGATTGCAACCTTCACCGACTGACCAAGCCCTCTCCTATCAATCCTATTCCCAGACTGGTTTTTAATTAACACATTCTAATATGTTTGTGTTGGAGATGACATTACCTTCATTTTTTTGAAATGAGCTTTGTCCTGCTTATCTTTCAGTACCTCTTTTTGCTTCAGTGCTCATTTTCATAGCACTGCTTTCTTCCCCTCTCTATACTCTTACTTCCCCCAAGGTTTTCCCCTTCCTTTCCTCTCTGCTATCCTGAGCCCTACTCTCTCCCTTTTCTCATGCTGACTCCAGCAATTTCTATTCCATTCTGCCTCATCAAAAAACACAGAGTCACCTAGCCCAGAGAGGACTTCTAATACTTTTCATTAATTCAGATTTTTAATCACATTAATAATTTTGAATAGACATGTGTTCCTCCCTGTATTCACATTTCATGAATATCCAAGGGGACAGGTTAAGCAACTGGAAAAGAGTTTCAATTAACTATATGCAGGTAATCATCCATAGTCTGATATTATGATCCATCCTCATTCAGCCAAAGATCAAGAACAGTAACTCTGTTCATTTAAAATATAGATTTCTTGTACTGAAGTGCTTGAGAACACTTTAAACCAAAAACATTTTGGAGAAAAGTAGTTTGAATAAATTCGGGTCAGAGAAGGGTCACTTCATTGTGGACATTTCATGAACACAAAAAAGGGACTTCACCAAACACATTACATTTTGCAGACATGGGTAAATTCAATAAAAAATAAAGCTTAAACCTCTGAACAAATAACACTTAACATCCCTGACAAAAGTCTCAGATGTGACTGTTTACACAACTAAAATTTCCATAGCTTGTGAGGAAAATTGAAAGCTTTCTAGAGTCAAATTAGACCCCACCATTGCAGCATCTCTAGCAAACCTTGCCCACAGTATTAAAAGGTTGTCATTTACTCTGGTCCTACATTTTCCTGCTGGCTTGACCACAGAGCATCTCTCTGAGATCTGACACAGCCTAAGAATGCTGTTTTCCACCCAAAATGATGATATTAAGGAAATGGGCAGTTTGAGAAGAGAATGAACCATATGTCCTCTAACACCTGCTGTATGGCACAGCCAACCCCTGCCATAGCTGTTTGCTTAATGCTGCAAGTCTCCATGAATGAGATACTGCGGTGCCCAGCCTGAAAAACCTTTCACAGAAAATAGGAGAGGCTGAAGGAGCTTTTGAGAGAAAGCCCCGGAACGGAGCCTCTTGTCTGCTGCGGGGCTCTCTGCTGCCATCCATCACTGGCCAGGCTGTAGGATGGGGAAGGGCAGAGAGCAAGAGAAAGGAGTTTTGTGCCAAAGGCACAGTTTTGCTGGCTCACAAAGCCTTTGGCTTTACAACCTGCAGCATGGAATTGTGCAGATATAGACCGTGTGCAGATTTCAATGGGTGTAGAGGAGTGGACACTATTATGCAGCCAGTACACCTCTATGGGTGATAAAGGATGTTGTAAACAAAAATGTGCACTGGTTTCTAGCTGGCCTGTGCTGAACTTGCAGGAACCTCAAAGGTCTGCATGGCTGTTGCCCAGCAGCAGTACTGGTGGAGCAGCTCTCACCTGACACCAGGATAATGAGGAGCTTTGCCTGTGCTTCCAGGAGGCTGTGGAAATACCGGATAGTCGCTGGGATGTCTTTCACATAATACAGCATCTGGAAAGAGCAGAGATGCTTACAGGGATACAGTGCGATCCTGGCAAATATTCGAACTGGTACTACTAGGTAAAAATAAACAAATGGGGGCAATCTTGACAGAAGAGCAGCAGGAAGACAAGGCATGTGAGCACAGGGCTGGGCAGTGGACTCACACTTCATGCTCGGGGCTGTCACTGCCTTGCCTGCTCTCTGGCTCTCCCAGGACCAAGCTCATGTTCATTCATTAACCTGAGATAAAGAGATTTGCCTTCCTTAGCAGTGAAGATGGCTTGTAACAGCTTCAGTAAACTTCGAAATACAAAGGCAATTTCACAGAGAGGACAAGGAGCTTTGAAAACACTAGTTAAAATGTATTTTTAGTTGACTGCCACCCACAGCCTTGTTAATAGGACTACTGTGCTAAAAGTTGCTTTGCCATAACTCATCTTTCATTTTTGCAGTTCGCTTATGCTTAAGTACTTCAAATTACAGGGAAATAAACTCACCTTTCTTCCCCTTAGAGTGGATAATGAGGTCACATACTTCAGGCATACTTTTAACAGCCAAGCCTTTGACAACATTTACTTTGCAGAGAGTTTTACCTGGATCATGTGAATGAAGTCCCATTTTTTAGACTTCTTTTCTGCATTCATTCGACTTTCATATTCATAAGCTGTCTCCTCATGCCAGGTAAACTTTATGTTCTCAAGGTTTGATGCCTTAGCCACACGCTCTGAAATACAGGAGAAGGCAGGACAGAGTTAATCTCAATTGCAAATATGAGACTGATTGTCATTCAGAGCTTTAATACATCCAAAAAGCCATATTTAGGTAGAGAGGTTTGGTACCAGTTTAACACAGAAATGGAATATTTAAAACCTTGAGCCCATATGTGAAAAGGGGGTTGTAAAGGTCTTTGTAAGGTGAAGTCTTAAGAGGGTTTGATGCTTTTTGCTTTGCACCCTCATTTGGGCTCCTCCAGTCTTCACCTGGTTAAAAACAAAAAGAAAGAAACTCTTCTCCATGCCTGGCTCAAGCTGAATTAAAAGATGTTGGCTGGGATAAACAGTTATGAGGCCACAAGCAGCACATTTCATGACAAATGGGAGAAGAGCTGATGGCCCCTTCTCTTAGGTGCCACACAAGACCCACGTGGCTTAGCAGAGGATTTCCAGAGACTAAAAAAATAAATACAGGGACTCAAGGATGGATTAAAGGTGTTTCTATTTTGGAGACAAGCACCATTAAAAGCTAGAGAAGGACAGAGAAAGCAATTGGGTCACTCTGGGAATGTGTTATGGGGATGGTGGGAGAGGGAAGAGCTTTGCTCTGTGAGCAAGAACCCATCTCTTGATATTTATCTTCTGCTGCGTTCAAATAATTTTTCAAAAGTCCACGGTTTTGGCCAACTGCTTCAGGTAAAAGGTATAATAGTGTTTTAAAGCAAAAACTAGTGTAAAGGGTGACATATGGCCTGGTTTTAGACCTCGATACAATGTACATCCAGCAACTGAGGAAAGCAAAAAGATGGAGACGTGGATTCAAGGAATAAGTTATACTAAGGGCCTGGCTCAACACTGCACTTCTTTGCTTTCAATGGGAGCAAACCAGAGAGATAATTTCATAATTTAGGGGATGCCGGAATACTAATGTCCATCTGTTGGCATATGGATCTCATCTCATGGCGCTCCTGCCTGGCGCTCAGGATTGCTCCAGGACAAAGCTAGCGCTGATGCAATTCCTGTGCTTCGCTGGAGTTAACATAAGTTTAAAACTTAAATGGCCTGAAGGCAGACTGAGCATTAGCTACAGAACACATGTTCAAAACAACATGATTTGCTAATGCCGGTGCCTTTACACCACTAATCACAATGTTTCTCCTTTTGAGCTCTGAGTAGGACATATCCCCATCGGACGGATGAGAAATGCTTATCTCCTCTATTTTATGGCTGGAAATGGGCCACCCCTTTCAGATGCTGCTGCCGTTATTCTGTTCACTTCCATTTAATGGTCACTGTCCCCAGCGCTTGCAGTTCAGATTTAATTGGCTGTTTTAAACTCAGGCTTCATTCAGCATCCGTTCATATCACCACCACAAATAATCTGGTGCAATCTGGTTCATTTCAATTGCTAGACGGTCTGGAGGCACTAGGAAGAAAACTGAATTGCTTGCCAGGGTGGGCTGTTAAAATCAATATTTCAGGAAAGGCAAACTCATTCTGATGATGGGAATTTTCTGCCCGGAGATTCATCTGAAGCCAAAACATGTCACCCTAACCATTTTGAAAAGTTTTCCTTAATTTTCTTCTGGGTTCAACCCTGATTGTCTGGGTCAGAAGCTGGTCACACGCTCTGTTGTGTGCCATCAAAACTGGACTGCCTGTAGTTGTGCTGTGATGTGCAGCGGCAATGCAGCTCTTTTGTGGGGCCACCAATACTCCAACCATGGTTGCCAAGGGACTTCACCCTGGGCATGGACCAGAAATGAAGGAAAACCACAGCCTGGCCATGGGACTTTGAGGAGACCCTCTGTCATACAACACAGACTAAGAGAAACCTGTTTGTCATCGCTGCACGTCCCAGTATGAAGTTTCTCTCGTGAGCTTGGCTTCTCCTTCCCGAGGAGAAAGTATCTGGGTAGGCAGAAAACATAACTACTGAATTCTCAGAGGCATAGATAATGTTTCCAATTCTCCCCAGAAAAACTTAGGGCTCAGAAACCTAATTAATGATACCTACTGGGGACATGCTTGATTACCAAATAAGAAAGTTTAAAGAAAGAAATTCAGATGAATATTTCATTTCTAGTTTAGCAAGAAACTTAAAATAAGGACAATGTCTCACATTTTGTTTAACTATCTTTGGGAAAGAAACTCACTGAAGTAGGATAGGACTGCCAGTTAGCTGATGGTAGGTGGTGGCACCACTAGGAAGATTCAGCACAAATTCAGTCCCACATAGCCTATGGTCTACAGCCCAGACAGAACAGAAATGCTGTGTGCAAGTGCCCAAACGGTCTTACAAACAGAGCAGATGCTCTGCTGCCCATCCTTTTTCATTTCAGCTTGGAGCAATGTAAAACTCCTAGGATTTTGCACAAGCCATCTTTTCGAAGAACAGGTCCATGTAATACAGAGACAGATATAAAAAAATGATGTGTTTCTTGGGAGCCTTTGGCTCTTGCAGTGACTCTGAACTCCTCCACTGAAGGTAGTAAGGGATTCTTACTTTTTTTTTTACCCCTTTTGACTTCCACAAGTTGCTTCGTGTTGGGAGTGCTTCAGTTTTAAGGACTGAAGCAAGAGTAAGAGTTGGAGATTTAGCGTGTGGCTTTACAGTCTGGTATTTACTATGGTTTGGAGCATTTCCAACAACGCAGACTGCTGATGAGGTTCATTCATTACTTCCACATCCATTCAGCAGCCCCTTTCTGTCAAGGTGTGCTCTGCTCAGGGCTGCTCAAGGCCTGTACAGCTACCTGGTGTCACCTCCATACAAGACCATAATTACCTGCTAAGGTAAAGCCTGGTAGGTGTGAATCCAGTGATAATCTAGCTGAATTGATATTTAATGCTCACTTTGAAGGGCAATTTGCCCAAAGCATTCCTGCTAACATTCAATCCTCCTTGGAAAATGCTTGGCTTTCCTTCATGAATGTTGCTCAGACCTTGTGCTGGTGGAAGGGAACAAACTCTAAGCGACAGAGCACACAGCAAAAGCCTTTCCTATCTGCCTTGCTTTCCTTTCCATGTTTTCTAATTCAAAGGATGGTAACTAATTTAGTGCAACATTAAGGTTTAGCTATTTGTTATTTGGAAACAATTTTTAAGATATGCGAGAATTACCATGAGACACTAAAATTTTCCCTTTGATGTTGAGGAAGGATCCTGATTCAGTGCAAGTTGAAGGAGAAAACTTTATGAAATGTGGCGTTTTTACTCTATTCACATAAAATCACCCATCAGTTCCCACCTTGATTAGCTTTTAAAGTCTGTCTAGCCCAAGCATTTGCCATGCAGAGTTCTTTGCAATGTGAAAGACTAAGATTTTAATGAGAGACTGAACATTGTTGAAAGCAATGATGGAAAAAAGCATAAAATAGTGACTTTTTTTAAAATTTTAAGAGCCAAATCTAGTAAGAAAGCTTTGAATGTGGAGTCATAAAGCTTTCAACCCTTTTTAATGCATTTAGAGTACTTAATGTAAATTTAATTTATTTAATGTAAAAATACCTTTGTATTTGAAGATTTGGTCAGCACTTGGCTCTATCACGTCATTGTTGATGGTGACCCCTGGATACCTGGCTTGTACTTTTGAGAGGATCAGGAGGTCAATCTCACCTAAGAAAGTCGGCGACATGAAATACAGGATGAAAGCAAAGCTCAGGCAAATGTTATCACCACCATCATCACATCCCCAGTTTTGAAGACTGATGCCTGCCATTCACGTACAGAAAATGTACCACAGAGGTACATGTAGCTGCTTTGTATTCTCAGCAGATTTCCACTTAGCTGGAAATTTCCACTAAGCTTAGGCTTAGCTCTAGGATTTGAGAAAAATTTAGGTATCAGTCACAACTATCTTCATTCCTCCTCTTTGATTACCATCAGTGCCAAGGGAAAACCAGACACAAACATGCATGTGGCTTGATCTCATATTTTCTGGAAACGGCATAACCTCCTGGGGAAGATCCTAAATGTTTCTACCAGTTCTGATGGTCCCAAGTCACCAGCGAACTTGGAAGGATTTCTTAGGAGTCAGTAAGAGCATTTTTAGCCAAGTGCCTCATTGGTTACCAGGTCATGTGGGTGAGGGAGAAGAGAATATGTGTTTACACTGGAATCAGAAAAAACATTCATGTCTGTTTGTCTTTACTGTCCTGTGACATTTTCCTTAAGTATGATTAACAGCGCACATACCATTTGTATTTATCTAACCCCTATTTACAGAATACTCCAAAGCTGACTCTGCTTTTTTTTTTTTTTGGTGGGGAATAGTTCTCTCTGGACACTGCTCAGGTCAGCTGAGATTATTTTACTGATGGAAGTACCAGCAGATCCAACATTTCAAAATTTAAAAAGAGCTGTAATAGCATTTTGCCACCTCTCCCCATCCTCAATATAGGAAGCTTGGGGAGATGATGGAACTAGAGCTGCTGGAACTAGGGTGTTGTTGAAACTAGATGATCTTCAAGGTCCCTTCCAACCCAAACCTTTCTATGATGCTCCTGACTGAGACATGGTTCCAGCCACAATATCACGCTGGCTTGTGTAGCTTTCTGAGGGCTCACTCCTGCTTATTGTGTTTGAATAAATTTTAGGTGTAAAAAATAATAGAAAAATAAATTAAGGCAGAAAGAGTGAAGCAGAGGATAACTGTGGTGAATCCAGGGGTTGCATTACAGACAAATACTGAGTTTTGTCCTGGAAAATGTACTAGTGCTTGCACACAACTCCACCTTGTAAAATTCCCTGCAAATAAACAAAATTCTTTACTGAATGGAAGATCACGCAGCAAACCCTGATGGCCAGACAGACCCTTGTTGAGTGACTGTGGAGGGACGGCCCCCATCGTATTTGCATGGCCTCTGCCCATCCTCATGATATTCAGTGCACCTGGACTCCAACCACTTCAGCATTAGCTCCATTATATGGAAGGATTGAGGTACAAAAGGAAAATATTGGGGATTAAAGAGCCATAAATAGCCATAGTTCACCAGAGTAAAGCCCAGCACACCGCGTCCTCTCCTGGGGGGGGCCTTTTCACTACAAAGAGCTCTCTGCCTGCTGCGGGCCCCACCACACATCACCATGGGTCAAAGTCAGGCACCCCAGCACAAGTCTCACCTGCTCATTAATGCCCTGAGAATTTCATGTAAAAAGTGAGAAACAGGTCAATTTTTTCAGACTTACGTGTCTTTCTTAAAGCAACTAATAACACCAAAATTTACATGGTATCTGTACATGCACATTTTTTGAGGGAGGGAAATTAAATTTGTGAAGCAGCAGAAATAGCTGCAACTTTGCTATCACTGCAAACCCTGTATTCTGTTGAAAAATCAGAGCAAAGCCAGTCATTTGCAGGCTGCCAATGGTAAAATTTAGGAACACAGAATCTGTAATGAACTAACGCAGTAATTTGATTTTTTTTTGGTTTCTTTACCAACTTTCTGTAAAATGGATTAGGCCTTTGAAAAGCTGTGCAGGTCCTGATTAAAAAAAAAAAATAAATTTGAATTTTGCATTTCCATATGCGAATAGGTTAATATATTCCCTTCCACTCTTCTGTGGCCAAACCACCCTTGTATTGTTTTAACCAAAAAACCCACCCCTTTGATTCATAATTTAATCCACAGCCTTAATTGACTTCATTTAGCTCTTTTATATGCAAACAAGTGTCCTGAGGCATTTTACAGTCAGATCTGTGGCAGCTTGCATTATCAACAATTTGGCAATTAGGCTATCCGAATTATTTAAACTCTCCAACACAATTACCTTTTAAAGGCTACCACTATGTTCACCATTAAGTTTCTAATTAAACATTTTACGTAACGGGATAGTTTATAGCACAGTTGCTACTTTGTAGCCGCGTTGATGACTTTTATGGTTTTTAAAGGTACAGAGTGTTGCGCGCTGGAGTGTGAACTTAATAAGGCAGAGGCTGTAGGCAAAGACAGGCACTGTAGATGGGTGGGTGTAATGGGATATGATGCTACATTAAATGGTTTGCTTGTCTCTCGAGGTGGAAAAGTGGAAAGGAAACGCTTTCATTGTCTCTCGAGTTAGAAAAGTGGAAAAGCTTTCCTTCTGTGCGAAGAGCAGGGGTGGACGGGGCCAGGGCAGCAGCTCCATCGCTGCCCTCCTACATCAGCCAGGGTTAGCTGGGGGGATTTGGAATTTTGCTCCCTCCTGATGTCCCAAGGACCTGTGATGGGAACAAGCCAGCAAGCATCAGGGTTTTGGTGATTTGGGGTTTTTTACATCACAATATAAACTTTACCTGCACATTAGTGATTGAATGTCCATCATGCTAACTGGGGTCTCCCTGGTTACGGAGGTAAATATCTCACTAAGTAAAGCGTTCCTGTTAAAAACAACTTTTTTTTTTTTTTTTTTTTTTTTGGCAGAAGAATGGTTTCCTTTGTTTGGAGAGCAACGTTCCTACTCTGTCACACTGTCTATTTGACAACTAACACCCACCATTTACATACAATTATTTTTACTTATTAGGAGAGATTGACAAAGCTGAGATTAGTCTTTGGAGTTGTTATGACTAAACCATTTAAACTAAATTAACTGTTCATATAAAATTTAAATTTGATGACTTAATGGGCAGAGCAGAATTAGAAAACATAGACTTTATTTATGGGGGAACTTAAGCAAGAATTTAACGAGAAAAAAGCCACTTGATTTTATTGGTATTGTTTTTCCACTCAGTGAACTTCAGATAAGAGACTTATTTCTTCGGATTTTTTTCTGAATTTCTTCTGGAGCTTAAGTTCAGCTCCAGTGTTTTGGGGGACAGTAGCTCCAGGAGGGGCTTGTGCATTGACTGTGATCACCAAGTAGTTACAGGAAAAATAGAGGACAGGAAAGGCTGTCATGTAGCAGGGCAGGAGACAACAATGATGGAGAGTTACCACTTCAGTAAAGAGTTGCAGGGCAGAATAATTGCAGTACAAGTAATATTCTGAGTAATCTAGGACATTATGGTGCTTTTTCTCCATAGAAACACGACATGGCAGTACAAGTCTCTCTCTGCCCTCAAGGAGTGATGGTGCAGAAGGAGGTTTATTGTGGAGGACATACAAGAATCAGGGTGGGGAGGCACAGGCTGTTTTCACACGATGTGGCCATACACCAGCTAATGCCATCTGCTTCTGGAGCTGGCTTTACAAGAAAAGACTTATTTCCCACTCTGTTCCTTTCTGCAATTTTAATCCTCTATTCTTTGGGAAAAAAAAAAAAAAATCAACATTGAAGTTCATAACATACCTGCTCCACCACCAACACTTAGAATATTGATTGTAGACTTCCCATTTCCAATACTGAAAAACATTATTTATACATTGTAGAGAACTACCCAGCAGAGAGGATTACATGCATTTTGTGAAGCATCAGAGATCCCATGAAGACTAAAATCTGCAGGACAAAAGCAAATGTAACATGTGCATGTACCGGCACACCTGCGAGCTGGTAGGAGGGATCAGATTCAGAACTCTGCTCTTTGGAGATTCCTGATTGACAGTTATTTTGGCAATTTGTAGAGGAGTTCTGCTTTTATTACAAGTGCATACAGGCAGCAGCAGATACATGCCTTCTCCATGTCTGTGCTTTGAGGACCAGGAGCTTAAAATTTATTTGTAGAAGTTTTACGTTTTGCAAAATGAGGAGGAAGAGGAGAGAGTGTATCACCTTTAACGTCCCTTAGCAAGGCTTTGGCAGAGCCATAAAACTTTGGACCCAGAGAAGAGCCTCCCCAGAACCAGGATTTGATCCCAGCTGCCTGTTGCCCAAGCCAGCCTGGAAAGTGAGGGGTCCAGCAAAAAACACACACCAGCAGGCAAAGCAGGAGCGTTATTTACACATACTAGAGAGACCCTAAATATTAACTAGAAAGGTTACTTTAAAAAAGATTATTTCAATCAAATTTAATGTTAGAACGTATTATCCATTGCTGCATTTTTCATGTGTTAGAGTTTATTCAGGGTAAGCTGTATTTACATGCAAGGAAACAATTCAGCCTTATCTCCTCCCTGCTAGGCAGGGTTTGTCCCGAAGTGCAGCCATTCAGAGATGTGTGTAAATGAAATCTCCAGCCAAGCCCTATCAGAGACCAACAGATGGGGCAGCCGGCAGGGAGCAGCAATCTGCCTCTTGCAGGCAGCCCCTCGAGCCCGGCCAAGCCCGTCACTGCCGCGGGACCATACCCCGGGCTGTCCTTCAGCTCGATGTGGCCAACTCCATGTTACCTCGCTATCAATGTCGGCAGCTCCTTCTCTATGAACTCCCGCATGCTCTGGTGCTCAGTCGACTTCTCGAGGAAGAGGCGGAAAGACTGGAGGTACCTGGCGGGGTCAGTGAGCAAGCTCCTCATGGGCGACGCCATGCTGGGGGTTGGAAGAGTGCAGGAGGGGCAGGTTGTTCCCCACAGCTCTTCTTTCAGATCTAGTGAAGGAATAACAAATGGCAGAAAAGAAAAACCAGCATGCACCTGGACTTTGATCCGTATCCTCAGCTCTGCTACTGCACCTTAGAGCACTTTAAAAAGTATTATGCAATTTTGCGATAGAAGCTGTAAATCAGATCTGTGCAGCAAAGGGTAATATATCATCTTTAATCTGCACAGAGGAAATGCCAGCATTTTTTAACTGTGCTGACACAGAGCTCTTAAAACCCAGTAAAAGGGTCTTTAGACAGTTCTTAAATAAAATAAAAATTCCCCTATTTCTTGAAGGCATGGAGAGGCTCCAAAGACTTGGTCTGGATTAGAAGAAAGTGCAACACACATCTCCAGAGATTCTGGCAGATGTCTCTATCTGTTTTTTTAATCTTTTGATGTTCTTAAAGGGAATGTTGATGGTGGGGTGAAAACACTAAAAACCTTATAAATGCACTCTTTATTTTTCTAGTTCCTCTGAAGATAATGGTATGATTCCCACGGGCTAAGTAGTTAATTCACAAAAGCCACGTGAGTTACTGAAATGGCTGTTGTGCTAAACCCGGCTTAGACAGAGTCAGGAACAGGGGAGGCAGAGCGTGCTACCGGGAAACATCAGGCTGTACCTTGAAAAGTACACAAAGACATGTTTATCCTCTCTTAAGCCACAGTTTAAGTCCATCACGTCTTGTTCTAACTGTCAAGGAGAAAGACGAACCCTCTTCCTCCTCGCGGGTCCCGTGCTTAAGGACCACACCACATCTACACACTGTCTCTTACCATCTCTGGCTTTCCTGCAGAGGTCACATCCCAGATGCTTGTTATTTTTATTTTTCCCTTTGGACTGCCTCCAGGCAAGCCCTGTTGATGTTGAAATGCAGCTTCCAAGGGCAAAAACCTCCCACCCACTGACATTCCCTGGCTCACAGTTCATCTGGGACAGCTTCCCTCACCCCACCAAGACCCTGCGCCCCTTTTCGTTCACCACCAGCGTGACCACTGGAATATAAACCATGGGCTTTTTGCAGACTACTTCTCTTGTCCATTTGAATTATAGTTCTGTCCTCTGTTGTGTTCAAGTCCCTCCCAGCTGCACATCAAATAACAACAGTCATGTCCCTCCTCCAAATCATGAACAAAACCACGAAGAGTAGTGGGCTCAGGTTGACTGGTATGAAGTCTACCTCCCTTTCTGGCAGTGAACTGCTGATAACTTTTCTGACTAACAGTGCAACCAGTTTTCCACCCATTCAAGAGCTGTCTCATCAAGGCCATGTCTTCCTCATTTGCATATAAGAATGTCATACAAGACAGTGTCAACCCTAAAGCCTCTGCATAGGCGCACCTCCTTCTCCCATGCACAGTGGGACAGCTACACTGCTGGCAGAAAGATGGGCTTGGCACAAAGTCTCTCTGGCATCTCCATGCTGCCTGGTCATCCCCTTATTCTCTTTCTGGCTCTCACTCCTTGAAGGACAATTTCTAGGGACAGCCATCATGCTGAGCAGCTGCAGCTCCCCAGTTCCTCCTCCTGCCCCCCTTACAATGATAACATAAGCTTCTTGGGTTTGACCACTGTAATTTCTGGCTCATGCCAAAGATAACATCCAAGTTGTGACATGTTTTCATTTTGCATCCCATGAGCCACATCTCTACATGTCCCAAAGGCTCCTGCAAGAAGATGCATGGTGAAGGTTGGCAGCAATGTGCCTCCTCCAGCACATGGTGCTACCAGAGTCATTAGATCAATTAGCAATGCCTGCTAATTACTGTCCTTAGGGCAGTCCCAAAGACCAGCGGTGACCTTTGTTCAGGACCCAAGGTGTGATTTTCCACCCACACCACCACCAAGACAGAGCTGGCTTTTGGCACACTCCCTGTTCCCCACCCTCTCAGACAGCAAGGATGTTTTCAAGGGTAAAACCAGCAAAACCAAGTATGTTAAAGAGCAATGATGAAAAAGGCCTGGTAACTAGTAGATGGGAGAACTTTAAAAACTTTGCTGGGTCCCAGATGTCCATGAGGGCTAGTTGGAGTGTCATGGGAAGGGGACAGTCCCCCCTGGCCACAAAGCTTATCCCCCTCCCACCTGCTTCAGTGAGCCTGTTGGTGTCAGATAAGAGAGGCAATCTGGCAGAGAGACAGACCAACAAATTACAGCTGAATTGACTATTAGGTGGAGGACGATGGCTCGGGCTCACGGGGTGGTATCTGCTGCTCACGTGCACAGAGACAACACACTGCTCACGCCACTCACCCAGCTCAGCAACCACGCGTAACCCTCGGGCTGACAACCCCTCCTTTTCCCAGATGACCAGCACTCAAATCTCCAACAAAACCTGAATTAACCTGGGGAAACCAAGCACGAATTTTGCCAGAGAGAGTAAAGGAAAAAAAACCTGGAAGTACATCAGGTGAGAATTATAAACTGCTAACCCTCCCTGAAAATAAAGTGGTATATTCCTTGTTTACTCATTCCTCTGCTCTGCTCAGCTCCTTGCTTTTTACTTTACGTGCATAAAGAGGTTTTGCCATTTGCCACTAACATATTTTACTACTTTCAATCTTGAAAAAATATTTTGTGGTTAATAAGGAGATTTAGATAATCGACCTTTTTTCTATGCCTCCCTCTACTTCCCGTGATTTAATTTGCCCACGTCCCCTGCTCAGCAGTCTCTAATGAGCAGCTGAGATTCATTTTCATGTTAGGTGCAGTTCAAGGAATTTGTCTCATTTATTTCATTATGCTTTTGGCTGTTTGAATTCGCCCCATTTATTTCATTATGTATTTAGCTGTTTGAATTGCAGCCAGTTAGCTTTAAAAATTAGTAAAGAGAAAGAAGAAAAGGATTTTTTTTCTGAATCAGGCTGATAGAAACTTTTAGATAATATTGTTCACTTGGGCATGTCCCCTTCAGTGATAATCCAAATTTATACATAGTTCCCTAAAAAGATCGAGGAGTTTCAAATACAGACTCTGTGTTTACTCTGCAGTTACTTGATCCACCCCTGGTTTGTGCCAGTGCTAGCGGAATTAAACCTGCTTTAAATTCACCGTAAAACCCTTTAAACCTCCCCTGTGAAGCCAGAAAACAAAGTGAGCGTGCCCTCAGCTGTAAACTACTTGCAGCAGGAGTTTGGTCTTACTAGCACTGGATTATGGCTTGTCACTGAACGCCAACAAAACAGGGGTCCGCCTTGGAGGAGTTTAATGCAATCCATTAAGCCCGTGCTTGCCTCGCAGGCAGACGTACTTACGTACGAGTGGTCTGTGCCTCTCGGGGCTGTGGGCTGCCACGGCACAATGCTGCTGCGGTGCTGGGGACACGCTCCTGGCCAGCCACCTTCCCAGTGGCCACTGCCGTCCCACCCCCAGGGCCACGACGTGGCAGCACAGAGGAGGTTTTGCTGTTTGAGAAAGGAGCAGGCGACGTCATAACCTCATGCAGCGGCAGCTGCCTGAAGTGGCAGAGGGGACAGTTTGAACCCTGCCCACCATGTCCATCCAGCACCCCCTGCACGTCCCCCCAGACAAACCAGCACCCTGGGAGCATTTAGCCACAGAGCTCTGTCAAGGTGTTAGTTAGAGTCCAGATGAAAAATAAAGCCCTGACACTGGTATATACGAAATGAGCCTCTTGACAAATTGGAAATAGTTGTCTCAGTGTGTGGCACACGGCAATGTACAGTATCATTTGCAGTTTGCCTATAGAAGCCTACTGTTATAGATTACTTGGCTTTTTATTTTGTTTTCTTGACAACAAATGAGATTTTGCTTATCCCTTATTTTCCAGGGTTTAAGCTATGGGAAGCATTTTCCAAGTTGTGTGCACCCTCCACAGTCCTGTTAGGAGCAGTTTGATCCCAGGGGACACAAGCACGGAAAAAAACACTGACCCATGTCTGCTACCACACTGTGGTTTGGTATCCAGAGCCTTAATAAAATACATGCCCTGTGTGTGCATCAAAGTATTCATTGTTCCTTCATGTTTAGTGAAAAATAATTGTTTTGAAGTTAAATGAAGACCTCTTCCTTCTAGACATAGATGGAGAAATGTTCACAGAGGAATGTACTGTTCGCATTGCAAAAGTCATATAAAATAAACCCAATAATATTAATAATCATGCTTTCAAAGCCACAGTTGCAGGAAAAATGGCTGTAGTTTGACATTTACCTGAAAGTTTACTGAAATAAAAATTTCATATCAACAGTTAAAATTGTTCAGCTAGAACAATGACTGTGTGGAAGGCAACACCCACTACATTTTCTTCTCTCCATACATGACCCCGTTGCCAAAACACTTGGAAGGAAGGAGGTACAAAGCCCTTTGCCAAGGAGTGAACCGGGAACTGTGGGGCCACGGTGTTTTGATCCTTTCTGCTGGTCCCTCAGCAAAGATGGATGCCAAAGCCACGCAGGAGGAACAAGCAGCCCCACAACTGTTTTGCCATTTCAAATCAGTGACCACAATTTTATTTGCAAGACACATTTTCAGAGAAAGAAACCCCAGCTACTCTGTCAGACAGCCACGAACCAAGCCAACTTCCCTTGGCTTGAGGAGTCCCAGCAAACGCTAATTCTCCAGCAATGGCTCCCATGTAGGCTGTGGGTGCAAATCCTGCTTCAGCAGCAGCCGTGCAATGCCGTGCAAAGCCCTCTCCCAGCTCTGCAACAGCGATAAGCACTGCTGTTCAAACATAGCTGAACAGCAAGGTCAGTGCCGTTTTCCTTGTTTTCTTTGCACTTCTGGAAATCCAGATTAATTTGCATCACCAGAGCTGTGCAAGTTGCTCAAAAGAAAATAAACTCAGTGCATCTGGCCCGTGCTTTTCTCCCTCTGCAATCCACTAAAAATTAGTTTTCCAAGTGCCAGTTGTCATTTAATATGAAAGCCTAAATTTAGAGAGCCAAAACTAAAAATTACATGCATCTGGTGATTTTAAATGCTTTATGAAAATAAAAGATGCTGCTGCTAATTTCCTTAATTTCCCCTGAAGACACATTCTGTGAGCTTTAAGCCAAATCCCAGCTGTTTCAGTTCAATGTGGGCTCAGTGCTTCCCTGGTGCAGGGTAATTTGGGAGGGGGGATGTTACACCATTGCCTAGACCTTATTTTCCTTGCCCCCAGCACTTTCCCTTCCTGATGGTGTCTATATGATGTGCTACAGAGGCACCTGCGCCCAGGGCAGGGCTCTGCTGAGCCAGTCGAGAAGGGCAGGAGCCAGGACAGGGGCTGGAATTATTCTGCAAAATGAAATCCTGCAGAGAAGCTGGTCACACCACGCTCAGACAGCCCTACAGTTTTGTTCATTAATGTGCTGTTTGCCATGCATCCTCTTATATACAGCACTGTCCTGGATGGCAGGAGGTTGAGTTATTGAAAGGAGATCCCACAAGCCTTGAGAGCATCGGTATATGGGAAATAATAGCCACTGTGCATTAAACGTCTCTCTGTCATGAGAGCTCAGGGGACAACTCACAACTCTGTACTGTAGATACTTGGCCAACAGTGATGTGGTACAACATTAAATCATGACGTTGTGAGTAAGAGGAGTCCACCCAGAAACCTGGCAAAGACTCGAGTAGTTGTCACTGACTCCTTAGATGAAGCAAGAGCTGGGAACAGTCAACATCTGCAGATTATTTACTTCTCTGGAGTACATCTGCATGGGGTCTGGCTGAACATTTATGCTCTGGGGAGGAGGAGGAAGGAGTTAAATGTTACAGCCCTGGTCCAAATGAATTCTCATAATTTGTTCCCTCAGTGATGCCGGGAGGAATGCTGGGAGCCAGCCCTCGCTGAAGGAGGAAATGTGCGGGGAAATATGCCCTGCCACAAGCTCCTGGGGCTGTGCCCACCAGCACCACAGGATTTCCTATAGGTTGTGCTGATCCTCAAGCTCCAACAGCCTCCTTGGTCCCATGGCAGAAGTGGGAATAGCAGCACAAAAATATCCACTGAAGATTTAGAAGAGCTGTGATAACTGGTTAATCAGTTGATGGCTTCAGAGATGAAAAGTGCTGTCTAAGTTAACAGAAAAGATACAGGCAGAGCACTGGGACGGGCTGCTGGTTGCACACGAAGACAGGCGATTGCAGGCGTAAAGCTGTGTAATGCTGATTTTATCTTGGAAAAGACAGGAGTGCTGGAATAGCCCATCGGTCATGCACATGGCTGCAGTGATCCTCGCTTGGGCAACTATCCATCCCTTTGGAGCAGGAACCGAAACCTGGAGTCACAGCTGAGCAAAGCTGAGCTTGGGCACAGGCAGGGGATGGATCTGCGTGTGATGTCCCCCCAGCCTTAATAAAACCCAAGAGTCCAAAGTACGTGGGTCAGATGTAGGAAACTGGATTTTCAAGAGGCAACGGGAGTGGGAAAGGCTGGGCAGGAAAGACCTAATTTCTATGCTGTCACCAGACTTCAGAGCATCTGCAGATGGACCAAATATCTGAGCCCAGAGATCCAAGATTTTATTGGGCTTACCTCTGGATCTGATTTAATCAGACTCAGCCAGCCTGATAAAAGCAGAAGCTAGACATTGCTTAATGTCTAAAGAATTATTTCTGCTGTCTTCTAATAAAGCATGCTGATGTAAGCTGGAGTTGATAACAAGATCGCTGCGCTGGGGTAGCAAAATCTCATTTTACAGGACAACCAACCTGTCAGTGCCAAAGAGTAGACAGGTTATTGCTCATGCTCCTCCAAGGTTGCTTTTATTAAAATGGAAATTTCCAAAGCTTTGCATGCACACACACATGGCCACGGGTGCAGACATCCCTTTGAGGGAGAGAGGGACCAGCTGCAAGGCCACAGCTGCCGCCTTCCTCCTGCAGCTCATTAGCTGCAGTCGGTACAAACTGGGGTGCCCGGAGGGGGGGCTACAGCACGGCTGCCTCTGGCCCCGGTGGAGGGGTTCATGTCTTCACAGCCGCCAGCCTCACCACGGCTTTGGGGTAGGCTTGGCAGGTGCGGCTGTCCCAGAAGAGTGCGATGAGCTCCCCTGTGGCTGCACCCCGTGAATTCGGGTGAGGATTTGCTCTTCCTTCTCAAACCCAGTGTAGGCATCATCACCTTAAAACTGAGCCTTTCATGTTTTGGGCTGCTGCAGCTCTTCATGTAACAGGGACCCCAACCCCTCTCCAGCACAGCCATCCTCAAACCACCCTGACCACTTCATCCCCGCAGGCACTCCCCACCCTTAAAATAACAAAAGTTAACTAATACCTGCTGTATTTTCACTATTTGTCGTTGTAGTACACTGAGTGACTGCAACAGGCCAAACCTGAACCTGGATACTGAGAACTATTTATTCAATAAACATGTGACTTTATCTTCCCAAGTACTTCTGAGGAATAGACTATCATTTTTACAAATGCTTGCCTTTGTTAAAATAATTTTGCTTTTTCCACATCCCTGAAAATAACTGAATCAAAAATTGTTTGTGAAATATGCACTGCTCCAAACTGCTGGTTTGTAATTAATGAAACAAATCAGCGCTCTATTCCCAAACTGAACAAAAAAATAATTTTTAGAGTACTTCAACTGGTAATTTGAAACTGAAATTCTTAATTAAAGTGTTTTCATAAAGAAATTCAAGTTCCAATAATGTTGGTAAGGGATTTCATTATTGTGTCCAGGTTTGGAGGTCATAAAGGATGGTGAACTCCTTCACCAACTGGTACTCCTTACCAGAGAGAGCTGGTGGAAGGTGATACTGCTAGAAAACACCCCGAGTGTACACCTCTCGTCCTGCAAAGCCATGATGCAGAGATGGACCAGATATGAGAGGCCCAGCCTCTCACTGCCCCTGAGCAGTATGAAGCTCACTTTTTTCCTTGGGACTTCAATCTCTGCCAAGAAACTAGTTTCTGTGCTGGAGAAGCGTGAAGGACTCGGCAAAGACCTGGCTGGAGTTATTGATGTCATCTGAAAGCAGAGTTGTGCCAGGGAAGAGGAGCTGGATTTTCCTCCTTGCCACTTTTGCTGCTGATTTAGCAGCACAGGTATGGATTTTAGCAAGCAACAGTCATTCATTATAAAAAAGCAATTTTTAGGGCATTTTACCCATATATGGGAATAATTATTTTCTCTTTTCAAGATGCAGTGATACGAGGACAGAACTGACAGAAATACCCAACTACCTATAAATAAAAAATACCATCTTGGACATTTTTTTTCAGAGACTGTCACATGAGACTGCCTCTGGTACTCAGTGGAGGTTCAGACCCACTTTATTAGGCTGCACCTTCATGATAAAGGCATGAAGCGATACAGAATTCATGCAGCTCTTAATCCCTGCTCATGTTTCAAATAATTTTAACTTGTAACAGAAATAGCCTGTTGCTTATTTTAAAATAAATGTTCCTGGCTCTGAGGATCACTGTCTTTCCAATACCTACACAATATCCACTCGTGATCGGCACCTTCTGTGTTATTAATTTCCCCTTACCTCCTCCTCTAGCTGTTCCCTAATGAGCTCGTGCGACGAAGAGGATCTGAACGAGCTGCATTTGAAAAGCAATCAACTGAAATTAGAAAGGCTTTCTTCTAGCCCATGTCTGGGAAGCCATCGCCCCCCCGAGCACACAGCACTAGCGTCTGCTGTCACTCCGGCTCTGACATGTTAATGCAGGGAGCGCAGCGGCTGCCGTCGCAGCATTATTTTGACAACTGAATATTCCACTTGCAGCTCCTCGGTGTGGTTCACATGCCTCCTAAATCTCTCTGCTTGAAGTGTAATATTTTCATGCCATTCATATCTCTTCCTGTGGGAACTTACGATAAGCTTTGGAAACGGCTTAGACACACTCACTCTCCTCTGATGGCAGTAGCCGCATACGGCTCTCATAGTCAAAATCTTTGCATTAAGATGACTGCAAAATCATGTATTAGGAACACTTCAGATGTTTGTAAGCCATCCTTCTTGCCAAACCCCAGCATTTAAATTACCCTGGCTTGGTAAAGAGTATCCTTTTGACAAAATCTGTTTTATTGTCTTTGTGGGCTCCTGGTCCGGATGGTAGCTGTCAGTTCCAGCACCAGGGTGGCATTCCCACCCCAGAGCGTATGCCCCACTTTGGGCATTAAATTACTGTGGCAACCTATATATACTAAGCCTCTAACACAGTCCATATTTCTTTTTTAAGAGGTTCTGCTTCCTAGGACAGAGAAGTGTTTTCTGAACATGGGGCTTCTCACCCAGCAAGCCCAGCCCCTCCATACCAGCCACTTACCTTTACCTTTTTTAGTTCCAACCTCAAAGTCTTTGGCCCTTCTGACAACTTCATAACGATGATGTGATGTTCTCACAGGTTACGGATGAAAATACACTTCATATTGGAGGGCCAGCGAGCATCCGGACTGCCTGCGTGGGAAGCCAGCTCAACAACACTGGATTTTCTCAGGGGAACGGCATGGCCCCAGACCTCCCCCCGGCTTTGGGCACAGATGGGAGGAGAAGCTCAGCCACATTGTTGCTGTTTCTCCCAGGCCTAACAATGGGTCAAAGGTGGAAGAATAAAGAAAATAAAGATCAAATACTGCTGCAAGCAGTAGGGGATGGACACGGAAGGCTACTGGCCTCTCCAGCCCTCAATTTCCAGCGAGGCCACCCCAGTGGAATAAGTGGTACTGTGTAACTCCAAACCACAAACCAAACTGAGTCTAGGACCAGAGAAACAGGTGGAAAATTTGCCAAACTGAGGTCAATAATGATCTCATTTTTTTTCTAAAATGCCAGATGTTATGACCAACTATTGTCACATGCAATCAGACCCTTGGATGCTGCTATTCAGGGTGGAAAGCGAGACTGTCTGTGACCTGCCAGGGCCTCGTATTGCCATGCTGCAGCTTGACTTTGAGCATAGCCATGCTTTAATTTATGCTACATTTTGTACTACAGTTTGAACTAGTACATTAGTTTCAAAGCTGAGCCACCTACTGCCAACAAGAGTTGCAAATGTGGAATTTCACCATGAAATATCAGTACAAAACCACTGCCTCCTTGCTAGCACTAATCAGTCCTAGGTACATGGATGATGCAGAAGCCCGTGACATATTATAGTATTATATAATGCTGTTCAAGTGAAAATGTACAAGTGCTTTTCATGGATAGTGCTGTCATTTGATTTTTTTTTTAATTACAATTTAATTTGGAGCCAACAGGAGCCTTGACAGGAAAGCTTCTCCCTGCAGAGTAGTACATTCATGTTTTAGAAAGGGATACTGAAAATTCCATTTTAAAACTTCCCTAGAAGTAAAAGTACTGTGGATTTTCCCCCCTCTGTGAAAAGTCATTCCAAAAGAAATGACTGTTGTTTCCTCAAGCCTTAAACTGAAGGTGTATTTATTTACGATGAAGCCAGACATGAAGAGTTTTGTCTGAAAAGGAATTTTTCAGGTTATGTGTGGGAAAAGAGGGCTGTGAGGGACGTCTGCAGGTAGCCTGACCATCAGCTTGGAGCAGGGTGTACCTGGAAGGAGGCGGCTTAATGGGGCCCACAGCCACCCATGGTCGCCGATTGCATCCTCTGAGCTCCCACCTCTGTGACAGCACAAGTAATTGCCTTTCCTGGCGTGGCGCGATCGCCTTTTCACTCACCCTCCTTATCTATTGCAATGCTTCCTGCTCTCCCTTCCCTTTCTGCCCTGCAGGCCTACAACTGTTGCTTGTAATAATTTTTTTTTTTTATACCATTTCTATCTCTCGCCTCAATCCAGGCGGTGCCATTGTAGGCAGTTTCCATGTGTCACTGCTTCTTTCAAGCATCATATCCTCCTGCAAGATACCGACACATCCAACTCAGTCTGCCCACTCTCTCCTTTGTGCAGGCTTTATATTGCAAGTTATTTAAACTCCCAGCTATTTTCCTGATTAAATAAACCTGCAACCAGGTACTCTAAAGGTATCAGGGTTTTATTAGAAAGCTACACTGCCATCTTGTTATTTTGATCCTTATTCACCTCTCATCTTCCCACAGACAAAAGCCTCTGAGTTTATATATATATGTGCATTCATGCTTTTACTGAGCAGGAATCCTCTTTGCAATCCCAACTCTGAGATAAGAGTGTTCTGTGGATCATATCCAGTGTTTTACTTGGGTTTGATTTTGTCTCTGCTCTAACCCAGGGTGAAGTTAATGGTGACAAAAGAACAAGTAAGAAAAGAACTTCATAATCTCGTCCTGATTTCAGTGATAGGAGTTCACTTCCTTGTCACACTATGGGTGCTTGTTTCCCTGGTGCAGCCACATCTAGATTCAGGGTGGAGCAGGACAGGTAGGGAAGAGTGACAGGGAACATCTTTCAGGTTAGGATACGCAAGGATGGGTACGGTACATGAAAATGCAACGCAAACTGAAACTCATTAAAGCGTAGCAGTTATGTCAAAGATAGATAGTTGAAAAAATATACCATCATGTTATATTTAATGGATTTTACTAACCATGCTGTTCAGAACCCAGAGAAGGGAGACCTGGCCTGTGGTTGTACCCCTGGCCGTGGGACACTTCCTAGTAACATGAGGTTAAAACTTCAGCCTCCAACCTCCAAGCATGTAAATGTAAAAATGCTCCAGCTCTGGCTTTCCAGAGGCAAACATCTGCACAGCCACAGGTGAATAAACATGTGGAAACACGCAAAAATCATCAGAGCAGCTGGGGATTATTTATTTATTCCCCACTATTTGAGCCTGCAAACAACACCCCCTAATCTGACGTCCTGTTCCAGCCACTTTCTTTTACACACAATGTCTCATCCAGACTAGAGCTGCATCAGCACCCAGGCATGAACTCCACAAAGGACACTCCTATTTTGGAGGTGCCTACAAGTCCAACCCTCTCTGTCAATTAACAATTTTAAGCAGATCATGAAGTGTCAGTCAGACTGATCCCATCACGCACAGAAAACCTGGCATTTCCTCCACCACAGTAAAACATTTTCCCCAAGACACGTACCACCCTCCAGAACATAGCATAGGGGCAGTTCTTCTGGGTCTCTTCGCTTCTGACTAGATGTAGGGGTAGAAGCTTTCACAGTAAACCCTGATCCAGCTGGGCTCAGAGTTTATATCTCTCCTGCCTAAATTTTCCTAGAAAGTGCACAAAGCAGACTGAGAGCTGTGGGCCAGAGCCCATGGCTATGACTGGCATAGTAAAGGGAAAGTAGGGGCAAGTTAGGGATGTGTTTTATAAAAAGGAGCATGAGAACAGCTGCCACTGTCCCCTCCCAGCTGTGATGGGTTAAGAAAAAAACCCCAAACAATCCTTCCCCCCAAACAAAAGCCAACCTCCCCAAAAAATTTCTAACAATGAGCCAAAACTCAGAATTCCCCAGAAGTGAAAACCAAAGCACAAACCATAGAAAGGGTAATGTAGTAGGTAAGGGCTAAGGCAAACCCAGGGGACTTCCAGCCTCACCCCCGCACAGCTTGAGGCCACCTCCTTCATCTGTGTTTCTGTTCGGTGGGGACAATCTTCCTTTTGTCCCCAACATTGTTGCATAGGTGTCAGAAAAGGTTTGTGGGGTTCCAAATGTTGCTATGATTAAAACTGAAAGACATCTGCATAGCTTATAACTCCTACAGGTGGTATTTCTCCAGCTTCTGTCTTCAGGATATATGTGTGAAATACTCCTGTTGACTCTAACTGATCTGAGAGCAGTCCCTCACTTACAAGTTACAGTTGGCCAGCTCCAGGCAAAAAGAGTTGTTCTTCTTGTATCATCGAGGGAACTGAAAAAAAAAAAAAAAACCAAAAAAAACAAAGTCTGAGAACAGCACTGAAAGGAGAAGAAAATAGGAGATAAGTGTAAGGGCAGGGCCATTTGCATAAACACTGTGATATGTTTTCAAGTCCATCGGTCAAGGTCCATGAGGGCTAGAAATCCACTGATGCCTATAAATGCAAGCGGGTGCTTGGAGAAGCCCCTAAATGATTTGTAGCTGGGTGGATATATGAAATAAAACCCAAGTGCTCATCCTGTTTTCATACTTCAGCTAGCAGTACTTTCTCACAGGCTTCTTGCTGCTGTTTCTTAGTAATTAGGAGAAAAGCTCCAATTGCAGCATAAACAGTTGCTGTGGTGTAAAATACTAATTCAGGCAAAGAGAGGTGATCAGTGGCTTGGGCAGACTCTGCCTCCTCCAGGCAGCAGCATGACGGGGTAGGGGATGTACCCCTGCAATGTCCCAGGTTTGCATCATGGGTTTGCATCACCCATGGGCTGTCCTGCACGATGGGCAGCTGGGGGTAAGTGGGTAAGGAGAAAAAATAAAGGAAAATTTATATTTACGGCTCCTGATGGAAAGAAACCGTCTAGTCAGGTAAAAAATGGCAAGGCAGAATTGCTGGGTTTGGTCACCCACAAGATGAAAGAACCAGTTCTGATGAAGGAGCTCAGTTGCTACCTGAGCCAGCAAAGCAGTCCAGTCACAATTATGCTTTTTCACCATGTTTTTGTCAGTGGCTTAGAACAGGGATTTTTGGGGAGAGAGATAGTCTGAGACCACCCAGGATTTTGGTATGGGATAATCATAGACCCTCAGGTATCCTTCTCAGAGGTGCTGCGGCACTGAAGCCCTCAGGTGCAGTTATGCTGCAGACCGAGGTACAACAGCCTCCTCCCAGAGTAAATGACCTTAAGGCCAGCCAGAAAACAAGAATTTCATTTTGTGAAACATTAGGGTTTGTTCCACGGGGACTTAATTGCCTTTTGTTTTGCTTTTGTACAAAAATGAAAGCGTTTGGCAGAAAGAAATTCACTGCAGATAAGCGTATAAACCAGGGATTAAGACACTCACTGGGGAGACAAGAACCTCTACATAAAATCTTTGATTTATTCCAGGAATTGGGCTTCTGTTAATCACCTATTTTTTAGTTCATTGGCCTAGTTGTATTTGGGGATGAATGTACCATTTTGCCAAATCCGAAATGGAACATTAATAGGAATGTACCGTTAATTTGGAGGATGCTTGTACCCGCTGAAAAGAAATAAATGATGCTATAATTAAGGTTGAAAAATAATTCACTCAGAAACCCTGGAACATTTACAGAATACAGAAATGCAATGCAAATTTTCATGCTTGAAATATTCATAAATGATTTTATGAGTCATTACAGCTACCCTGTAAACAGCATCTTAGGTAGCCAGTGCTTTGCGCTGAGTTTTGCGCTCATCCTCTGACAGGTTGAGTTTTATAACCTTCATCACATCCAGGGGTTCTACGGCCTTGGTCCCATGTGTAGATGTTGGGCTGTCCTTGGACATGGAGGTACCCCATGGTTGGGGCATGGCTTTGCCAGTGCTGGGACCCCTGGGCTGAGCTGGGGAAGAGCCGGAGCTCACCATGTTTTAAGCAAGAAGAGAGGACTGTGGCCACACAGATCCAAGGTCTCAGCTATGGGTGTCCTGGGTGTTGAATGTGTTGCTGCACTGCAGTCCCCAGACCTCCCCCTGGATCTGAATTTCACACTGGGAATCATCACCAAGGCATTTGCAGCATCTGTCTTTGCTGCAGTCAAACCCCTCCCTGCACCAAACCCCACAGCACCTCCCGGGCCAGTACCCTGATGCACTGTCTCCTAAAAAGTGATCTTCACCCTTCGCCCAGGCTGGAGTTGCTTCCCCATCCAAATTCAGTGCTGTCAGAGGAGTCTGAGAGATGCCAAGGTCTCCGACACTGCCAGCAGCAGTGGAGGAATGAGTGGGACAGGCACCCTGCTACCAGCCAAGCACCCCAGGGTGGGCAAAAAAGGGGCAGAAAAGGAGTTTAGGCAGCTGGGTCTGCTGAGAAGGTAACGAAGACTGTCCCAATCTCTACAGATGAGCTTGGTCTCCTTTGTGCACCAGGACCCAGCATTTCCACAGCGCCTCCAGCTTCTCTGCTTCTGACGTCATGGCCAGGATTTTGGGAGCACTCAGCAGGCTGTGAAGAACTGACCTGGACTTAGTTTGGACCCTCCAAAATGCAGACATCAAGCACTCTTAAAAGCTAAATCTACCATCCACAGTGGCTTTAAAAGGAGCTTAATATAAAACTTTGGAGACACCTTTTTCCTGACAGAGGTTTTACAGCATGGGAACAAGGTAGAAAATTTGGGAAGAAGGGATATAATGAAGATGGTGATGATGATGATGATGATTAATTATTTATTTACTTATTTTTCCTTGGTGTGATTTGTTGCATTTCACCTCAAAGATTTTCTCACTCCAGAGCAAGGAATTGGGATCTTTAGCAGCCATTCAGAAACAGGAGCACATCTCTGTTTCAGGTCCCCACAGCTGAGCTCAGTACCACAAAGAGAAGGGGACCCTCCTGCAGCAGGGAAGATGCAGCTGTACCATCCAAAACACATCCTGAACTTCTGGGTGTTGTAGTAACTTGCTAATGCCATGAAAACCCCTGACAAAAATATGCCTTAGTTTTCCACTGATCAGCTCTGTTTAAGCTGGATGTGCTAGGTTTACTGAGAGAAGTAACCTGTCAGACACCCAAATAGTGGCTGTTTAATTTTCCTAAAGTTAATGGAGAGAGTGCTCATAATTACACATGGCCTTCTGTAACTTTTCAGCTTTTGTGATGAAGGAGGAGACGACATTATGGCACTTACAGCTATTGATTATTTAAACTAATGGACTGAGACTGACTGAACCCATTGCCACAGTCAGGGGATTCCACACTGTGTTTCTTTTATGAACTTAATAGAAAATATCTCTCAAACTGCAGGGTGGAGAGGTGGGTGGACCAGTGAGCACCCAGGTCCAAGCTGCTGCAATTGCAATAATGGGGTGCAAGGAGTGGGTTCTTCACCATGATTTGGCACCGTGTTCAATTGTCTTGAGACCAAAGCTGCTATGCTAATCCTTGTCCCACTGGTATACTTCTCATTTGTGGTCTAATGTAGGGTTTTCATTGGACCGTCTTGCTAGATCGTGTTCAAGTGCAAGAGATTGAAAATTTAAGAAAGCACAGAGATGTATGAGATACAGTAAATGTCTGAGGGGTGCTGAGGGAATGGCAATAAGAGTTTGTTCATCTAACAGACTTCACTGCTGGTCTCCCTAGACAGCTTGTCTAGACCAACCCAACAAAGTCTGTCATATCACACACATTTTTGAGGTAATTTTATGTTGAGCTTCTAATTGGATAGCCAGTGCTGAAGGCCAAGCTCCCCAGGTTTACCACTACACCTTGTCATTACCAGGATAGATCAAATCAAGGCCAAATGAAGCCTTCAAATTATTTATTTTTATTAAGTATTCAGTCCAAATTTAGCTCCTTTTGTACTTCCTAGAAAGCAATGGGAAAGTTATAAAGCTGTTGAGTTCTGCCGTTTCCCTCAACCCAGGCCAAAGACTGGCTAGCACCTCAGCCATCCATGCACTGCCCAGACGTATGGAGCAATAAAAGCCACTTTGCTTTGCACAGGTGACAATACAGTCCCCACGGGTCATTCAGGCTTCTGGGAAGAGCTTTGTGCTGGGCCATTTCCCTGCTTCCAGAGGAGACGTACAACGGGTGCCAGCCAGCATATCTGATGTAAACTGCTCCTGTCAGGAACGTCTGAAGATTATGATAAGATTAGGATTTTGGTTGATGAAGGCAACCCATGTGACTTGTATAGCCACTGGCTTGGTGATGTGTAATATTTTGATTATACAGCAAGAGTGATATAACATTAGCATGATGCAAAACATACGGATTGAAAACTGCCTGGATGAATCACTCAAAATGTAGGTAAAAACTTCAAAATAAAGACTACTATTAATAAGAAAGACGAAATTCCTAGCTCAGAAAAAAATATATTAGGGACATAGGACAGCAATTAGATGGTCTACCTGGTGGATGGGCTGCCTGATGCTGGGTTGATGGCTCTGAAAATAAGTGTTGTGCATTTACTAATACTTCTGCAGTGTTATGTTTACAAGGGAGAAATCTGCCATGGGCTGGAGCCACAGAGCAGGCAAAAGCAGGCAGCGGGAAAAGGGTGTCCGAACAGCCTGGTGTTCATACACACAGAGCATTGTCTCTGTGCTAAAGGCACAGGTTATTGAGGAAAATGTTCAGAACTTTTGAAGTTATAATTTAATCTAAAAAAAAAAAAAAAAAAGGAAAAAAGGCTAAAGTCTAAGTAAATAGTTATATTATGCCATCTATAGTGGTTATCTTGCAAATGGGTCTTTGTGTATTCTTGACCAGATACAACTTTAGTGACCACCAAGTAGAAACAAAAAATTTCTGTGTTAAAAGCCCCAAATGACTCACGTGTTTCAAAGTTCTTTCAGAAATCACACATTCAGATAACAAAGTTTCCATCACTTACTTGCCTAATGTCTCAATGCACAGAGACATTTTTAGGATTGTAAGTATGAACAAATCATCATCAGGAGTGCACCACATGACATATTTAGGACCACGAAGATTTGCTGCCACCTCTCCGCCATGGTTCAGACCAAGGCTTGTCCATCCAACACCTCAGTCCCAAAGGAAGGCTCATGCCCTTCTCCTCTGACAAAGCCAGCTCCCCTCCATGGCTGACTCCCCACACGGGCAATGCTGTGGAGGGTTTCAAGACCTTAAAATATTCCCCTGAGGGGCTGTTCATGTCTCTGTTTCTTCTCCTGTTCCAATATTATGTCAGAAGTACATTTATAAAGAACAAGTTATTATGTAATGGACTAACTAGACGGCCCAATAGATTGTTTAAAAGTGTCATGACAGTCACATGCTTATAAGGTCTCTTAGACTTTTAACAAGATGTAAATGAGGCAAAATACAGTCCTGATATGAATAGGACTGCGTGAACGTCCCCAGCATGGCCAAGACTCCCAGGCTCCATCACCTGCCCATGTCTGGGATGTTTGCAGTGACAGGGGTATCAGCCTCTCTGCTGCTGCTACCCTAGATGGACACAGGTGTTCCACAGGTCTCATGGCAGCACCTTGAGAATGTCTCAGCTGTCCCCAGGCACCTTAACAGCCCATGACATGTGCGAGGCCACCTTGCAGCCTCCCTCCCTTGCAGGCACAGCTGATGGCTCAGTTACTTGCCCCTCATGGAGCTGCTGTAGCTCAAAAGCACAGTTCATGGTCGTTTCATCAAAATAAAAGAACAGGGCCTAATAAAAACTGTTCTTTGCAATGTTTTGCTGTTCTCTGCAGGTGGAAAGTGATGTTGCCCATCAGCAGGGCAATGCTGACCTCTGCTGCCTGAAACCAAAATTATTAAAAACTATCTGCAACAGCACCAGCTTGGCCAGGTGGCTTTTACAGAGTGGTTGTAACACTGCTCAGGTGTAATATGATTTTCATGTCACCTAATCTAGGTGAGCACAGGGTTATAACTTCAGACCCACAAGCCAGATCTTGAGATGTTATAAAATCCAACCGGGTGATGAGTTGGTGCCAAACCTTTTCCAGACGACGATGCTGGGGGCTTGATTGCCTCCTGTGGCAGGGAAAGCTGCGATCAGTGTCCCCAGGCCTGGCAGCTGGTGCTGATGTGCCCACCCCATCCAGCTCGATGGGTCTTACAGGTGCCCCTGTGAGTGGGCATGCAGCCAGCCATCAGCTCGTCTGCTTCCATCAACTCTGCTGGTGAAGAGAGGGTGCCACGGAGCCACAAGTGGTGTTTCAGGTCCTCAGGCAGAAATATGGATTTTCATATTTAGAAAGGATTGGCTTGTAAAAACATAATTCTAGAAATACAAGTTATACCTGTTAAGTATACTTGGGGTCCAGCAATGAATAGCGCTGTAAGGAGCACCAGACTCAGAGGCATTTTTTAGGATCTTCCTCAAGGTTCAGTCACACTGCTTAATATTTTCATTAATGATCTTGGCAGAAAATGAAGAATGTGGTGATAAAAATGTGCGGATGCCACAAACCCAGGGAACACCTTTGTTATGGAGGAGGATTGGGATGTAACACTGAGAGGAATAGACACCTCTGAGAGCTGAAAATACAGTTTGGGATGGTACAAGGGGACAAGGAAGGGACTGCTCTGCCACAGCATGAGCTGGGTCTGTGGTGCCACAAGTGAAAAAGGCAAGTGCAATCCTAAGATATATCGGTTGGTAGATGTGCTTCCCATGGAGACAGGGAAGCAATGTAGTCATTTCAGAGTTATCTGAGAGTTACAGTTGATCTGCGTTACAGAGGAGCTTTGCCACAGATGCTGAGGCACCTGTGAGCCTCCCCGGGCAGGCTGGGTTTGCTGCCACAAGTACTGTGTGAGTGAATGTGCAGGGCCACATCACCTCCAGAAACTGTTCCTGAAGCAGTTCCAGGAGTTTTCCCCACTCAAGTTATTCCCACTGCAGTCCTCCAGGTCTCCCCGGAGCTCATTACGATGGAAGCAGTGTACAGGCTTGAGTCCATTATATCTATGCTGCTCCCTGTACTCTGCTGGTTTTACACAATCTGCTGAATGTGCAGTGCCCAGCCTGACTGCAAGTGCTTTTGTAAGGACTCAGGGGCAGAAAGTTAATGGAACCAGCTCATTCCTGCTATCCTTGCAGGGAAAATTAAGAGCATCGCTGTGGCTTCCCAGGCTCTCATGGACCTGGAGATCCATCCTGCATCCCTCAGGTACAGACACTTTTGCTGGTTAGAGAAAAAGGGAGTAAGATGGCGTAGATGTTTCTGGATTCAAATCCACCAAATTTGGCAACTCTTGGAGGAGGAATAGAGAAGCAAATGTTTCAGGGGTGGTAAAATTGAAGCAATTGGATTACAAACCGATTGCAATCCTGCTGATCTCTCTTCTGCATCCACCACATGCTGATTACAGCTGCAATGAGAAGCACTGAGGGCTTTTTGCTAGAAAAACTCTTTGCATTCACATACAATACAGAAAAATTTCAACTTGCTACCGGCTGATGTACAGTTGATACAGAAGAGGCATGTGTCATTCCTGAACAGGCAGCAATGTAAAGGGAAAGCTCATGTGTTAATGCAACACCGATGGTTTTGCCACTGATTGTGTCTTCTGGTATCTGCATAAGGTGTTTTATTACTGCTGCTAATCTGCAGCTGGCAAACAGAGACACAGAGGATTCAAGTGACCGACTCATATATAGAAAAAGAAGAGTCAGGAGCTCATCAAATGGTTGCTGCCTTCTCGGCACACAAACAAACTCAACAGCACTCCACTCCAAACAAGTTCTGGCTGAAGGATATGCCACGTAACCCTCTGCTGCTCCTAATCAGAGAGAGAATTATGTGTGTTTGTGGTCAAGGTGGTCTATCCTGGGACGTATATTTCTTAGTCATTGTCACATGGGTTAATTTATCTTTAGTAATTATTTTCTGTGCCTTGGAGCAGTGAAGTGCAAATAAGCATTTAACGTTGATCTATTGCAGCACTTCCCTGGGTAAATAGATGGCTCTGGTGTTGGATGATACTGATGCATCAGTGTCTTCTATGATCAGAGGAATCACTGAAGCATCAGCTCAGCCACAAGCCAAAAAGCATGTCTAAGCTTTTAAAAACAAACTCAGGGAACACATCTTCTCCAACCTGCTCATGCTCTGGAAGACAACAGCAGCATTTCCCCCTTACCGCTCTGAGGCACAAACTCAAAGTGCTGCCAAGGTGGGGATCATATCAGAGAGAAACACAGAAGCTTGAAGACTAGGGCCAGCAAAAATGTCCTTTGTTTCTCTGAACTTCGTAATTGCTTACGTTCAGGTTTTACAGCCACTATGCAACCTGTATGTCCAGTTCAGGACCATAGGCTGCTCCAATTAACCTGTTGCCAGTTTTCAGGCATTACATGTGATTATATATGCTTTCTTTTTAGATGCAAGAATATAACGTCACAAGTCTAGAAAGAAGGATCTGAAATATATCTGTCAAGTCAGGAGTACAACGATGGCACCACAGACTGAAAAAAGTGATGCAGGAACACAGGGCCCTGATAGCCTGACCGCAGTTGTGGGGCTGCCTTTGGTGCAAAAGCTGAAGGAAACTTTAAGTGAAGAAGTTGAAATGAAAAAGAGAATGTAATGCACCACGGAGTCCTCAGACATGGCACAGGTCATGTTGGATGAGCTCTTCTTTGGGAAGATTATTTACCTATTTACTTACTTACACTGAAAAAATCCCACTGTTCTAATCTTTTCTGTCTTTAAATAAGGACTGCGTAAGGTGCCACATGGGGCATAATTATTTCAACAGCAGCAGCAATGGCTCTTTAAAGGAGTGCCCACTTTAACTCGAGCTCATCAATGGGACTGCCAGGGAAAGACAAACGTATGCTGGTTTAGTCCCAGTATACAGGACAAATGCAGCTATAGAGTGTCTGTCAAAAATGAGCAAAGGAAATAATTTTCATTATAAGGAAAAGACATTCATTAAAAAGAATGGGTATAATAGTTGCTAACCTACATGGAAAAGAAGCAGATATATAGTAATTTAAAAAAAGCATTATTATTAGACCAGTGACCTCAAGTGTATGTATACCAATGCCTGGGGAACAAACAGGAGGAACTAAAGCTCTGTGCCCGGTCAGAAAGTTATGATATCATAGGAATAACTGAAACATGGCATGACAAATCACATGACTAGAGAATCACGATGAGTGGCTATAAGCTGTTCTGTAAAGCCAGGCAGGGAAGAGGTGGAGGAGCTGTTCTCTATGTTAGGGAGAATCTTGAATGTATAAAAGTCAGCTATGGTGATTGTGGAAGCCTTATAGAATACCTCTAGGTCAAGATCAGAGAGGTCATCTCCAAGGGGTATCTTACACTAGACATCTGCTACTGACCTCCAAACCAAGATGATAAGGCCAATTTAGGTCGCTTAAGCAAGCTTCAGGACAACAGAACCTTGTTCTTATGGGCAACTTCAACTACCCAGATATTTGTTGGAAGAACAATACAGAAGCTCACACATTATCCATCAAGTTCCTGGAATGCACAGAGGACTGCTTCATCATACAAATGTTAGATGTGCCAACCAGGAATGAAGCACTGTTGGACTTACTACACAAACCAAGAAAACCTGCTTTGTAATATCTCGGTTAGCAGTAGCCTTGGCTGCGGCAATGGCAATATTATGAGTTTGGGATACCGATGAGCATGCTGGTGGTTAGTACTAAGACAAAGGTTTTAGATTTGAGAAGAGTAAACTTCAGCTAGCTTAGAGCTCAGCTGGGAGGGATTCCATGGGAAGCTTTCCATGAAGGATAAAGGAGCCAACAAGATCTGTGAGTTTTTCAAAAATGCTCTCCTGGAAGCACAAAAAGAGTTCATCCCCTTTAAAGGTAAGGGAAGTAGGTGGAGCAAGAACCCCCCCTGGATTAACTGAGCTTCTGAGTTTGCTCAAAACTAAAAGAGAAGCATACTAAAGATGGAAAAGTGAACAAATACCCATTGAGAACTACAAAGACATTGCCAGGCCATGCAGTTAGAAAAGCAGAAGCCCAGCTCAAATTTAAATTGGCCAGAGATGTCAAAAACTACAAGAAGAAACTTCAAGCACATAAACAACAAGCAGAAACAGAAGAAAAATACTGGCCCAGTATTTACTGGTGAATTAGTCACCAAAACCACCAAAAAGTCAGAGGTTCTCAACATTTTCTTCACCTTTGTCTTTACCAGCACTGTTGGGCCCCAGGCCTTGGGAAAAAAAATCCAGGTCGGCAGAAACACAGACCCACCATCAGTGAAGGAAGAGTTGGAATGTGAACTGATCCCTAGCTTGATCCCTACAAATCGATGGGCCCTGACGTTATCCAGCCAAGGGTGGTAAGAGAGCTGGCTGACATCATTACAAGGCCATGCTCCATAATTTTTGAGAAGTTGTGGAAATTAGGGGACACCCCAGAAGACTGAAAGAAGGCTAATGTCACCCCCATCTACAAGAAGGGCTTAAAGGAGGTTCCAGGAAATTATAAATTTTACTTCATTCACTGGGAAAGTTATGGACTGAATCCTCCTGAGGCCTACCACAAGTCAAATGAAACACGTGATTGGGAAAAGTCAGCATGGATTCACCGAGCGCAAATCACGCTTACAAACCTGACACTTTCTATGACAAAGTAACCTGCTCACTTGATGTGGGACGAGCAGGGGACATTGCCTGGATTTCACCAAGGCTTTCAATACGGTTCCCCACAGTCTCCTCATAGAGAAGCTGATGTGTTACAGTCTAGACAAGGGGTCTGTGCAGTGGGTGGGGGGCTGGTGGACAGACCACACCCAGAGGGTGGTGGGAAATAGCTCCTTTTCCAACCTGTCACACGTGGGGTCCCCCAGGGATCGGTGTTGGGCCCAACGCTGTTTAATCTCTTCATAAGTGATCTGGATGATGGCATCACGTGTACCCTGATGAAGTTTGCTGATGATACCAAACTGTGTGAGGAGGTGGACACTGCAGAAGGCAGAGGCACACTGAAGGGACACCTGGATAGGCTGGAAGAGGGCGATAACAAGAACCTTATGAAGTTCAACAAGGACGTGTGTAAAGTTTTGCACCTGGGAACACATAATCCAGGAATGCAGCACAGGCTGGGATCTACCCGGCTGGGGAGCAGCTCTGTGAAAAAAACCTGGGGACAACAAGCTCAATATGAGAGAACAATGTGCTGCTGCAGCAAAGAAAGCCAATGGGGTGCTGGGCTGCATCAGCAAGGGCATCCCCAGCAGAGAGAAAGTCATTGTCCCGCTCTACTCAGCCCTTGTCAGGCCCCACCTAGAATCCTGTGTTCAGTTTTGGTCCTGCTATACGAAAAATATGTGGATGGGCTGGAGAGGGCCCAGAGAAGGGCCACAAAGATGATCAAGGGACTGGGCAGCCATGGGAGGAAAGGCTGAGAGACCTGGGTTTGTTCAGCCTTGAGAGGAGATGGCTTGGGGAGACCTTATCACCGTGTTCCAGTATTTAAAGGGCGGGTACAAAGAAGATGGAGACTCCCTTTGTACAGGGAGTCACATGGAAAAGATGAGGGGTAATGGGTACAGGTTACTCCTGGGGAGATTCCAATTGGACAAAAGAGGGAAATCTTCCACAATGAGAACAATCAGCCACTGGGATAATCTCCCCGGGGAAGTGGTGGATTCCCCAATACCAGACACTTCTAAGATTCATCTGGACAAGCTGCTGGGTCATCTCATTTAGGCTGTGCTTTTGCCAAGAAAGGTCGGACCAGATGATCCTTGAGGTCCCTTCCAACCTGGTGTTCTACAATTCTATGATTATTATACACAAGGTAGTGTGGACTATAAAACACCCATTAATCTAGAAATAAATTATAGACAGTAAAATCTGTTAGAGCTGGGATCGTTTTTCACTTAATTAAATGTGTTATTATTATTTGGTAGGGAAGTGATTTATTCTGTGATACCTAATTATTTATTTGAAAAAGTTGTATGTTCATCTTTATAACTGTGAAATTAAAAACAGACCATAAAGTCTCACTTTGATTGAGATACTCTTCCAGAATATGAAAATAAATATTAATTCAGTGCCTATTACCTGGATACACTAGCCTGGATACACTGGCTCTTCTACAACCATATTTAATAAAGTGCACTTTAAAAACCTATTCCTTCTTACCACAGGGACTAAGAAGCATTAGATGCTTGCAGTGCTCAAAAATTATCCCAGTTCTTCATTTGAGGTATGAAACTGGACTGCACAAATTCAAAGTGGCTAATTTTATCATGACCCCAAAAATGTGTAGCAGTTGGAAAATTATTTCTACACAGCTATTAGGTACATTGCCCTCATTCAATATCTTTTCTTTTGCTGGTTAGATTGGAGATGGAGAGGACTTAAAATTGCTATTTATGATCCTGTCACTGAATCATTTTATAGCAGTGGGTAAATTGCAGTGGTCGACATTCAAAATTTGGGTATTTCAGTTTATCAACTTAAGTCCTAATTTTCAGGCACGTTTTCTTTTTTCAAGGCTGCAAAAATGCTCACCAGCATCTGTGAAAATCAGATCACTAGAATGAGTTCCTAAAATAGAAGTAAGAACTAGACAGCTAATTTCAGGTGCCCTCATTTGGAGATGGTCTCACACTTTCAGCTATGTAGAACCAGTTCTAATTGCAGTTTAACAGGAGCTCCTGATTTTATGAAAGAACTGACACATCATAAATATATGGTTTAAAAAACCTTCTTACCAATTTTTCTGACGTTTTTCTTCCCCTGGATTTGTTTTAGTCTGGCACCTCCTGCTTCATTTGAACTTTCACATTTTTTTCCCCCTCTCTGGCACTTTCTTTCTTGGGATCTCCAAAGCACAAGGAAAAGAAGTAAAAAACTGTCACGGTTGGACTTCCAAGCCTGTGTGGTATAAAGAGAGTCACAATTAGGCAAAACCAATTGAGGGTCTGGTGAATTGATGAATAAAACATGCTTTGATAAAAGAATCTACCTAAGTGCAAAGTATCATTATAACGTAGCTTGGGTGGAAAAACGTTTCTTTCCTCAGACAAAATTTCTCAGAGACAGAAAAGCACTTTCAGACTACTATTACTGAAATAACCATCAAGGCATTCAGCAAAGTAGTTATCCACCTCAAAAATACAGGTTATCAAATAAAACTCCATTTCCAAGCATTTCAAACATGGAATTTTCTCAACTGCAAATTCAAAGGGAAGCGGATGCCTAGGAACATTATTATCATTCGAGGAGTTATTAAAGAATAGAAATCATAAAGAGAGAGCATGATAGCAGATCAGGTTGAAAAGTACAAACCACTTTTTTTATTTCTTGACAAGTCAGGTATCAAAATAAATTCACTTCAGGCACATTCACATCAGTTTTCATCAGCTTTCTCGTAAGACTTTTATTGGCACAAATGATCACAGGAAGCAAACTTCACGCTGAAAGTGCTCTACCCATCTCTGAAGGGTAAGTTCATTAGGAAGGATTAATTGTGGGAAGGCATTATCTCATTTGAGAGGTCTTTTTCATGTCAGCACTTAATAATGTTCACTCTATTCAAGCTAACTCAGGAGTGCAACTTTCCACTGTCGTTCTGAATAGGCAAAACACCAGTCTCTCGTGTCAACTATTTTTATTTCCATTGTAATGAAACAACCACCCTTTACTCAATGATCAAAGGAAGATAGATGCCACAGTAAAGGACAGAAAATGAGGTACCAGAGGTTCAAAGGACACATTATATCTGCTGATGTGACCTCCTTTTGCTCAGTGAACTTATCGACGAGCATCTGGACTCAGACGTAGAGGGTACACTACAGCCTTGTGCAATGCTTTGTGCCAGAGCCCTGCAGTAGCTGAGACCAACTTCTGCTGTTAACAAAGAGCTTTAGTCACTTTTTGGGCATTGTGAAGGCCCTGTGCACATTCATCACTGAATAACAGCCTGCAGGAGAGATGCATTAAATCACATTTTTTTATAAGCATCTAAAAGCATTGCCTCCTGTTGAAGTCATCTGACCATCTCTACTTAGGTCTGAGCAGATCTAACACATTTGTATTTGTTGTTAAAGGAAAAAGAAAAGAAAGCTTCCAACTCTTTAAAAAAATGAAGGGTTTGATGCCAGTGCTGCACTTCTGCTTGTTGTGCAGCTGGTCCTATGAAATTCAGAATTTGCTGAGGGTTGGCTCTTAACATTTTTTTAACAAATGCCACTGCAAAATGCTTGTTTTGTATTTGGCCAAGAATTTGAAGCAGGATGGTTCTCCTGTACTGATGTCAGCATCAGCTAAAGTTTTGTAGATATTGTTATTTCCTTCTCTTTTAGATAAGATTTAACTGACATGCGAAATATTTTAGGAAGAAAAATACAATAAAGAGCTCAGGATTTTCTATTACAAGAGAAATCTGCCACCTCTAAGATTTTCTGATTGTTCCTATTCTAAATCTTGATATACTGTGTTTAAGAACTTTCCCAATTTGTTATTTCTCCAGCTGAAAGGGGGCTACAGGGGTGGCTTCCGTGAGCAGGTGCAGAAGCTCCCCCATGTCGGTGGAGCCAAGGCCAGGCGGCTCGGAGAGGGACCCGCCGCTGGCCAAGGCCGAGCCCATCAGCCACGGCGGTAGCGCCTCTGGGAGAACGTGTTCAAGAAGGGGAAAAGCTGCTGCACAACAGCCCCTGCAGCTGGAGAGAGGAGCGAGAGCCTGAGAGAGCAGCAGCTGTGCAGAGCCCAGGGGCGGTGGGGCAGAGGGGCAGGAGGGGCTCCAGGCCCGGAGCAGAGGTTCCCCTGCAGCCCCGGGGGCAGCCCATGGGGAGGCAGCTGTGCCCGCACCCAGGGAGGCCACGGGGGAGCAGAGACCCACCTGCAGCCCGGGGGGACCCCACGCCGGAGCAGGGGGATGTGCCCCAGGAGGCTGTGACCCCGCGGGCAGAGGGTGAGGAGTCCTCCCCTGAGGAGGGAGGAGCGGCAGAGACAGCGGGTGAGGAACTGACCACAGCCCCCATGTTGTGGGCAGGTATTTGAGAAGAACCCCCAGGGAAATCGATGTGGAAATCCTCTTTCACAGGTGCACCCTGGCAGATTGCTCTTGGGAAGACTTTCACTTCGCTGAGCCATAGTCACAGATGAAAGAGGGCTGAAACAAACGTTGGGGGGAAAATAGGAAGCAATTCTGAAAGCACACAAATAGAAAAGCTTACAAGATCAAGCTGTTTCCTTCCACCTTTGAACCCAGCTGGGTCATCGGAGGCGCAATAGGAGCGATGGGGACTTGCACAGGTGAGAGGTTTCTTGGTGGTTCAGTGCACTGACAACATTTCAGCTGAAGAAAAGCCATTTCTTTCCAAAGTGCAAAAATGTGAGCGAGAGAAAAACCTCTCATCTGTTCTGCACTCAATCCCAGTCCACACACACTGCAAGTGCTTGAATTGCAATTAATAATGTCAGACCCTTTTACACTTTTAGAGAAGTTATTTATTATTACTATTGTATTGGCATGACACCACCTCACTAATAAAGCCTCTCACTTACAGTAATGGATCTAGCCTCATGACCTTCCTGCAAGGAAAGGAAGATTTTAAAGATGGAACACTGGGGCCCAGCAAGATGAAGTGATTATGGCCAGACTGAGGAAGCCTCTGGCAGGGCCCTGCGCAAAATGCGGCTCTCCTGGGAACAGGGACAGCCCTTTATTACAAAAATCAACTTCCCTTTGCATGCTCAGATTTAAATGTTTCTCTGTTGAATAGCCAAGCAAGAAGTTTTTAATACCAGATACTCTCTGTGATTTCTAGCCTGATTTTGAAGCAGAAGACGACAGACCATTTTGCAGTCGGCGTGTACATGAATGTTAATGGCAGATTGAGGAGCAGAGTGTCACAACAGGAGTCACAGCCAGCCCTGACAAACCTGGCGTATGGGCTTTCGAAGGAGGCATGGATCACCTAGCACAGAAGCAAAGTCCTGCCCAAACCCAGCCCACCAAAAAGTGGCATCCTGCACCACAATGCTAGTGCTCTGCCTTCAGAGCAACTTAAATTTAATAATAAAATTACAATACCCACTGGAAAAAAATTCTATAAGCAGCCACTGACAGCCAACAGACAGCCCACCAGTTCTGCTTTGCCAGCTGTTAACTGTCAGCTGGAAACATACTCAGTGTCACCATGATGAGCTCATATGTTTCTCCCCAGGGAACTGAAGCGTGTGATGGAGAAAAATTTTCCTCCATCTCTTCCCCTTGTAACGTTAGGGAGCATCTCCTGGCCAGCTCCCGGTGCCCACCTCTTTTCTTCCAGGCCATTGGCACTGGGGCTTGTAAGGGTTGTTTCTCCTCCTTGCTGGTTTCCTTCTTCACCCTGCTTTTACTACTTCATGAGACCAAGAAGGTGGTGACTCTATGGTGAAGCAGATGCCGTCCAGTCCATAGCAGCCCTGAAACGAAGAACAGAGCTGAGCTGTCATGTTTGTGGAGGCCAGATGGTACTCGCATTAGAGGAAATTTTTTTTAAAAGAGATGCCTTTCACCAAGATAAAAAACAACTCTGGAGAGGCACTTGAAATGGATTTATTTGTGTCTATCTTTGCAAAACATGTGGAAAAAAATTAGGCAAATTAATGTTGAAAGGCAAGGAGGAGGTATGATTGCCCAGATGCAGCCTTCAGTGCAGGAAATTCCCAACCAAAAGGCAGGGGAGGATTGGGGAAGAAAGAGAAAGATGTCGTAAAAATTTAACTACTTTCTGTATTTCCTACTTTCCTTCCCTCCCTAGACAGGACAGGATTCTGGTCACAGTGGAGTTTTTATCTGAGTCTAAGTGAAATCTCATATATTCTTACAGTTTTCAGGGACCATTGTGACACATAAATAAATAAGATCCCAGTACCAGTATAAATGCTAATTATGTTCAAAAGCAATTTGTTGCTGAGTGATGGAATTGGAAGTTTTCACAAGAGAGAATTTGGGGACTGTATTTGCTGGGCGTCAGCTGTGTGTACACAGACCTGAAATACAGCTCTCCCATACAGAAGAGAAAGCAAGATATTTACTTTCCCATTATACCTCTACCTGGCTTTGTACTATAGGTTATATTAATGTCCTTCGTTTAAAATTTCAAAAGCATCAGAAATTTTAATAAACATTAAGCAGTGGTTCAGGTATAATTTATACAAAGTGCAGTGAAGGTACGCTCTGGGAGTGCTTGTTTTTTAAGGCGTTTGTAATTGGGTGAGATGCTCCTTGTAAAACACCCAGACGAGCACCTGTCATTTGTTTTGTGTCACGTTAGGCTCTGAAGCAAAAAATCTGCATTAACATTTGGCAGGAATTGCAAGTGAGTCACTATTGGAGGTTGACCACAACCCCAAATCCCCTAAGCACAGGAGGAAAAGTTTTCCTTAATTTGGCTGCCTTGAGATAAGGCCATGGAGAGCAGGGGGCTCTGTTGGAGAAGGGAGCTGGGAAGGGTGAGACTTTGGAGGCAAGAGGAAAGAACTAAATAAATTCAGGAAGGACATAGGCTGAAATTTGTACTTGTGGCATTGTTATTTTTAAGCATGTATAAAAACAAATCCCAGCATGAGGGGTTAAGTTTGGGTGAATAATTTTTAGACTGAAAGGTATTCACAGTTGAGTTGTTTGTTTATCCAGCGTTAATTACTTTTGCTTTGCATTGGATCATATGAGTCATGGGGATTTCTTTGCATCCCAAAGTAGATAACCAATATGTAAAATTGGAGAATAACTTGTTGATAGTAAATAATGGAGAATGTCTGTGAGTTAAATGTATTAAATCTGTAGAACTTTTTATCCAAGTTTCCTCAAATATCATTCACTTTTCCCAAATAACAAATTACATGATTAGCACAAGCATGACAAACCAAAGTCAACATTTAGCTACATGAAAACATCTGCAAATCAAGAGGTGGTGAACTGTTTGCTCAGCACTGAAAGTATATTAGCCCTTCTTCCGGACATAATAAAATCAGAACACTCACCCTCTGGATGATCATTTAGATACCTTATAAAAGTGAAACCAGTTTGAGTTGGAAAAGCATTGCAAACTGTTTATAAGAGCAAGGGGTTCAGTCTTGTTACAGTGAAGTCGATGGCAAAGGGCCCATAGACTTAAATCCTAAAGAAAACAACCCCTGGAGCAATGAGCTGTAGTCTTCCTGAATCCATAATATCATCTGTTGACAGATTCATACAGAGTGATTAATAGGATGCTAAAAAATGTTAACAAAGCAATAGGGAGTTAGAGACTGCTCTGAAAACTTCTTTATCACATTTCTAAATTCACCAGAGGTACCATCATTTCAGTGTATGACAAAACATATGTTTCCTCTACAAACTTGCTGGTAGGTCTAACTGAAAATGTCATCAGAATATTGGGAAGTCACTAGTGAAAATGAAACTCCTGTTCTGCTCTTCCCTGTTCCTTCTTGGAGATGAGAAGAAAAGCCCCGCTGGGATCTGGCCACCTCACATGTTCTACAAACTCTCTTCAGACCCAAGATCTTTCCAGCTGTAGCTTATACTCCAAACATTTATCTTCAGGGGATTTTTTTTTCTTTTAACAAAAAATTAAAGGAGAATGGGGGATTAACAATACATTTCCTGAATTCTGTAATGGCTGCTTTAGCTAAAACCAGCAGCCTTAAATAACATGGTACAAGAGGGCTGGCCTACTGTGTCTCTGTGTGTCTAGGCTGCAGCCTCGGCTCCCATACCAGGCTGACCACATGAACATATTTGTACTAGAGGGATAAGCTGTCAATTTATTTCTTTTCCTATTTTAGGACTGACTGCAAGGAATGTTTGCATTGGTAAGGGTGCTCTTTAAGACAAGAAGGAACCGGTGGCAGAAGGAGATCTTTGCTTTGTGATTTCTGAAGGGGTATGCATCTGAATTTTGGCATTTCCCAGCAGAACTGGGCTGGCTGACAAATGCAGCAGAAGCATGGGGAACCAGTGTTATTAAGGGTGTCTGTTCAGACCCTGAGGTGCTCACCCCCCAGCCAGGAGTCTGGGTGACTGCCCCTGGGTGAGAAAGAGCCAGAAGGAATCTCCTCCAGATGTCTGTCTGTCCCCAGCCAGCCTGGAGCTACTCTGCTGGACAGGACAAAGCACTCACGGCACTGCCAGCTTGTTTACTAGTACCATCATCCCACTGTGTCCATACCAAAATAAGGAGATTTCCAGGCTTTTGTTGTCTGGTGTCCCAGCAGATTGGCATGCAGCAGAGTGACCATGCACTTGTCCATAGATGTCTTTGAAGACCTAACCAGGACTCTCACCATCTAGCAAGATTTAAGTTTCTGTTGAAATTTAAGTACTGGAGTTGAGTGACTCCAAGGAGAGATGGTTAATAACAAAGATATTTTACACTTGGTTTAGATATTTCTTCTCAGTCTGGAGACTCTCACCTTCAAAAAATAGTGTACTTTAAAAAGTAAGGTGGTGAAAAACACCTTCTGAGAGTCATGACCTGAGCCAGAAGTTTATTATTCCCATGAAGGTCTTTGTAAACTCCAGGAACATTAGTATGATCCTACCACCAGTACATGGAGGTACAACCAGCAGCTTCAGGGAGATTTATCTGGCCTTTTCTGCCTTCTCTGCTGGATACAGAACATGTGGAGTTGGTTCATGTTTTGGGTCATCAAGACTAACTCCATCAAAAGATAAAAGACACTGCATGTTGAGCTTGCAGTTACTCCTGTCCTTCCCATCATAAAGGTCTTTGAGAACAGTCAGTCCCTCAGGAAACACAAATTCTGTGCCTAGCAAGATCTGACAATATTTCCAAGGAAGCAGTTCTCAATCACACGTGGTTTCAGGGCAGCTGGAAAACTATTTTCTGGGCATAAGCATGCCATGATTTTTCTTTGGATTTTCTAAGTACAATCTTGTGGCCACCTCTCTGACACATCTAGATCCTGCCTCAAGTTTCTTCACCCAAGGGACCTCAAGAACTAGCATCCCAAATCTGAAGACTGCAGGGCAAACCTTGGTGTCTCCATGAAAACTATTAATACAGACAGTCTACAGCTCATGACTATTGGAGATCTCACTTTAGAGCCATGTGTTTTTTTGATGTATTTATTTATGAAGAATGCATGTGGTTCCCAAAGATTTTTTACATCTTTGATGTAAGCCTCAAAACATTTTTGTGGGCAAATATTGAAGGGGGGGGGGGGGGGGGAGTTTAGCGTTTGAATTTTTATATTTTGCTCCCTGGTTGAGGTTAGTTCTAATCTTCCCAATATATGTTCCAGTATTTTACTGAGCTTGTCTTTTAATGGAATTATTCAGAAATAAGATATTAGATTTTCTAGTTCCTATGCTACCTTCATTCCCCTGGTAATGTTCATGGGTAGAGAAGCCTTAACATTCATTACAAAGGCAAACCATCCAGCCCCCAAGACTGAATACAAGCCCAGTAAAAAACCAAATTAGCCTTGCTTGATATTATAAAGAGCTGCTTTCTGTAACTCCTTTTTAGGAGGCTGTAACACACAATCTGAGCAATGCCATGCCATTGAAATGGGCATATTACTGACTTGAAATAATGATAAAATCTGCAAGTGTTCCTTTTAAAAATAATGCAGTTCGGGGTTTGTAGACATTACTTCTACTCCAGAGTACTCACAGCAGCTTGCTACATGGTTATCCACAAAAGCATTCGCTTTGGGCTAGAAGAAGCTGTCGTGCTGATGGAGTGGCACAGCTCCCTCGAGGAACTATGTACCGGTTCCTCGCTAACCGCAGGGCTGAGAACTGCCATGAAACTCATTGCGGAGTAGGGCTCATCCTGGACTGAGGTCAGCAAGGTTAATTTGGCTTGAAGCTAAAGCAGAAGCAACCTCTTAGTCCTGACATCCCCTTCCTTGTGTTTTCCTCCCCCAGTCAGCCACCGTGCCTGACTAGCTGTCTGCAGACCTGTGTTTGCAAGGCAGCCAAGCTGCAGCACTTCAGCCATCGAGTGGGGAAAAAAAAAACAACAACCCAAGAGCAAATTTCATGCAGCCTTTGCTCGCACCCGTGCTGTTGCAGTCGTGACGTTTTTTACAAACCAGAGCCCATCATCAAGAACATGACTACAGTAGAAAAAAGCGTGGTCCCCAACCACTGGAATCAAGATGTGATGACCCAGCAGAGAAAGCTGAGCTCAGGCAGTGCTCCATGCTCCTGCCCGGCTACTTGACCCTGCTTGTTCAGGCCAGCATCTCCAGCGTTTTGGGAGGCAGCTTTAATCTGCTGGCTGCTGCAGCCCTCTCGTGGCCACACAGACCCAACCGCGCTCCTGCATGCTGGCTGCTGGGAAAGCACAGACCAAAATTCTGTGTGGGAGGAGAGCATATTTTTAAAAGCACAACAAATAGTTATTAAATAGCACATTCACCCAAGAACAAATATAGAAATAAATGGAACAGGCACTTAATATAGTATTTGTGCCAGGTATACAAGCAGAGTCATTCTTAAATGACTTGCTTTTCAAGAATCAAAAGAGAAATTACAGATAGAGCATTAAGCAGTCATGTTTTTAATGGGGTGCCCTGTTTTATCTCTCTAGGCTGTCACTGAACAGTCTGCTTTGAAGTGTGCCTTTTCTTTTGAGCATTTGCACATTGATTTACAATAGTGTGGGTAAATTTTGTGCTCACGGGTTTTGCTGAGTATCGGTTTATTGGAAATGTGTCTATCTGCACAGGAAGCTCCAAGGAGGATGAAAACCTCCTGGGCTGGGGAAGACCTGAAGGAACCTGGGCTGTTTCAAAGTTCTGCAAAGAAAACCAGGTAGATGGTTCTTTGCAGCTTGAAAACCAAGCCTGATTTTTGCTATATGTTGTTTTTCCTTTTAATCTACAATCTAGTGACAGAGATATCGCTAATGCTTGAAATAAACTATGGGAATTAATAACAGAAGGAGAACACTGATGGGAGCAGTGCTGAGAGCCTGTCCAACAGCCCAGCCATACACTCTGCTCACTGCTGTAAGCAACCACAAACAAAGGAGATACCTGTAGAATAAAAAAATAAAGGATCAAAATTGAAAGCTTGTGCATAGGTATGGGGTACTCTGGAGGAGGTTGACCAGTTTTGATTGATGTTTCTTAAACTGACAGCAATAGTACTTACAGACCAGGATGCTGCAGTCCTGCCAGAGGGATGATGTTCCACTAGCATTTTCCCATTGCTTTTCTCTTTTTTCCTTTACAGTAGTTTCACAGGAAACATCTGCAGGAGAAATGGCTGCATTTCAAAAAGATATGAAAAACCCCAAACAAAACTAAAAAGCAAATAGAAAAAAACAAACAAACAAAGTGGAGCCACAATGACTCCATGAGGTGACATTACCTTTTCAGACAGGAGCACTGTTACCTCTGTCAGTAACTGCATCCAGGCAGATAGACGGTGTGGGGGGGTGGGGTAGGTTTAGCGGGATCAGCAGGACTCTGGGTGACAGTGACATCTAATATGTCGCAAGTTGATGTGCCAACCCATGTGTTTGTGATGTTGGAACAAGCCTTTTGATCAATACCAGGCATCAGTGAGACAGCGGTACCTGAGCCCCTTCAGGTGCACAAGAGCATGTGCTTTCCAGCTTAAGCATGGAAAAATCAATTTATAGAGGTGGACGCTGTTTGCAATGAAGCCAGTGGGACTTCAGGCCCTTTCCTCCCCTGTGCCCAGCCCAAGGTCTGCACAGAACCATAGCCCTAAATGCAGTGCCCAACCCCACTGGTGTCCTGTGCAGGATCTCCCTTTCCAGCCAGCTGCCCTGGCAGCACCTCCTTTAACCCTCTGAACAACTCAGGACCCTGTGGAAATAGTCTTAACTTACCTATATTAACAGCTTAACCACTTATATTTAATTAAAGTAGATGCTGTTTTATTGTCATGTAGCGATGCTTCTTCGAGTGAGCCAAGCTGCCTCCCATGGCTGCAGGACAAGAAAAAACTGCAGCTCACTGCCAGCTCTTCCACATCCTCAGGCTCATCATTCTCACTTACAAGAAACCCTTAATGCTTCCATAAAATGGTATTTTGCATCTTTTTTTTCATGTAACTAAATAACCTCTTAGCTCTTCATTTTCTGCAAGCCCACACATGCAAAACAAGATGTGACTTTTTGGGTTTAAAATTGATTTTATTTTATATGGAGAAAAACAGTAGTAAGAAAGTAACAAAATTAATATCTGCCTGAAAGAGCACAGGGCAAGTATCATCCTGTGATCCAAAAAATTCTCCAAACAAAAAAGCTGATAAATTTTTAAGACATGTCTATATTGTGAGATGCTGGGATCTTTAGGGCAGTAAATACCTACACTGATAAAATCTGTAGGAAATAGCCTAGTGCAGAGCAACTTACAGCTCAGGTCTGGGTGCAGTGAGGTGCGTTAACTTGGGTGCAAAGCAGCAGGGACACCTTGCTTTGTCCTGGCACAGCTGGAAGCAGTGGGTCTGTACGCAGGCGGCATGGGGGCTGCAGCCTCCTCCCAGCTATAAAGCAGGGCCTAGTCATATAAACATGTCTTTAGGTATGTAAACATGCTGGCTATATAGAAAAGTGGAAACTGCAGTGTCAAAAGCACAGACAAGATGCACACCATTAAAAGAAAAAAAAAAAAAAAAAAAAAGTCCATGTAGGCTTTTAGTGAGATAGAGCTCTTTACTTCCTGGAAAACATTCTCCTAGGGCTGGACTAAATAGCCAGAGTGAAATCTTGGCCCCATTGACCTCACTGGGACAAAGAGCTCATCCCCGGTATTGCAGTCTGCTGACCCTGACTGGGAATGGGATGCTGTGGCTGAGCCCCACTTTTTTGCCTTCTTTCCTGCAAGCTGCCTTCTGTCTACACTACGCCCTTCTGTGACTGCATCGCCCCTATACCCACGCTAACTTGTCTTCTGCAGTTGGTCCGTACTCTAGGATTCAACCACAATCATACTCAAGTTGTTGCTGAAGATGATCCTCCCATCCCTTTTGCTGCTGCACTCAGGCTGGCAAAGAGCCTCCTGCAGCCGCTGCCGCAGCCCCGGGGGGGCCGTGCCCAGGAAGTTTTTTGTCCCCGTCAGGAAATCCATCATGTGGCCTCCAACCGGATCCCCCTCAATAAAGCACTCGGTGATATCCCAGCCCGACGGGAACTCATAAACGTGGTATTCAACACCCAGTCTCTTCAAAATGTCTGTGACGCTGTTGGAGGTGATGTAGTGGCCGCTGTCAGTGGAAGGCAAGCAGTGCCTGTACTTCTTCCATAAGCTGGCCCATCCGCTACTGTCTGCCAGAGCAGAAGGGAATGTTATGTTTGTAAAGTCAAGGCAGTCAAACACCAGGTGATGCAACTATGAAATGACTTTGAAACACTCCTTCTCTACTGGCCTAGACTTTGCCAGGAGCAGTAGAAGGACTTTCCCCTTGAGTGCACTTATAATTGTCGGTGCCTGGAGAGGAGTAAAACTGTGATCGACCTCAGCCTTCCTTCCAAAACTCTTCAGTTTAAAGGAAACTCCAAGGACACATTCTCCAGCACTAGATTTGCCCAGAAGGAGAAGTACACACATATATCAGCACACTGAGCCTGCACATGCATGCTACCTGTTAACTGTCCCCTTGGTAGACTAGTACAGATGGGTTTTTTTAAACATTGAACCTCAATTTTACGTATACATCAGAAAATACATACCTGAAAAGCCAGTCCCAGCTAGCAAGGGAAACAGTCTACCAGCAATGTTAAAGGGAGTTATAATGTCAAAGGTGGGAAAGTGTGCTTTATCCACTGCACCACAAGCTGTGGATCTTTGAATAGTACACTGTAAAAAACACTTATTTTCTAATAAGGGTGATGATGTTGTAAGTGCCTCTGTTTCCTCTTGGCAGCTCCTGTTGTCCTGCTGGGGTCTGGGCCATCGCTGTGCAGAGGGCAGAGCCCCATAGATGGGTCCTCCCAGAGCTCAGGTTGTACAGTGCTCATTTCACCATGGAGGAGGATTGACCCTCATTCATTAACAGTGACACTGCTCTCTAGCCAGTAATTTCACAGCAAGAGGTCCCCACAAGTTAGAGAGCAATTCATCTACTTCATAAGCAGGCAAGCAAGAGCACGAAGGTTACACCTAGGCAGTCCCATCAGATATTGGGGTCCAAGAGGCTAAGCACAAGATCGCTTGTTCCCTATGAAATACAGCATTTGTTTTATTTAATTAATAAGCACTACTAAAATCCCAAGAGGAGTATTTGTGGGTCTTATACTTCAAAGCTTTCAAAACACCGACAAAGAAACAAGAAATAAAAGGCCTTTATTACCTGATAATATTATGATCAGGAGTTTACCATGATGGTCAAGGCAACTGTGGAAATACTTGATAGTATTGGGAATATCCTCCACACGGTACAGCATCTGGAAACAACAAAAGTTACGCACAGACGTTATTCCTCTTCCAAAGTGCAGTTATTTTAAATTACTTCCCAGTTGCTTCCCTGCCTGTCCTGACACAGGATGCACGTTTAGGAATGCCTATAGGACAGAGCACCATCAAATCTCAACAGCCTGGGGTCAGACCCAGGGAGCCTCTGCTCAGCCTCAGCCACCTGCCCAGTGCTGCCCTTCAAGCCCAGCACAGTTTTGTGGTTGGAAAACACATGCGGAGGGGAGTCCCCTGGTTTCTGTGTCTGGTCCTTATCACCAGGGGCATTTCTCAGACATGTCTGGGCCACGGGCAGGCTGAATCTCTTCCAGACACTGAGGAATTTGCACTAAGACAAAGCAAGGCTCATCTCAAAGGCTGTCCCTGGGACCTGTAACTTAGTCCTTGAACCAGCTGTCAACTCCCTGAAGCACTTTCTGACTGTGAAATCAGCTCTTATGAGATGAAAGCAAAATGAAATAAAAGGCAAATGAACTAAAAGCCACTATAGCAAGAAAATAACAGATTTTTTACAAAAAATAATTGGCACATACAACATCAGTGTCATCGGTATCAGAGACACAGCAGCATAATTTTTGACCTAAAACCTGACACAGGTGTTCCTTCACTAAACTTTCCCTTGGGTGCCATCCCAACTACTCTGATAAGGCAAAAAACTCAAGGTTTCTTTGCAGCAGCAAAGCATAATTGTTGGTCTCCGTGTGATGTGTGACAGCCTGAGCCTGAGACTCATCCTGTTTTATTACCCACCGCACACAGTTAAACCAGTACAAACCAGATACCAAAATGAGGGTGGATAAGGAATGAGGGTTGGTGTTTGTAGAGCTGCTGCAGAAGTTATTACTCGTGGGAGAACTGTGCTAAGCTCTGGTCCCCCTAACTTCATGCATATGGCAGAAATGAAGGGAGTAGTTAAAATGAATACTCCTATGTTAAAGCAACACTCCGTTACCTGGATCATATGGATGAAGTCAAATTTCTTATGTGCACCTTTCTCTTTCATCTGTTGTTCGTACTCCGAGGAAGTGAGCTGATGCCAAATAAAAGAGACATTCTGCAGGTCTGGAGCTTGATTCACCAACTCTGTTTTAGAATGTAGAAGAAAAAAATGAATTTTACAAAACAGCAGAAAAACTCATTGCTCAAATTGACAGTCCTCAGGCAGGTATAGCCTTACCTTTGTAAGCTGCCACATGCTGTGGGTTGGGCTCTATGATTTCATTGTCAATAAGGACCCCTGGGTGCGCAGCCTGCAGTATCCTGATCATTTTCAAATCCTGCTCACCTTTTGAATAAACACAAAAGCTTTGCTTTAAAAAGTACATAAATGTGGTGAAAGGATGCCAGCGCACCTGTCACCTCTGCTGCCAGGAAGAAGTGAGGCACTCTCTAACTTGCAGTTTGCATGGTGGCATCTAATCCAGCCTTACCATATGATATCTTACTGCTTGAGGTAACATATACTTGAAGATAAGATGAAGAACAAGGAGGGGCTAAGCACCAGTGCAGAAGCGTGCTAATGGTGATACTCTGGGTCACAGAACAAGCAGGTCAAAATAATCAAAGATCGATGTTTAAAAAAAAAAACCAAAACACACCAAACCATGAAGAATTGGGTTTCAACAAAAAATGCAAAGTTTGAATGGGGGCAAGGAGAGAGTCAGCACAACTGTACAACTCAGTGTGGCATGGGGTGACCTGTGCCTTCGGCACCACCCCAGGGAGGTGATGGCAGCTCTGCTGGTGTGACACAGCTTGGAGACCCGGCCACCTGCACGGCAAGAGGAAAAACCTGTTCACATGCAGCACCTTGGGTCTTCCCTCTTTGGGGACTGGTCACACGGTCTCAGCTCTGGGCATCGACTAACTAGTTGTTACCTTGGAACTCCAAATAGACACTCACATATCTGTGTGTAGGTGCCCTGCAAATTTAGCTATTGGTGCTTCTCTGTTGCTGTCTAAGCTCTGGAGGAGCAGTGGCAGTCTGTCCTTCCATTCTAGGGAGTTTCCAGCCTCTTTTGAGGTGATGCAGGTCACTCTTGTTTTCTCCCAGAATGGCCACGATACACCAACTGTACAAAGTCCATCTGGTTCATCTGGGACTATGGAAATAAACAGCAGAGGTTACCACCTTGAGTGGACCTCTGCAAGAATCCTGACTGTAGCTGATGGTGGGGCCTAAAAATAGTCCTGCCCTTGCAAATGTCACACACAGAGGGCTTGATATGAGATACTGCATCTTTCCTAGCCTTTCAGCTGATTGTACCAGCTATGAGAAAAGTTGTCATCTTTGGCAGGTGTTGCAGTAAATAGAATTTAAGGAGGGAAATATCAGCCATGCCAGCATTACAGGAACGTCCAATGAAGGACGTGTCTTTTGAAATTGGAGAAATATATGCAAGACCCCTGAGGAATGCAGTGGCAGCAGTGCAGGGCTGGCCAAAGGCACAAGGAGAGAGGCTGCAGCTGCATCCATTGAAGGTGGGTGCATGCACCAATATTGCTGATAGGAAGGAATATCCCTACAGCAAGCAGCTGAATCATTTTAGACAGTCCTAAATGCCACTTAGCATGTGTCTGGGGTGGGGAGCACCAGCAATTATAGGTGCTGACATGGGATCTCCACAGGCTCAAGGCAAGCAGGAGGCAGAGCATCGCTGTCCCATGCCCTGGAGCCACTGTTGTTGACAAATGGGTATCTCCACAGCAGATGGGTATTTTAAAAGCTGTTTGTTGGGGGTTTTTTAATTCCATCTCTGTAAAATGCCCTAATTAAGTCTTTTCAGGAGCAGGTAATAACATCCTCAACTGGGGTGTCTGCAAAAACAAGTAAACAGGTAAAATACAACCCTTCAGAGTAGGAATTTCTCTGCTCCAGCTTACCCTGCCAACAAGAACCCTTCAGCATAACCACAGTGAGGCTGAAACAGGAGTGAAACCCCTTTGCAAAGAGCAGCGCATGCTGGCACTGAGGTCACAGCTGAGAGAGTTAAACCAGCCATGGGAAAACATGGGGTGAATGAGAAAAACGTGATACGGGCAGGTCAACAGTCTTTTAGGATGTGGAGTCGGTCACTAATCCCCATTAATATTTTTGTCTACTAAACTAATTCTGGGGGCTCTGTGAAATCAGAGTCCAAGCCTGGAAAGGTCAGGGATCAGATATAACCTTTTGCTCAGTGCCATCCTAGCTCACTCCCCTGCCCAGCTGCAGAAGTTCAGCTCTTGCAGCATGGGGAAGCTGAGGAGGGGGGGGGTGAGTCTGTACCCCTGTCCCATCACCTGTGAGGGGCAGTTACCCAGGAAACCCTGGAAATTTTAGAGTTTTTACTTTTCCATTAAAACAACTTCTGAAGGGGAAATAAGGAAAAATGAGGACAGTGCAAAAAGTTCATTTTTCCCTTGTGTTTTCTTAGAATTTCGGTTTTATATTACTTAATGAAAATAGAGTGTAATTGAGAACTGAATTATTTCTTCCTGCTTGCTTTCTCATATGCTCTAACATATTCCCAATTGGGGAAAACAGTTCAATGCTGTTTTTCTCTTACTCAGGAAAACAAGCCAAAAAAAAAAAAAAAAAAAAAAAGAGAGAGAAAAATACCTTCATTTGAAAGTACTAACACTTAAAATTCAGCTGAAAATACTTTTTAAAGCAAAAGCAAACTCTGACAAATCAGACTGTCACTTCTTTTCTTTACTTTTTATTTTCTCCCAGTTTCCCTAGGAGCAAAGCTGGACCCCTCTTTTTTTTTTTTTTTTTTTTTAAGAAAGACAAATGCATTTACAACAGCTTTAAAGCTATTTTTCCAAAAGATGGGTTTCTCTCTGGGGGGAAACATAATTTGCAGTTAAGCCCTACTTATCACCAGATAAAAAACACAGTAGTAACACGGAAACACATCTTGAAAAAGCTGATGCAGCCCCATGCTAATGGTTGTGTCCAGATGGTTTTGCACCACCTGGAGCAGAGCATTGCCCAGCCTTGGCCTGTAGGATCCCTAAAAGCAAAGTAAAAAGAGAGATCTCTTCAAGTGAGATAGTCTAGGACAAGACTTTGGATAGAACGAACCTCCCAGATGTATCTAATTTTCTCCGATGAGGTTTGAAGATGCTCTTGTACATAACTTGGAGCAGGACTTCTTACTTTGAGACATATAAAGTCAGATGATAGTCATCAAGAGGCAGAGACTAAGCTAAATTCATCACATGCATCTCACTTGGAAAGATTTGAGCAGCAATGTTTCAGAATGGAGACAGGGAAGGAAGGGAGGGAGCTTCGCTCTCATCCCAGCTCCACGCCCGATTTTGCTGTTCTCTGCTTCAACGAGAAACACAGTTATTGATGCCTGAGTAGTTATCCCCATTGCTCAAAATTTCAGTATCACTTTCTGCTGCCCACAGGGACCCTCCATCCCCCAGCATCAGCAGTGCTGCTAAACTCCTTACCTGTGCCGCTTCCAACTCCCAGAACATTTATAGTCGATTTTCCATTGCCGAGACTGAAATTATAAGTACACATTACTTAACCATACTATGTCACACGACTTCATGTTTTAATTCTAATATCTTGGATGCCACATTGACCCAGAAATTTTCATGTTTTGCCACATGATTTGGGACAGAAATTCGAGCATCCCTTTGGAGCCCAGCTATAACCAGCTGCGTGGTGGGAGCCAGCTCCATATTAGCAAGCTCATATTTCAAAGTACAGTAGGCATCAGGATATAGTGTTTCTCATCCTTTGCCAGAGAATTTTCTTCAAGTTGTGGCTGGCACCATGGAAAAAGACCTTGGGGAACCCCAGGGCGAAAGGTTCTCTTTGGGGGTAACAGGGCTGTGCCTGGCTGGGATGGACACTGCTGGGGATGCAGGGACAAGGTCAGTCAGGGCAAAACCTCTGCGCCCTCAGAAGACAAGTTTGGTTTTCCAATATTGGATATAAATACCCAGAAAAAGTCAAAAATCAGGCTTTCCAGGTGACCTGAAATCCTCTCTTCTCAACATTAATCTCAACTGGAAATTGGGAGGGAAGGTCAGAATTTTCAATAGTTTTTGTCTTAGAAAAAATACTCTTGAAAAGACAAAAAAACCCCAAAACAATCACGTTTCCTAGCAGAATATTTAATAACCGCCTGGCTCGAGGACGAGGAGCCCAGGCTGGAGGTGCCTCGCTGCTCTGACATGCTTTATGGCCTTATTCTGCTCTCAGGCATGGACAGTGCAGGCGGATTGAGTTTCCCATACACAGTCTCAGGAGACACCACAGCAATGATTCAACAAGAGAGAAACAAGGAGTAAATCCTGGAGGCTGTGAGTTAGTCAAGGAGCCTTAGCCCAAACGAGGGACAAGACCTTTTGACAGACCCACAATCAGCCGCAATGTTTTGCATCATTTAAAATTCACATAAGTAAATTTTTCAATTAAAATTTCCCAATAGAAATTATTTTTAATGATTATTTTATAGCAATATATATATATATCTGCTATGGAGAATTAAAATTTGCCTGCCAAATTTTTTTCTCAATGGAGAATGCAGTTTCTATATAACATCTAAAAATTACCCAAACTTGAAAGGACTTTCTTGTGGTTTGGATCTAAGCTGTTCTAAAACTATCTGCCGTCATCCATGTTTAATATATTACATTAATACTTCACAAAACTGATTATCATTTGGTACTTAAGCAATGCAAATCGACTTAGGATAGAAATAAGGAGGTCTTAGGGGATTGAGGAAACCAAGAATTAGTCACTAGCAGAGAATTAGAGATGTGTTTCTGTTTGGTCTGATGTGTGATGAAGTCCCAAAAGCAGGGAGAGAGCATAAGAGAGCTTTCTTTTGAATAAAACAAACAAACAAAAAACCCCCTTAATCCTTGGAAAATCAGCTAATGAAAAGAGACGGACATGCAAATGAGGTCTTGATTCTTTCCTTAACATAAGCTGAGAGGCAGCACAGTGTGTTAACTGAAATAGCACGTACTCTGGAGTCATTAAACAGAACATGCTGAAGGCCGCTATTAAGGGACTTAAAACTGAAAAGCATTAAAAGTTCATTCCTGCTCCAGAAAATCCTTCAACGTGTTTTCTGCCCCTTGCATGCAGATTTCCCCCCCCAGGACAACAGTTAGCTTTCCCAGCCCAGTGGAAGCGCTCCTTACCCAGCCATGATGTTGGGCATTGCTTCCTTGTTGAACTGGTCCATGCACTGGTGCTCTGTTGAATGATCCAAAAATGACTTAAAGGCCTCTACATACTCCTCAGCCGTGAGACTTCTCATGGAAGGGATCACATATAGCTCTTGAGAAACAAATATGATTGTGTGTTAGAGATTTCGAGGCAAGTGAAGGATTAAAGCACTTACCTCGTGGAAGAAACCCAACCCAACCCAACAGAGGCCAGAGACTTGGGAAGACGGTATGGAGGATGAATGGCCCAGGAACCATCCATGCAGGTGGGCTCATACGAACACTTTCCAACCTGTGCACACTCAGAGTTTGAAAATTATTCTTAGATACCCTTTGACATCAGTGTATTTGTTAAGTGCCTCGTTACTACAGGTCAGCCTGAGGAAAATGTCTCCAAAATGCTTAGCCAGATATGAGGTACTTGGTTTGCAGAAAAGGAGGTAACTGGAATGTTTTCCTGGAAGACTCAAGGCAAGAAGGTGAAGGGAATAGCACAGCAGGTCCAAACCTGGAGGGACCATTGCTTGAACATATGCAGGACAGTGAAACTGAAGTTGCCAGCTGTTGGTACTCTTGCTATTAGGGGTGATGCAACACAAAAACTGCCACCTGCAGCTAAAGCGAAAATAGTCAACCCTGTGCACCTCATTTCTGACTCTTGCCAGCATGGGACTGCAATGCACTGCCAGAAAGGTGAATTCACCGCTGGAAACTGCACCTCGTGGCCAGGAGGGCAACTGATAGCAAGAGCGTTTCTTTTGAATGGGCTGATGCTCAAATGTGGGTGGCTGAGACCAAGAATTCTAGTTCTGAACTGACACTCAGGGCTACTCAAGGGGCTGCAAGAAATTACTGAAAAACCTCGCTTTCCTGCTGTCTCACCTTAATGACAGTGCTGCTGCCAGGACACGAGCTCTGGCAACTGCTTGGGTCTGAGGAGCAATAAGACTAAGACTTGAGGCTCATGAGAAGATGCCATGAAACTCCGTACAGGCTCGGGGGTCTATCTCAGACAGAGACCTGCAGTAGGAAGGCAGTCACAGTGTCAGTCTCAGTGTGTGAGATCAGCATTGGAAAGGTAGCATTGAATAGGGAAAAAATCAGCTTCTCCTCCGAAACAAGATGAGGATGAAGGACAGGACTCAGCAGGACATCTTCATCCTCATTTTTGCTTATTGAGGAGCTGCTTATTTATCATCTGCTTTTAGTTGCCACTAGTAAGAAAATTATGTATGTCTCATACAGGACTGTGCAATCTTAAACTGAATGCCTGTGCTGTTTCCAAAACCACACATCATTGTCAGCTGTGCTTTTGGTAGGTGTGTATGGAGACCCTATGGCCAGACATATCAGAGGTAAAGATACCAGCATCTATCCTCAACACTTTGAACTATACCCTAACATGAACCTGAAATCACCTGAATTGCAGTCAGTTTAGCATCCTGTTTCTTTTTTTTTTTTTTTTTCCCCAAACAATCTCTAACTCCAAAAGAATTTAAACATGTTTGTAGTGATAGCAAGACAAGGGGGCATTTTATTTTAATCTCCTTTTTTTTTTTTTTTTTTTTTTCCTTTTCTCCCAAATACCTGAATTATCATGTGGAGCTGTCAGAATCTCTGCTTCAAAGTTCATGCTGGGGAACCTATTCCTGTAAGGAAAGTATAGCACTTCAGTTATTTGAAGAACCTGTACACTTTGTTGAAGCAGAACAAAAGGAAGACGCTCCAGGACAAATTTTCCTTGCCTGATAATCAATGTTATTCGTTATCTTTTACTAGACTAAAGAAAGTCAGAACTTCTTGGTTAACTCATAAGCATCTGCAACGGACAGGCCACCTGCCCCAGCACTTGGCTGAGACGTGTTGTGGAAGCTCTTCCTACCTCTGAAGAGTTGTTAACCAGTCAGTACAGTGGGAGGCATTGGACTGGCTGATATTACACACTCTGTGTGTAATCATGAATGGAGTAGGAGAAATAGCAGTGGAATTAGGAAAAGGCTCTAGTGTGCTTCAGCATCTGAAGTGCTAAAAGATCTGCTTGTCCCACCCAGTGTTTCAGGGATCTTTTTGCTTTGCATTTTTTAAACTTCAGATTTTTCTGTCTTCAAATGTTACATTGGGTAACCTGTAGAAGGTAGAGAACTCAAAGAGCAAAAGTCAAAAAGGTCATTTGACCATAATTGTTTTCATTCAGTCACATGTTTTCATTCTTAGTTTAGGGTTTTTTTGGTGAAGACTTCCAGCAATGAAGCCACATCTTCACTTTTCTTTGACAATGTGCCTCATCTATAAAATGGGGATGAGGTGCCACTAGCAAAAGGAAGGGAGGAAATTAAATTGGAGCAAGGACCTCCAAAAAAAGTGCTGGGGTGAGGTTATCTATGCAAGGTGAATAGTCACCTGGGTAACCACATTTCTGTATTGATATGCACAGCAAGACTTAGGGATGATGTATCTCTATATATAGGCATGTTGCTGCTCCTAAAACTTTTCTGTTAGAAAGTGCTTCATGACAAGTAGCCTGCGATAGCAGTAAGCAGCCTCTGAGTACCCTCTGCCAGGGAAAAAACTCCTGTGTGAATAAGAAACAAGCCAGGAGGTGGAAAAGAAAGAAGGGAGTCTTGTAGTGGGAATTTGAGATACAAATACAAAATGACTGCACTAGCAGGTAGCAAGGAAGTGGCTGTGTGTTAATAATGATGAAGGCAAGAAAAGAGTAAGTTGTCTCAGAGATGCTGGGGCGCTGTAAGAGTCCTGCAAGATGAGCTGATTTCATCTGAGTTCACTGCCAAAGTCACGTACCTGGCTCCCATGAGGTACATCAAAGGTCTCAGTTCCACCACCTTGACCTCGCCTCTCCCCAGAAAAGACAGCACAGGTCAGCAGTAACAAGCCTGAACTCAGCCTGCTTCCATAAGCTCCAGCTTGGCTGCAGGCTAGTCCCTTCAATTTCCACTCAACCCTCTGACCTCTTCCATCTCTGCCTGACATAACAGAGGACTATTTTGTCCTCTCAGCTGGCTGAACCGAGCAAGATGGTTTTCAGAATAAATCTCTCACTAAAATGCTGAGGGGTAGCGTGGCTACCCCTGCTCAGAGAGAAACAACTCTTGGGGTCCCAGGACATGAACTCCATTTCTGGCCGGTCAAATGTTTCCAGCCATCCCAGGAGACCTGCCAGGTGACCTGGACAGACTGCAGCCCAAGTATTCACCAGGATGGATGATGCCAAGATAACTCTTCCACCAAGACTTTTGTTATTTCTCCCCAGGCAGTTTCTAAGATTGATTAACACTTGTTGCTGGGAAGGTGAAACAGGCTTAGTTATTGCTAGGAAAAAATGGACTTCCTCTAAAATCTGGCTTTAAATCTAGCCCAGATCTGAAAACTAAGTGCAATACTTTGCGCTGGTGCTGCCCGTCCCAGGACCCCAGTACCCAACAGCAGGACCGAAGCAGTGACTGCCAGGGAGCCAGATGCGTGTGGGCAGCTGGTCCTGCCACTGCTCCTGGCTAGGTTGGAGCTCGCCGTTAGCCAGCTTAGACCTCTTTCCCTCCACGAACTGAGCCAGTTGCCTTACGGACTGCAGGCATAGGGCACAGAAGGATTTCACAGTCACTTTAGGTGATGCAGCACCTTCAAGTTGAAAAAAATCATTACATTCAAGATGTTTCTAGAAACACAATTTGCAAGAACATCTCTACGATTCATAATTTCATTACATCTAAACTTGGGCTGCTAAGGGGCTAAAGGTCTCCTCACAAAGGCTAGCTTAGTCCCAATCCCGCCCAGGGCACGGGCACATCTGTTGTCACTCCCACCTTACACACATCTGTCTGTGACACAGGGACAGCGGGGCTGGCTCTGCCACCCAGCCGGACGGTGGGGCAACGCTCACCCTCGCTCCCTTCCAGCACCCACGTACCTCTTCATCTCCGGGGCCGGGTCCATGGTCGGAGCGGGAGCTGTGCCGGGACACGGCGGTTGGGCAAGTGGCTGGGGGTTAGCCAGGTGCCTGGCCCCTATGTTAACATGTCCCCCTGCCGCCCTGCTCCTCGCCGGCCGCTCGGCTGGCCGCAAGGCTGGCGGTGACCCCGGGCACCTGTCAGGACAGTTGTCACGGGAGCGAGAAAGGGAAACCCGAGCCCCCACGGGAAGAAGCAAGGGGCCGGGCTGGGCGATGCACAAGGCCTGACGTCTGCAGGGCTGTCCTCATGGCAAGGGAGCTGCGCTGTTTTCAAGGGGAGGGAAAAAAAGGAAGGGTCAGATTGAGACTTTCAAAACTTTAAAACCTGAGTGGAAGTGGCAGAGGGGCGTCAGCACCAGGCAGACCCGGGGACCATTTCCATCTGCTTTTTAATCTGCTTTGAACCCTGCCTCTCCTCCGTGCTCGCTGCCCCGGATGGGAAGAGCTGCTTTCCTGCATCCCTGCCATGCTGCTGCCTGAGGGACAGATGGGGATTCACTGGGAAATCCCCACTTTGTCCAGAGAGAATAGTGTCTTTTGGCTGCCCAGAGACCTCAGCAAATGATTTTGACTTCTCTGATTCAGGGGAAAATGGGGCATAACAGCGATACCTGCCAGCAGACACAGAAGCCTCAAGGGCAGCCCAGCACCCCACTGTCCCTGCCTGGTGAGGAGGATGGGCAGCTGGGTCAGGGGACAGTGAGCCCAGTCTGTTCCCACTCTGCTTGCTAAACCTCAGGGATTAGAAAGCAAGGAAACTTTTTTGGGGGAGAGATGACCAAGCTGGAGGTGGCTGGCAGTCACCCAGGATGGGAGTAATAGCAGCAGCTATTACAAATATAGGCAATCCTGGGTGCTCCCTGCACCTGAATTTTGATTTTCTCCTACCAAGAACTACAGAATCCACAAGACTGGTGGTCCTTTTGACTAAAATCTAACAACACAAAGGTAAAAAAGAAAGGATGTAGAGACTTTGTATGGCCACGTGAGGTCTGGTGGTGGAAAGTGCAGCAATAGGATCCTCTCCATTCCCATTCCTTGAAGGGAAATGGGCTCAACAGATTTAGCAGATGACAAATAAAAAACTCCTCCCTTGCTGAGATCCCTTCCTCAAAACACTGCCTGCCCCACACTGCTCACTGAGGCCAGGGATCACACTCTCAGGTGGGGAAGCTTCACCATCAAGTGACCTGTCTTGGTTTATCCTAGATTTGGCTTCCAAGTGGATTTATCTCCACCCCAAGGCAGGTCTGCAGCAGCATGTTAAACTAGAAATGGCCACATTGCTGCTTTCAACCAAAATATTCAAACCAAAGGTGAGGAAAGACCAGAACCTTTTTGCTAGCTCTAAAATGCAGATTTGGCTCCTGATGCTGTTTTTCACATCAGCCATTTCCACCCCTCACCATTTCCACCAGCGATGCCAGACCCCAGACACCAACCACGCAGCGGTGGATGGCACCTGGTGTTTCTCAGCTGAGCCCCACACGCTGCAGCCTCAGGTCCCTAGTGTCCCACAGTCACCTCCACCTCATCCCAGCTCCACCACAGCACCTGCTCTCTGGCCCAGGCATCCCCCCCACCCCGCCATGCCACCTTCAGGGCTGGACACCCAGCAGGTCCCAACAGAAAGCCTTACCTCCCCAGAGCAACAGGAGCTGTAGAGAAACCTCCAGCATCCAGGAGCTGCACAGCCCTTGGAAACTTCCCTGTACATCCACTGCAGGCAGACACCCCTCCCCAGACCCCCCCTGCGTCCCCCACCCTGGTTCCAACAGCCCACATAGGCACATGCCACAACTGAGCCGGCATTAGCCTACAACAACAGCCTTTGTTCCCCCAGCGCTGGAAACAACAGCACATTGTGGGCAGCTGCCTGTGCCAGCAGGAATTGGCGGCAGGGTGGCTTTGGAGGATGTACCCTCTGCACGTTGTGCTTTTGGTTGTTCTGGCAAGCTCGTGACTAAATCCGCTCTAAACTGTGTTTTTCGTACAAATGGAAAAAGCTGTGTTTTTTGATCAGGGAGATGATGGCTAAAGCTAGAGCCAGGCTGCAATGAGAGAAAAAACAAAGCAACAGTGTTTTTCCCCACACGCTGCAGCTGTGGAGGTCAGTTTGGGGCTGACCCTGCAGAAATAGATGATTCACTCTCCCACAGGCAAGCCCGCCTGAGGCTGGTATCGCCCACAGCACCAAGCCCCCTCAATGCTCCATCTCTACCAGCCCACCACAAGATGCCTAAGACCTGTGCTTTCAGGCAGGAAAGTCTGGGTATTTGGAAAGCAAATTTCAATGAATTTAACTTCTCGATAGTGGCCAGCTTTTAGGCTGATGAACATCAGGAAAGTCCTTCACATCTTTACAGAGTTCCTCATGGCATTACTAGTTTATTTTTTGACACGCTCCCAGCTTCACCTTGAACAACTGATTAAGGCCCAAGTACTTTAATGCTGATTTTCTTGTGAGCAGAGCTCTTTACTTCTGCAGCAGTGTTTCCTTTTTTAATGACAATGTTTTCATCAGTTAGATATTTTCAGTTTCCTAGAAAAAAACTTCTAAGGTATAACCAGCAGTTTATAACCACCAGTATAACCAGCCACTCTTCTAAGTAAAATATTTGGTGCAAACATGTTATTCTGCATTAGGCACATTCTGATAGAGAGGAAGATAATCAGCAATTTTGCAGCACCCATTTTCCTGATAGGTAAAGACAAGATTTCTCATTAAAGGAAGAAATTTTGTCATGCATTAATTCTATTAAATATTTAACAGCTCCTGAGCAGCAGCAGATCTTGGAGTTCAAGCACCAGTATTTGTTTTTATATGTGTATACAGTTGGGTTTTTTCCTATCTGACATCTGATAAATGCTGAAAAAGGTGACATCGGAGAAGGAGAACCCATCCCTCCCTAAGATCACTCACTGTTTCTGAACCTGGCTGCTCCAGCCACATTTTGATTCAACCTCACAAAAAAACAAAGCATCTAGGTCTGGAGATTAATTATTTTTGTTAGCACAGCCCTTCTTGCCTTTTTTATTAAATCATGGTTGCTGGTGCAATTCTTCTGGACCTTTTAAAACCACCTTTTTCAAACTATTTGACTAGAGGTCATATCTCATGTAGTTGTAATTATAGAGCTAAGGCAAGGGCAGAGGGAGAGTCCAACGTGACCACCTTCAGAAAAGGTTCTTTGATTCAAGGTAAAGACCAGCTTTCGCTCTACAAACCACACAGTGTTAAAAAAAAAAAAAAAATCACTGAGAGCAAAGACAGGTATGGTAAAGTGTGCCTTTTACCCCCCCTCCAAGAGCTCAGGGGTCTTCAGCTGGGACAATACGCTCAGAATTTAAATTTCCCTGGCTGTACCCGTGCTGCTGCCAATAGCACGAGCTGGGAGTACAGGGTCAGCAGCATTAGCACATCCAACGGGCACAGTCCTCCAAAACCAAGGCATCTGCAAATCCCGCTGTACAGAAAGGTGGAGAATTGCCAGCAGGTTTCGGCCATAGCTCAAAGTCAGCAGTGCAAACAATAAGGCCATGGAGACTGGTCCTCAAGAAGTTTTTCTGCTTCAAGAGGATGGACTAAGGGAGACAGGAGTTTCTGCTAAGGAGCAAGACTGTGATGAGGGACTCTCACGGGGCTGGGACAGCTCAGGAGCAGATACATCCAGAGAAGCTTGGCTCCATGGAAGTTTTGCTTTATGTTAAGGTTTCTCAGCAGTACTGGTGTGCTAAACTGATGCTCGTGTGCTTCAGTGAGGCTCACCAACCAGCCTGTAACATGGAACAAGTAAGTCTGGAGGTGCAGGAGTGACAGCTGAGCAGTTAGGATAAATCACATCATGCCTCAAGGGGATGGAAACTGCTGGCAGACCCTGAGACCCATGGGGGCTGAGCTCAGAGAGCAGATAACACAAAAGTAGCACTGAGTTATTAACACTACAGATTACATTTCAACCACACCTGAAATGAAGAATCAGAATTAAAATTCTGTTTTACTCAACTCCTCTTAAAGCAAGGCTGAGTCCAGCCACCACCGAATGCGTGACATTGCACCACCTCCAAAAGGAAGAGGCCTGAACACTGAGCAGCCAAAGTACCCCAGGAGAATTCACTCTGCTGGGCAAAAATCTGTTACAAAACTGGAATCTCTTTTTATGCCATCAATGGAAATATGACAATGAGTCACCCTTTTCTGGGTAAACAGAGAGAACAAACAGTAGGAGAGCAGGTACGAGTCAAGTGGGGGATGCTCACCTTTCCCAGAAGCTTTGGCTGATCTGTGAATCTTCCTGGTTTGTCTTGCTCTTAAAAAGGATAACCTTAGCTAAATTAACTTTTTTTTGACAGTTGAGTAAATACTTCCTTTCCATTCATGGTAAGTTCTACCATCTCTCAAACCCTGGTATTTACACCAGGCAGTGAACATGACTGTTGGTCCTGCAGCGGCTCTGGCCACGAAGTGAGAAGAGGTGAAGAAAACCTGAAAACTTTCTGAGGAATATTTATAAAAAATTGAATCTAAGGAAATACAACAAATCAAGCAACGTTGACCAAGTCCAGCACTTCTGCTGCAAGTTTAGCAACGTGCTTGTCTATCATTTAGCAGATTGCATTAACAGGTAGAGAAGAAAATGTCTGAACAAAGGGGACTACAGATTTATTTTAGCAAAAGCCACTAGATGGGGATGCAAGGACATTTTTCTGCTCTTCCTCTTACACTTGGATCCCCATTTAGTTGTGTTTGAGCTGGTCTTTCCTGCTAACACGGGCTATTGTTGTCTTTGCCTTTTCTTTTTAGGAGCTGACAGAGGTCATTTGGAAACTCACCACTCGCTGACTTTTCATCCTGTACAAACCAGGCCTTAGGCAATGGTTACGATGTGATTAACTGCTTGCTGAATATTATTCTCTGCATCAAGGTTCGGCAGAGGGAAGAGTGAAGGACGTGGCTTTCAGTTTGCGGATTAGTCTTCTTTTATAAGCTGTGGAAAGGAAAAGTACTTTATATTGAACAGTGGAGGAAAAAAAAAAAAACGGTATTCAGCAAACGTAATCTCTGAAAATGGCCATACTTTGGAATGGTTACTGTGGAAAAAAGCCAGGAGATTTTTCTTCTGGCTCAATAGTCAAATCTCTGGACAATCTGTTTTCTCCTTTGAAACCCCTGTTTCTCCCATGAATAAGAGAGAAAATCAGAAAGATTGGTTTGGCAGAGGTGTAGGCAGGATCAACCCTGGTGTCTAGGGCAGAAACACTCCGTGGACATATATTATGATCACAGATGGGCTGCAGGAATCCATGCAATGTGTAAGTAATGCTACAGGGAGTAAGGAGTGAGGAGGACTCACACTTGTTTGCAGCTCTGACCTCCATTCACCTTGGGCTTCTACAGTGAGAGCTTACTCTCACTATTTTTATTTTAGGTGTCAGGATATTTGGTGCTCCTATTAATTCCCAGCTCCTGGAGTCAGGTGAATGTGAAACAAACTCTCCTAGCATGTTTTCAACAGTAAAATTCCAGCTTCTGTAGTATGGTGGGGTACCCAAAATGCACTTCAGGGTTCATAACACAGAAAATGCTTTGAAAGAAGTCCAAAAATGTGTTCGTTTAATGGCAATTTCATAAAAGCTTTCAGTGGTTGACAGGGAGGAGAGAAGGGGGAGTCAGGGTGTCTCAGACAGATGGGGAGAAAAATGCTTTGGTAAATACCCTGAAAGCAAACTAATCTTACATTCTAATAATAAATTCAGAAAACTGGGAGAACCATTCAAGTATTTAAGTGATGACGTAGTTCTTACTCAATATGCTTAAAGCAGAGAACTAATGCCACCAGTTTATAGCAATCCATGTTTTAAGGATTGGGGGGGGGGGCAGAGGCAGTGGGTGGACTGTTTTGTGTTTTAAATTGCATCTCTGAGAACTGCTAAAAATTGATTGTTAGATGTCATTAAAATGAAACAGAATTGGAATTGCTTTTCCTGGGCAAGAGGGTGAACGAGCTGCAGGGGTTCTGAGATGGCAGCAGTGGCCGTTCCCCTGCGCTCTCTGGCTCTTGGACAGTGCAGGCAGCTGCCCTGAGCCTGTCCTTCAGGTGCTGCCCACAGTTCCTGCCCACGGTGTTCCCAGCAGCTCAAGCAGGTAGTGAGGCCTCCCTGTATTTTTCTTCTATTTTTTTTTCCCTCACTGCTTAGTAGTCTCCTCATGGTGACAACAAAATGTCTGTTTTCCAGGAAACCATTTGAGCTTTATGGATTAGCCATGGTAGGCACTTGCAGACCTCCATAAAGCACGCTGACACGCTCTCTGGTGTATTACTAACTCGACTGAAAAATTGATCAAAACTGATAGAGTTACAGGGCCCTGAGTCCCTTTACAATCTGCTGTTGCATTGCTCAGCTCTTACAGAGGCAGCAGAGCCAAACCCAATGAAAACTCTGGCCTGGAAAATACACCTTCCTCCTGCCCTTGGCTTTGCACCATGGCAAGAGCTGTGCACCCAAAGCAGATGACGTGCAGGATGTACCCCCCCAATTGCTGCTGCTCCTCTTGGGGTCAGACTCCCTTCAGCATCTGCAGGTATCCCCAAATGTAGCAGGGAGCACTTGCAGGGTCCTGCCCTGCCACGGGGCCATGATACTGTCTGAATGTGCTCATGGCTGGCACATCCTCACCCTGGTGTGGGCACAGCCTGGGGTGCCTCCTGCATCTTTGCTGCAGCTGTACTTCCCCTGTCCCACCTGATCCAGCAGCAGCTCTGAGGAGAGACTGCTTATATTACAGGAATATTTAACAAACTCATTAAATGTGGACCTAGGTTTGCTGGAGAAGATGGGACGCCATGAAGTAGAGGAGCTGCTAGCCTACTGCGAGACCTCAGCAAAGTTTTTTTTCTTTCTCACTGCCTCCCAACAGCTCTTCCTTTTGCTCACTGAGATTGTCAGGCCCTCAGAACAGAGTCCATGCTTTGCAAGGTATTTGTGCTTTATTTCATCCCAAGATCTCCTAGTCTTTGGGAAGGTAGCGGAGTGTCAGGTGTGTAGCCTCTCCCCAAGCATCCTCTAGTGTCCTAGATGCCTCCTGCTTCTGTTCATTATTTACAGCTTGATTTTTTTGCTGGAATCCCAAATGAAGACTGACTAGCAAAGCCAATACCTGATTCAAAGAGTTTTCAAATTAGGGGTCAAGTAGGATACAAAGGATATTGAGATAACCGACAAGGGATCAGAAGTGGATGAGGTAATGGAGGAGATAAAGCACTCGCTTCCAGTCCTAAACGTGCAACCAGAGCCAAAATGCTCTTCACCATGTGTTAAACCGTGCCCACTCTCGTATGAGATAGCAACACTGTGCTCACTGTCAAATTCAGTTCAATAAAGCTGATCAATAAACACACAGAGATGAATGCAATGACATGATACGCACACAGGGGAAGAAGTGCTGCCATGGAAAGGCATCGCTCGCACAAGTCTCTGTGCTGTCTTTGAATCACGCAACACCAACAGGAAAAGGACAGCAGGGGAGAAGCTCAGCTTTTCAGCTCTTCGGAGTCATGATATAGTTTATAGCCTCCAACAATGTTATCTCAACATGGCTTTGAAATTATGTCAAAATATTATTATCATACAGTTTTATTAGACAAAAAAATGTACAGTAATGACTACTTTCAGCATAGGGAGCAAAAAGAGTTGATTTTAATTTTAAAATTTTATATATGCATGTGGATAGATCTTCAGGCTATTCAAAAAAAAAAAAGGATTATTTTACTCCAAACATCAAGCATAGACAACCTTCTATCACCTTGTAAAATGATGGAAGTTTTCCAGTTCGTAAGCAATGTGCCATTGTAGCAACCTGAACTGTTTGTTTATTTTTACCCGAATATACACAAAAATAAAAGGATCTTCTAGGAGCTCTTTGCGCCCCTGCCATTCTCTCCAGCTATGAACAATTTCTGATGGGTTCCTCACCTAGTCCTGCACCCAGCCAGATCCAGCCAGGTTCAACACCCCATAATGCAGCTCAGAGCAGAGCTGCCCCTGCACCCCCCTGCCACCCTCGTGGGGTGACCCTGGCCAATAGAGGGGTGCGGGATCAGCCCCAGCAACCCTTGAGGCAGCCCCAGCTACCTGCATGGGTAAAAATGTGCAGCATGAACTCTGGAAAACGTCAAGGTACTTTAGATCTTTTCAGACAGTGTTGCTATTCAAGTCATCATTACTGCAACAGCAATTCTTATTGAGCAAAAGTCCTTCATGGCCATGGAGGTGATGATAGGCCCTGATGGTCCTGACTCCCTCCTTCTGTCCTTGCTCTCCCATGTGGCCACAAAATCTCATTTCCTTTCTCCCCAGCCAGATTTTAACTACTTACCCCAGAAAGGATCCGATTTTTGAGCGAGGAGGTGACCCACAACTCCAGTCAGGTGTGAGGACTCACAAAAGGACCAGCACCAAACTTCTCAGTAAACTCAATGCCATAACTGCTTCAAAAATCCCAAGAAAGAAAAGCAAATGAAGCAGCTCCAGTGTAACCCAGCCATCTCTGCTGTCTGAACTTAGCTGCACTCCATGGCTTGTGCCATCAGGCTCATCTTTGTACAGCCCCTGTCCATGCTGCAGATCTCGTGTTTGCCCCTGTGTAGTGGCCATCTGCTTTAAAATGAATGCCCCTGAAAACTTCCACTCAGGGATTGCCTAAGGAGTATATCCTAAACATGAATAACGCTGCAGGGGCTGCTGAAGGTACCTCCTGCAGCTTAATGCTCTTCGAAGAGCACCAGGGGGAACAGTCTGGTCTGCTCTGGACATTCCCGGCTGCAGGACTTAACATGATTCCAGAGCTGCTAGCAAACCTAACCCAGAGCTATGGTTTTCATCTTTTTTCCTTCCCCTCTGTAAATAATAGATACGTGAGTGAGCTTTCCTAAAGCAGTGAAGATGCTTTTGATCTCGATTACTAGTATCAGCTATAGCGAGAAAATTAAAATTCAGGATTTGTTACCAACACTTTAATTATTCAGTGTTATCAAGTTGTCACCAGGCCTTTAATTATTTTTCAGTTTATACCTGATTTCCCACAGTATGATTGCTTTAGTAATGTTAAGTTAGATCTGCAACTGTAATAGAAAATGTCCAAGTCCTTTATGATGCTGGGGATTGGAAATGACAATGTTAATAAAATTCACACATCTCCCATGCCACAAGCCATCATCAATATAGTGTTCATCTGCAGTTGGCATGCTATTTAATTATGCTCTTTTGGTACCAATAAACACTTAATAATATATTCAAAATGAGTAAACAGGATATAACACCGACTGTGATTCTGCATCTATTTAAAGATTGGGCACAAGACCATAAAATCTCACTGCCAAAGACTCTCTGAGGTGGACTTTGCATTTCAGAGGGCCTGTACCGGGTAGGTGCACCCAAGACCCGGTGGCATTCTGGAGATGTGCAGAGGTTTCACAGGTGATTAACACCAGTTGTGCAGATAGTTACTGTTTACAGAGGTGGTTTCTTTTAACACACCAGGCAATTTGGATTCACAAACCTTTATGCAAAGAAGGAAACCCTGGTTACTGTGATGGAGCTGATGCAGAAACTCTCACAAACCTCACTAGACCCAGCAAAAAGGCAATTTGCCAAGTACTAGACCCAGCAAAAACGCAATTTGCCAAGTTTCTTGACCAGTACAGGGCAGGAAAATGGTGGGATTATTATACCTGCTGCAGATCCCTGTTGCTGGTGGGGCCCCTGAGGAGCTCTTCCCACTGCTATGCACTCATAACCCTGGATCTAACTGAAGGAAGATATGAAACAGCTATTTTCTCCCTTTTTTTTTTTTTTTTTTTTTTCTCTCCTAAAAGGCCATTACCAGTCAGGGCACATTTTGTCTCTGATGTGCACGTGATGTCTGATGGACGCTTGAGGCAGTTCACCTCAGACTGATGGCCAAACACCACTTTACACCCATCCCTGGCTGCCCTTCACCCCAGGCAGTCCCAGGGCTCCCAGCTGGTGTCTGGGAGGGCCATGGGCTGTGCACACAGGTCCCACCAACATCATGTGAGTAAAACATTCTGCAAACAAGCTGGGTTGAGGTTTTCACACTGTTCATGCTAACAACAGCTGGAACAGGGGGAAAAAAAATGTCTAGCAGAAGACCTGCCCAAACTGCCTTGCAGTGTGACCAGCTGGGAGTGAGCAGGGAGAGTTAGCACGGGATGGAGGCGTCAAGGAGGGGAGATGCTGGGCTGGAAAGGCAGAGAAAGGTTCTGGGGAGAGCTGATGGTGCTGTATGCAGAGGGGGGTCCCTGCAGTCAGCCTTGAGAGAGGAGGGGGCTGCCCCTGCTTGCAAGGAGGTGAAATGGCCAAATACAGCTCATCAGTGTGACGAGGTGGGAGAGCAAACAGGAACAGAAGACGCACACAAATCTCACCCTGCCATTAGTCCAGGTGTTGCCCAGTAGCAAAACCAACCAGCAGCAGCTCAACAGGACACGGGGGTGGGGTCACCACTTTCTTTACACGCAATCTTAAAGCCCTTTGGCATATCTCATTACTTTCTGACTTGGAAGACTGCTTGGAATTACTTGGAAGACCCTCCAGAAGTCCAGAAGCCCTTCCCAGCTGCTCTGCAGACCGCCAGGGCTCTCCCCCGCCACCCCAGCCTCGCTGCTTCCAACTATTAGGACTTGGAAATTTCATCCTTCTTATTTCTTTGCAACAGGAAAATAGGCAAAGCCTGCTCACTAATATGCATAAACCTGGTCCATAAACCTGAGGAACAGCAAAATAAGGAACTTGTCTGATGCCACTCTGTTTTACACTGTGTTTGAGCACCCTGAAGCTAAAACACAGACAGAAAAGCCTTGAGCAGGTCAGCGTCTCCAGACTGGAGACTCCCAGTCACCACGATAATTTGCTTTTTCAACTGGCAGATAGGTGTGTCTAAGATCTTACAGGTGTCTGCCCGCTGCATGCTGGCTGCTGCTCAAATACACTGTTTGGCGTAATTTTCTTTACTATCTAATGACACTTCTTGCCCAGAATTAATTAGCAGATGTACAAAATAACCTTGCTAACCAGCACCTTTCTAGTCTGCAGCACCTTCCACAAAAAAATTTTACATGTATGAGGTTTAAATTCACGTTAATTCATTAGTGCTGAGCTTCCAGAGATGGGGAAGCAAAGGTTGCTTTACACACTACCCAAGTGCCCGAGATCATTGCATATTTTATACAGTTCCTCTCTCCGCTAATTGACTTACTTAATGCCACACACAGCTGGGAGTGTATTTGCATCCCCGAAAGGACGGCAGCACTCCGAAGATGTGCTTTTTCACGTGCCAATCTGACAGCTTGACTCACAACTGGTTCCCCCCCCAAAAATACCCACACCACACAGATGTGGTTGATTAGTGCCTGGACCAGAACTAACTTCTCAGAAAATTGTACTTATTGCAGGACAAATTGAGTCTGCTATGGCAGAAGCCAGAATAATTGCTCAGGGGAGCACGGGACTTATCCAGCAGTTATTTCATTATTTGTACCTGCTCTGAGCCAGGACAGAAACAGCAGGCAAGGTGGAAGCAAACAAGGTACAAACTCCAGTATCTCAGGATCAATTTGTTCAGATAAAGGCTTATTGCCGTCACAGCAAGGTTGCAGAACACCTCTACAAGCCCTTGGGGAGGGGAAGAGGAGGGAGCTGCTTTACTACAGTCCTTTAGTTTTGTGATAAGGTGTATAGACTTGAATGTAATTAATGCAGCATTTTGGGCTTTGCCACACCTTCATTTGCACCCCAAAGTCAGACTCTAGAGGGGAAATGCATCTTCGGTTGAGAGGGCAGGTCCCATCTTTGCAACGGTGCCAGGATAAGGCAATCAGCACCCACCAGTGGCAGCTGTGGCTGCTATTGCCATGTGTCAAGCCTGATGCTTTAGATAGAAATAGCAGCTTGAAAAGAAGTTAACAATCAGCAGCACCAAAAGTGATGCAGGCACTGAGCTCTGCCATCTTTCTAGTGACACATCATACCAGGGCTGACTTCGCTGCCAGTTCCTGATGACACCCCTTTTTGCTGCTCTAAATACACCTCCTCAAGGCACAGGGGCTTCTCCACAGCTGCCCGGGGTGACGCCGTGTTGGCCCCTGTCTCCACCACCTGCTCCGCAATCCAACCCCATCTGTGCGTGCGAGCCCCAGGTGAAGCTCTCACCCACCCCTCCCAGCAGTGATCTGCACCCCCAGAAGTGGTGTCCTGTGGCCATACGATGAGACAGACCGTGGTGCCAGGGCTCAACTTCTTCAAGGCTCTCCAGAAGATCTGAGAAGCCAATTTAAAAAAAAAAACAAACCAACAACCAAACAAACACCAAACCACAAGTCATTCATCAGGGCACACAAACAAGCTGAGGGGCACAGGCACTGCATGAAGTCCAGCCTGGTCTCGAGGCAAAGCAAGGCTGCTCCTACCTGCAACATCACCTTTAACAGACTTGACAAATGGGAGCAGGATGTGTTTCTATTGAGTGTGGATGTTTCCCCACCTTTTTTTTTTTTTTTTTTTTATAGTCCTGACCAGTGCAGGGAATCATCATGAATCTTCATTTGTTTTGCTGCTTTTGCACTGTGTTTATTGCAGTATATATTTTTTAATACTAAATATACACTATTTTAGCTAACATTCATCTAAATCTTAATACATCAGCTCTATCAATCAGCTCTATTATTGCTTAATACTTTTATAGAGTTTAATTATTTACTAATTGGAATGGTAAGAATGCTGCAAATGGTTTCATTTCCATGAAATGAGATGCAGAACTGCCAAGCGAGCATGGCTGGTGGATACTGAAGATCATGAGGTGGTCTCAGAGCAGACCAAGACGATGTGGTTGGGGCAGTCACATTTGCTACTGTGGGTGGCCAGAGAGCTTCCCTACATGCTACAGTCATGGGGCAGTTTTTTATTTCAATTGAGAGAATGTGTTAGTTAAAATAATCTTGGGTAGATTTATGCTATTTGTTCTGCATCATTACACAGCTATTTTTGCTAAAGAAAGCAATAATAAATTTGGTTGTCGCCCTTGTATTTGTAGGTAGTGCAGATATAGTGATTTTTCTATTCCTTAAAAATAAATACTTCCCACATGGAAAAGCAGTTATCATAACATGAGCATGTTTGACTCAGTACGGGCACTCGTATCGCACCCTATTAGCACAGCCATCTTTCCATCAGTTCCCAAACGGAACAGAAGCAAACGTAATAAGAATTCACACAATAAACTGGTTGGAGAAATACCTAGAGATAAAAGAATCATAAATCAAGTCTGCACCACACTAAACAAACCACCCCATCACCTTCATTAAGAGCTGCAGCACAGAGAGGCCACTGCAAAAAACTGTCACTCCCTTGAAATGACACTACCACCTTTAGTCATTTAATGATTTGTATCATCACTTGGACTGGTCCTGCATCTGGCTTTGGAAAAAGGGTAACCCAGGGAAGGAAAAGCAACCAGAGCAAGCTAGTAGGTCTGGGAGGTGAGCAGCAAAATCTATCTGTGAGCTAAATGAGGGAGCAAAAGGCTAAAGAACAAAGTGCCCTTCCCTTCTGATTCTGCAAACACTTAAAAGTGTCCTCACAGCTACAGATGTAAAATATCCACACTTGACTTACTGACTAGCAGCCTTGGAGGAAAAAAGGAATTAAAGAAACCTGGCAGTCAAGAGCCGTGTATGCTCTCAGCCTGTGTGCAGCGGTGTGTGCAATTGGGGATGTGCCGGTACAGCCGCTCGTGCGCCGCTTGGGGCTGATGCTGCCCCGGCGGTGCTTGTCCAAAAAAGCATCAGTGCTTTGGTGTACAGCTCCCGGCTCGGGCCCCACAGAGACTGGGGAGACGCAACCAGCCATAAAGCGAGCACGAATAACTAACACTGATACCTGCACTGCACCAGCAACAGCAATTCTGCCTCATCATTATGGATTAGCGCCTTGTTTTCAGGCCATGCCATACTGCTGAGCAACACAGATGAATTTATTTTGCTGTTTTAACCTTGAAGACAAAACTGTTTGGGTTTGTTGGTTTGGGGTTTTTTTACGTTAAAAATGTCACATATTTGGGAGGGGAAAAACAATGTAAGTTGTTGGGAGACCTTGTGAATGTGAATGCTGGCGCTCCAGTCAGCACTAACATGAAGTGCTGCCATGTGTGCAAGGCAGGTTTCTCTGCTTCACCCCCCACACGGAGAGCAGCTGAACTTACCGCAAGGGATGGGAACATCCACGTCTCAGTGACAGCTCTGGACGAGAAGAGTGATTGAATGCATTACAGGTTAGCAAAGGTAACACTTGCAGGACTGTCCTCCGAGTACAGGAATGAGAGAGGAATTGATTTCACTTCCCCCTAATTCTCCTTTATAGTAAGAGATGGCCAGCCTGTTGTCTGGGTAGTAGGAGAAAAGATCCCAGCCAGCCCCTTTGCTTTCTGGACGGGGTAATTCCCAGAAGGACACATGCAACACCGACACGGCCGCTGGGCAAAGGGGAGAGCCCGTGGGTGACGATCTCCAGCTCTGCCTCAGCTGTCTCACCACCACTGGGTGCTCGCAGCCCACCCTTGCACGGACTTGTCACAGAGAGGGGCTGAGGCATCCACATCGATCCCTCCTCTGCTCATCTGCAGCTTCTTCCCCGGCAAGGGCCGGCGGGTGCTGGCATCGCTGTGCCTCAGCCTCCGCATCTCTGCGGGGTATTTTGTGCTCCCAAGTTGTTCACTCTGCTGATGCTCAGCCCTTGCCTCTCTTGCCTGGAGAAGATGAGTGATCTGGGGAGCTGCTGGCGCAGTAAGGGTCTGATCCCTGTTCCCTGTTCATATCAAAACAGCAAAACTATCAGTATCACTAAGAGCAACGCATCAACCTCACAAACTAACGCAGATTTTTCACCTTACGCCTGCCAGAGGAGCCACCCTGGGCCAGCACCACTTCACTCAGGCAGCAGCAGAGGAGCAGAAACCAGCTCTGTATTTCTGCAGCTAAGGTCTGCTTTCAGCTGGGCAGCAAATGAATTCCTTAGGAAAGCAGGACATACTCTCCGCAGAAGAGATTTCACACCAGCGTCTAGGTCCATTTGTGAAATTGGTCATTTGATGAAGTAATTTGGGAACAGGGCCCCACATCCACGGCCGGACAACGCTGACATTTCAGTTCTCTCCCAGACACGCTGCAATAAATGGAGCTGTCAGGTCAGAGTGTGCCGTTTCATTTTCATTCAAGCACCTATTTAATATTCATCATGCTATAGGAGGACATTTTTATGTCGGGAGAAACACAAGTGCTCTCCCAAAATGACTCAAGGGCAACAAAGAATAAATTGTCTTTAAACCTGTATGAGGGACGCTGAAGTCACAAACAAGGCATAAAATAATATGGAGGTGGAAAGTGCTTTTTCCTTATTAGGTTTATCAAAGTAAAACTAGGTTGGCAAGCTTGTTCTATCAAGCAAATGGATGTTGTAAAAAAAGAAAATGAAAATTCTGATCCATATTCATCGTTTCAGTATCAGCAAGGGAGAAAAAAGCTCCACTTCAGATTTTTTTTTTTTTTTGCTTTAGAAAGCTGATCTGAAGTTTTACAGAAAAAACAGTAAGTGAAGCTGATAAGAAAGCAAAAGCAAATCAAAGATAATTAATAGAAACAAAGCAAGCAGCAGAAGAGGTCAGACAAAGTGCCTAATATTAAACAAAATGCGAAATGCAGAACATGCCTGACTGCACCAAGCAGCAGCTCCGGGCACTGACAGCATTTTAACAGGGAAATTTCTTTTCCAAAGCTCCCAGCACTGGCCCGGCTAGCATCACTGCTGCCCCTGGCCCACGGCTGGCAGCCACCAGCCCTTGCATCAACAGCGGGGTTTATCTCCAAACACATACCAGATTTTCCTTTTCTGTTTAAATTAGGTTTTAACACAGTCCTGGCAGCAGTACCTGAACAGTCGCATCCACAGACCCACTGCACCAAATAAATAAAGCCTGTTTCCCAGGTTAAAAAGAGGCTTGTGCCTTGAACAGCAGAAGTTTAAAGGGAGACGAGGACTTGTGACTAAATATTGAGGTCTTAATGCTGATGTGGGTGCATGTATTTTGCATTTCTACAGCCTTGATAAATCAACACACTTTTATCCGCAGGACAATCACAGGAACAACAAGTTTCACAGAAGTCCCACATGCCACAGCCGAGACCTGGTCCTACAGCCAGCACTGCATCCCCCATGCTCTGGGCTCCATTTCATTTCAAATTTCACAGCATTTGAGTTTTTTTTTTTCCACCTAACATCCACTTCCAAGATGTGCGTGATTAGGCGAGACAGGCAGCTTTCTGGTTTTTAGAGTTGTACTTCCCTGACTGTCATGGTGATGGAAACAAGATGATGAAGAGTAAAAGCACTAGTATTCTATGGAAAAATAATCAAAATTTTCATTATCTGGGAGAGCCAGTCCTCATGATTTGTGAGCAGGGTTGCCAGTTCAGCCAGTTACATGATTTCTGTAAAAGAGAAATCATAACTGTGTGCAGCAGGGTCTGCAGGGGAGATCTAGCAGACTCCTCTTAGACGGCAGCTCCTCATTTCTAAATCGTGTTCTGCCAGTATATAAAGAATACTGCACAACTTTACAACATTGAAAAGGGTTTTTTTGTTGGTTTTAGGGGTTTTTTTTAGTCAAAGATGATCCATGTTGCATGTACAGGAGTGACAAAGGAATGGGGGTTTGATCCCATTGGCCTTTCTACAGCCCACTGAGTGCAATGAACAGCTTTGTACGCCTTTCCCTTACATCTGCCTTCAGTCCCACAGGCTCATCAGCACAGATTTTTGTGGACAAAGCTTGATGAGATTGGGAAATCATGCCAGCCTCCTGTAGAAAATACAGAATTACTGGAGAGAAGTTTATGTAAATATACTCTCTTTCCTTACAATAGGACAGTGGTTTTAATGACAAATTGAGTGCAATCTCACTTGGCAAGAAGCAAATAAAATAGTAAATATTTCAAGGTACTGCTTTGCAGTAATAGAGACTGCATTTAAAAATAATTGCCTTGGATCTGCTGTATCCTACAAAGGAATAGAGTGACAACGCTACCATGATGTGACACATCTGCATTACAGCTTTTCATCTCAATTCAGTCTTTAACAGGCTCCATCAGCTGACTGCATTCAGCATATGAAGTGGTATTTTCTGTCAGTCTCTACTGGAGAAGAAGTAGCAATCTCCTGATGCTTCCCAGCAATGAGAAACCTGCCTGAATGTCATTGCTGCCGCCATAGAGTGCAGCTGTCAGTCACGGGGTAGAGCTTATATAGATGTATGTCTCTAATGCTCCTCTGCTGAGCCCGTCGTGCACAGGCCATTGCAATAGAAACCAGAGCTAGGACTGGGACTGAGATATTAAACCCCATTTTCTCTGCTCCAGGACTGTCAGACAAGAGGAGATGAAGCATTTTGCCCAGTTAAAAAAGTGGTGTGGGGCCGTTATAGAAAACAACAGCTCACCGTAAGTTGCTCTGGAATGACCTGTCTCTGCTGTGACTTTTCCTGGCAGTCCCTCGGGATGTCTGTCACTGGGAGAGATGGCTCAGACAGTGTCTGGGTTTCAGCAGACATCCTTCTTACACCTCTCAAAACAAACAGTTCACTGGTGCTTTGGCTGGGCTATGTCCTCCACAAGTTCTGCGTAGCATATATTGGAAGAGCAAAACCCTGCCATAGAGAAATCTCTTCTCCAAAATCCCACTTTGGACTGTCTGAGGACAAGGCTTTTGTTTCATCAGAGGAAAGACTTAAAACATCCACTGCAAATAGGAAAAACACTGATGTCAACTGTCACTGTGGACTTTCCACATTGTTTTTTCTCAAAGCATGGAAAACAATAGATTAAATTTCTGTTCCATCCCATCATTGAAACTATCCTGTATTTTCATCCCCAGGTAGAACCCAACTGCTCCACTTAAATAAATGTGGATACACTTGGTCTACCCAATGCAGACAAGCCAAGAAATTTAACCCTTCAGCTGCAGAAAAGCAGCCACAGATGACATTTCTCATGGTACACATGGATCTTTCAATGGTCTGCCCATCAGTTGGTGGGATGTTCTCTAATCCAGTCACTGAACTAAACTGACTAGCAATGTAGAAGGCAAAACCAAATTGTGTAATGAAATCACAGTGGTTACTGGGTAATGGCAGCAGGCTGGAAACACCATTTCTGGGCTGCATCCATCCACTCAGACACTTCTGCAGAAAAGCTACTTGAAGCCTGCTCACATGGGGTAGGAGCCAGACTGCACCCGAAAAAAAAAAAAAAAAACCCAAACAAATTACAACTGCTGTCTTCGTCATCTCCAAAATTAATGCTTGGTGCTCCACTTCATCCACATACCGTTGAAAGATTCTTCACTGTTATTATGCTTGAAGAGTTTTTTTTCCAAATGTCATATTGGCATGTAACAGCCACAATATTCATAACATGCAGGTGAACTTTCATAAAGCAGAGGAGAAAATTAACATTCTTCCTTATCAGAGGAAATTGAATCTGATTTTTCATTCCATCAAAACATCTCTTCACAGATAGAATAAATCCCATAAATTGCTTTAACCCATGTATCTGCCTAGAGTCCATTCTACACGCTATTGTAACAAAGCATGTAATCAAAGTAAATGAGCATAATTACCAACGAGTGCAAATATCTGGACTCTTTTCTCAGACATTTCACATGTGACCATTTTACCATATGTTTACATTGAAAAAATAAAAATAAAATACACTAGATTGAAAGATAAAAGGGTATACATTAAAAATTCATGCAGAAAGTGTCTCGTAGCCATGATTACCATTATAACTATTCATTCAAATCTAGTCTTTTTTCCCCAAATGTAAATTTAACCAAATCATAAAGCCTGGCCAAATAATAACCTATTTCAAGGGACAGTGGGGTCCCACGCTATCAGTCTTCACAGTAAGACACTCCTTTCATTTCTCTCTACCAGGTAGGAACAAGAAACGACTGTGCAATTCCATTTTGTTAATGGTGGTTCAGGTGAATTTGTCAGGTTTTTTACACTCATGTTCTAGTTATCCTGAGGAGTCAGACAGACTTCTTTAAGGGAACTTCACAGCAGTACAACTTTCTTGACTGGTAACAACCCCCTTAATACATTACATCCCCATCCCCGCAGCCGCACTAGGCAGGGGGGACGCCGTGACTTGGGAGATGCCCTTCCCCACAGATGCAGCAAGACCAGGAAGAATTACATGCGACTTTCTTTATCCTCCCATGTCTGACAGAAGCAGGAGGCATGACCCGTCGTAAGTGTTACAAGTCAGGTCGTGTCACATCACAACAGCTTAACAGCACGGCTGGTGGCACAAGTCATGTCAGCAGTTAAATGACAGTAACAGAGTCACCTGTCAGGTCGTGGCTCCCGGAATCAAGTAACACATGCATACTGATGGCGCGTAATAGTATGCGCACAGATACATCTTCATAAAGATAATATAAATCAAGCTCCTGTCCAAGACAGGCGCATGTCACAGCTGTAAGATGTGGAAGTTAATTCATTTAAATTACATTTTAAACCAGACAGAACCGTAATCTGTCCCGAGGCACGTTAATACATCAGGTATCCTGATCCATCTTTCAAACGGTCCTGCGTTAGATAATTTTTTTTTTTTTCCACATAACTACCTCTCAATTGAAAACAAGCCCTGAAATGATGTTTCAACTACATTTCTCCTTCCACTCCAAGTGCAAATTAAGTTACATATTTAGAAAAAATAAGTCTTTCAAGAAACCAGCTACGCAACGTTAGCAGCAAATGGCCTGATCTCTAATAATAACTTCATACTTATCAGGACTAATCCAAAATAGAAGTGCTCAACCGATTTTCTTTTCCCCCAAGATAACATTTTCTTCATTTCCTGATGAAACTGGCCATGAGTGAAAGTGCACTTAAGCAAAGAAAACTATGCAATTAGACTCTTCTTCAACACATATGAATACAAGCATGAGCTAATTTACAAGTCTTTAGCTACGTTGTCTTGTAGGAATTTTTACACTACTCTGCTTCCAGAGCAAAGAAAATTATAGTCTTTGCTCTTGACGGTAGCACCCAAAGTTCGACTGTTCAGTGACACTTCTGGTGTGGTTGCTGGAGGGGAGAGGAGTACAGCTGGGATCCAGTCCTACTAACGTGAAAGTTCCCCAAGACTTCAGGGTATTTCTGCAGGAAAAATATGGCTTGATTTTTACATACCTCACACAAAAGCCCCGATGTTTGAAGTGTTTAGGCACAATGACATGCATAGACATGGTACCCACACATGCAAATATCCTGCTTCTGAGCATAACCAAAATAATTGCAGAAATGATGCAGGTATGCAACACTTCGATACTTCTTGGTACTTTCTGTGGTGTCTTCAGTTGCTGATATTTTGTTTAATGTTGTGTGTTAGAGAGTCTCTGAATGGAGGAAAATGCCACAGAAGTTAGATGTCAAAAAAAAAAAAAGAGTGGCACATTTTATAGCTGTAGCATCGAAGTGAGAGACACCTCATAGCGGAGACTGAAATCAATAGTGTTAAAACAAAATATGAAAAAATGCAGACTCTTTTATTATCTGGTTATTAACTACCAAGACAGATTTCCAGGGCTTTTGGCAGATGCTTTTACCCTCAGGAGCTTTTAGTCACAATCACATATATGTCTTAATGGGATGCCCTAGCTGAGGGTACAGGAATTACATTCCTGAATGGCACCAAGATCTCTCTCCTGTCTTCGGCAGGGGCCAGCACCAGCTACTTCAGCATAAAGTCTAGAAACCCCAAATAGGCAAGAATTGGGAGTAATCCCTCTTCCACGTCATGACTTGTTTTGAAGTCTGAAAGGTAGGAATTGACTTTCAGTGCTCCCATGGGAGGCTGGGCATCCCTCCCAACAAGATACTCAGGGCTCTTGTAAACAGCAGTAATCTTGGTATCTGTCTAAACAACCAGTTCCTTTTTTTGCATTACGCTTCATCCTCAGCCTCCTGGGCCCTGTAGGGCCACCACCTCCTTGGTTCAGTTTCACAGTTTAATTCAATACAAAATTACCAAATACATGCAACTACATGGTGGCCTTTGCATCGCTGCGCTGTCCAAGCTGGACCACGAGCAGATGTGGGTTCGCGTGCGTGCCGGCAGACACGGCGCACGGCTGGCAGCAGCGGTCTCTAACAGTGGCCTCACGAGCCTTCCCCTCTGTTTTATCCTATTTTACAAAGTCAAGCAGATGCATTAATTCCCTAAAGGGCTTTTCTGCATTGCAGCAGCTCTGCAGAAGTTGTCCACTGTCCCTGTGCACCAGCACCCTGCACAGGCTGCAGCTCTGCCGGCAGCGCCCAGACCCAGCATGAACCATGGCCAGTCCCTGGGAAGATCCTGGGGGGCTTTGGCCAGAAGATGCTATGGCACCAGTGGGGATACAGGCCACCAAACTGAAGCACAAACCCAGGTCCAGCTGCTCAGTATCAGCACTCAGTTAATCAGTTATTATTACACCAACTTTCCCACTCCAATGCCTTTCTGAACATCTTGCTTAATTGAGTTTAATATTTCGATATTCAGAGAGCACCATTCTCCTCACGTGATATACCACAGACAAAATATATTAACATCTGGCACTATTCTTCCTAATAGCACTAGATCATTATTTCCCTTGTAACTCTTACTCTATACATGTTACTCAAAGGTTCAGTACAGGGCATCATTAAAGAAAGATTTAGGCCCCTGATATTACTGGGGAACACCACATCCTGCTTTTTACATACCTTTAAGGAGAAAGTAGGGCCAGCAGAACGTCTTCAGGGCCCAAAATAAGTGAAGCAATTTCGCCTCACAATTCCATCAGCCTTTTTTTTTTTTTTAATGCGGGAAAAATGAAAGCACATTCCTCACCTTGCATTGAGGACACAATATCATCTCAATTCAGTACTGTGGGAGAAATGCTGGACGGGTGGGATCCTGACGTGGGGAAAGAAACCCATCTACAACACCATCGTTTTTTCAAGGAAAATGTAATATCCAAATCGCTTTACAAAGCCGTGAATAGCAAGAGAACAAGATGAGCATTGGCTTCTGCCCTAGTCATACCCTTCTCTTGTGATGATCTGCTCTGAAGTAACTGCGGATTGAGAGGGACTGCATAGATGCTAGGCTGGTAACAAATCTTTTTTCTCTTCTTTCTAATTATTGGAATAAGCAGCAGCATTGAGCTAAAAATAAGACCAAGCATTCTCCAGATCTGCAATTATTCTCTCAACTTGTACTTGTCTAGAGTATTTCTTTCACTAATCACTACAGCACAAAATATGCCAGAATTGTTTGAAATCCGAGTCCAATCTCAGACACAGTAAAAGACTAATAACGAATGTTGTTTACACACATTTAATTCAACATACCAGAAGCAATTTTCTCACTCTCTTTAGCATTTTATTTGCTTATAAATACAAGTCAATACCACAAGATGGCACTTTCTTACTTGCAACACACACTATTATAAACACTTACCCTCTTCAAATGTTCCCAGATGTTCACAACATGTAACTTCTCAGTGGCTTTGAAACATTTAAAAAAGCAAGACCTTCTACAAACTGCATTTGTGTTTGATGCATATTAAATGAGGTCAGGTAATTAAATTCAAAAAAAGAATTTATAAATATTTCAGATAAGAAAATTTAAATACAAAAGCAGAGTTTGTATTAATTAAACTGAATAACAATTTAAACTGGCCATAATGTATCTACATGGTTTAATTTAATTTAAAATACTTTTTAAACAATCAAATCCTCTAGCCATTCATCAAAACACCTATCTACCCAACTCTTTAAAAAATATTATTGGTTAAGAAACCACCTATGCTTTTTCGTAACAATCCTTATTCTGTCCTGTAGGTGGAAATGAAGTAAAATCATATTCCAGACTAGAAAACAGGATAAGAAGGAAGAAACTGTAAAAAACCTGGTAACTTCAGACACTTCAACTCATTCTTCCTTGCATTTCTCAAAATACATGATCCATTTTAAAGTCTTTGAACGAAATGTAAACACTAGAAAACTCATTGTTGAAATATGTGAAGAATAAAGAACGCTGCACTAATATAGTGCATAATGATGCTGTGTCAAACTTGTCATTTACAATAAATGTCACATTTTCCTCAGGATTGTCATGCCTTTTTTTTTTACTAATTCCTTTTGATGTCTGCAGATTCTCTTATTTTTTTAATTCCCATTGCTCAACAGGAAGAGATGTATTTTCTGGCCTCTTCAGAAAAGTTTCACAAGATCCAAGTCTTTGACTCCTTTTTTTTTTTTAATAAAGTGGCAAAATTTTAAGCTTGCAATACTTCTGTTCTGCCTGGTATATTACACATCAGAAGATTCCTCAAAAAACTGAGAAGTCGGAGAGTTCCAAAAAAGAAAGCAGTTAAGGCAGTCGATGTCTACATTTGGATTTCTTTTTTATGTTACATATCAATGTCTCCATCATAGGCTAAGGTTAGAGGCTTCTGCTGCGGAGGAGTGCTTTGATGCTGCTTTGTTTTTTTGCTGCAAGAAAAATATTTCAGGAGACAAAATTATAAACTGTAATAGGCTCAGAAACGCCATCAAAAACCAACCTTCAACAAAAAAAATCAACTTCCCACAATGGCTATTTAATTTTGCAACCAGGTGACACAGCAGTACAGTCACTACTTCCAAGAAAAACCACATGAACCTGCTTGAATGCTATCATGTGTGTGGTGTGGACATACAGCCTGCCGAAAATGGGCAGCCAACTGTGCTCTTCATCTGGAGAAGAAATAAAGCGTATTTGTCTCCCGTGTCTTCTCACAGCTGACAAAACAAGGAACACCTCACAGAAAAATTGAAACATGAACTGTCTAGGAGTGGGATATTCTCATTTTTTCTTTGGCACGGTATTGAAGCAACATTATTCCTCAATAACATTATTATTGAGAAATACACTTCCTGACCAGCTTTTGAGTGATGGAGAACTATGTAATGTTATTTAAAAAATCCTCTGTATACTCCACTGTGAAGCCATAGAGAAATGGTAGCTACATGGCTTAGAAAACAAGGAAGTTTCTAAGCAGCATCCAAAGACTGTTATTTAAGCTTTTAACTGAAGACGAAGACTGAGAGAAAGCCTAAAACAGTGAGAGTGAATAAATTGATTTTGGATGAGAGGGCAACAATGCCATCAGGTCATGGTTGCGACTCTTGGTTGCAATGTTTGTAAAGACCAGGCCAGCTCCATGGTCCTCAGGGACAGCTGTGGGCACTGCAGGACACACAGACACTGGCCACTGCCCCCTTCGTGTCCTCCAAGATGCATCAACGGCAGCACCTTTCCAAATATTCCAACCAGAGAGTGCAACACCAGCTCTGTCAAGCCAGGCCTACCACCCCTGCCTGGGGTGACTGCTGCTCTGGAGAAGGGCAGACACCTCCCTCACCAGTAAAGCCCAGTGCCAGTGATGCACTGGTGTGGACACGGGATATGCCACGCCTGGTCCCCTATCCCTAACAGTGGCTGGTAACAGCAGCATTAGACACAGGACACCTTTCCACCTGACGTATTTAGTGCAAAAACCTATTTAGGGATTTCCTGAGCTGGAGCGTACATCCAGAAAACCACAATTAACACCAAGAGACCCAATCTCCTGTGAACCGTTATGCCATCTTTGAATCCATTTATCTTCCTGGCATGCACAGTCCCTGGCAGCAGTAAGCTCACAAGGTAATAATGCGCTGTGTGAAAAATAAAAACTTTTGTTTATTTTAAATGATCATTTCATCAGATGCCTCCTACTTCTTATATGGTGGGAAATAAGAATTCCCTAGTGCCCTTTTCTACTCCATTCATGATTTCGTAGATCGCTATTGTATTCCCACGTCAAACATAATTTTCCAGCTGAATGCCCCTATTCTATTTAGTCCTTCCTTGAGCAGAAGCCAGCTCCTCAATCCAATCAGCCTTTTTGCCTTTTTTCAGTTTTACTTTTTTTTTTTTTTTTTTTTTTTTTTAAAGAATACAATAAAAAGCCCTTTCTAATCCCAGCAGAAGTCTGAATAAATATAAGGGCCTACTGATAACCAAAGAGAATTCTTTCCCTGCATGGTCACCAGACTTCTTCACAATTACGTCCGTTAACGTTTACAATTTGGAGACTTATAAATTACTCTGAGGCAGAGGCCAAATGAAGGCAGTTAAGTAATCCAAGCTCCATCCTTTCTTAAAGCCTTAAGGATTAGAACTCTGCATCAGAGCACTGTGATATATTTTGGATTGTTGAAATAAAAGCAAACTAGCTTTTATTTAATGACAAGATACATGCCATACTCACCACATCAGGTAGGATGTAAAAATCAGGAAAACTATGATGAGGAACCCGCCAGCTGATACTCCATATACCCACATCTTCAGTTTACCATCTGTTGGAAAACGAGGAAAAAGGACAGAGGGAAAAAAGGGAAGAATAAAAAACTTTATTCTAAAATACACAAATTTGTAAGATATTAAGTAAAGAGAAAGCACACAAGCAAAATTAGTAGCATCATTAATGGGAATACAGCAAGGACTGGCTGGCAATAACCCATAAACCCCACTTGTTTGATAGAAAAAAAGATTCCTGTAAAAATCCATCATTTTAAAGACAAAATCTTATCTTTGGTAAGGAGTGTAGATTTTCCTCAATGAAAACTGAAAATGAACTCTTCGTCTCTGTCTTCCAAAGCAGCATTATTTCATAACCTCCCCTCTGGCTGAGCTCCTGCAGTTTGTTAGGGGCTTGTGATGCAGCACAAGAAATATAGCCCGGCCAGGCTCCTGCCCACGGAAAGGAGCAGGGGCACGAGTGTGGCAGGGACAGGCAGCAACCCTGCCCGCAAAAGGAGCTCCCAGGTGAAGGACCTCCTGCAGCAGGTGCTGAACTGCAGGAGGTGGTGAGAAAGCTGCGTAGCATCAGGGAGGCTGAGAAGGAGTTAGATGGCTGGTTCCAAGTGCAGTCTGCAGTGGACCCACGGCCACACAGCCAAAAACTCCCCCACTGGCACACATGGAAGGGAAGGGGGCCAGTAGTGTGGAAGACTGGAAGCTTGCAATGGCAAGGACCTGCAGGAGGAAGAGAAGCCTGAGGTGCCCTTGCAGAACTGCTTCACTGCTCTGCAGACTTGAAAAGGAAAGACCTGTCACATCAAGAGAGACACTAGAGCTGCGTAAGGCAGCCTGTGCTGCTGCCCGTGTAACAACTAGCACAACTAAGACAAGGTGACATAGGAAGCCTCTTCAGGGATCTGCTTGGCAGAGCACCATGGGATAAAGCCCTGGAAGGAAGAGGGGCTCAAGAAAGCTGGTTGATATTCAAGAATCACCTCTTCCAACCTCAGGAGCAATGCATGCCAGCAAAAAGGAAGTCAGGCAAAAATGCCAGGCCTGCATGGATGAACATGATGCTTCTGCACAAGCTCAAGCACAAAAAGGAAGCCTACAGAGGGTGAAAGCAAGGACAGACAGCCTGGGAGGAATACGGAGAAACTGGCCGAGCAGCCAGGGATCAGGTTGGGAAAGTCAAAGACCTGACAGAATTAAATCTAAATGTCAAGGGCAACAAGAAAAGCTTCTATAGGTATGTCAGTGATAAAAGGAAGACTAGGGAAAATGTGGGCCCTCTCCAGAAGGAAGTGGGAGACCTGGTTACCCAAAATATGGAGAAGGCTGAGGTACTCAAGGACTTTTTTGCCTCAGTCTTCACCAGCAAGTGCTCCAGCCACACCGCCCAAGGCACAAAGGCAAAGGCAGGGACTGGGAGAATGAAGAACCACCCACTGTAGGGGAAGATCAGGGTCAAGACCATCTGAAGGTGCACAAATCCAGGGGATCTGAGGAGTTGCATCCACGAGTCCTGAGGGAACTGGCAGATGATGTGCCTCAGCCACCATCCATCATGTTTGAGAAGTTGTCGCAGACAAGTGAAATTCTTGCTGACTGGAAATGGGGAAACATAACCTCCATTTTAAAAAGGAAAAAAAGGAAGACCCAGGGAACTGCAGATGCTGACTGGTCACCTCTGTGCCTGGCAAGATGGAGTGGGTCCTCCTGGAAACTATGCTGGGGCACATGGAAATAAGGAGCTGATTGGTGACAGCCAGCATGGCTTCACTAAGGGAAAATTGTGCCTGACACATTTGGTGGCCTTCTACAACCAGGTTACAGCATTGGTGGATAAGGGAAGAGCAACTGATGTCATCTATCTAGAGTGTGCAAAGCATCTGACACTATCCCACACAACATCCTTGTCTCTAAATTGGAGAGATGTGAATTTGAGGGATGGATCACTCGGGAGATAAGGAATTGGCTGGATGGTCACACTTAAAGAGCTGTGGTCAATGGCTCAGTGTCCACATCAAGAGCAATGACAAATGGTGTTCCTCAGGGGTTGGTGTTGGGACTGGCATTGTTTAACATCTTTGCTGGTGACATGGACAAGCTGTGTGGTGCAGTCAACACTCTGGAGGGAAGGGATGAGCCATCCAGGGGGACCTGGACAGGCTGGAGAGGTGGGACCGTGCAAACCTCATGGAGTTCAACAAGGGCAAGGGCAAGGTCCTGCCCATGGGTCGGGGCAATCCCAAGCACAAATCCAGGCTGGGCCATGGGTGGATTGAGAGCAGCCGCAAGGAGAAGGACTTGGGGATGCTGGTTGACAAGAAGCTCAGCATGACCCAGCAATGTGCACTTGTAGCCCAGAAAGCCAACCATACCCTCGGCTACAGCAAGAGCAGTGTGGGCAGCAGGTTGAGGGAGAGGATTCTCCCCCTCTACTCTGCTGTCATGAGACCCTCCCTGCAGTGCTGTGTCCAGCTATGGGACCGCCCCAACAGAAGAACATGGACCTGTTTGAGCGTGTCCAGAGGAGGCCACGAAGATGCTCAGGGGGCTGGAGCACCCCCCTGTGAGGACAGGCTGAGAGAGTTGGGGGGTTCAGCTGGAGAAGAGAAGGCTCTGGGGAGACCTTAGAGCGGCCTCCCAGTACTTCAAGGGAGCTACAGGAAAGCTGGGGAGGGACTCTTGATCAGGAGGTGTTGGGATAGGACAAGGGGTGACGGTTTTAAACTGAAAGATGGAGATTTAGATGAGATACTAGGAAGAAATTCTTCATTGTGAGGGTGGTAAGACACTGGCACAGGTTGTCCAGAGAAGCTGTGGCTGCCCCCTCCCTGGCAGGGTTCAAGGCCAGGTTAGACGGGGCTTTGGGCAACCTGGACTAGTGGAAGGTGGCCCTGCCCATGGCAGGGGGTTGGGGCTAGGTCATCTTTAAGGTCCCTTCCAAACCATTCTATGATTCTATGGTAAGTATATTTGCTCAGGAGCCCCAGTGGCTGCTCTGGCAAAGGCAGTTCAATGTTTAGCTGACCCAGATACAAATGCAGGTAACACCTGATATGTTTAGCCTAAAGAGGACTAAGAAGGGATGAGATTGTTCTCCATAAATACATGGGGGTCAACTGGGGTAATCACTAGCAAGAGCAAGCGAACAAGCTACTTAGAGCTGAAAAACACTTGGGCAACAGATGGGAATAAATTTGGCTTAGAATAAAAACAAGCATACGCTTTGTAATAGAAAGAGGGAAAAAGTTGTGCAAGAGCTTTCTAGTTGGGCCACGGGAGTAGGGGACATAACTGGCTTTAAGACAAGGTAAGGCTCTTGGTAGGACTGTTTGGGTTGCAATGACAGGGAACCTACTCTGTGACCCTTGCAGGAACCTCTCCACGCACATGTGAGCTTCAGTGTGTTGAAACTTTTCCTTCTGATAGAAAGTCTCAAAACACATTATTTGGACAGGTCCTTAATTACAAGCTATGCATTAATAATAATAGTTTTTAAAAGATCAATATTTCTGCTTCTTGCTGCGTTCTGGCTGTACAGCTTTCCTTGTGGGCAGAAGCAATGGTAGTTGTTTCATGCAGCAGTAGCCTGAACTGATTCAAATCAACAGAGCTGTTAATACATACAGGAGGCAGGAACAGGAACCTGCACCATGCCCACAGACATGGTTTGACAGCGGCCGTTTCAAACTCAGTCATGCGAGTGAGGAGTTACTTCACAGACAATCACTGAGCCTGTTTTACATTTTATGTTTGAATGATGAAATTTTTCAAATGGAAACATATTTAATCAGATCCCATTCTTTCTCTTTTTTCTTCCAGGCTTTGTGGAAAGGCCGAGTACATCTCACATATTTTCTCTTCTCCTTGAAACACTCACAGCATCTCTCCCATGTGAGAAGAGAGAGAATTGAGTTCTCCCATGTGAGTTCGTCAGGACTGGTTGGTTGGTTTTTTTTCTGAAGTCTGGGTATGAAATTTGTCACACTCTCATCTGGAAATGGCCAAAAAACATTTAGCAGTTCTGCAAAGGGACTGTCATAGCCACAAAAAGGCATCCCACCATGTCTGCTATGAAGGAAGCTAGGCTCTCCATCCCCAACATAAGGGCACTGGACCATGTCATCCTACAATTTAAACAATGCTATTTAAATTGCCTCTCAACTTGAAAAAAGTTTCTGTACCTGAACTCTGGCCTCCCAGAGTGTGGTAGAGAAAGGAAAAACACAGCCTGATTCAAAATCAGTTCTGTGCACTCCTGCAGAGCATTTAAAAGAACAAAACCATCAGCCTCATTAAATCGTAATAAAATTTGTGTTCCAAACTGTAAGTGGGAAGGAAAACCACAAATCAACTGCAGAAAGGCACGTATAGTTTTACTGACAGATATAAGTCCTTAGACATATACAAATGTCAAGGACTGTGGTACTGAAGGGCAGTAAATGCCAGCCATACAGGGAGCATTCACCATCGACCTGTTATCGAGAGCATAACTGGTAGGTAACAGCAGTTTCCTGGCTCAGCTAGCAGTAATTATTACAAACCCCCAGACTAGTAAGCCTGAGAGCCTGTTTAAGGGGAGTAATTACATATTTTGTGAAGAAGTTACACAAAGGGGAGTGATTTGAAGAGCACCAGACTTGAGCTGGGGTCTAAAGGGCACATGCAGACTGAAGAGTGACCTGCAGGATGCCATGGGGTTGGTGATACACTCAGCACACATGGAGCACATTTATTCCTTTCCCCTATATTGTTTCTCTAACATTTCTGCTCTAAAATTAAATAACACTATGTTCTGTAACCTTCTTAAGTCCCTATGTCTGTCTTGTAGTCCCTGGGGGAGAGCTGGTTCACAGATGTTGCACTGTGGTCAAACCCACCAGAAGCTTTCAGGGCTGCAGCCTTGAATGCTGATTTAAAAAAAGAGGATTGCAGCATCCACCTACACCTCTCTCCCTTTGTCTAACTCTGTAAAGGTACCATCCAAAGAGATGACACCTAAGTAAGACAGCCTACAGAGGCCCACGGATGCTGACAAAAAGGCAATTAACCCCAAACCTGTGACTGAAACTGCTGGTGATCTGCGTGGGCTTGTGGATGATGGGTTTGATCGAAAACCAGCTGACTTTAAAAGGCTTTGGACCGAGCTGCTCTATGAGCTCGGAGACTGTCAACGCAAAGGTTAACTACTGTATGCAAATCAAATATGTAAATGTAACATTCAAAGTGTGATCACACATATCAGACAGAATTATGGCTCCCTGAATCCCGTAACAGAACCTTTCATTACATGTTTTCTAAAGTCTCCTGTTCATTACAAACTAAGAGGAAACAAACGCAATGTCAGGAAGAGGGCGAAGACCGCACTGCCAGTATTTTAGAATATGGGGAGAATCAACGTGTTTCAGTAAAACCTGATGCAGCTGACACCTCTGTCTTCTATTTTAACGCCCCATTTGCATTTTAAAAATTTATTTTTAATAAATTAATCTAACAAAATAACAGTCAAAATGGTAATCAGCTATTACACCTACAGCACCAGTCCTGTGAACCAGTCTGGACACATCCACTACGCGGTTCTAACTGGGAAGCATTTTACGGTGTGGAAGTCAAAGATCTGCTTGGGATGCACTGCTTGGGCACAGCAGCTTGCCTGCTTTTTGTGGGGCATTTTTTAATGTCTTTACTTCAACACTTAAAACTCTAAACTCTATGCTTTCTACCCTGTTGTGGTTTTTTTCGTATACTTTTGAAATATGGCAAGAAACAACCGATGTTTTCTTTAATGAAATCTTAAGTACTTTCTGCTCTGAATCTTCTGAAGCGCTCGTGATCAATATCTTTCTTGGTCCAAACATATTACTCCTAGAAACATCATCAGATAATAGTTCTAAGCATGCCCCCAAATCACATATGAGTATACTTTTGCAAAATATTATTGCTTCATTCTGTCTTTGCTATCTCTCAACATAAGAGATTGTGATTACTCTGTAGAAGCACAAAGGAATGAAAGATGGCATGAGAGTTAGAAACTGGGAGGCTGCTCTGCAGCTCCCAGACACAATCTCTGATGTTATGATCTACAAAGCTTGTACCTTTCTTCTACAGAAACGTTGTAAAGACAATTTATTCCATTCATATTTAAGTTTTTCACCTGGATTAAAAGGTTGAATAGACCATCCTTTGAAAATGTCATGCATTTTTGAGTTGACAGGTTTATTTTTTCCAGCAATGGTCTTAACATCAGCTTTCTTATCTTCTAAACCTGGTACCTTCATGCAGTAATCCAGGAAACCATTTGATCTCATTATTTCTGTATATCCTCGCTCACAACCGCAGACTCCTCTCTAGGCGATAAAAGGGAATTCAGTATTAAACCAGATAGCATCCTCTCCCAGAGCAGTGAAAATCGTGGCAATTTATGAAGAAACCGCAAGGTATATCCTGCACATGCACCACCGAACCAAACATGCTAGGAACTGGTGCCCATAAACCTATTTAAGTTCAAAAAGCCAAAATACATTTGGGGTTGAAAAAGAATCAGTAATTACAGAGAAGCCCAACATAACAAACATTTTCATCCTAACAGGCTTAATAACAGGCATCCAAACTCCTCTTGTCAGAAACTATTTTCCCACTGACCCTGCTAGGCACTAGAAGAGATGAACAAGACCTAAACCTTCAGACCTAAACCCTCCTCATGTCTTTCCACTCCAGTACTTCACAGGACTATCTGAAATGAAGCTTGCTTTCTTACGGTCAAATATCCACTGCCCTGGATCAGTCTAAGTAGCTTCTTGAAGAGGTTTCTTAGAAGGCTGTGCTTTGTTAAATAGATGCTCCATCTTCTGTACTTCTACTTTAAAACAGCTTTTTTAGATTGTCTTTGCTAATTATCTTATAATTGCAATGCCTGTCTGAGGGTCTGATACCCCCAGTTACAATCCAAACAGGCAACTGATTTACAATCTGTGGTAAGAATTTAATTCTTAACATCAGCTTTGTTGCCACAACATCCCCCACTTGTTGACAGACATAATTTTGAGCTTTTTAGGGCAAAAGGTGAAGTCTTAAGAGCTTTTATAGCTAGTAAATTCATGCTCACGCATGATTTTTATGTTCATATAGGCTCTGAGCACTCTCATGACCACCCTCTCACCACATTCAATGGCCCATGAGCTAGTTTCCAATGGTAATTCCTCCCACCAGATACTCATCTGAAGCTGAGAGCTGTGGAAACTATTTTCAAAATATAAATACATAAACCCCAACTGCCCCTGGCTACTTTAAGGGTTCTGGGTTTTAAACTCTATAGCAGTATTGACACAGACAAGGCATTTTGGGAAGCTCTTACTCTGGAGTTTGATATTGTAGGAAAGCACATCTGTAACCTCTGGGCTCATGTTTGCTCAGAGGCAAGGAAGTGGCAGTGGCTTAAATATTCAGTAGGTGTTACTCAACATTTCAGAAAAAAAAGGTCACTTCCAGGTTTTGCTTTAGAAGGCAGTATGGGGATGGTGGGATTACACACTACACCTTCCCTACACTCACAAGGGCTTTCTGTGTCCATCGAGGAGCAGGACGGAGTGTACTCTTATGTCCTCTTTTACAGAAGTTTTAAACAGTCCGTTTTCTACAGGACGGTACAATAACATTCAGTAAAAGTTAAACCAAGATGATCCAAAACCTCTCCATGAAGCAAAGCCAATCTTGTAACACCACATAAATACTCCATCATTCGTTTGTGCAGGTTTATGGTTTCCTTTCAGACTGAAATTCCCACAACTTCCTCGAGGTGGTACCATGGACACACTAAACTATTTTCGAGATCCTGGAATGCCTTTAAGACACAGAAACTAATTGAATAGATTTTGTGGTGTTAATTTCTCAACCCTATTCTGCAGCGAGCAATTACCTGCGTGCAGTAGGAGAAGGGCTTTCTGCACGGTGGGCTGCAGTGCCGAACTTCTGCAGGTTTCGTCCGAAGAGCACACCCTCCTGTAAAAGAAAATACTGAGTGAGTTCAAGGGCATGTTTTAAAATGTTTTTGACTTGGATCACCATAGTGTAAGAAGTACTTGCTTATTTCATATAGTTAAATACTATTCTATTGAGTACATTAGCATAATATCTGTAGGCATTGCAGTAATTAATTTGCCTTAACAAGGCAGGGAATTATTATCATACCCATCTTGTTAATGGAGAACAGAGATATACAGATTTAAGCAATTTGCCACAGGCCACATAGGAAGTTGGGGACAGAATTGGGAATTAGATGCAGATCTTCTGTGTTCTCATTAATATCTTATCTACATAAGAAGATATAATCCACATAACGCCTTTGCCCATCCTCACTTGGGGAAGGCTGTGTTTCTGTAGGAATGAAAACATGTTAATGAGTTCTTAACTACTTGGCAACCTTTGCACATAAAACTTTTGTTGTTATCTTAACTAGTCATTATAAATAGCACGAGATAAGAACACCTGCATTTTCATTTCTACTCTCTTCTCATTCACCCTGTGCTTACTGAGAGAGATCCTATGAATGTGCAAGCCCTCCTGCCTTTGCCAGTCTCTCGTGGAACTTCAAAGTGCTGACCGTGAATTTCCCTTTTCATCCTGCGCAGGCAGAATTTGTAGGTCATGGCAGCAGCAGGAATCTCACAGTTTGAGTGATCTGAGATTCCTGTGTGTTGAATAGAAGATGTACAGAAACTGGGCTCTCTACCACGTGTGTGATGTTCTCTTCTCTACAGTTACAGGAAAGTTGCACTAATGGCTGTGCAAGGCAGCCCAGGGAGCTCTTTCAATATAGGTACACTATTTTCTTCCCATGACCAACCAAACAGTATGGGCAACTCACCCAAATATTCTCATGTAATGACATGTGTGATGTTGACCTGACAGCAAGGCTGGTGAGCTCCCATCTGTCTTTTCTACACATAAATCTGAACTGAAATTTTGAAGGAGTTCGGAAGGATGTCCAACTTCCCTTTGAGGAACTGATGCAGAAGAAGAAAGACCTGGAGGGAGACTTTTCATTCACAATGGTGCACGGCCATTTGTGGATATACCTGTGACATTTATTCCATCTGAGCGCTGACACCACACTGTGCGTACATTGTCTCGCCAAAGGCTGGTTTTCCACAGGTAGTCATAACACTTCCCTCCTGCAATATCAATATAAATTAGTCTTCACCTTGCAACAAAACCAGACTAAACTCTTGAACGGGAGGAAGCAGTGCTGTGGCCACATTACCTGAGCAAGGCCGTGTCTCCATCGCTTGTCCAGAGCAGCTCCCTTGGTTCTCAGGAGACTGGACAATAAATGCCCTGGATCGAGACTGGCGTCCCGTTGTCTCAAAGCTCCTGCCATTGATGCAGGTGAGCTCGCAGGAGCTCCACTCTGACCACTCTGTCAGGTGGCAATCACCTGCACGTTGAAAGAATAAATTGCAGGTTTTCAAAAGGAATCAGCCTTAAAGGATAAACAACAGTTTTAATAGTGAAATACCCCCCATTTATCTCCCAGTAGTATGCAATATTCAGATTTTCTGCTTCACGGGGAATCTTATTTCCTCAAAAACCAAAACCAGTCTTTTTCAGGTGATCTAGAAACAGCAGACTGAGCATTTACCTGATCTGCTAAAGTACAAATTCTTACTATGACAGCTGACAGTAGTCAGAGCTATGGAAGCATCTCTATCTTGGACAGCTATCACAGGCAGAAATGCGCTGTGACTTTCCAAAGACTTTACCTGGGCAAGGCACAGAGCATGGTAACTGCAGCACACTCTCTTTCGATGGCAGCTCACCACATAATGCATTTTCTACTGGTTTAGACGTAGCAGAATCAGATGCATCATGCACTACACACGTGAGGTTGCGGACTTGCAATCCATCTCCACACTGTCCACCCTACAACATGACAGAAGGGAAGAGACACACACATCACTGACAATAAATGACAGAATACAGTTGATCCCACCTAAGAAGACTCCAAAGAAACAAATTTGGTCTTTTGACTGCAATAATATCCCCACTTATGAGAAGATAGATGGAGATGTTCTCCGTACACATCTCTACAGAAGCAGGGGCTGAGCCACACAGAAAAGTGTGTTGTAACCGAAGCTAGAGATGAGGTGGGTACCATAAGAGATAAATACCATCTTTGGAGTCAGCCCTTCATGCCTTTTACTAGAGCTAGTGAATTTACTGATCCTTAATTAGTGCCCAGTTACATGAACACAGAAATTTTTGGCTTCTCTAAAGAGGCCAAGAGCAGAGCCTGCCCATAAGGAACAGATATTTTCACTCACTTCCTTTGACAATTCAGCCCAGTAGTAGCACTTACATGGTTTAAACACTGCAACGGCAAAAATCCTCCAGCACGCTGAATTAGACTGCAAGAATTATTGCTCACTAGGCTGTTTGTGTAATTTATTAAAGGGGTTCTGGAGTACACAGAGATCACCAACTCAGTCATATACTCTACCAAAACATCACCCAACATCAGCCATCACCTGTTGGCACTGAACCCCACTGGAACAAGCAATAGGAGGCTCCATCTGAGCCACTCCACACTCATCATCCCAGTTCTGAAATACTTAGTCACACACCAAACTACTTGCTGAAGAAGGCTTCCTTTACCAGAAAATCAGTATTATTTGGCTAAGGCGATAATCAAGGGCTGAGGATACTGTAAGAGCTGAAGCACCAAGGGTATTTCTAGAGGCTGGAATTGTTTCATTCTCATGTGAAGAAAAGCGCTGCAATGATGTTTGAGGTGCACACCTTAAACCTACATGATGCTTTACAGATGCGCGCCTGAAGCCCTGTGAAAATGGCACTTTACAAAATTCAGTAAATAAAACTCAAGAAGGATGAAATATTGCTTTTATATAAGCAAGGGAAGTGCTCCTTTGGATCACTTGGCAGTGGATTCTTTTAAAATAATGGACTTCATCTGCAGAACAGAATGGCTCCTACCGAGTGCATTCATTCAGCAGCGGGTTTGCTAGCAGGGATCTCAAGAATGGCTCTCCTGCACACACCTGGTAGCTCTTTCATTTTCTCCATCCCTTCTGTTGCAGACCCACAATGAAATGGAAATAAGAGCATAACTAGCTGGATTTAGAGCAGATGCTAATCAAAAGCATCTTAGAGAATACTAGTGTAGATTTACTATATGCAGCCAGATTTCAAGTTTTTAACAACATGTTTCACTTTAGTCAGTATGTAACTCACTGTTCTAAATTACTGTTTCACTGCTGAAACCTCTATTGCGGTCTGAGATTAATGGTGTGTGAATAACTCACGCAGCTGTCAATTGGGTTAGAGCTCTTAGAAATGGCTGGTGGAAATAGAAGACGATGTGGAGAAAATTCTCCAGGGAAATGGGCACTAATCAAACTGCAGTGTATTTCCAGCTCAAGGTAGCTCAAGGAATGACTAAATGATTGGAGAGGACAAAAAAAAGTTTTAAAAAAGATACTTACTCTCCTATAAACAATATTTATGTATTTACATACATAGCAATACAAAAATAGTTATATGAATATCAAGATATTCATATAACTAGGTGAAAACAATACATTTTTTTGGTACAGCAGTTTCCACTGTAAAAGTCTACATGCAGGACTCTTTGTTCTTCTAACATGCAATATTGGAAATACATTCATATTTTCCCAAGTTTAGAATAAAAAATAAATAGAAACCATGACCTCTCAAACAATACCAAAGATAAAAGTTTGTTTTTTAACAGTGGCTTTCATTTACTTACTTTCTTTCAAGACCAGCAGTGTGTTTTTACAATCAACTGAATAAATTTAGAAGACAAACAGTCATCCTGTCATTTACAGTAAGAGGTGGGTTTTGGTATACTTGGTAAGGTCATAAGCAATGCAGGAGCACTGCATTAATTATCTTCAAAATTATTCATGTCCCCAAAATTATTCATTTGAAGATCTAATTAATGGGTGTGGAATTGGTGGAAGTTCGCTGCACACTGAGGATGCAGGGACTAGGTGCTAATCAGAGGAGAACTTTCAAAGAAAGGCTCACATTTTCAAAACTCGGGGGATCAGATTTGTATTGTAAATGCTCTTCCTTGGAAGATGTGATCATCTGAGGTTTGCCTAGAACCAGGATTTGCCTCTTGAGTCAAAAGCTCCTCACAGATGTTATGTGGGAATTTGACTTTCAGATGGGATTCCCCTCATTTGGCTGCAAAAATTTCTGCACTGACCCTGTGGAGGATGCAGAACTCACCCTGGGCTCCCTGAATACAGCCTGGAGGAGGTACAGGCCCCTCCATGAGCACCCGCATGGAGCCTCAGCCCCTGACCCCCCCTCACTCCAAGTGACCACCCATAAAATAAGGAGAAGGTTTACACCAGGACTGTGTTTTGACAGCCATTTGAGCTGACCAACACGCTAACATAAGGCAGCATCTGCACAAACCTTCTCTGACAACACCCTCTTTCCACATATACCACACTAATAAGACAAGAGGTAACAGTCCTAATGAGATGCTTTGCCCAGACATGTCTTTAAGAAAAGTTTTCCCTTTTCAGCTTTTACTGGTGTTATGAGTATTCACAATTATTTAGGCAAAGAGTTGACTGGGCCATGCTTTCACAGGTTGATAAGCATTTAATCAGGTAAAAGTTTTCTCTAATGAGGAAGTGTTGCATGATCACATTTAAGGGAGTGCTTTTAAAACATGTTAGAAAGGAAGGGTTCTTAGACTTCTTATGAATGTTAGGCAGCTAGTGCTTGATAATGTCCAGCTACTTCACTTACACTCCTTTAATGGAAAAATTATGAACAGTGTCAGCCCCTGCTAATTTTTTTTTTTTTTAAAGCTAATCAGGGTAAACCACTTCAACTCCAGGAAGAAAATGATTAATGTAATGTAACCCTTTAAGATTAGGTGGACTGACCATTTCCCAAGTTCTGCATCCCTCTGAATGCAGCAGAAATGCCCCACGCCCGCTGGAGGTGTGCCTGTGACATGTGTAATTACCTGGAGAGCAATGCACTGATTTCCATACTGTGAAAATCAGCAATACAGAACACTTAGCAGGCTCTATTCCTAGACATGCAGACACCTCTAATTATTCACATGAAGTCAGTTTAGCATAGAATAGGCCTTCTACAATTAAGAAATGCAGTCTCAGTTATCTCATAATACAAGGAAAAAATATTTTAGCCTTATAATTAATTGTCCTGTTTACATTATTACAGGAAGACACTTTCACAATATGCATTTTGGTCTCACCGTAGGATGCATTTACTTTGTTTCACAAAGCATCCTTGAAAACAGGACTTCTAAAAGCTTTCTTTAGAAAGTAAGCTTAAGCTTCTTTTCCAGTAAAGCACGGGAATAAATCACCCTGTATTTATGAACTACATTTAATTCCTAAGCACCTCATTAAAGAGAACTGAACATGAATAAAATGGCTCCTCTCCAAAACAAAGCAAAGGGTAGAGAAACTACATGGCAGTAATTTAAGGAGAGAAGCAGGCTCTATCTCACTGAAAGTGCAGGATGATATCTGGGTTAGGGAAGGCTGTGATTACTTGCTCTGAGCTGAAATTTAGCTGGGTTCTGGATGCACACATTTTTAATCTGCACAATGCGTTATTTATCTGGAGTATGCCAGGGCATTAATTCAGCTTCCCCACTAATTCTTTTATCAGCTGTGGTAGCTCCTATGGTTGAGGGTCTCTTCCTTAATATTTCACAGAATTTGCTCACGTTAGCTAGACAAAATATCAGTTGATGCTGTCATTTTGTTGTATCTATGTCATACATAAATACTGAGTGCAGCACATACAAAGACCACATTCACATCCCTAGTTGCAATGAGTTGTTAATTATATAAAATATAAAGCTATTTCTAAAGATATAAAGACATTTTATAAAGATATAAAGAAGTAAAAAGACAGTCCAAAGACTGTCATGCTCCAGCTTTCTTTTGTGAAAATCTGGGAAAATTCTGGGTATCTATTCTGCCACCTACAGTATTCGCTCCACGTCCACCTACCTCATCTAGAAACCACGTAGGTATTCAAGGCATTCGCAGCATGGTAGAGGGCAGAGCAGAAAACACATGGGATGTGTCTTTATGTGCATTATTGACTTCGATCTCCTACATGGTATAATGTGGAGAAGCAGCCGCAGATCCGTGCACAGGTCCTTTCCCCTGGGACCAGAGCGCGCTCTCTTCCACCTCAACCACAATTCACCCACCACCACCTCAACAAAGACGGCTTTAAGCAGCCCGAGGGGACTTCACTCTGTCTGAGAAGCCTCACTGTGAAAGATTCACCTCTGCTCGAGCTGGGTTACCAACTAATATGTTTTAATATTGGAAATGTGATCTAACAGATAAGGAGAAAAGAAAAAGCACAGAGGGAGGAAAAAAGTCAATTCGAGCCTGATGCGAGTCACTGGCAGTGAAAAAATGATGGCTCCAGTGCCAAGCGAGGTGCTGAGTATAGGTACAGCACGTTGCCACTGAATCCAGCCATTTTTAGATCATTAAAAAGATAGCAAGTCTAAGGAGAAAGTAGAAATCAGCACTTCATACAATAACTCACACTATTGTACGGAGAAGCCCTTGTACGGAAAGACCTGCTATATAGTACTTCTTTTTTTTAAAAAAAAAAAAAAAAAAAAGATAAAAATGTCTAAGCTCTCTTGAAATCTAGCAGATCTATTTTCTTGTTAGAGTTATTTCATATAATTAAATTATAGGTCACCATGACTATGCCCACTCAAGTACATTTACTCAGTAAATCTCCTTTAATACCTCTATAAGCTTGCGGTACTCGAACCTATATATAAATTGCTGCTGGTGGCTGGAAGATGAGGTGCAGAGGTCTACCACTCCTGAACTTCCCCTTCTTTCCTATGGACCTTACCAGCACCTTTGAAGGCCACATAGACACCTCTGACCCGCAAACGGTGGCCTCAATCAATTCTGCCGTGTAATGATGAGTTTTGTCGTTGACCCCGGCCATGGGGAGCCCGAGGAGCCCTTGGGGAGGGCTGAAGAAAGCCATACCTGGAGTCTGCAGGGAGACCACGGGCCCAGCAGCCAGCTGTAGCAGGGCTTCACCGGGCAGCTCCTGTGCTGGGTGAGCTGCTCCGGGCAGGGTCTGCCCTCGCCTGCTGCCCGCAGGACCACCGAGCGCCCACGCACCATCTGGCCTAGGCGAGGGGAGAAGACAGGACACGGTGAAGGAGACCCGGAGGAAGAAAGAAAGGGAGATTTTTGTGATTCATCAGGATCCCTAGTTCATTTTCCACCCCTAAAATCTGTTAAAAAGCAATTGATTGGGAAGACTACTTGGATAATACGGATGCAATTGCTAAGCCTAAGTGATGCAATCACTGATATTTTCAAACACAGCTTTTAAATACAGTTTTGTATGCTTTCCAAATACGTTATTTGTTTATGCAACACATTTAAATACTTGACTAAATCCTGATTATTAAATATGACAAGAAAATAATTCCTATGGCAGCATCATTTCTAACATTACACATTCAATATGTTTCCAGTGATTTTTAACAAATGAAATTTTATTTTTATGAGCAATTATGTGCATCTAATTTGAAAACTGCAAACACTCTAGTGGCTATTACCGTCCATAACCACTTCTGCCATTTCCATTAAAATCCTATTTATTATTGGTAAAAACTTCTTCAGCCACTGAATGGGAAAAGCAATTATATTACTACTTTTGAAATAACAAAACTGAATATATTCATTAAAGTTACAGCAATTCCATTTCCATCTCCTTTGCTGTCCATTTACGTCCAGGAGTGTTTTCACTCAAAATGTTTCAATTAGAATCCCAGCTCCAATTAAAAAGAAAAGTGGGGGAAAATAAAGCCCTCATGCAAAGGGATGCAGAAGATTGTGCCAGGGATAAAATTTCTGTCTTGACTTTCAACAGGCATGGATTTGAGAGGCAGTTAAAAAAATAAAAGGTCTGGGTAATACAGGCACACACGTGCAACAAGACAGTTGCAAGTGGTAACTGCTAAGTCACTGAAAAGTTAAGACACGAGGTGTTGTGGTGGAGCTCTTCCATTTGGATCGCAGCCGTTTAGCTGCAATCACGAGTAAGGGGAGTCCGGGGGGAGCAAACAACCCTGCGAAGTGGGGAGGCTGCGATAAACAGCCAGATCCTTCTCCCAGTTATTTATGCATGCACTTTTTAATTAAAGGTACTGCAGCTGGGTTTGAGGTACATCTCTAATAACTGTCATCGTGACTCTACGGAGCAGGATTTCCAAAAACATTGTAGTAAATAAAAATTAAAAGCAGGCACACCTGAAAAAGCTCCTGATGGATACCTTAGCAAGCTCTCTTACCTTTACAATGCTATTCCCTTGCTCTGACCCATTGAATTTCATTTTTCAACCCATTTAAACCAATTTTAAGACTTCTTCCTTTTCCAATTCTAATCCCCTGGACCTGGGGAGTTTGTAATAGAAGTGATGATAAAAGCTCTTATCCACATGACTGTGCATTCAGCCATCACGGAATCAGATACATTAGGAGGTGGAAAAAAATCCTACCAGCTGAGAGGAAAGGAAAGGTAAGAAACTCCTGCAGTTCATCAGGGTCACAGCAAGGGAAGAGAAACCCCCCAGCCCGCTCCTGACAAACCCCACGGCAGCCCTCCCCTGCCCAACAGGTTAAAATTAGCTTTCTTCCTCACCAGCAATGGACCAAATTTGATGGGTTCTTCTTAATTCTGAATGCCGAGGGCTGGTAAGCAATGGAAAAGGGAAACCATGGGGAGCCCATAGCTGTGGGGTTTTGGGGATGACCTGGGGCAGGTGGCTCACCCGGGCTGGGGAGCTCTGCAGCCCCACCAGTCATGAGGTCCCAAAACAGCAGCTACAGAAAAGGTCTCCTAAGTTTAAAAGATTGATCTCATCAGGAGGGACCCGAAAGCCTGAAGCATTCATCAAGATATTTTAATTAAAGAAATAATTTCTTTTTGTACACTGTGTTTAACATCTTCCTAGAAAAATGTAAATGGGAAGATCATTGAATAGAAAACACAGTTTTCCTTTTAAGAGAAATTAGAGGAATTAATAACCATTCTATATTCATTTATATTTTATTTTCTTACAGTTGGTTATCCAAACCATTCAAACTCACTATATTCACAGTGGTCAGCTGGTGCTTGACTCATTTAGTCTATCACTTTCTTTTTATACTGTGAATAAATCATCAAAGAAAGAAATTTGACTGAAATCTTTCTTTGCACAACCACTGCAGTGTGTTACTTAAAGCTCTGATTTTTTCTTTTCTCACTCCACAAACATTATCTAGGTGCTCGGTTACCATTCAAGTAGCAGAAAAATGCCCCATTTTTACTCTTTAAATATCTTGCTTTTTCCTGCCTATGGAGAACAGAATGTCACTGCATCTGAAATTAATTTGCTTCCAGTACAAATTCTGGAAGAGTCAAAGCAATCTTACTTATTTCTTTAATGTCCCAGTGAATTTTGCTTTAATTTCCCAATAAATTTGCCACATCTCTGATTACTCTGCTCTGCAGTGTTAAATGATACAAAAATTAAGACAGCGAGTGTGCTGAAAATTGAAAATAACTATTTCTTTGTATCCTCAAATTTGTCAATAGTTTGGAAATGGGAAGAAAAGAGGCTAATCTTGTTAATGCTGGTCACTTAAAATGCTGTTTTGCATCAGCAGCTAAAATTTCATCTCTGAAGCACAGGATGATATTTTCAAAACAGAAGAGTAAGATTTTTTATCCCCTCAAACCAACTTGCCATTCCTTGCATTTTATCCCCACAAAGTGACGCATCGCAGCTGAAACCAAGATAATTAAAATTCCTGCTAGAGTTCATCCCAGTCAAAATTATTGACACATCATTATCTGTTTGATGAGCGTGAGCAGAGCGTATAAAACACAGCCCTATCAGGCAGCTGCAAGACTGGGGATCAAGTTACTTAAATACAGCCCTGGAGATCAGGTTATGTCAAGTCAGAAGCAGATGGGACTGGTGATAAATGGGGCTTTTCGTCTACTTCCCACTGCCAGTCCCTCCAGCAGGCACTGGGCCATCTATAGCTTGGGAGAGGTTTTTGGTGGCCCCACTTCCAGCAATGTCTCCCAGCACTGGAGCTTGTCAAGTTTGAGTTGCAAGCAACAAAAAGTCACAGAAGTTTCTTCTTCAAAAGGCAAAACAAAAAATGTTTTCCCAAACTGGTGATGAATCAATGAAAAATGTAACTACCAAATTTTTCCAGGCGTACATATCCCTGTCTCCCTCATTTCTATCCCACGGGCCAGTCTGGTGCTGGGGTGCATGCCTCCATGACTCGCTACGGTCTCTTCTGGGCTCTGAGCACCCAGCAAGGCATGGCGGCGTGTTCTACCCTGGGTAACTCAGGTAAATCCCATAATTTATCTGATGAAGTCAGTTTTCCAAGTGGTAAAGCATGGGTTTAGGTGGGTTTACACTATTTAGCACGCCTGTTAGACAACCTGGGAGAAATCATACGGGACTGGAAAATATTTACGTGGAAAAATTCAGCATCCTGACGTAGTCATTTGCCTTAACAAAGTAAATAAAATTTGCTGGGGATTATCCTTACCAAACACCTTTCCAGTAACTTTGATTCAGACCGTGCAAGCATCATCCATTAAGGCAGTACTATACATCTTTTCATAGCAGTACAGCAACTGATATGAGGAACCCTAATATATAACCCCATGTCAGCCTAAAGCCCTAGCCCGCATCCTGAACAGATGCTGCCCAGAACTACAGCTGCAACAGGCAAATATCAGTTACACATCTCCGTAGGCTCAGCGCAGTCAGGAAGGAGAGATCTACTTTACTCATCATCATTTATAAAAATCAATATATTCGCCTTTGGCTGCTGTGTACCAGAACCATATTAGCTGTCAGTGCCACATACATAGCAGCACCACTTCATGTTTAAATGCATTGTTCGATAAAATAAAACCTGAGCAAGAGAAAGGTACCATCCATTGAAATATATCACAGCAAACCGTTAGTGGAAGAGATGGACAGAATAAAAATGCTAGCGACACTGCTTGAGTTAAAAAGCACATGAAAGCATAAATCCAGCAACACTAAATTTTGATCTGAATTATATTTAAATTATGTTTCTCTTTGAAGCTGTTTATGGTACTTCAGCAGGCCTTTCACACGCTCTCCAAGAAAAGCCAGAAAAGCAGAATATTATTGTGAGTGGAGCCAGTAATAATGCGTGCAACTGGTCTGCAGTGAATTATTTCTCAGAAGTGTGCATCTAAGTCCTACATTTTAGCTTTATCAAATAGTTGGTAAAGGGAAGCTGAACCAGTGTTTACTACAGCCAATTCCAACAGCTCGTTTATTGTCATTCTTTGGTGTTCTCTGTCTAATTTGAGGCTTCTCACAAATGCCTGTAAGAAACTCATGATGATTTCAAAGGTACTGCAGTCTATGAACCTTCGGGTAGGAAACCCTCACTGTATTCATCTGTGAAGCACCACCTGCAGATGAGTACATAATTAATATCTCCTCTGGTTAATACCATCATCAAGTAGTACTTATAAGCAGCTGGAACTCAGTGAAGAAGCTGAAATGACGGTGTTTCTGCTGTTGGAACCACAGAAAGGCCACAGGACTGGTGCCAAGGTCCCTCCATCACAGACGTGTGATATCAGTGTAGCTCCATGCTTGATGGTTGCTGCAGCAAAACTCAGATCAGGATTAGGGCTGCAGTAAGAGAAACCATGCACTCGGAATAACTTGGATGCGAAGTACTTTTGTTTCATTGATGCTCCTGCTTTGGGATGAGATTCAGAAGACCCCTGGGTCCCTCCAAAGCTTTTCAAATGATAGAGAAGGACTAAGCAAAACCTGGATTCTTTATGATACATTTTTTAAGATGGCTTTCCCAGCTGCTTAGCTGTTGTAGGTTCACAAAACAGTATCTCCAGCTTTTAAACCGTACATGTCTATGGTCTGAACTGTACCAGCCAGCTTTCTAGCTCGCAGTATAACAGAGTTATGACCTTTGAGGATCAGAAGACAATCCATAGACTGAGCTGAGCTTGGGCTTGACCAAATAGCCTTAATGAGGTTTGGCATCTACAGCCAGGGCACCCTCTGGAAGGTCTGCTTCAGCAGGGCATGGATGTTTCCAGTTTTCCTCTGCACAATCCCAGCTCTGATTTAGGACATGAAATAACTGTTTGCTCCTTGCATGCACTGGCAACCATCAGCTCTTTATCCAGTCTTTAGAATTTGAATAAGCATTTCAGGATCAGGAGCAGCATACAAGACATGGCTTTACTTGAATACATCCCTGTGCAAACTATGCAATGTAAAAGCTCAGGATGAAAAAAACTTCAGGCATTTTATAGGCTGAGCTGCTCCTTTAGCATGCTAAAAGCCATAAAGAAGTTACAACCTGCTTTTGCACCCATAGCTCTGTTTATTTTAGTAAGTGATTGAACACTCAAAAAAATAATTTAAGTCCATTCAGCAACATAAGCATTAACACTCTAAAATGGATTTTGAAGACAAAATAAAATCTGGAATTAATAGTATTCCTAGTGTGTTGTTGCTAAAACACTGTCCATGAATAATTCATTTCTGTTAAGAAAGCACTACTTTACAAAAGGGCTAAAAGCTCAGCAAAGAAAGAACACCACTAATCCAAATATTAAGCTTTTTCTGTAACATGCTTTGATCTCTGAAATCCATCTGAAGGAATCACTTTATGAAAGTTAAGAGCTTTTTTCTTTTTGACCTTAAGTGAGTTTGATTCAAATATACATTATGGCTCTTGAATCTTAAAGACCGTTAGCTGTACATCTCATGCATATCAGAAGCCTAGGAAATAATGTCACAAGCTTCTTTTGAATAAAGCCTTCAATGCATTTACTCATGTCAATACTCAAGGGGTTTTTAAAATCATATAAAGTTAAAAAGGTTCTAATCCTTTCACTTTTTGTACACTGGTGAGCATTACTGGCTATAGAAAACCTCACTCAAGTTACTGGAGTCATATAAGTATTAGGGGACCTGTGGATACAAGATGGAGACAGATGCATATACTAAATGATGAAAAATGGTCTTACTCTTTTTTCTTCAATGGGATATAATCACATTACTAAAAGTAACTTCACCAGAGGATTTTATTTAGTTAATTATCCATTTCTTTAGAATCTTGTAACTCTCCAGCTCTTTGCTAGCTCTCTGTACTCCCCCTTGTCTCAGAGGTTCATGCTTCCTATGACTGAATTCTGAGAGTTTGAATTCATTAATAAAATAATCCTCCAGGCATCTGTCTACTTGTTTCCTAAGTTGCATTTTTCACTTCAGAGTTCTGTCCCAGCCTGCTTTGTTCAAAAACCCCAAACCATTAGGACCTCGAGAGTGTCCAAAATCACCTCCAAAGGGCTTGGGCGATCCCTGTGCTCTGTACCCCTGCTTGGGGGCTACGAGAGCGCGCCTGGGGCTGGGAGTCCCCTCTGTGCTGTATTACTGAGGCGTGGGGGGTGGGGGGACAGGGGCAGGAGGGGACTCACCGCCGGCACCACACGTGTGGGAGCATTGTGACCAGGTTGACCATGCTGAGAGCCGGCAATCCACCGCGCAGGCCACCACGCACCGGCTCCTCGTCTGCATGGGTTTCTCCAGGCGAAGCTGTGAGATGACAAGGAAACACAGGCGTCAGCCTCCCCAGGCCCCCAGCCATCTCCTGCCACAGCTGGGCACCAAGTCAGGAAACAGAAAACTGGCGGAGACTCCTGTGGAACACCAGCATCACCGCTTATGGGGAGCCTTCCCAAGGCTGCAGTTGGTGAAAGTGGTTTCAGGATTGAAGCGTTTCAGGTCTAAAAGTCCCTCAGTATTTGGGTCTTATTCTGAAAGGACAATCCCAAAATTCTAGAAGGGCACAATATCCTTGGTCACCAGCTTTGCTGGAACCACTGGGATGGTGCAGGGTTGGTAGATGTGCCCCATGTATTTGAGCTGAGGAGTGGTACCACCCACGAGCACCCTCGGGATGCTTTTGTTCCCCAAATCACCCAACTGCTGCAGTCCCAGCACCAAACACAACTTCTCCACCACTTACAGATGATGTCTTGGTGTGGATCAGAAGGCATCAGCTTTCTGGAAACAAAATGAACCCCCGGTTGTTCCCCTGCCCCGCGCACACGCGTGTGCCATCCTCACCCGCTGGCAGAGCTGTGTGCTGACCGTGGCCCCGTCGCTGCGCCGGCAGCTGAGGAGGCGATGCCTCTCCCCATGCCCGCAGGTGGCATTGGCACCCAGCTGGCACCCGCTCCAGCCTGCGACACAAAGCACAGGATCCAGCGCTGTAGGTCATGGCCGTCATTCTATTTTCACACCTTTTTACTCAACATGCAGGTTGTCTTCCCCTAATGCGGTGCTTCCCAGCGTCAGGGCTTCCCAAACCCAAGAACAACCCACACAAAAGAAAGTTGCTCTTCAAACCGAGCAAGTCTTGGAGGAGAAATCCCTTGCTTTGCACTCAGAGATCTCCTTAACGAAACCGGTACATCAGAGTGCACAGAAAACTGTGAAACACTGATAAAGAGTATCAGTTCAACCCAGTTGGCGCATTTACAAGACTGTATTGTCTGAAGTAAAATTTCACTTTGATAAAGTAGCTGGGGAAGTTTCTGAAGGGTAACTCTGGTTTAACCTATTTTTTGTTCCAGGGCAAAGCTTTCCATTATTTAAAACTCTAAGCTCTAATACCTGTGAAATAAAAACAGTATTTCTAGTAGAAGAAAATTCAGATCTTATTACTTGTCTGAAATGATGATGGTCGGAATACAACTAAACTGAAAGAAGCCTTAAAACACCATTTAAATAAACCAAAAGCACAACACAAACAACTAAAATTTCCATACACCCCAACAAATAGGAAGCATATGAGAAGAAAACTTATTACTTTGTGTCTTCCACCTGTGATAAACATGAACACGTAAATGTTCTGCATTTCTGAAATGTGATGATAAAAAAGGCATCATCCTGCTGCCTGTGTGTTTCTAGGGCTTTTATTTCAGTCTGTTTATATTCAGATATTTTATCCTGCTTTTTTCTCCCTTCCCAACAGCCCCTCTTAGATCTCACCTCTCTCTACCTTTCTCATTTATCTGAGAAAACAAAGGGAATTTTTTCTTTTTTTTTTTTTTTTATCTTTGTAAGTTTGTTTGCAACAGATCTAATTGCTTCTAAGGTCCTCAATAACGCATTTTGCTCTGAATATCCTATGCCCACCCATATTTGCCTTCAAGCCAGACTCTTGTTGCTATTACTGGCTTCACCAGAATCACACAGATGATACTTTTTAAACTGGGATTTTGTAATTAATTCTGTTGCTAACCCACCAAAAAGAAGAGATCTCATTTAACCTGTTTTATTTCCACTGTACTTGCAATGACAACTTAAATTAAAAATTGTGCATTTGTCCACTAATCTGTGGACAAAAAAACCTGGACAAAACCTCCACAACCTGGACACACAAAAAAATTTAGGCATGTAATTCAGTGAAATCAGTGGTGTTTACACATAACTCTTACTGTCAAGGCTTTAACCAACACCACAAGCAAACATAATTGAAAACACAACTGGGGAAAGTCATTAAGGAGCTGAATCTTTTATGCAAAGATATTTGGAAAAGTAGAACATCAATTTAATGGATGTTGTAATTGGCGCCACTTCCTGCTAAGAGTATATTGGAAAGTTATACCTACCTGTTAGGTTGTACTGATATTGGAAGCAATTTTGGTTAAGAATACATGGCTTCATTTGTGAATCTTCAGGGCAGGGCTTTGTATTGACAGAAGACCTTAGCACTTGTCGAGTTCGGGTTTGCATAATATTTGGATCACACACCTATATTCAAAAATGATGGACAGGACAAGAGACCCTAGTAAATCATACAGACACCAACTGCCTGGGGTTGTTACATGCACATCCACGGCCATACCGAGCTACACTCTAATCACACTTCTGTTCTAAAGATACTTAAAAGCATATTAAGGAAAAGAAATGTGGTTCAAAGGTAAGCATCCAATAGCACTAGAAGTCATCTTTTGTCCACCCTGATTCAGTTATTTTAGGCACTCCTATACTACATATGTCCAACAGGATAAAGACTGTGCCATTTTGCTGTGCTCTACTTTCCACTTCTTTCCAAGACTTGTAGTAAAATGCCATAGTATGGAATAATGGGACAGGATTTCTGGCACAATTAATGTATTTTTAAGTAATAACTGATGTTACAGCAAACTGTTTATTTCTAGGAAGGACATTTGTAATTGCGTATCAGCTACGGTGCTTACAACAAGATAGGGTGACTCTTCAAAGTATGTGATACAAATACTGATGTCCCACTGTCTATAAACCATTTTCATATGAATATGAACTAACTGAGGCTGGTTTTCATTTGTGTTTGTATATCACAGGCACAAAAATTGTTTTCAGTAGGCCCCCATGCTCACTCAGCATTGTGGCATGGGGCTGTTTTCCTTTCCATTTCACTGCAGACAACAACAGTGACCAAATGTTTTCAGCCTTGCAAGAAACATCTCTCAAATAGAATAGAACATATATTTCACATAGAAGAAAGCATCTCTCCATCCCCACAAATCCCCTCCTGCAGCACTGGAGATCTCTTCTCTGTGGATGTCACATGGAGGCGTCACCTGGCTCTGCCTCCACCTTTCTTAAGTTTTTCCCTTCATTCAGGGCTATAGCATAAGCACTGGCTGGACCATGGGGAACACGGTGCCCCTGCAGTGCCCCAATCCTGGCTGTCAAATCCACATCTCATGCCAAGGGGAATTATTTCAGGAGGAAGGAGTCACAGCGCCAAAAATTAAACGCCTGTGACACCAGGCAAAGCTAAAGTGAAGAGCACTAAGGATTGCTGCTCTGTCTCATTAAACAAAATCACAAAAAAAAAAAAAGTCTAAATAAGCTTATTCTGAAACTCAGGTGATTACGGGAACATGTAATATACATTTCAGCTGCAAGGCTGGGATAGAAAAGCAGCCCCAAGGGCAGGGGCCCTGACCTGCTGAAACTCTGGCAGAGTTTTCCCACAATCTAATATAGAGCAGGAATGGGTGTGTGAAAATGGTTGCAGCAAACCTAATGGTAATAAATCCCTATTAAAGGTATTCACAGCCATTTACTGAACAAGATGACCTATTTAATTCCTAACAGTCTCTCAAAAGGACTAAAGATTGCTCAGGAACAGAAAAGAAAGCGAAAAGACAAATGCATATAGAAATACGTTTTCATAAATGCTTGGGAATTTAAAACATGATTTTTCTATAGAGTACTTCAATTACAAAAAAATGACTAACAGTTTAAAACCACAGGCTTATTATCATGCAATGAACTGTCTGCAAACACTGAACCCTGCACAGGTGAAAGTATGGATAATTCCTGTATTGTGAATATTAAAGAGAAATGTAATGGTGATGCAGCATAAATCTAGATCTCAGACTGCTGTAAACTGGATGAGTTGCACAGATGATAGCATAACAAAACAAAATAAATATTAGGACAAATAGGAAAAAAGTCTGGTCTGTTCTTAAAATACATTGTCGGGGCCTATTTTCCTTATATTTACACTGTGTGAAGGAAATTCTATTATGTCCTTATTGTTGACACAGATCTTGTCAAATCACTTTAAATGGTAATCTTATTTGAATATCCATGGTCATGTAAAATACACAATTATTCTTAATTGTCTGAAAATTAAACCTATGCTAAGTGTTTACCAATAGTTTACTGCCTTTTCCACAACTAATCTGATTGTTCATCCTCACGACGCACACTAATAACTTAAATGATTTACCAAACAAAACAAACTAAAAAAATCAGAGAAGATATTTCAGCAGCTACTCCTAATGTTTCTCTGCATTATGTTACCAAAACGAAAAAAATCAATGAGTGCTGCGAAAGAAGTTAAGTCTGTGCCCTCTCAGAAAAACCTGCTTCTGCTCCTCTCAAAATAAGAACCTACAGACAGAAAATATGCATCATTTGTAGATAAGTAACTTCTTTTAATAAAATAGTATTTTTTCCCCTGTCTTGCACGCACCCCATTGTGCTTGATTACAGGGCATTGACGCAGCTCAGTGCTGCACATGCTGTCATACAGCCACACAGATTTCCTGGCTAACAGGACCATTTTCTCTCTCAGATGTCCTCCTGGTGGGTAGCAGACCAGTTTAACAGCCGTGACTCAAAGAGGTCAAAGTCTATCTTGTGCTTGCCAGGATCCAAATAAACGACGGGTTTACTGCAGCTCTGAAGCTGGCGTTCTCACTGCGCTGATGAGCCATGTTGTTCAGAAGCCAGAGCTTGTGCGATAAGCTCCCCACCTTTACCAGTTTTGAATAATAAAGAATCTCTGTAGGAAAAGTGTTCATTTAATCAAGCTGAGTACATGGGAAACATGCAAAAATTCAAAGTCGGCAAACTGTAACTAATATCCTGTAATATTATTTGTTGAATTTCTCTTTACGTCAATTGAGAAGTCAATTTAGTTTTATAATTGATTTTCTGGCCTTACTCTTTCAAGTTAACTATGTAAAAAATTGAGCCAAATACATATGGAACTGAATAAGCGGCAGGAGGGAATGACTTGCAAAGAAAAAGATGAAAGCTGGGATTTTCAAAGGAGCAAGAGGGAGTCGAGTATCCAGCTACCCTGGAATCTCAATAGGCTTGGGTGCACAACTCCTCTAGGACCCCTCCAAAATCCCCAGCTGGAAAAATTAAATATATACAACATGGCAAAGGTTGAGGAATGGCTTGGCAGACTCAAAGTCATTAGGGAATGTGAAAAGTCATTAGGGAATGTGAACAGTGAAAGGTAAAGAAGAGGGATTGTTTCCAGTGGGGAGATGCTGAGAGTATTAACTAGCAATAACAAAAAGAAGTGTGTAAGCTGCATAGCAGGAGGAAGATATTATGTCACCACTGTCACCACTGCCATCACTACCAATGGTACGTCCTAAATTTGGAACTTAAAAACTACTGAAAGAAAAACCAATCACCCTCAATGGCAAATTACATTTTTAGGAGGTGGGACAGAAAGAGCAGTCAGTAATATTACAGAAAAAGCCTCAAAACAAAGAAAAATTACTCGAGTAATTAAAGTAAGAAATTATCACATAATTAATTAAGATTTGGGCAGGATTATGGAAAGGGTTGATTCTGAACATTCTCACAAATGAAGAAAATGACAAAAACAACTTGACTGTTCCAACCCTCTTCCATATGAAACAGTGAAGATGCCATTCAGATACACGGATCAAGACTGGATCTGCTCTATCCCACTAGGAATCCAAGCTTCTTATCATAAGCATATGTGAATCTACAATTTTGGGGTTTTTAAATAAATAAAACCCACTGTGATTCAGCAATCCTCTACTGAGTATCTCCATTTACAACTCCTCTCTTCCCACTGAGTGGATGCTATACTTTCAAAGACATTATTTTACTTCCTACTGTTCTATTAATAACTACTACTTTCACTGATCATAGATTAAGCTTTTTTAAAATTATTTTTACATTAAGTCAGATATTACCTCCCGTAAGGTAATCACAACTGGTTTGTGCTCAGCATTAGCTGACACTTCCTCCCCAGTGGAAACACAAGGAAAGAGGCAAAGGGGCAGTCAACAACACTTTTAAGAGGTTACATACAATGGAAACATTTAATAGTGGGAGTTCAACATTGACTTTTATTTTTGAGATCATCTCTTTATGGTCATGCTACTTATTTTTATGCCTGTGGTTATAAATCCCATAAATAATTTCCATAGTTGGAGAATTTGGTATGTAACAATGGGGTAGAACTGGGCGTAACGGCAAATCTCCTTACGCAGAAACTGAAAGCCAAGGTGATGGACTTAGTTTGCAATCATTTATTAAGGTAGATTTAGGCACTGTCAAAGCGAGGCAATGGTTGAACTTAGTACAATGCAGAACCCCGTGCAGGTGCTGAAGCTCTCTCCACACACACACACAGAGCTTGCTGGTCCGTGCTGGGGTCCAGATGGAACAAGTCTTGCACAAACCTCATGTAGAGGAAAGAGAAAAAGAAGGCAGGGTGAAATTCAGCCTCTTGCTTGGGTCTCAGCTCCAGGGACATCTCCAGCAAACTGCAGTAAGAGCAACTCTGGAGACTCAGCACCTTCACCTGATCTTTCCAGGAAATTGAGGCTCTGTCAGAGGGCTACCAGGAAGGACAAGTATTTCTTGCTGCAACCTGGGGACCATCAGAGTTTAGTGCCTGCTTAGCAAGTGGAAAACCTTTGTCCAATTTCTGCCTCTATTCTGGGCAACTGAAACCCACTTCTACCACCATCCAGACTAGAAATAGATTAAAGATTTATGGATCAAAGGAAGACAATGAATATGGGTGCCAACTGGCCATGAATATGAAAGGAAAAAAGTCCTAAGAAATGAAAGTAGCTGTGATGCACAAAGATAGAAGGTCTGAGGCCTGGAGAACTCTATGTACCTTTAAGGTTAGGTGCCAACTCATTTTGGCAGTTAAGTTTTACAGACTATGTTGGATTTAGTCCAGGTTCCTTCCTGATGACTGTAAGCAATGGAGTGTATAATTCAGACATGTGCATCCTTTGGAATTGGTGATAGGAATGGCATTAATTACTGGATGGAAGTAATAACAGGGACCTAATTCAGGTCACACATTAATAGCCTACAGCAGTAGGATGTCATATGCAGACACAGTAAGTTTCTTTATGGGTATAACTATACTGTCTCAGCCTTCTTTATTGTATTAAATCACACCATTTCCACTATCCTTTTCTATGATGTGTGAAAAAGTTGAGCTAGAGCCAGAGATCTATAAGCCAGATTATATAAACCACTACAGAAACAAAATATTCAGATTAAATGAGAGGTACATAAAATGTTAAGGTAGGAACAAATCAAGAGTTTTTCCCAAAGGACCATTTAGGAATTATAAAAGCCATCATCTTGATTCTATGGAGGATTTTTTTGGCACTATTAACTACTGCATTTTTTAATATTTCTTTTAGCCAATCACATTTTTCCACCACGGCCACCTGTCACTACTTTAAGCTAACATAAAAAACAAGGGACACAAACATACACAAAGGATGTACCCAGCCTTTGCTCCAGGCAATAACAGAACAGACAAAAGCACAGAAAGTTTGTTCTGGAAGACAAGGATATTACACAAAATAAAACGAGGTTATGAATGCTAAATTCCAGAGTAAGAGCTGTTACCATATCACACATTAATATACGCTATTAGATCTTCTTTGTGATGGATTTTAAAAGCTGTCCATTGATCTAGGCTTTCATATGCATCATAACTGTACAGTACAAAGGTTGTAACCCATTAGAGAGCTCTTTAAGCTGTTTAATTTATCAAACAGCTTGTATAATGCATACTGCACTATAAATAGCTGGCCACATTATATTTAACTGGCTATTCATACGGAAACATACAACCTCAAACTAAGGTAAATGCATTGGCAGCAACAGGATTTGACTATTTTTAACAGTGCAATGAACCGTTATATTGTTCATGCCGACGTGGATGTTTTGTAACAATTTAACAAGCCATTTACAATAACATGAGCAGTCTTTCGAAATGAAAACGCATTTGCATAAATTTTCCTTTTGAGATGCATCTAGGTTCTGAAACGGTATCTGCCTCCATATATAACCATTGCTTTTTAAAAAACTATTCTTAATTACGATGGATAAAAATAAAAAATCTAAAAAATACACCAGTATTTATAAAGCTATTTAAAAAACCCCAAAACATCACAACTACGCATAAGGAGCAGTGCATGTTCTTCCAAAAAGCCTTGGACCAGCATAATTCTCATGCTTGACCTGAATAAATTATCTCTTGGGCTAGAAATACAACTCTGTGGCAGCTTCATTCTTCAATCCAGCCTCCATACTGCAGGTCCTCTGCCAAGCCCACACATAAAGGTACTAGCCATGATGAAGACTTTGGTAACTCACACAGCGAGCCCCAGCATCTACAGAAGTCCACAATTTCTCTTCCAGCTGTCATTTCCAAACTGTAATGACTCCGACTCGCATCTACAATGAAGGTCACCACAAAACCTGAGAGTTAGCTCTATTGCCTGGTGCCGCTTTTTAATATGGGCCATTGTTGCAATATTACACACCCCCCACCACTGCAGATTCAAGAGAATAATAACTCAGTTGTTGCAAGTCCTGAGCATTGTACATCACTATTGATCCATGAGGAAAATGCTCTCTGAAACAGACACAGCTGTTCTCACTCACTAGACATGTAACCTCCTATAATTAACTAATTTCAGACCTCTTGGAATTAGCTGCTAGAAATGCCAACAGCTGAGGCAAACAAGGAGGCCACTCTGATCGGCTACGGAGGCTGCGACAGCTATCCACACGACAGAGAGCTAACAAAATAAATTTGAGGTAATTATTTCAGGGACTTGTAGCACAACTTGCATATTAACTCTTTTTAAGAATGCTTTGATGAATTCAACTGAAGTCAATTAATTACATTTCCAAGTCAGATGAATACAAAGTCGAGACACTGCAGGAAGTGCATGTTATTCGATCACTGAATATGTAACAGAGACGGTAGCATTTTGGTTTCCAGATTGTTTAGCTGAGTCTTTGAGCAATCAAGTGATGATGTCTGACTGAACACGCTATTGTAGCTGGAACGAATACGAAATCTCTGAAGCAAAATGCAAGTCAATCCAATTTGCTTATATTTTTTTTTTTCTAACTAGCAAGCTTCAAACTGTTAGTTTAAATGGCTTTAAAGCCTTGATATTTAAGTTATGTGGATGTTACTTAGCGACAAAGAAGAAAACTTTATGAGCCGAAAAATAGTCTTCAATCAGAGGGAAAACTATTCTGAATTTACTTCTCACAATAGAGAATGTAGAATAATAGGGAAGCTTTAAATCAGTAATTATGAGTTTCCAGAATCCAGTAAAGAGACAAAACCTCAAAAATAACATCAAAGTATTACATTTCAGACAGCTGCACTTCTGGGTGACCGCAAAGTGGCATTAGAGGACATATTAAAATTTAGCTTTGTGTAGCAGTGTTAAATAGCACTATAATCAAGATGCAAAAATTGCAATTCAGATGGAAAATACACATATAAGAACTGTGGGAACATCTTAAATTACAAAAGACCACCCTAGAAACATAAATATTTAAAAGCAAAAGGGAAATGCAGCCAAAAAAGGTAGAACATATACAATGTTTTAGCAAAAAAGAGTATTGAAGAAAATATTTCCTATTGATAAAGAAGTTGCCACCTTCATGACTCATTGATTTCAACACGATTCAAGATCATTTACTATCCTGAAAGTCAAAAATTCACATGGGAAGAGTATTGCTACAAGATAAAACCAAATAATACCCTAGAAAGTATCCAGAGTACAATGACATATTGACAAAAGGTACACTGGATAATCTAAAGGCCTTTCTTTATTCAGCTGATAAGAGTTAGTTATTCTGCTATCAGGATGAATTTATTATCAACGTTATAAAATGTGAGTAGAACACCAAAGCAACTGGAAAAGAATTCTCACCTGACCAAAATCTTAGGTAAATATCTCAAATCAAAGAGCTACTATAGCAAAGATGAGGCTGAAATTGCGATTGTTCATTTCTTACAAAGTAGAATTTGTCAAGTTTCATAAATCCTCTTTATCTCCAGCAAGCCAAACACGACCAGAGATACAGGAAGATTTCCCAGAATGCTCTTTGGCAGCACCTCACAAGAGTACTATGACTAAAAGAGTGCCAACTATTTTGATGTGAAATGTAAATGTGCTTGAAAAAGAGCCGCCAGGATGTACAGTTTTGTTTTTTTCACTGCAATATGATGTGATCCTTCAAATTTTTTTTAATTACTTGCGGAAGAGAAAGGAGCTTTACTTAGAAAATGGATTTTTTTGGTGTATATTCAAAAAGGATTTGATGCATCCTTGGAAGACAGGCATTTACTTCCATTTTGGCATGAAACAGAAACCATGCATAACTATACCAGCTATTGAGCAAAATTCCCTCAAACACAATTAAACAGACAGCCCTTACGAGCAAAAGTTTCTATGTGCGCAAACTTACCGATGTGGTTTTTGGGCCCGAAGACATTTGATGCAGGGCTGGAAGCACAACAGGTCTGACCAAAAGAGATTCAGGTCCAGATGCAGACTCCTATATTTGGGTGTCTATACGCAGGGTGTCTACGCAAGATCCAGACCCAAGCTCCCACTTGCAACCAGTGGAGCCTCTTCAACTGATTGTACACAGCTCTTCCCTGACAGACAAAAGGGGATCCTCCATAGGCCCCATTGCCTTTGTAACTCCATTTTTCATGTCCACCAGCTTGTGGCCATTCTCAGTGACCACCTTTCCTCAGAAGATGGAGGGTTGCATTAATTACCCTGCTGCTGGCAATGCCTCCCTCCTGGCCACCGTGTTTCTCTCAGTGGGGCCCATTGCACCGGTACCCCCACACACGCTGAAGATACACCACTGTCATGGTGCAGCCATTCTGCTCTGACAGCAAGCCCAGCACTTGCCTTGGAGATGTTAAGCATGTGCCCTCCTGGGAGAGACTGTGCTGTGTGGTCTGGTCCTCTCTCAAAACCAAACAGAAATAGCAAAGTAGCTATAAAAGGGAGACAGCGCTGCTGTAAACTCGTCAAAGGGAGGGTTTTATCTGTCCATAAAACTTCAAGCTGTTTATTGCCTCGTATCTGGGCAGAACTATTTAAACACATGCTCCATGAGCACACAGTCATCTCAGTTTCACAACAAAGCCTTGCAGAACAGCTTGTGAAAACATATTGTTCAGTTAATTGCATTGGCATACAGATGCCCTCACATTTATGAATTAACATCTACTGTGGCAAAAGGATGTACAAGGAGACACAGGGACTGTGGCACTGAGTCCTGCAACTGCAAAGAACTACGCTGCCTGATGGAGTGCAGCCCACAAGCTCTGGGCATAGCTTTCCTGCTTCTGTGGGACAGAGGCTTCACCATTGCCAAAAAGGTGCCTTAAGGCAAAAACTCAGGGTGTCTGCAGGATATCAGGGTGCTTAAAGCTTCAAGCAGTCCTTTGTAACCAGCTGATTGCCACCAAGGCACCTGAAAAATACCCAATGGCCTTGAAGATCTCTGCATTAGTTTACTGCATGCTAAAAGGAAGAAAATCTCTCTCTGAAAAAAAAGGCAACAGCAAAGAAACAGCCCAACCAAGTACCCAAGACTCTGTATCGGTTGCAAGAGAGTTATACTTCATCAAAGCTATGCTGCTCAGGAGGAGGCGAATGCAGGAAATGAAACACAAGATTTTATCTGACATGTTCTTACTGAGTATATTGATACGCTACACAAAATATTATGGAAGGAAATTACCTGTGTCAGCAGTAGTATAAATACCTGTCCAATAACCACTCAGACTTTTGATAACGGCCCTGTTAACACAGGGGCAATGTATATATGTTTGTCACTTAAATACATCAAGCAAGTCTATTAAAAAAAAAAACCAAAAACAAAACCAAGATTAAACCTGGCATCTATTTCAACACTGATCAGACAGAAACAATAGGTTTGAAATTACATGCTTTGAGGCCAGAGAGTTTTCACAGGACAGAATTTGCAGCTTCGTTCCATCTTGCACTTAGGAAAACACAGAGCACTTGGCAGTGGCTTGAATCCCTGCATAATTCACAAAGTTTAGAGTATTTAGTGACATGACAAATTGTTCAGGCATCTTGCTGCCATGCCCTTCTGTCGCTGCTGCCTCAAATCTTCCCTCAAGGTTTTGAGGAGGAGGAGGAGACATTGGACAGAAATAGTGTGTTAGGAAGGGAGAGCTGTCATTCCCTCAGGCCTAAGACCTGTCCAGAGGAGTGCCACCACCACGGTTTACCAGCAGGCTGTTATGGCAGTCATGTGTCACTCACAGAGCTCTCCCCTGCAAATATTTCCTAACACAGACAGCCCTTACTGCAGCTAGAGCACTGGTCCCTTCACCAGCTGTACTTGCGTGGGTCCTTTCCCACAGACCAAGCGGAAGGATGTGTTGAATCAGCTGTCACAGTAATAACTATGGGTTTTACTAACTAATTTTCTATAACTCAGTCTCTGTAGAAATATAAATATCTCAAGATTCAACTGTGCTGGCAGTATCCATCAAGCCTGATTTCCCTCAGAAAATAATCTACTTTGTTAGAAAATAACTATCTCATGAAATGGTCGAAGGACAGAGAAGATGGATACGTGAGGAACATTGCCACAATGACACGAGGAGGAGAACCTACCTGAGGACACGTGCTCCACTGGCCCCAGTCAGACAGCGCACACTCACTGGGACAGTACAAGCTGCATTTCTGCATCATATCTGGGATTTCAGCCTGATTACAGAGTGCATTGGGTACAGTCTCCCCTCCGTGCTCCTCAACAGTACTCACACACCTACAGAGAAAACAAGACATTTTCATTAGAGGATCATCAGTGTACTGCAGGAGTGATGGATATCAACAGGTCTGCTTGACCCCACTATATGTGGGATGCTATATATAACACAATAGCTATATGCAGCATGGCTGATCTCAAAGCAGAATTAATCATGTTAATGCAAATCAAAACCAGCTACACACACAACGTGCTTTTGTTACTCACACATTTCAATAACTACTTTAAATAAATATTTCAAGCTTCATACGGAGGGATTTTAACTTTGATCAGCTGACAGATGAGAGAATAGAAAATTACAACCAGCAAGAACAGACCTTTGTGCTCCTGCTAGTAACACAGGAACATTTGGAAATAACTCAGCATTTCCCCATGCCTAGGGAATGAATACTTACTAATAATGAACGCCAGTCCAGTGTGTGCAGTGCCATTACCTGGGGAAAATGTTAGCAAATCAGAATATGGAGGCTTTGCACCTCAAGGGGCTTTATGTACATATGGCATTTAGGTCGAAGAATTCTAATTTAAACATCATGCCTTCTTCCTGAAAGATGTCTTGATCATAACACAAGGCTTTTCCTGTAAACCACTGCACATAAATGAGTGTTTATTTTAATTTGAAATACATTGGACTCAGCAACATACTCACTGTCAGATGGCCAGGTATTGCAGCTGTATGCAAATATGCATCACCTCTTTTTAATCTGGAGTACCTGTGCTTTTGACTTCACGCACCTGACTTTCCTCGTTTGTATTCCTTCTCCACAGTGGAGGGAGTTTTGTTCACTGTTGATTTTGCACGGAGACCATGGTTCTACTACCCAAGAATACTGATTGCACTCGCTGTAGCATGGGACTGCCTCGTACACCTGCCAGAAGAAAGAATCAAAATTGTTCATTTGAACTATCCAAGTTGGCAGCTCTGCAGAAATGCCTCAGCCAAACCCAGGGAAGAGGACACTGAAAAATATCCCAGCTTATGCTCCTCATGCTAAGGGTGTTGTAATAACTTTAAGTTCATTTATTCATTATTGACTTGCCAAGGGATTTTTAAGTATATAATAAACAGTAGTATGCATGCAGCATCTTAGGAAACAGGATAAATAACAGCTATTTCCTACAGCCAGAAGAAGAACTCCATTAGAATTTAATTTGCTCTGACTGCTCTCGCTATAATCTATCACACGCCATTCACCGGGACTGTATATATTGCATCCTTTTCTGTTTCAGAAGGTACAAACTTAAAATCAGCACTCATTTACCTTTGCTTCTAACATATCATTGTAAGTCATCTACCGTAAAAGAATGAAATTTCATGCGTCCTACAAATTTCATTTTTATACACAAAAACTGTAAATGCTTTTTTCCCTGCAAGTAACTTATCTCTAACACACCTCCTAATCAAACACGACTGCGTATTCACCTGTACTATGGTATCTATGAAGAGAGGAAAATACAGGCAAAAGCTTGCTAAACATTTTTAAAAGCTGCCAGATATTCAGGTTTTTAGAAGCAGCACACTGAAATACAGTACTTTAAGAGATTTTTAGGTTTAAACAAATGAATGCATCAATAGTTCCATTACAGTAACGAATAAAAGTTATTTATTTTGAATCTGGTTTCTCTGCTGAAGTTTTCCCTCTTGCTTCGTATGAAGCACAACGCGCTGCCCTGGAAAAACACATCACTCCTAAAATTTCTTCTTCCAAATCTCTTAAGCCTTGCTGCTGTGTAGCCGTTCAGTTCTCACCATTAAAACAAGTGTAAATCATTAGCCTTCCTCCAACTACTGCTCCCCCCCACCAAAAAAAAACAAAAACAAAACAACAACTCAGCCACAGTTTTAATAATGTATACCTTCACTTTAAAATAGCAGATTATGACTATGTATGTTGTGGCCACAATAATAAAAAAAAAAAACCACCTTATTTGCAACATTTTGGAGGTGCAGGGACAAGGAGATCAAGATACTAGTCTGAAAACAAAACCAGTGCATCATGAGAAAATTACTTTCATATCAAATGAAAAGAAGATAAATTGCTAAAGAAAACCCCTCAGGAACAGAAAATGTCAGAAACTAATTTTAACTGTGGGTCTGTCTATGCATTGTGCATAGGTTTAGCGGAGAAGAAAGAGTAAAGGAAGTTGAAAAGTGCAAAATACATGAAGGAGAAAAGAAAGGAAAGAGACAGACAGAAGTGGGGACTGGTGGGGACAAGCATGGCATGAACTAGTGACAGCATCAAATTTCATGCAGAGGAAGGGGAAAGGGATGGGAACAAAGGGGGCAAAGGGTACGATTAGTACCATTTTTCCTACATATTATTAAGCACAAATCCTTTTTCATGGTCTGTGCACAAATAACTCAAGAGAACGTGCAGAATTTATTAGAACTACTACATCAGGGATGAAATACACACAGTGATAATGTTTGGTATGACAACCAAACACCTTGCAGCCTTTTGGGGGAGTGCAGGAGGTGGGCGGCATTTCCAGCTTTCACTGGGCTTGCTCAAAGGTTTTTGAGAGATCACAGTGCCCCTCAATCACTCGCTATGGGCTAACGATTTTGGCACGGCAAGGCGGTGGTATATGGCCTAACTATATGATATATAGGTATCTATGTGTAGTACAAATGGCACATAGTTTCCTAGACTGAGCAAGCGGCACCCCAAGTGCCACCAATTAGCCGTGGAGCCATGCTCATTAACATTAACTGGTGTACACTAGCGCAAAGAGAGGAAGCACCCACTGAGCGGGACCTGTGCGCGAGAGCAGCAGGTGGGGAGCCCACAGGCGCGGGGGGACACAGCAGCACGCAGCCCAGCGCAAAGCCACCCTCCCACCCCAGCCAGCCTGTCACCTCCAGGGAGTTCCTGACTCCTGCACACACTGGGGAGAGTAACAATCCCTCTTCAGGCACTGCAAAGCCTTCGCATTCCCCAGAGGCAGCCAGGAAATGGATGTAGAGAGACAGGGAGTATTTATTAGTTTCTCTGCTCCACGGGGCGTTAAGGAAAAACTACACTCTGCCTATGTTGTCTGACAAAACATACTGCTGTCTGCAGGAGACGATTAGTTGAAGAGGGAAAAGTGTGCTTTAGGTGTGATCAGAGTTTCCCTCCTCACGGAAGGGAGGCAAAATCAAGAGAGACTGAAGTGCCAAACGGTGAGAACTGGCTGCTGGCAGGCAGGGGACCTGCAGCCCAGGGGTAGACGTCTCACTGGGCAGTGTTAAAGGAGGTAAAACTTACTTATTAATAAGACTATTAAGAGCTGGATGGGTGCCTGCTCCTGCTCTTTAGACTTTTGGAGAGAAAGACAAGGTTGGGAGAGGCCAAGAGGTGACAACACGTGTGCTGCCCGCATGTCTCTGCAAACACAGCGGGGCAGCTGGGGCAGGCCCAGCACAAACAGTGGCTTTTGGGATTTAAGATTCTTCTCCTTCCTTGCTCTAATTAACAACACTTCCTCAGGGTTAGAGGATATTGCTGTGAACCCTGCAGGTCACAACACGAGCCCTGCCAGCCTTCCAGCACTCATCCCACCGCCTGCCGCCAGCAGCCTCTGCCCCTCGCTTGGGCGAGACCAAGCACTTGGAAAGCCCGGCTCGTCTCAGTGAGCCCTGAGTTAAAATCTGTTAAACCTCAGACCTCTCCAAAACAACAAAGCCCACCTGTAGATAGCAGTAGAGGCCTAACATCAGGAATTGACCACAACTGCATTTTGGTGGTCAAAACCTTCTGCGGCATTTACCTGATGTGATTTCTGTGTAAGAAAACTAGCAGGGTTTAGGCTGGGCTGGGATGCCACACGAACTAAAATGTATCCGAGGAAACACGTGAGGACAAAATAGATCCCAGATGCAGTGACACAAATACATGTGATATGAAGTGCTACTTCAGATGAGCTCTTTCAAGAGCAGGCAGGATGGCAATAATAAAACCAGTTAATAGAGCATTTCTATTCTGCTGTCTAATCATGTCAAGCTGGTACAATTACATGTGGAGCCCCATCAGCTCTCCTTCTCTGACAGACAGACAAGACATCCCACTCTGCGAGGGAGGGCACACAGCACTGGCCATGCCATTCCTGCAGAACCCTAACACCTGGGCAGTCTGCTCCTGACCTGTCCTGTACTTTCGAATCGGTCAGGATTCCCAGGTTATTCTCACCACCAAAACCCCAAAACATAATTGTTACAAATAACCCGTTTTCTGAAGTTACTGTGCTGACACTACTGCATGTCCCATCTGTGGACACCTCTCTCCTCTGCCCCGCGTCAGCACAGAGCAGTGTCGCCCCTGAGTACCTCTGAGACACACCAAGGTGTAAATAACCACCACGTGTCATTGGGAGGGACAGATTTCTTGAGAGCAAGTTACAACGTGTATCGGTAGACTCTGCTACACTTTTAAATGGGAGTCTCAAAGCAATGTGATATTTCCATGGGTATGTGGGTATGTGTTTTGGAAGCTGTGAATATAATTCATGACTATCTTTGCATTTAAAACCACTGTGATGTGGCATGTGATCCTCTCTTCCATGGGACAATGTTTTCCTCCTGTTTCTCTCTCCTGGATTGCCATCATTTCTTTTCCATCACTTCAAATTCCTCTTTTTTTTTTTTTTTTTTGTATTTGAAAAAAACCCAACAAACCTTAAAGGCTTTCATTCCTATCTTTTGCTAACAGCTGTGGTACTGAAGGAGGTCAAACAGACGATGCTCTTGATTTTGCGTTTTCAAAGGATTTTGGCTAAGCCTTGCTGTTCTTTGGGTCCCACCAACCAGAGGAACCTGGGATCACTTCCCACCTCCTGGGTCCAAGGGAACACCCTGTCCCGACCCTGAACAGAGGCTGGGATGGGATATGACGTCCTCACTCCTCACCCAACCCAGGGACCCAAAGTGCCTGAGCCTGGAGGGGATTGGGATGTGCTTCCACAGATCCCTGGCTGCAACACAGAGTGTATCCAAGCTTCAAATTTGACACAGTCTCCGTATCCTGGCCCAGATCACATCTGCCATCTGCTATTTCTGCTGCAGACACAGACATCTCTTGTCCAACTACACCACTTCTCTCCCCAAGACAACAGTTTCTTTGAAAATAATCTGATTAATGCTCACCTTTCTGCAAATTTATGCAAACACACTATGACAGCGCATTTACAAAACCCTTCAGACTGAGAGACCCAACACATGTACAGAGCTGTACTACCACAATCCATCTCCTGAAGGGCAGAAACTAAATGAAGACCATGCAATGGGAACAGAGGCCCGTTGTTCTGCACAGCTCAGGTGGGAAAAAGATGCTGGAAGCTGCAGACACCTGACCTGGGCGGAGCTGCAGAGCTCAGCACCCAGGGGACCAGCCTGGCTCCATCCCTCAGTGCCTCAACTTTAATTCTTTAAAGAAATAAACACAGTCAGAATACTTTCAGCATTTTAGGAAATTAACTGATTTCCTCAATTTTTATTCATATTCACATCCTGGGTTTTGGTTTCAATGAATCAAGGGGTGAAATGATGCCTGACTGAAGTCAATGGGAGTTTTGCCACTGACTTTCATAGGATCAATGTATCACTCTTTGTAGCCATAATTTAACCCAAAATACATTAACATCTGAATCTTAAAATCAAGTTGATGGGCACATTTTTAAATAAATGAAAGGAAAGAAGGACAAAAAGCTACTTTTTAAGAGACAAACTGCTACAGGCTTGCCCTAATAGGGGAAGCCAGTTCCCATTCACTCCAATGCAAAACCTAAGTCCTTGCTAAAGTATCTTGATGTCAACAGTTACTTCAACAGGATATAGAAACTTTAGTCTATTTATTTTCTCTTTTAATAGCTGATACTTGCCTTTTAATGAACAGTCCAAATGTCTAACCACCAGAGAGCTTTTATGTGATTTATAATGTTCTGTAACATTTATTTAAATGTAGGTCAGGAAAAATACTGACTTTGCAAAGGACATACAGAAAATAAGTGCACTTGCTCAAGTGATGTGATTCATAGAAAGAAATTCATACCTATACTTCAGGTAGCTTCTCTGATGACCACCTGCAGAGTAAACTAGAATGAAGTTCAACGCTTCTGAAAATCATAGTGACTTCATATTTCAGTGAACATCAAGATTTATTGTTCCTCAAGGTAAATATTGACTTTGGTTTTCCCTCAGTCGATATTTTAGCTTTCAAGACAGTAAATCTTGGTGTTCACCTCAACTAAAGTCAATATCTGCTTATTATATTAGAACAACCAAACTGATCACTGTAGCAGTTGCCTGAGACCCTGAGGAAAACCTCCACGCAATTCATTTCTAATAAAAATGGGCTAAATTCATTGCTAACTTAAGTCCATTTCACATTAGACCTAATACATCGGAACACCCAGAACTGAAGAGATAACAACCTACTTTTAAACTATGGAGACCATCATGCATAACACTAAAGCTAGGAAAGATCTATATAGGAAAGAGAGCTGATTTGCTCTGGTTTGCAAAGACACTTGCTGGTAAGAAAATTCAAGTGCAGATATTAAAACCACTTCTACTAAGACAGGCCAGCAGCTTGCTCACTTTTAGTACTTTTTGTGTACCCACTTTTACATTCCCTGCATATCCAGGCTTCAAGAGGAGGCAGCAGTGGGATGTCACCATGCAGAAGTGGCCCTCTGCTCCTCTTAGAGCCCATAACTTTGTGAAATCTGGACCACAGCCGGCACTTCTCTTGCAACCAGCTTGACACAAATGGATCCGGAGCATGGTGGGAAATACAGCTCCAAAGATGTCCATCCACTGCAATTACCTGCAAATTTGACTTTTAAGTTGACTCCATCTAGTTCATGCAAATCTCTTTTTAGGTTGTAAGGAGCCCATACATTAACTGAGTATTTTTTATAATGCTCTAATACTGCCTTCACATTCCATTTAATCCAAACCAGATAATTTCTAATAGTAGGTTTCTTTTATTTCATTCTTTAAAACCGAATTCAAAATGGAGCACGCACTTTGTTAATTACTTAAGTGCATGTTCGATTGGGCAGATCTAAGCACGCATTTAAAAGTTTTACCAAATTAACTGTATCCGAAGGACAAGTACTTGCACATTAACAAACACATCACAGAAATGACCTCATTAAAATTTCAACATTAAATAGTCCTCTTTAAAATAAAATTGATTTTATTTCATGCTAGTTTATAGATTGATCACAATCATCAGAAATATGCTAACCACTCACCAGTATTAAAACTGATTGAACAATTCATTTTTAAGCAATTTGGATTTTGCAAATCAGCTGTTTCACTGATGAATACTTGTCTTTAGGTATTTGGATCTGCAAATAACCACCAAAATTTTAAAAATATTGCTCAAGAATGACTTGTATGACAAACATACAAAACTTTGAATAGATCAGCATGCCGTAACACTTCTGAAATTATCAGAATTCCTGAATTTTTATGCCTCTAGCAAATACCTGCACAAATATTCATGAAGCAAATGCAGCACTTCTAGTTTTCATTTACACCCAAATCAAAGGAGTTAGAGTTTTTTACCTCCTTTATGGTATGGAGAAAAGAAAATCAATTAGAGCTTCTCTAAGGTTATGAAAAGACTTCACTGGCGTTGAACTAAGTTTATAGAAAACATACACCTGCCTAAAACTTTGTAGCTGGAAAAAGGATGGGATCAGTTTTATTCTAAGTACAAAATATGAATTATGAGTCAGGGTAATAATTACTATAGCATAGACAGAAAGACGTATGAATTCCCAGCCTCTGCCCTGCGGGCAGTATAGAAGCACCTACAGGAACAGACCCTTCACCATTACTCTAAGGGACTAGCCATGGCGACAGCCTTCAAAAACACTGACAAAAAATGATTTGCACTGAGTAGGAAAGGTAAAAACAATTATCAATCCTCTGAAGTTCCTTCAGCTCTTGATTATCTATTTATAGCCCGACCCTCAAAACCACTCAACTTTAATCCTAATTTACACATGAGAAAACTGAGGATGAGGAATTAAGTAATTTATTAGACGCTGGTGAGGGAGCCCTCAGGGAGCAGGGCACTGAATCTGGAAATGCCCTATTTCTTGCACTAACTGGATGACATCTCAGTTTAAAATCAGATAGTGAAAAGTTCAGATAAAGACATTTCAGGATGAAGCCATCATAAAAAGCAGAACTGTAAAATTCTGGCTGTAAAATAAGAAAAAGAAGAGAAATTAGGAAAGCAGCAGAGTATTCTTGCTATAAAGATATCTGGATGCTCCACTTTCCCTCACCATGTCCTTTAGACACTTTTACTGTATCTAGTCTTTTGCTGGACTTTACAAAATACTCCTAGTAAATCCCTTGTTTTCTTCTAATGGATGATTAAATATGCGAAGACAGATATTGCTGTATTTCAAATTCTTAGGTGCAACAATGGAATATGCCTTGTTTAAAAATTTAATTGAAGTGAGCTCTGTCGAACCCCAGTCATTACAGCTCACACTTGTAGAACTAACATGTTGCTCATCAAGGTTTATTCATTTATATTTACTAGCGGTAAGTGTTTTATTTTCTGTAAGATTGGTGCAGGCATTAAAAACACCAAGTTGCAATACAGTAAAGCGTGAGTGCTCCTTTCTGGAGATTAAAATAAGAATTTGGCATCATTCAATGTGAGAAAATAAGGGAGAACAGGCAGCTCCTGGCCCCAAACCTGCCTCCCTGGCTTTACTCAAGGTTATACTGTCACTACAGCCTTTGAGGAGCAGAACACAGCATGGAGTATAACCTTGCAGATGTACGCAGATATTGGGTATTTATTTCCACCTGAAATACTCAGGCAAGACAATTTAGTCTCAGAGCTATACAAAAAAATTGAGATGTTGAAGTGTGCGTGAGGGATATGTGAATACAATCACAAATGACCAGTTCCTGTGTATTTTATTTTATTTTATTTTATTTTATTTTTTATTATTATTATTTGGTTTTTATTTTATTTTTTAATTATGTTTCTTCACTATCAAGAAAATATTGACTCTAGGCAAGAAATTAACAAATGCCATTTTACTATGTTGTCAAGTATGGGGGTCTAAAGCAAGGCAGAAACTCGTTAGTGAGAGTTCGGTGCATTTTTGCTGATTCCAGAAGCTGTAGGTGCTGTAGCTTCTGCCGTCTCCCTGTCACAAAGCTAGGCAAGCATAGCAAATTTAAGTAGATATAAATAAATCAATGTCCCATGTTTCTGAAACAGCATATTTTGCTGCAGCTGAAGGATAGTTTCAGGAGTAACAAATAAATGTGGCACCTCACTGGATGAATCTGTTATGCAGTAATAATGCTGGATCCAGTTTTAAAGAGGAAGGGGAAAAAAGCTGATTGATGAAGAACAACATCTTAGCCCCTTTTTACTAAATGAGAACAATAAGATAAGATGAAGACAGATTGCAACACCAACCTGAGCCTTTGTAGATGTCCATGTTAGCAGGGCATGACAAGCAGAAAGGAAAGAAAATTATATATTCATTAGTTTCACTGCTGCTTGATAATATTGAGAAGAAAAAAAAAAAAAGGCAGAAAATCTGCTTAAAATAAAATTGCCACAATGTAAGATTGCATTGAATTCTTCGATTTCCCCATCTTTCAAAAAAAAACCAACAAACCAACCCTCAAGCAGAAATCACACGTTTATTTGTGAGTGAATGAAAAGCACAACTATGCTGAAGAACAAAGCAAAGTTCATTCAGCTTCATCCAGCAATCCTCTGGATTTCATAAGCGTGTCTCACGATCAAAGTCTTAGGATAATAAAAAAAAAAAATCAAAAAATCTGTGAAGCTTAACCTAAAATCTGGTAAGAAGCCCCACAATTACGGAATATCAATCACAACAGATATGAAAGGCTTTCAGACATTCAAATTTTAATTGGGTGGCACTGTCTTTAGTGAAGCCTGGAGATGACATGCAGAAGGCATGCCAGGTGGCTCGCAGCCAGGTAGCCTTTATCAGGTGGGATCCGATCTCCATGAACACCATCAATAACTCAAAGTAGATTTCATTATGGAAAAAATAAATGATAAAAACTCAGTAACACGGGCATACAGCACATGGACATCCTACAGACAAGCAGGGCTGTGTGGGGCAGCTGACACCGAGATCTCTGGCGGCCCACTGAATGCAGGAGCTGCACTGTTTAAGTCCGTATCAAATTGTCCTGCAGCCCACAGGCAGCCTCACTGAAACAGCGTGGGCAACATAAACATCAGCCTTCGCTAACTGGGCAGCCTGGTACTTCCACCCCTCTCACCCGACAAACACCAAGCAAAGCCCGCGCAGAGGAGCGCCAGGAATCATCTGGGCTTGGGGGACACGGGGCTCTGAGCGAGGTTGCGGCCGCCGCGGTCCTCTGCCCCGCCAAACCAAATCACAGCGTTTCAGCAGGTCAAAAACCTGTCCCGGTGGGATATGAGCAGGTGATTACAAGATCCAGAAGCCAAGTCATCTGTCACATGAAATGAAATAAATGCCGGTACTAAACACAAACAGTCCCAAAGAAGCACTTTCTTTGTAGGCATCTGTACAATAGGCAATTTAAAGAAAAAACCATCAGAGCTTACTGCTAAGTTAAAAATGATGCCTCGGAGACAAAGTTTCAGCCCTAGTCTTTCCTTTAAGAGACTTTAAATCATTTCAAGGTCTAAAACCTCCAAATTGATATTCTATCAGTTTATTTTCATGTCTTAAGCAAGAATGAATTAGCGTGGCGGAGCAGCCACACGTTTGTCCTTACGTAGTATGATCGTGGACTGACAATTTTTCCACACAGGATTTAAAATCAGTTAGCCAACAAGAACAATTTGATTGATAGCACTATAGACAAGAAATAGAAGAGCCTAGGAAGTGTCAGGCAGTTGAAAGTTATGTTTTCTGAAACTCACTTCCATGTGACTACACCAAAGGCTAGAAGCAGAGAGAACTGCAAACTGCTCCTGGGGCTTCCTGCAGTCATGGCAAGAAACAATCCAGTTTTAGGTTCCTGCAAAGCAGGAATTGAAATGCAAACCAGCTCATAACCTGATTGTTTCATTAGGATGAGACTGTCACTCTCCCCCCAGTTCGCTCAGCAGCAGGTCTGATTCCTCCCCAGCAGCATCCAGACAGAACGGATGCTCGTAGGGAGAGCAGGACAGATGCTGATGGATGAGTGATAGATCCCATAGCTTCAGAGCTCGGAAAGATCACCCACAGCCTGATTAGTAACTGGAGCTGGAAAATTTTCTTAGAAGAGCAAGTTACTGCAGAAGCCAAGATATTTGACAGCCTGTTGCATCGCATATTTGTGGTAGCTGTCTTACTGCCAAGACAGGCAGATGTTAGTACTGCGTTTAGACGCGGCGTTAGCTTGAGCGATTTTCTCTGTATAATTACAGGTAACGCAGATCTCCTAGCTGTGCTGCTGAGCGGCCAGCCTCGTGACAAGGCAGCTGAATTCACAGATTTGAAGGCAGCTACAATCACACCGCTGCACACTTAGAAATCCTGCAATCGTTACGATCTGACAGTTTTTATTGATATTTCTTATTGGCGGATCCAGACAGAAAAGATTTAGGCACAGAAGAGCTAAGTTTCCTCTCCCAAATGCATATGTTCAAGAAAAGTGATGTGCTGCAGAGAGAAACCATGCTTCTACCTGCGACTGCTCCCCAGCAAGAACATCCATATTTAATAAACTAAAGGCTCCCTTGAGCCAAAAGTTAAATTCTAGCCACCTATTTCAAACATCAGAGTGCACATACACTATCCCCTGAGCAAAAAGATAAGAGGGAAGTGCTTGCAAGCCACTACCTTACAGGATAGCTGGTGTCTCTATTCTGGATATATTTCTTTTTGCATTTCTCTTCCTTTCTTTCAGAGCAGGGAATATATATTTTCAGATTCCTACATTTCTATCATTGACCCCTATTTTGAGGTTAAATGCTTTACATGGACCTGTACAAATCCACATGAATCAATGGGAAGTCTTATACTGATTTTTACTGTTTCAGTCATGCTGTGGCAAGCAAGGAACACCTGAACGTTTATAGGTACATCGCCGAAATTTAGAAAGAAAAAAGTATTGATCACGGTGAATGTTTGCTGCAGTACCTATTTATTTAAAATGTACATCAGTAGTGTCTCTCTATATATAGCTGCTTAATGAGAAGCTATATAAAAAAAATAAATACATGTTTTTGGAATCAATCCAAACAGGAAAGACTGCATAACTCTAAATACACACATACCCATTGTCCACAAATATCAGCATCTAGCACACAGTTGTTTCCTTTCTACCTTGTTTTTAAGGAGTTTATGAGTGTCTGACTATTAGAACCTTACAAGAAAACAGAACTCCTTATTTGTTCATGTACCAGTGGGTAACATACCCCATAATAGCCACCACCAGTGCACCAAGTCCTGCTCTGTACCACTGCAGCATGCAGGAAGGGTATGTCAGGGCACGAGTGATTCAGCAGTTCTCACACCTCTGCCATTCCCCAGAGCACCACCGTCACGCATTGTGATTCTGGAAATAATGGAGTAAAAAAGGCTGTTTCCCAAACAGTAAGTAAAAGAAGAAAACAGAAAGTAAGTGCATATGGAGACTTCACAGCACAGCTGTGCTTTGCAGTTGTACACACAAACCACTCTACCTGAAACCTTTTAGAGAATTAAATAATTCAGCAGAGCAAATAGCATGTATAAATTAGAGGATACAACAATTTAAAGGTCATGCAAACAGTCTAAAAGAAAGTATTCACTCAGCCCATAGCAGATTAGAAAGAGGAAAATTAAAAGGCAAAAGCAAGAAACTGAAGTTGTATGGCAGATCTGAAAGGAACTGAAGAGTCAAAGAAATAAAGAAAAGGGAAACACCATTATCCATTGCAGGAACCACACAGAAAAAGCCCTACACTAAAACCAGGCAATTTACAATTGAGGGAATGGTAAGAAATGAAAGATCACCAAGGGTGAAGGGAAAGAAAGGTGAGACAAACTTTTTGTGATGGGCACTGGCTCAGAATGTTTGACCAACAAGGAGGGCAAACTTGAAGAGACACTTGAAATAACTTCTGGGTCAATAGGGTTATTTAGGAATGATAGAGACAAGATTGCCCAGCATCCTTCAGGAGATGCAATGTGAGAGAGCAGGAGGAGGAAAGGGGAAAACAAACAGTGAACTGCATAAGTCAGATAAACTTTTATTCTTGGAAAAATATTTTCTCACAGGCATTATCTATAAGCAGCAGAAAATAACAAGGAGATGAACAGCAGGCAGCATGGGTTTGTCAAGAACAAACTGTGTGAAATCATTCTGATGTTCTTCGGTAACAGGATAACAGATGCTGTGGATAGGGATGAAATGGCAGGTATTATGTTGACTTTAGTAAGCCTTTCACACTACCTCTCAGGCTAAGGAAATATGGTCTGGGTGAATCTAATACTTGGTGAGTACAATGTTGGAAAATCATACTCCGAATAGTTAATAGTGTAAAACCGGTAAGAAACCTCACACGTGGCTCTGCAGAGCTTTATGTTCTGTATCCAGTCACATTCCTTGTTTTCATTAATTTGGGGCTGTTGGATTGAAAATGATTCTTACTGATGCTGCCAAGGTGAGAGGAGCAGCGAGGCAATTGGAGGACAGGAAGAAAATTCAAAATGGGCTTTATGAATTGGAGAAATGGACTGAAAAAATAGGCTGAAGGAGAATTACAGAACTAAAGTGATGAGAGACCGACCAGTCGACAGCATGAATGCAGGATGAGAGACAACTGGCCCCTTAGTGGTATCACTGCCGTGGATCCAGAAATTGTACAGCCATAAAGAGAATGTGATTCAGTAATATCGTAAAAAGACAAGACAAATGTAGAGTTTGTAAAACACTGAAGTACCACTTCAGCTATGGCACGGATTCAGCTTGGGAAGCATGTCCAGGTGCATGTACCCAACTTTATGAGAAATTTGAAGGATTGAACCAACTGAGAGCCAACGGATGACACTAAGATTAATAAGACCAGAATCAAATTGCCAAGGTGAGCGGTGGCATTTCCACTGTTGCTTTACAGGTAAACACTTAAAACACCAGTATAATTAGTGACAATCTCTACGATGGCAGGTCTGTCAATGAAGCATGGTATCATTGTCAGATAAAATAGCAATACTGAATCATAAAAAGAAATAATTCTGCTTTATCATACCAGATGCAGAGTAGCAGAAAGACACCTGAGAGAGCTTTAAAGAGCTTCTTCCAGCAGCTTGAAACCGTCTATCTGCAGCATCACTGAGCTCCATGCTGGCTAATTCACTACTGCCTTGAATAAATCACAGACTGCTAGACTGTATTTTGGAAACCAGGGACTCTCTTATACCTCATACAGGAATAGGGCGGTGGAATTACCATTATATTAAATATTAGAGCACTGTTATAACACTGCCTACAGTCCTAGCTCCTCATTGTAAAAGTAACATTGATAATGACAGAGTGGCTAAAGGAAACCCAGGAAAATAATTCAGGGTTTGAAAACACTGGCCTGAAAGTAAAAAAATAAAGAAATCTACTTCTTTGGTTCAGGTGGAGGATGGGGAAGAGGACACTTGATCATTTTGGGGAATATACAGAGAGGATTTCTCTTAGAAGAACTCTTTTTAAACTAGTAGGTAAAGATGAATGTTCCCAAGGCTGAGAACTGCAGTTAGACACATTCATATTCAAGTTACAAAAAAGAGGGAACTTTTTAAGCATGAAGGAAATTAATTACTGGATCAGCTTATGCAGGGTAAATCCTCCTTCAGCCAAAGTGTGTGCCAAGGTGGGGTGCCTTTCTACAAACCTGCTCCAACTCCACAAGTAGGCAGTCAAGTAGCTTCTGCTATACAAGAGGTCAAAACAGACCATCATCATCATGGTCTACGTCTGGCCTTAGGATCTCTGAAAAAGGAACTCCTCAGAAGACTCCTAAACCACATATTAATCAGCGAGCGCCACATTTATTAACACATATAACATACTTAAAATTTAAATTGTACGTTAAAATTGAAGGGATGCCCACGTGGATTTTATGTGCATTTTGAGATTGCTAAAAAATAGTTCTACACTATAGGTCAGAAGCGCACTGGAGTTCAGCCAGTCCGTGTGTCATCCCATAAATGTTGATCCCACAAAGATGACAATACTTTATTTACTGCATCAGCTCTAGCTACTAAATTGTAACCAAGAGAGGAGCTGGAATTGAGCAGAGAGAATCCACTATTATTTAGGTCATGACGTTGCCAGTAGAATGCAGGATGGAGAAGGAAAACAAAGAAAGCAATTATTTAAATAAAGCAAACACTCTCTTGGCTTGCATCTGTTCATCAATGACTTCTGCCATTTCTCAGCTGTAACTCTGGTGTGCGTAAAATAGATGGCATACTTGGAAGTGCAAGCTGGACTCTCCTGCCTCTGGATAGAGGCTCCCAGGTCTTTGGCTTGCTTCTCAGCCAACTGCTCCTGCTGGTTTTTGTTACTAACACCCCTCGCTTAGCAATGCATCCCTCTCCCTCATGCAGGTCAGTGTGTGGTACCTGGCACACGGACAAGTATATGCATGTATGCATGGACATCACTAAGAATGAGTTGATTGACAGGAAAGTGAAAAGAGAAAAAAACCCGGAGAGAACAACCCTAATTGCATGTGAGCAAAGAAGGGCAAATATTCACCGTACAGAAATGCATTTCAATGAAAACAAGAATAAGAGGAGAACTATGGTAACAAGAAATACTGGCAGTGACACAGAAAGGGGTAAGGGCAAGGAAAAGACAAAGGAAAATACTAGAGGAAGAGGCTCACTGAGTTTTACCAACACTTGACAAAGTACAACACAAAGCAAAATAGGTCTGAGGACGGACAGAGGCACGTGGAGAGGCAATGCCAAAGTTACTTTGCAATAGGAAACACATGGAGCCCTGCAGGGCTCTAGTTTGGCTGTTTCTTTGTGATTTGGCGAATCCTCTAACAGCTTCTGATTATGTGAGACACGTGCAACAGATCAGAATACTTAGAAAAGAAGCAATGTTTAAAAGGCTGATGCTTTTATACCTATCAACTGACAGTTTAATATTGACATGAGTGCCATCGTTTGCTCTACATACGAACAATAGACAACGCTCCCATGGTTATTTTTAGCTTGTTTTACAAAGTCACTTTGGCAAATCTTTGCTTTCAGTGAGCGATGAAGGCGTCAAGAGTCAAGCTCCATTCTCTTTCTATCAAAGCCTCTCCTGCAGTGCAGCTGCACACCGGTGTGTAGGGTCCAGACACATATATTTCTACGGTTGCTTTTGGCCTGCTGAGCCAACAGACTGTACACACACAATATCCTCCTTGTCTATGTACGCTGAACTGGGAAATAATCCACATTTCATTGTCTTGTCATTTAGACTGATAACATACAGATGAACACTAGACAGCAAGGAAAGTAATTGCTCACTCAAAGTTTCATTTAAAAATACTTAAGCGTGGCATTAAATTCCTCTCGGTGTTTATCATATAGACATCAGACAGTTTGCAAAAAACATTTTTAATCGCCAAATGTTGATAGCACTAGACTGTGAAGGACCGACATACAGCACATTGTTTCAGATGGGTATAGAGAAATACACCCTGGGTAGAGATCACTGAAAAATCCTCTGCATTTGGTATAAATAATAGTTTGGGTTAGGTTGGGGTTTTTTTCAGATGGTATAATAGAATAATCCAGCTGCCTTCTGTTACCTTCTATTGTATCAACAAAAATTATCAGAGAGGAATAGTGCCAAACAAATTCCCTCTTGTGCACCATGGAGATGAAAAGACAAACAATCAACTGAGTAACAATGGTATTTGTGCTTCTTTATATTTAGACATGGAAATATTTTTCTTAATAAAATGAAAAGACATTACAATCTGGAGGAAAACAGAAGCCTGAGGTAATTTATTTCTCTTTTAAACACTGTGAAAGATGCTTCTCAAGGACAATGACTGACTTTCTAACTCAGGCAAATGCTGGACACCAATGAAACCAAACCAGGTTCATCATAGTGATGGTCAGCAAAATTCAGGATACGCAAAATAAACAACCCAAAGGACAAAATTTATGCCTCACTGTTCCTACTTTTCTTCCTTGTGTGTTGGACGGAGGGCTCTGGAGCAGGACATGCTCTTGATAAACACAAGGAACGTGAATGGGTGACTGCAGTACACTGCCAGCCAGCCGGCCCTTCACGAACATCTCCAAGCTGAGGTTTCCCCATACAAAAGGAAATGGGATTTCTCCTCCTCACTCATCCAGAGGAAATGATTACAGCTGCACCTGAACATCACAGAGCAAAAACAAAGCAACTAAGGAAAAAGCCTTCTCACACACTGGGCAGGAACTGCATGATTTTATACAACATGTAGAAGACATGAGAGATGTCCCCACTTCTGGCACTTGAGATTTCCACACAAAAAAAGGGAACATGTACTCAGAAACACCACCTCTCTGGTACAGAAAGCCATCGGAGCCGCCCGGCACTGCTGTTGCAGCCCAGTAGATCAGACACAAAAGCAGCAGCAACTCGAAGCTGCTGGCACGTACATAAGAGCACGAGGAACCATGGTGTTCACATGGTCAACCTGAGAGAAAAGGGCCTCAATTCTCTTACCTGCCTACTGGAAAAGATGCTTTGATGCTTTCCAAAGATTACAGTCTTTAAGGTTTTTGCACTCCCAGCATCAACAAGACACATCACCCGTGGCAAGAATTGGGGCAGAGAAAATGCCAATAACTGACACTGGGGCAGAGAAAACACCAATAACTGACTCTATTTTAATGGCTGTGCTTTTAAGACCTCCTGAGGATAAGGTTAGATGCCACAGTGGATAAAATACCCCTTTCCTTGGGGAAGAATTACGGGAGGCTTAAGGAAAATTAGGTTAGGTATTGAAGGAAGATCCTGGTGGTCTCCAGCACAGGATACAGCAAGATAAGATTATCTTTGCTGGGTGCAGTAATACAAGCAGCCAGACTTCTTTATAGCATATCTACTTAGAACAGATGACATTTTTAACAATTCTAATGATAAGAATGCATGCTTTTGTTGGGAATTAGACCTCTTGGATCGAATGCTTAGAGAAGTCTGTCTTTCTTGGTCTTCCCAAAGCAATGTGATACTAAGCATTCAGACTTTTCTCTGCCACGTTGTCTCTTTTGGATTTTTTTTTTTTTTTTTTTTTTTTTTTGGTGAAATTCCACTTAAATCTGCTCTGGGTGCAGCAGGAACAAACTTACCTCTGGATAAGTTATGGGCAGTACTTAGCACAGCTCAGCAAGCGAACATGGTGTAACTTTATGCATGCAGCACGGCACGGCACCTAATCACCAGCACCGAGAAGCAGAGGACTTCACCAGTGTCGCCCTGTTTCATCCGTACAGACAACATCACATTGCACTGCAAACATGCCAACATGCGCAGACATCTCTGCAGGATGCCATACTGCAAAGTGCAGGCACAGCAATAGAAGATGGGGGGAATAAACATGTCTCCAGTGAGGTCACATTCTCCATCAGGCTGACACGGCTGCAGAGAGGCGAGCACTCATCTGACACGGCAGAAATAATGGGGCCATTCCCACACATTCTTTACAGCATGCCCATGGTTATTCTTCTTCTCCATAGCTCTACTCCATCAGCAGAATTACACACAACAGTAATCCACACCTGGGCCTCTGGTAGCACCTAACGAACTTGAGAAACTCTTGAAGGAAGAATTAGTTTGCTCCCCTTTCAATAGTTTTCTCCATCTGAAAAGGGCAGTGTTGTTTTAGCTAGGAATATTTTTCCTTACAGTCAGTCTCTGTCTCCACTCTTAATTCCACTCCATTACCCTTGCTACACCCCTGGGCCCCACACTGTATAACCACCATCTTTCCGTAATATTTACATCTTTTCTGTGTTCAGGAACTGTTATGAACCCCCTGCAGACACCACTCAGCCCCAGGCACCTTTTCACACCAGTACTTGGCTCTTCCCCTTCCCCTCGCAGCTGGATGATATGGCTGGTGTTAAGTACAGCACAAACTCCCATTTAAAAACAGCCTGGGCAGCACAGAGGGGCTGTATGGCCCCAGACCACTCAAGCCCTTGAAGTCTTTAACGTAAGCACACACAGGTTTATCCAGACTTTAATGAAAAATGGGAACATGCCATTCAAACACCACATTGCTTGCTCTTCCTTCGCTTCTTGGCCCTCGTACTGTGCTTTTCCTGTGCATTAAAGGGGAAGGTAAGCTCTATCTATGTTTATTACACAATTCAGTTTTATATCAGCATAACTTGTTTACACTGAACTCTGCTGCCTTAGCAAAGAACCACTGAGCTGAGTCTTACAGGATTAAGTTCAGTCTTTTCTCTTAATTGGGCCTCACTGGCTCCTAGGGTGCACCATGTTGCTTTTATCTGCATCCTACCACAAACTGGAATTGTGTATCTCAATATTGCATAACTGTTTTTACTCTTCTCTGAGATAAACCTAAGAAGATTAGACTGGTTGGCTTCTCTCAGGTTCCTGCAGATTATCACCTGCAACGTAACTGCCCCTGTGTACGTGTCCCTTATCTCCCTCCAACACTTTCCAGTTTTGAATGTTTCTGATTATATGATAGACCCTGAAAAATAGCCAGGGTCTCCCTCTGCGTTTTGCTCTTTCTAAAAACACACTCATTTTCTCATTCTTTCCTTCACCTGTTCCTTCTTCAATACACTATGTGGGACAATAATCTGAAAGCATTTATTGCAATCAGTGTTTGATATATATGGGCTGGTTTTCCAGAATCCCTTGGTCTGCCAACCATCAAGATTCATCACAGCACTGGATTTCAGAAACCTTGAGGCAATGAAACATCCAAGACTTCCTGGAAGTCAGAAGAAATGTAAGAACTAGCCTCTACTGCCAGATCTAGTTTTCCTTAGGCTGCCATACATTTCTCTGTAGAGATTATGATTATTTAATATGTACATTAAGAATGATGTGAAGCTAAAATGCAAGTGCCCCAAGGCACCTCAGAAACTTTAATCCTACTTTCAAATGTGACCAAGCAGTGGGAATCTAAGTGTCAATGGGACTTCAGCCTGTGGACACTTTTATGCCCAAAACACTGCCAAACCTGCCTGGGTTCCCATATTCTATTCCACATCAGAAAGGTCAGCTGGCTGACAGGTATTTTATTCACTATAAATCTTTCTTCAAAACATATAGCCTCATATATGTAGAGCATGGAATTTCCTTCGGGAAAATTAAGTCACTGAGTTGGCCTTCCTTTCAGCGGGAGGTAATTTCTGAGTAGACACCATAATGAATGCAGAGAAATTATGGCTGTCTCAGGACAACACAAGCAAATGATGGAGACTGCCAAGACCCCAGCCCCTGGCACGGAGCTGGCAGGTATCGATTCACACCAGCAGGCAAGGACTGGGAGAGCTCACTCGCCAATTCAGCACTGCATCCCTAAGATCAAGGGTCTTCCTGAATTACTTATTTGGTTCAACAGGTGATCTTTGGTCTTTATATTACCTGATTCCACTCAGTCACCTCCATAATATATATTTTTTTCCTTTTTCATCTTTTGCCTCACTTTCCCAGTGAAATTTAGTTTTCTCTCTTCTTTTTTTTTTTGTTCAGCCATGTGCTGAATCCCAGATGACTGACTTTTCTTAGAGGAATATATCATAGGTGTCTATTTTCCCAAAAGCAATATCTAATAAACACACAGCTTAGAATCATAAATGCTAGAGATAAAACAGTCTTGAATAGTATCAACATAACTTTCCAACTAGTTCAATGTGGTATGACAAAGTCTTATTTTCAAACAGTCATATATAGGGCTTTCATCAGGTTACCTGGGCTATTATTTCACTGTGCGTAGCTCTCTTCTTAATATTCAGCCTAAAACACCCCTGAAATCGAAGCTGAAAAATCTCTTGGTTAATTTGATGTTTTAAGTATTGTTATTTTGATGTTTTAAGTGTCAGTACTATATCCAACAAGTACAAGAATTACAGGGGTTGAAAGAAACCCTCTGACTTACACCTCAGTGTTCATTCATAATGAGTTTTAAGATATCCTTTGAGCACAAAATGTTTTAGCCCCAAGTTTCAATAAATGTAGCTTTGACTTCGGGTGGCCACTCATGATTACTTGAACTCCAGTTTGAACAGCTGAAGTGACCATCACCATGCTACTGGATGCTGCTCCCTCAGTGACAACAGTCAGCTCCTAGTCATGGTGCTGTAGGTGGGTTTACAGAACCTCTTACTCTGTGCTATGAACAGCAGAGTGCACACCATCGGTGATGCATCCCCCAGAAGAAGAGAGCTAACAGCTGAAAGGTGGTGGGTCCGTAAACCCTCCCTAAACAGTCACATACAGCATGGTATTAATATGCTCCGAGTGCTGTAACTTCAGAGGCAGAAGAAAACGGAGTGATCTCAAAACTGGTGCAAGGGCTGAGAAGGACTTTCATCTCAATTTTCACCGTGGGAACACGGAGTTATGGAGGAGCCGGTAATTACCAACACACGTGAGACATCATTTGTTTTGTAACTGCTAACTTATCATCTTGAGTGGACTTCTGTCTGTGCAGCCCTCCAAGAGACACCTTCCGTAAGCTCTGCTAATTGGTCAGGTGCTAGAACTGCTGTCAAAAATGTGCTCGGTAGGCATTTTCTTATAAAATCTATCAGAATGTCAGCTAGAAGTTTAGCCTTCAGAGATTAAAAAAATGGGAAAGGCATTTATGAGTTTGACAGGTTTTACTGTAAAAGTTAAGGGAAGCAATGATGGTCTGGGAGAGACACACAAGAGGACAACCGATTGCTGCAGATCCAGTACAATTATATTGGGGTCAGCCACCAGCGAGGCACCTGTCTGAGGTTTAGCATTGCACTAATGGAAGACACTGATTTCCCAGCCATCACTCTGACATATTTTAACACAGAAGAAAATGGTTGAACTATATTTGGATGCCTCTATGAGGATTTTTCTATTTCCTACAGACTTTCTACAAAAAATGAATTCAGACATATTCAAACACCTACTACATTTTCAAAGTTTTGTAAGTTGCCAATAACTGAGAGCTCTGTTTGGGTCTGCAGATTTTTTTGCCATGCTTATCTCCCTGTCAAAAATACAAGAGGTTCAGTAATAAAAAAATACAAGAAAATGCAGCTGCTCTTATTAAAGTTAAGACATTTGGCCAGTAAAGACAGCACTGTACTTGTTCAAACAACCATAGTTAAATGGCTCAAAAAAATGGTTTTGGCCACAAACACGGACAAACCCTTTAATCTAGTAATTCACACTTGAGGACATATCTTTACAGAAGAACTCACTGCACTGCAAACAAGTAATAAACATACATAAAAAGGTTCATGCATTAATGCAAGAAATTGCATTAGAGATCAAACCACCTCTGTAAAAGAAGCAGCATGCAGTCAAATTCCTTTCCAAAATCAGTTTAATGCTAAGCTGAAATCTCATTTACCTAAAATAATGAAACAGGAAGGGAAAAACCACCCAAAATTATGATTAAAATGAACAGAAAAGAACATTTACCAGATGTTTAGGCTCTCCACCTACTCTTTATCTTTCTTGATGTCTGACACTTTCTTTCATTTTAAAGATACATTAATAAGATCATGGATCATAACAATAAAACAGGTGGCATTAAAACCCTCTAATTTAAGCTTCTACTTAAGGCATGTTATAGGCATTCACCTTCTTTCATTGACTACAGAAGGATGTCAGCTTCCCAACTTTAAAGATTAATGGCAATATCTACACAGTATTTTGGGTTGGTTGGGGTTTTTGTTTTCGTATTGTTTTTTTCCAGTTTTCCTTTAACCTCCAACTTATCCTACCCTAGAAACTAGGCCATTCCCATTTCTTCTTCCCTTGTCATGCTCAGCGCTCTAGTCCCATACATTACTGCTGTCAGTGATGAGTTCGGTGAGGTTACTTCTATAGACATTGAAGCTGTACACAGAAAATCACACGGGAAGCAAAATACGCAGCCATCTCCCTTTTCTCTATCTCATTCTCACCTGAGCAACACACCAGAGAAAGCCAGGGGCTACTAAACAGCCTCATTACATGTAATTACCCACTTGGAGAAACAATACTGCTACCTGCCCTTTCTATCCCCTCCTTTGTGTCTTCCTGCAGGAATAATCGGGCAGCCCTATGCCAGTGGTAAATTAGGTGCTTAGTTTTTGTTTAACTCTTGTTTAACTAGATGTGACATCCTTGGGTTCATCCTGAAAAAGTGGAAAATACCATGCCAGGAAGCTGATGAGGGTCATCAATCATCCATATTTAGCTTTATGGTAAATGAAGGAGGAAGGGGAGCAGAAAGAAGAACTTATAGCTGAAGAAGAACCTATATACTGGCAGAAAGGACCTGTATTACTCGTGGTATGTCAACACATGGACAAGATCAGATAAATCATCAGTAAAAATGACACCGAAATAAGTAATTATTGACACTTTTGCAGAACCAGAAGAATGGTAAGATCACAACAGCGTCTGCCAAGCAGGACACAGGCAGAGGAAGGAAGGAACCAAAACCAGGAGTCTCATGAATTGTCAAACTAATGTCAGCAGGGATATCATCTTAAAATGGTATTTGAGAGAAGGGGAGGTAATGCTTTAAGGAACTAGAGAGGGAAGTTTTATCCATGCACGGAGGCAGTACGGGACCTCGCTCAAGGGGTGTGGCGAAGAGGGGAGAAGCGGGTGGCTGAGGCTGACGTGGGAGGTGGCACAACCCCATAACAGCACATCCAGAGCAACAACAGGGCTCCACACTGGAAGGAGGCAGAGGCAAGGACAAGTTCAATGGCCTGACGTAGCCGAGGAGAGGCAGAGCTTGTGGGGCAGAGCTGTAATTCTTGTGAGAGGTGATCATACATAAAAAATTCTCTTTAGACAAACTGCCAACTCCCTCACAGCATGTTCTGTGCCTCCAAACACAGAGATGTTTTTCTGCACCTTATGGTGGTCCTGCGCAGGCGCTGGGGGGATTCTTCTTTTCAGAGAAGGTTTGAGTTCACACTCCTTGAACTCTTAACACAGTTTACAAAACCACAATGGAATATTTTTTCCCAGATACAGAGAACAGAAAGCAACAGAATTACAAGCTGGGCAAGATGAAAACTAACTACTGCATGCAAGATACCACCTCCGAGGCAGGAGAGAGGAAATATATGCAAATGTTTCTTGCTTCTGCCAAGGATCAGCCAAGTTTGCAGAGCTGGAGCCTGCTCTCATTTTTATTGTTTTTTGTTTTGTTTTGTTTTTTCAATTCTATTAGAAAATCACTCCTGACTTCCAATAGTGTGAGATATTGCAGAATCAGATCTAAAATATGTTAATGTCATGAGAATAACGATTACAAATCTTGGAAGTACTTTGTATGCTGCACAGGTACATCTTGGATTACAGGCTTCCTGAATCTGAATTTGTTTTCTGATTTTGATGCTTTTGCTTGTGCTTTCTGGAACATATTCCACTATACACTTTACTGCAAATACTGCAGTAATTCCTTTAACAATTTTTAGTTTTTCAGCTTTGATTTATTTATGGAAGACTTCTTTTTTAATTAAAGTTCTTAAAACTTGCTGCCAAGGACTTTGAAATTTAAGGATTTGATTTAAGCTACCAGAAAAAGGCATTCACGATCATGTTGGGATCCAGGTTTCTTCTTTTCAGCACCAAAGCACAATTATATCCCTGTAATAGTTATGCTGAATATTAAAGGGAGTGATTATTATGGGGCATTTTAACTATCTGAACATTAAAAACCTAAAAGCAGTAATCATAATTCCTTTGCCATATTAAAACATCACGAGTAGAGCAGGAGCTGCTCTAAAGCAATAGTCATTAATCAGTATTTAAAGTAAGACTGTTGCCAAATTATCTCTTAGGCTTAATTTCCTTGAGCAGTATCATCCCACAGAGAGAAGTCTGGAGTATAACCTGACATATTACTGTTCTTCAGGAGATTAGTCCACCATTGGTAATTGCTCACCTGCATTAGCTGGCCCCTGCAACACTGCTAGAACTTCTCTTCCAAGTTTACAGAGGCGCAAATGACAAATTAAATACCCATCTGCCTCCCAAGCCAGCTCAAGGCTGCTTAGTAATGTAGGCAAAATTGAAGGAGTTATTTTGCCCTAACTCTACAGGCTGCAAAACTGAGTTTGATGGCGGCAGCAGAGCTCGATCCAAGAGAGGGCACAGAGGACTGATAGCAGCCAGCAAGAGTTTCATGAGGCAAGGGTGGAAGAAGAGGAATGATTGTAATTTAGAGGCCATGGATTTTGGGCAGCTGGAGGAAGGGAGCATCCGTTCTTCCATGCACCAGGGAATGCCGGTTCTGGCTCCTCACGGAGCCCCTCCTGCGTGACCCTCAGGTCACACTCCCTCGGTCCCCCATGCCCCAGCAGCTGGGCCCCACTCCCTCTGCACAGGGGAAGTTCCTGCCAGCTGCCATCATCGGGAACAGTCCCCTTGCCTACATCTGCAGCTTGCCCATCAGTCTCATGCTTTCCCTTCTCTCCACACCAATGAATAACCTGGCAAGGAAACACTTAATAAAAAAATTTAACCACCCTAACAGGAAAAGTTTCATTGAGACTTAGAGGGCACAATGCTATAAGGGAGAGCATATGGTCGTGCCACAGGTCTGTGCCAGGTTGGGTCAAACTTTCTGAAGTTACGAGCTAAGTGCCAGTAGCAAATTTTCCCACCTGCTGGTGATGATGAAATTCTTCCCTCCCTCCTCCTTCTAGCAGGAAATGTTCCCTGCAGAGGTACCTCCATCTGCAAAGGCAGAAGCTGTGCGTCCCTGCCTGCTGAAGCACACTCCAGCATGGGAACATCAGCAGCAGGCACAAACTGCCATCCAAAATTGCTGTCCCAGGCTGGCCAGATAGGCAAGAGCATGTGTGCTACGTACTAGACATAGTGCTCCTGACAGAGCACGTCACTGGTGGTTTGTGTTTCTACAGTGATAAATAAAAGCCTGAGGTTCAAACAAGGAACAAAAAAGGTGGTATCTAATTCAAAGATGTTACATACTATTTTATATATATATTGCACCTAGGAATAACTATACAGAGAACAGGAGTTAGCTGTCTCTTTGCTATGCCTTTCATAAGTTTGCTTCCTCCACTTATACTCCTTTTTATGGGGCACAGGGGAGCTATCCCTCAGCACGCCTGCTTTTCTTTCTTCCTCTCTTGTCCACAGCTAATTTTATCTCCCCCATGGCTTCAACTTACATTTTCAACTAGCACTTACAGTGTCATATCTGAAGTGTTCCTCTCCAGCCAACACGTTATTTTAGCCCATCACACTCTCACTTCAGTTGGCCCCACTTCGCCCTGTCAATGACACCAGCGAGGAGCACTCATGTCTGAACTTCTGTTATACCTTTCTTTATACTGCCCCCCTGGAATACTTAACTGGAATTAATATGAAATACCATTCCCTTTCCCAGATTTCAGTACTTTCTCAAGATCCGCTTCTGCTCTGAGCCTCACCTCTCCCTCCTAAAACCAGCCAGACATGACAACTAGTTTGCATGACTCTCAGTAATACTGGCTGCTATTTATTGTACTTGTTCTTTCAAAAAATAACACTGCAAAACTAGCACCACCATCCCACTATGTCTACTGTTAACCTGCATGACCAAATAATCTCAGCACTACCACCCTTTAACTGGTCTTTGATCTTTTCCCATTGCTTTGTGATTTACTATTATTTTACATTTGGTTCAACACTGATAGGCTACCACTTTTGGGAAAGAAATCTGTCTTATGTGTATACACAGCAACTACATCAGTGAAAGCATTACCATAAAACTGATAAGAAATAACGCTAAGAGCTAGTTCTCCTACTTTAATCCATTTATTCTACTGTGCCTTCCAGTAGTTAAAATGAAGATATGTCCATGGGACCCAGCAAAGAATAAAATTTACATACCACAATAAGACATGAAATAGTTACAACTGCAATTGCTTAAGGATAATTCAGACTATTATCCCCTTCTGTGTTACGTTGAAGTGTCTGGGCTATTGGTAATACTTGATGCATATAAAAAAAAAGGGTATTTTATGTGACAAACACAAGAATGCTTCACTAATTTAGAAGAATCACGAAGAATAAAAGGAATTGCAAATTAAAAAGAGAAGGCAGTTGTTCAGGGGATTTGGATACTTGTGATATTTGTACTGGGACCAAAACAGTGCTTCTTTTAATAAAGCTGTCATCGTCACATATCATATAAATGGCCACTTTTCAGCCCAAAGCACCACACAAACAATGAACCCAATCTGGCAGTCATTACTTAGTCTTCACGCTCATTAGTTTTTTATCTAAACCAGTCTGATCTGATCAGATTTTCTCATCTGTTGTTTAGGCAAGTATCTGAATGCATTTTATCTGGGCTTATCTGTTAGCTTTGTAAAATAGTTTAATGTCTCTCTAACACTCAGTATAAGCAGCATTACAATACATAGGTTCTCTCCTGTAAAAGATGCACATATTCCTCTGAAATTGGCTTTTACCTGATGCTTAAAGGAGAAGTAAGTCCTATGCAACACTTCTAAGGTGAGGAATAAAAGTGTAACTCTTAGGTTCATAATCATGGTCTCTCTTATTTCGAACTTCTTATCCAATCTGGAACATTCACTTAAGGAATGACACTGCTATTTAGCAGTGAAGCCCTGTCCGGGTACAGCTGAAATTTAGTCTGTGTGTCCTTATTGAAACCCATCACCATACCAAATGACTGGGCTGTTTAACGAGAATCTGGGGTAGAAGACCAGAGGTGAAATGACTATGCAGACAGGACCACTGCTCCAGCTGCAGATAATTTGACGTTTCAGTGTGTTTGAGACAGACAGACAGGTGAGACAGAACAGAGACACTCCCACTGATGTTGTCCATTTCGTACTACTCTGTGGCCACGTATTCCCAAACAACTCCGTCAAGCCTGACCTTTCAATGTTCAGCAGCTTGGGGGCTAAGTGGTAAAAAAATGACAATGGTATTTTACAACAGGAAGAAAGAAGGCTTTTTTCCCTAGATTTGCACCATTTATAAATGAAGACCTTGAAAATTGAAATTGAAAACTGTTTGCGTGGGTCTTTGTCTTTATTATCTTTGAACTCACCGCCAGCATCCCCAAAGGTGAACATTTTCAGAGAATAGGACAAACTGATGACTGAAAGTTCTTCCTAAACTTTTCTATGTTATCTGTTATAAATCTGTATATATTTATATTTGTTTGCGATAAACTGTATTCATTAATAGCATCCAGGCCATTAACTTGTAAAGTTCATTTTTCCAGAGCATCATTAAGAAAATTTTTCTCTTGATTAATTTTCTCAATGACCTCCCGGCCAGCATCATGCATTCTTATTTATTGTTCATGAGAACAAACACTCACAGATTTTATTTAATTACAGGGTTTAAAACATCACTCATTAAACACCAATTGCCAACATCTCTGCATTTCCCATGATGATACCTGCAGCTGAATCCTTAAACTTATGTTTAATTTAAGGCTAAAGAGTGGCAGGGTTGAACACTGGGTATAAGTGAATGCATGACCAAATCCTTTGCCAAAGGGCAATAGCAGTCAGAGGAGGAAGGAATCTTCAGCTTCTACAAAGCTGACCCTTCAATGGAATCAAACTGAACTGCTCTATTGCTTTCTGCACATTTCAATATGATTTAATTCATCTCAGTATCTTAGATGTGTGTTTCCTTCCAAGTGATCAGTAATTTAATTAATTCCAGTGAATTAATGAAATTTTTAAAAGAGTATATTTAGGACAACCAAAATAAGTACACAGTCTACTTCCAATCTAGCTCATCCTTTCTTTTTTTTTTTTCTCTGATATCTTTTCTGTCTATATCCATGTACATCCTAATACACAAACACATCGTAATTCAAAATTTATACTAAAATACTTCTTTAGTTGTTTTACTGAAAAATATAAACTCTTCCCAGAAAATTAAAATTCATGCATCAGGAAATAAATACAAATATTTGCATTACCTGCTGCGAAGAACCACAGCACAGCTCTGTAAGGCTTTAAATAAAAATGACACTTAGCTAGCTTAAGTTTTTTCTTACAGACATATAAATTAAGAGGGACTTACCTCAAGTCATGGAGATTCACCAGAGTGAGAGGTAAATGAGACCTGCTGAATTAAATTATTGAAGAAGTTTATCAAAACCAGGCTGCAATTACCTGGGGACCAGACAGTAACACTGCGATGGTTCCATTGTGACGATGCTGGCGGGCAACATGCCACAGACCTCCAGAGTTGGATTTTAATATATTATAAAAGCAGTGTTACTAGAGAGCTATTTTTTAACAAGACTTCTAATTTATTGGAGAACACATGCTGCCAATAATAATATTAGAACGAGGTATTCCTAAAAGCAGTCACTGACAGGTTAATTCAGCCATTGAAACAAGAAGGTGATGATAGTCTAGATTTCTTTTTGGTATGTAAGAGGAATAAAAGAGTTGTTTATAAAAATAAATTTGGAGTAGGTCATTATACACAGATTCTAAATTAAAGTATTCACCCATGTTCACAGAAGCTTTAGAAAAGACAGGCTGGCATTTTCAGTCACAGTGCTTTGGCTTCAAAAGGGCAACTTCTGCACAGCAAGGGAACAAGCTGTGAAGTCACTAATCACGAGGTTGAAAAATCTGCCTGGGAAAGGAGACTGGAGTTTTTCAGTCAGAGATGGTGATACTTAAAGGGATCCATATCTCAAGTAAGAAAGAAAAAAAAAAGGCAGCATGACTGGTCCTCACTTGTCAAGGAGCCCAACAGACAGAACAAGTCCACGGAGTTCACGTGGAGATGAAGAAAGCACCAAGGAGAAGCCCCACCTTAGAGCTCAGGAATGGCCGAGGAGCAGAGCGGAGGTGGCAGCGAGGAGCAGCTGCCGCAGCCCAGCCATGGGAGCTGCTTCAGAAGATATTAAAACAAACGATGAAAGATTCATTGGCTACATGAAGGGATAACCCGCAAAGAAGTGAAGCTACTATGCAGTGAGGCTGGAGGATAGATCAAAGACAGTAGGTAACCCCAAATTACATCAATACATGCTTCAATTCTCATTAAAGTCAGTGATGATAACCACACCGAAACTATGATGGTTGAGATGAATACATATCTCAAGAAAAAAAATGTCCAAAAATGAGAAACTAAGTCATTTCTGTCCAGACTAGTGAAAGAACTGGCATGTGCAATTTCACATGGGGTAGCAAGTTTATATAAATCAAGCAAGTTTATATAAATCAAACAAACAATATCCTGTGATCAGAAATAATAAATGTCATGTCTGTATTTAAAGATAAAAAAAATTATCAGACCAACTAAAAGCCCTTTCTTCCAAGCTCAGCAGCAGCAAACCTTTAGAAAAATTTTTAAGGAAATTGAAATCAAAGCTAGTGAAGCTAAAAGAATTTGGGGGAAAACACCACATGGGTTTAATACAGGTAAGGCACACTAATCTGACATCTTTCTTAGAGAAGAGAACTTACTTTCCAGAGAAAGGAAATGAAATCGATCTCAGCTGTCTGATTTTGGCAAAGATTTAACGTCATGTCACCTGGGAAGTCATTAGTTAAATTGAAGAAGATGGGGGATTAGCACAAAAATTTTAAATTGGCCTGCAACTGGACAGTAACAGCAACATTAAGTGGGGAACATCAGGCTGGAGGGAAGTTATTAGCATCACTTCTGAGGGACTGGTCTTAGAGCCAGTCTTGGTTAATATTTCACCAGTTATACTGGCACACAACTAGCTATGGAACTGTTAAAGTTGTACTGAAGACAGGAAGCTAAATGACATCTTTATCCAGAGAGAAGTGGGGAGAGCGTGGAGCAAGAACCGCGTGGCACCTGGGCTGGTGTACCAGAGAGGTTGCAGCTCAGTAGTACAGAGCGCAGATCACGTATTTGGAGACTGAATAAAAAAAAAAAAAAATCCACCTTGGGAAACAACAGGCAGGCAGCACAAGAGAAAACACTATGTGATGCAGCTGCGAAATAAAACGGAAGAAAATGCAATTCATGAAGGTATTATGTTAGAATTTCCCTACAAGATAGGATGCAATTGCTGGTGTTTTACAGAGCTCTGCTAAGACCCTCTGAGTGTAGTGTGTACAAATCCAGACGTTTAGTTTCCCAAATTCAAACAGAAACAAGTGCAGAAGAGAAACACCAGGGTGACTGTGAGAATGAAACTCCTGCCTTGCAAGGAGAGGCTAAAAGGGTTTGATATGTCTGGAAACAAAAAGCTGTGAGGGATGGCTCTCTTATCATTAGAGAATAGAGATGTTTTCTCCCTATAAAGTCTGCAGGGCAAGAAAATACCAGAGAGCAGAGCTTTTAGTGCTAATGGAAACTTCAGCAAAGACGAGACAGAAAAAAATACCCATTCACTCAGCCTGGGAATGACATTGGTTTTTAAACAGGAGAGGATGGACCAGCCTTTTCACCAGAGTAATGCAGATTTAATACTGTTTTCAAGTGGCCAATACAGTTGCCTGCAATTTCTGTGACTATAGCAGAGAAGTAAGTCCTTGTGTCCTGTGAAAATACCTGGGGCGTTTCATGCATGAACCTGGAGTAAGGCAGCGTGATACCTGCTGCATGTCTTCTCTCCCACAGGTGATCACATTAATTTTATTGCAAACCTTCAATTAGAGAAGTGAACCAAACAGACAATTAACTTAATGAAACCTCGAATTAAACGCAAATTAAATTTAAGACCACTGAAAAAGTAGTCTTTGACTAGAAGTAGGTAATGAGTTGGGTTTTGTCTTTAGCAGTTGTTCACTGGGTTTAGGTTGTTCTGGAATATCAAAGAGAAGATAAATTGACTTAAGCAATGACTAATGTAAAGCTATTAAGATAAACTCTTGGGTCTTTACAGCTTGTTACAAAATATAATTAAAAAAAAAAAAGCAACCAAAAAATCCAACAAACTTATTCTTAGTAACTGCCTCTAGATAAGGAACGCTTCTTTTTTTCCAGTCAGTGCTGTTGCAACACGAGTGTGAACAGCTTCAGTTTAGGATCCAAACAAGGCTGGTGTGTGGAGCCAGGAGGAAGCATCACAAAAGTGGCTCATTTTGGTTTCCATACAAGCCATTAGGAGTTTTAATCAACTAAATCTAACAGAAATAGGAAAAGGCCTATTATTTAATTTAAGAATTTACCTCCTACCAAATTAGGAAAGTTACTTTTCATGAGTTACCCTTATACACTTCACATATACAAATAAAAGCCAGCAACACTTTTACATGGTAAAACTGGTAAGTGGAAGTCTTCTCTTAAGCAAAGTCTAACTATTTACACACTGCAGGTTATCAACATAATTAAAATGAAATAAAAATAAATGCTTTTTTCCACAAAGCTTAATCGGGGGACAGTACTGTAACTGAGGCTACAGTTTAAAATGAGGCAACATAAACCACAGACCTCTGACAATACTTTACTTTAAATAGAATTATGTTATCTCAGGTTATCCTGGCCTCACCTGGTTCTGCTGTAATTCATTCCTAGTAAGCCTACTTCCTTCCCTGAGATGCTTGCAATGCAATCCAGAGAGCATTTCACATTTGTGTGACTTTGAGGCATGCTCCAAACTTTTGTATTTTTTCCCACTGGCAACACAAAACCTTTTTTAAGAAGCAAATGTTCCTTATTTCACCATTTAAAAGATGCTCCAACAGTGTTGCAAATGCTATTGGACACATTTCAGGGAAGCATGTGGAGACTGATTGTTCCTTTCATTATTAACTCCATTGATAAACATTGGTTTGAGCCAAAAAGTTATCTTTTTGCTTTTAGAGTCAAACTTCATCTGTTACCCAGTCTGCAAATTAGATCTCAATCCAGAAAAAACAGGAAAACTTCTGGTATGTGAAACAATTGACCATTCTATAGGGAGACCACTTTTTAGGACTTTACATATGATTTGGATCAACGGTCTCACCTTCACTGAATAGACAGAAAAAAGTGAAATATTGTGTAAATTGATACTGTTTTCTAAAAAAGCAGAGCCAGTTCTGGGTGTCTTAAAAGTTAATTGGAATTTGCCTTTATTTAATTAAATGATGAGAGTTAGGCCAGAGACATTTGGTTAGAATAACAGAGTAGTTAGAAAAACACTAGCCGAAAGAAAGGACATAAAACTGGTGTTTGCATCTGCTATCACACAATATGCCACGGATTTATGGGCACGCTCCAGAAGCCAAGAGCTGCCATAAACTCCACCCAGCCAGGCAGCGCAGCCGCCGGGCAGCGCGGAGCAGCTGGAGCACACGTCCTAGCCCTCACGGACTACCAACCACCAGCTCAGGCACAGACAATTTACTGTGAATTACAGGGGGGAAAGAAGAAATAAGCCATGTAGAACCCAGATCCGTACACAAACTTCTCACAGCTCCGTTCCAGGCACAGCCTTTTGGTACGGGGTGCTGCGTGAAGAATTACTGTCCAGTGCTGTTCTGCACAGCCGGACACAAAGATGAAGTAACTCCCATAACATCGTTAGGGACTGAAAGAGGAGAATCAGACACTTGTTTTTAAACATAGCGCCATCACAAAAATCAATACCTGTCAGGCACTGATTATTCTTCTGATTGGATTACAAATGAATTTTCATTGCAGTGTATAGAAAACACGTGTATAGAATCAGCATTGCGAGGACTCTGCACACTCTAACAGGTGATGGGACTTGTTACAAAGCAATTTTTTTTATTTTATTTTTTTTTAACAAGCAAGCTATAGCACACAGAGTAAAAGAAACCTTTTACTCCAAAATATGTAAACATTTCATTGGTATCTAAAGGACTTCAGAAATCATCTTCACTGCCTCCCCTTGCCAAGCTCTCAGGTACCGTGGTATGTTACATTATTATGACAGGGTGAAAACAAGGAAATGAAGTTAAAAAAATATTTATTCTTTCTCTAGCTGGGATTAATTTCTGAAGTTAGCATGCAGACATGACCCAAATACACCTTGTACTTAAGAATCTCCTATGTCATAAGTAACTATGCTGAAAATGCTGCTGTTTGCGTACACCTCCTGAGGATATTTATCATGCAAAAATGAAGACAAGAGAATGCTGATGAAAAGCTGTGAGTCATTTATCAAATACTGACCTGAAATTAATAGTAAGAAAAACCTCTTTTATATGCAAATATTTAATCTGATCAAGTTTAATCATCACTTTTCTTTCTCGGGACTGATGAGTTGTGTATGTACTGTGCACTGTAAGATACAATCTTTCATATCTCATTCTCAAGAAAACCAGTTGTTTTGTAAATGGTTGCTCTGGGAACATGTGGAATAGAGAATTAATGTTTTCTTACTATTTTACTCACCTGTCAGACTATCCATAAAGCCTATTTTGTCTGCCCACCTGCTGATCACTCGAGTAATATCTGGTTTACACGGACCAAGTACTTCTATTCTCTCAACAAGACAAACTCAAAGTATAATTGATTTCTCTGATGGATTTTCTAATGAATATCTATTGCTACTCTAGTTGCTAAAGTACTCACTGATGTTTGTGTTCCAACAAATATAAATCTGTTTATTTACTATCCAACTTTACAACCAGCTACTAGCTAGGGAAAGGCAACATAAAAAAAAAAAAAACAAACAACAACAACAAAAAAAAAAACACCAAAAAAACCCACAAAAAAAAACCCACAAAAACCCAAACATCGATGCCCATGCATTTAGAAATGTTTAGCTGCAAACAGGCTGACTGGTGGGAGCACCATCTTGCAACCCTTCTCTGTGACTAACCACGGGAGCAAAATCCTCTGTCCAGTAACAAGATCTGAGCCTTATTAAAAAGCACCATGATTACATTCTGTACATCAGACTCTAACTAAACTCCATGCTGAACCAAAACAGAACTTAAAGTGTTGCTTTGCTGTACTGTAGTTTTATCAAAAATATCCATTATGTTAACAAAAATTAATATCCCTGGTCCAGACAGGATATAGATTTACATCAGAACTTGGATTTAAAGCTAGGATTTAACTTCTCAAAGAGGACACCATGTACAAGATGGATAAAAATTTGGCATGGATGTTTTGATCCTGGTCAGGATCCCTAGTTACAAAGGAGTAATTCCTTAATAACTGGATTAATAACAGCAAAGAGAGTATACCACTTAGTTGACAGAAGAATCATTTACATAGACAAATATATGTTCCAGATGGCCACTTGAGAGTACACTGAATTTAAATTAATGCAACAGATTGGCTTTATTTTAAGACATTTTGAAAATCTGCATGCTCATAAAGGGCCATATGTTGGACTTTGTGACCACTAAGCATTCCCATCAAAACCAAAACCAACTGAGGTGCCTCAGGAAATTCCAGCCACTGCAGCTGCACTACCTGAAAGCACGGACTGAGGACCATAAGTCTTCTTATATGCCAAAGACTGAATGAAAAACCTAAACACCATGTATAAAGGAGAACACTGTATAACATCATTAACAATTTTTTTACTAATTTTACCAGTTAAATAAACACGTAATAAGACATTATAAAAGCAGCATATGACTAGGTCTTCGTTACTTTTCAAAATCTTGCTTAGAAGATACTGCTAAACTCTATTTTTTCAACATTACTCTTTTTACTGACTCTTCAGAATAAGAATAAAAATATCTTTATGCCTGGTAGCTAATTTAAAAGTTCATGAACCTCATAATATCCCTTAAAAAAGGAAAAATTCTCATCTTTACTTACTAAAGTCATAATTAAAAACTTAGTTATAATTTAAAACTAACTTATAAGAGCATAAAGAACATGTAAACTTAACAGATGTTGGAATAAATTTTTGAATGTAGAGTGACCAGCAGAGCTGAGATATTGTTTAGCATTTCTAATTGCCAAAGTGCTTACTAATTAATAATAATTATCCAATTCTCAAGATCCTGCAGAATAATTGGATAAAATAATTCTGACCATGTAAAAGACATCTACAGTTTTTATCCGATGTGGCATGGGGCATTTTCCACATGATTTCATAGCAAACCATTTTTATCCAGTAAAAATGAATCTCGTTATTTTTATTAATGATTCTAAACTATTAAAGAAAAGGGTTTTTTAAAATCCAGGAACAAATTTTTGGTTCAGAAACAATTAAGACTGTTCAGTGACAGCACTGTAATTACATATTAGATTATTCAGGAAATCCAAAAGTTAAAAGTAAGGTTAAGAGAAGTTGAGCGTTTCGCTGTGGTTCCACCTCACATCGAGCAGAGGTGGATTACTGGAAGGACCTCACTGATTCCAAACACAAAACTGGCAGGTGGGACTCAGGGAAGGCTCTTCCCATCCATCCCACCAGAAGTCACTACACAAATGAAATCACAGCAAAGCTGAACCAACCAACAGAGGGCAGCTGACTCACAGGTATGTGAAATTCTTCTTCCTGCCAAAACCCACGGCAAAAAGCCCTTGCCATCAATGAAATCCAAACTGACACCAAATCTTTTTACCTGAAATCTATAATGCCAGGATTGGACAAAGCTTTGCTAGTGGAGCTAGCATGTTTTCAAATAATAAAGATAATATTTGAGAAAGAAGGATATAAACTTTTCGAAGTTCAAATCAGATGAGTGCTCTGAAACATGCAACTCATAACTGTTCAGTTAAAGTTTTTCAAATTTTGCAGAAATTCTCAAGCTATCCATCTCTGCTATCATTTCAAAAATTGAAGTTTGCATACCATAGTTATTCTTTAACGTTAACTCATATGGAGAAAAATCTGGTTTTATAATGTATGCTGGTTATAACCTTAATTAAGGAAAAAAACATAATACTAATCTACCAACTAAGGAAAATAATTACCCAACAACAAAACTAAAAAAAAAAAACATTAAAATTGGTTGTTCTATTGCTTTGACAACAGCATGTGGTTCAATACTAGAGCCAAATTAATTCTCCATTGAAACGTAAGCAACCATTTTAAGCCTGCTTTTTAAATTATTAAAGTGTAGCTAACATCTGTTTATTGTGAAACCACAAATGAGTCTCATCCCTTTTAAAATTAATCTGTAACTCTAACAAACACGCAGACTATACTTGCCATCAAACTATAATCGATGCTGGGTAAACTTTATTAAGTGCACTAATATTTAATTATCTTTGGTTCTGAGTTTGAATTCCAAAGTCAATCTGGAACAGCTGAGACACCGTCATGTGCCACATCTGTCAGTGAATAAAAGGGCTCACAAAATGCTCCCTTCATAAAATGATACAAGTTTCCTGGTTAAGTTACAATATGGGAAACAGCTGAGTCAAAAATAATATAAATTATAGACAGATTAAAAGCCCTCATAACTTTTAATTAAGCAATAAATCACAACAGACTACACAGGACTGCTGATTTATGCACTCCTCGAGTGAGAAGCAGTAAATAAAATTAGGACAGAATATACATCTTATTGTAGAAGAAGAATTTATCCTTTGGCATTTCATTCATACAGAAAAATCTGCTTGTCTTAGTTTTCCTACTGGTGACTATAGCCTGCAACACACTTAATTTATAACACAAAGACATCTCACAATCTACAGATAATGAGGAAGGATTAGCTAAATTTGTGCAAACTCATACTTGCAACTCTTTCCTTAGTGTCCCTGTTAAAACAGGGACTTCAGGAGGCAGGGAGAGCTCCAGACAGCTGTACAGTGGAGACAGCTTTAATTTCTCCTTTCTTTCCCCAAACCCACCTGCATGTGACTAGAATTGATTTCAACTTTTGGAAAACAGCCCTTGCAAACAACAGACCTCCCTGACACAGGGGTTGTATTTGACAGCCGCTCAGAAAGCTGTAATTGGGCCTTGAGATCCGAAATCTCAAAGTGGTTTATATTCCAGCTAGCAATCTGGTAATGCTGACGATCCTGATGCTGTCACCTGAAAAAGATGCAAAATTCATGTATTCAACTTGCAGTTCAAATGCAGGCATTTAGCTGATGGCAAACCCGGCACAATCCTTCCAGTCATGTGAGGAGAGATCAAGAGGAATACAGAAGGTCATTTGCACTTTTATTCTGATGTCTTGGAGGAAGAAGAAACCAATTAAACAACATAAAAAGAAAATAAAATCCATTCCTGAATCTATTAATCAGCTACAGTGCATAAAACAAAGCAAACAGAACAAATGATATGGGTATAATTCCTGGGAAATGGCCACAAGAAATGTCTGCACCAGAAAAAATATTAACACTTGTTAAGTATTAATCAATGATAACTGCTGTAGATGGAACAACACGGCAATATTAACTACTTAAAGAAGGCAAGACCAGGGTTATTTTAAGGACCATAATGCAAGAGGTGCCTGAGCGTTCCTGGGCTTCTCAGTAGCTTTGACAGATGAATTCACATTGCATACATCTTCATGTCTACTCTCCCTGTTTGAGCAGCAACTTCATTTCCAATTATTCTCTTATTCATAGAGGAGAGTCAGAAAGTAGGAATTTTCTGCTCTGAATGCTCAAGATATGTTCACAGCGTGCAGGTGAGTCAGACCATCTTTAACAAATTCTGTTCCTCTAAGAATAAAGCCAACCAACTGAATTCGGTCAGCCTGAAACTGAGGACACACAGAATCTGCTATATATTTATAAGGAAATTCAGTCCTTTGAAAAGACACTGTTGTCCACTGGAAAAATGAAAAAAGTGACCAAAATCTTAATTAACAACCAACCTAGAGATGTATACCTAGCAGAGCAAATGCATAAGATCTCAAGATGGAGGCCTGTATGACACATATCCAGACTTAGATATTTGGCTGACTGAAGGTTGTATGAGATACTCTGTCCTGCAGAGAGGAAACTCATTTCTTTACTGCAGTTTCTCAGTATCAGATCTGGGGGCATACTGCTGTGATGTCCTTTCTTAAAAGCTTCTTCCTAGAATAGCCTCAAACTGGTTTCTGGGGGTAGTAGATGTTAACTCAGGCCCACGCCAGTACCTAATTAGCCAACTCAACCCAGTCTGACTCAGCCCAACACAACCTTCGTTCAGGCTGGACATTCTGCATCAATATTCAGATTGTGCACACACAAGCTCCCTAGATCGAACAAAGCTGGGCTGCCTTCTGCTTAATGCATTCCCATTCAACGTCTTGCCAATATCTTGTTGCATTCACACTTCAAAAAGTTTAGAAATCATGTGGCAGGTTCTACAGAACTATAATTTATTGTAATTGATTTCATTACTTGACTTAGAATCCATTTAAAAAGAAATTTCCACATTCATGTCTTCTATTATAGCAAACATTGTTTCGTAATTAGCAAGATAACATTTTGGAAACAGACTTTGTACACAGAGAAATTATAAAAGAGTAAAGAGAAGGAAAATGTGTCAAAACCTTCATTTAACTTACCAAAAGCAAGATAAGGGATACTTCTGTGTAACTCACTTTTTCTGATGTCACATGTGATAAAATGCATGATGCCAAATACCTGTTTTTCACATCTTTTACCATATGAAAAGGTGAAGACGTACCAACATTTTTATTCTGAATATCCTTAGGTTCGTTCCAGTTAGAACAGAAGCTACATCCTTATTTTAACTATTATGCAGCACTTCCCCTTCCTTAACGATTGTGAATCTAAAACTGAGAACAAATCACATTACAAAACTTTGCAGAAAAAAAACAGAAAACTCTCTAAACAGAGGAAGGAGGGGAAAAAACAGCCAAGATTAAATCTGCTGCCAAGGAATAACCAAGGCATCAATCCTTTGTGTTCTCCTGCTCCTAAGACAAAGACAAGCAAGAGTAAGTTCAGTCTCAGTGTTAGATGCTGTCACGCTGATTTATGACACACAGTGTATGCTGGTCCTCCAACATGACATATTGTCCACAAGAGATTCAGCACAAACCAAACTTCTTTCCTTAAAAAATATTGTCCAGACCAATTTAACTTCAGTTCCTTAGGTGAAATGCTAATACTTTCTCCACTGGGCCACCTGACCTTCTATGGATGATTTTCCATTTAATTCCACCTCCTCTGCAGAGAGATAAACAGGACAAAGCACTTTTGGTACAACTCCTGTCATTCACTATATTTTGCAATATGCTCTCATATTCAACAACAAATATCTTTTTCAACAACAAATGTAGGAACTGTATTCGAATCAGAAATAATTATGGGTAAATTTTCAGTTCCAGAGATGCAAAGACTTTATTTTACAGCAAAAAGTCCTGCTTTGATACATATTTCATTAAGAACTTGGTAGGTAGAAAAAAGTAGTTTAATCAATGAGCATAAAGCTGATAATTTTTTTGGAATTAGAGTAATTCTGCAAAAGAAGACTATCATTGTAAGATATTTAATTTCACAAATCGCAGATGTACTCTTATGATTACAGAAAACAGCATTACACCATACATGAAGATGGATTATTATTAAAGAGAAGTTTAAAGGAGCAATATAGAAAAAAAGTGAAAAATATTATTGAAGAAGTTGTTAAAACGCTCCATTTTCGCAAGGCTAAAGCTTTTCATGAGTGGAAATTGTGAAAATATGTTTACATGACTCTTTATTCAACAGAAAACCTGCAGGAGAAATGAAAATCAAGTGTGGATAGCTATTGAAGCTGAATACAAAATTAATATACGCTGGGAATTAGAGTAGATGCTACAGGGTCATTATCCTGAAGGTCAACATGGGAAATAACTGTATTTTCCTTGAGAAGCAAAGCAGTAACCAGTGACATGGTGGACTCTCCAGACATTTGCTTTGGGAAGATGAGATAGTGCTCAGGCCACACAGATTTGGATTGCTAGTTTTGCTCATTTAATGATCTAAATTACTGTTTAGTATCAAAACTTCCAGCTGCAGCAAGAAAAGCGTAAGGAAACCAGGAGGTTCTCGCTATTTTTTGACACTGAAAATTCTCCTACATTAGTGTAGCAGACAAAAATACTTGTCATTTTTATGACACTGTAAAACCACACTAGAAATCAGAGGACAAATGTTTTCAATGCTGTAATTCCTTCCTTTAAGGGTGAGTGGGAAGAAATCAGACCTTCTGAAGGTAAAACCAAGATTAAGGATAGGATTTTTGTTTCCAGAATTTAGTTGCACATGAAGCAAATGAGTGTTGATAGACAGAGCCGGAGGAAAATACAGGTCAGCTGTGTTCTTGCATGCCACAAAAAGGGATCTTACACAGCTGATCCTACTGATACAGCAGTACAGGACTGGGCTCAGAAATAAACTCCTGGCAGACAAAATCTGTGAGAGGAAAAGATGGAGTCCCTCAAAAAAGTTCAGTGACTTCTCTGACAATTAGAAATCTATCTTATAAAATAATTGATTTAAGCAGGAGCTATTTATAGCTAACACATTATAAGACCAATTTCTGATACTGAAAGGTAAGGGTCATACATGCAACTAACTCACCATCCAGGGATTGGATGTGAGCTAATTCAGTGACAGTAATGAAAGACACTGGGCTCAAACTTAACTTCTAACAAAAGAGCCTAACAATTTTGAAAATGCTTCATAGACTTGCACATATACATACATAGACATACTTATGCAAAGGAAAAGTAGAGCTGAGTATTACACCAAAACAAAGCATGAAAATAAAATATTTTATAGTCAGATACACTCAAAATTAAGAGAGAAAACTATTTTGATAATTCAGTTAGATAGGGGACAAAAATAAATGAAAGAGGTTGCAAATATCTTGCGTCAGCAAGTAGGAACAGGAATGTAACTTGAAGGAAGGAAAACAGGAGAAATACAGTAGTGTTATACGTTGCTTATTCAGAAACTTTACTGCATATAAAATTACTGCTCTGAGAGCAGTTACCTACATAAAAATTTACTTTGTTTCATTACAGTGTCCTGTGACAAGCCATGCTATGTGGCTCTTCTGTAGGCAGATTTCCTCTGACACAGTGATTTTCGGACCATGGAAACTTAGCTGGCCAAATGTGAGCCAAAAATTGCCTTGAGAAACAGCTACTGAATGTGAGCAAGTCAGACTTTAGCGTGCATACTATTATGCTGGTTTTCTTTGTGGGGTTTTTGAGGAATTAAAGTGTGAAAACCCCTAGAAACATCTCAACAAAAGGCTTTTCCTAACATTACAGATGAGAAAAGGGGAAAGATCACAGACACACACACTCCACCTCTAGCACCAAGCCCAGCTTTGCCTTGCAACAGATAGTGACTTCTGTAGTTAACAGCAGTCTCTGAGCCCATTCAATCTTGTACATTTTAATGGTGACTTTTTAAAGCCTATAATTTTGTAAGATTTTCACTTCTGAAAAGAAATTTGACATGGTTTTTTGCTGATCAAAAAAATTTGTTTTCTCTGAAGCACAAGTGGGACTAAACCACTCATTTTTTATGAAAAGGTTAACAGAAATTCATACATCTTCACACCTGCTTCTGAGAGATCTGATCTGTGAATGTACCACTGCCCCCTTTTCCCCTTCGCTAAACTTCTGTATGCAATTTCAGCACAAGTACTTGCAATTGTAATGTGCAAGGTGTCTGTATATCTCATATTCTAGAGTGAACACCGGAAAATGTCATTAAGAATAAAATATTCATTTTAAAGGAAGCAGTAAGTTTAAATTTCAAATACATTTTTTTTTCCTGCTATGCCTGCCTTTACAAATGCTCCCAATCCTTTAAAAATGTTTGCTTAAATATATACAGTACATATAAAGGGAATAAACTACTTGCTATGATATTTGTCCTTTAGCAGGATCCAGTAAGAGAGAGAGGGGGAGGAAGCAGAAGGAGGGAAAAATCTTGACAAGAATATATATTAGAGCAATCAATAAAAAGATAATCCTTGGAATTCATGAGTCTTTAAAATAAGATGCATTTTCTTGTAGTAATCCTAAAAACCTATAAAAGAATATTCAAGCAATAAACCCCCCATAACTCATATTTAACCTTTCATCATGTAGAACTACATATTAAATAGCTTAGCAACTGCATGCTGTGTAACTGCATTCAAATAAGAGCAGAAATAGAAAAATGTAAATGCTACACCTCTTAACATGCATTGCACAGCCAAGAACATCTGCCAGCTGACCCCATAATCCAATCGGCTGTTCAGAGGCAATCATATCCTTATCTAAGAGCTGTAGAGCTTCTACATGCCATGCCCATTTTCTTTAAGAGATGGAGCAAAATGTAGTTAACCAACTCTTCAACAACTTTCAAACACTTAGGGGTACGAGACGAAAGTAATTCAACATATTACACGGACCTGCATTAAAATACTGTCGTCCTTTCCTCAGATATTGTAATTCATTTTTTAATTTCACAGCACAACAACACAGAGGAAGTTTAAGGCTGAAGTGACTACATCAAATCAAGTGCTTACCAAGTGTATACAGCCCACACAAACTGTTTGTCATTTCTAGTAGAAAATAACAAAACCTGGAATAAAATCTGGAAGAGCTCAACTTAGCCCATCGACTGTAATGAGAAGAAATACATAAAAGCTGAATTAATTGTGCTAACTCTGAGTTTACTTCTCACATCTACTGCAAAAGGAGTGGACTGCTTGAGAGGCTCTACAGGCAGGGGGGGATGAAGATATCTGAATGAGTGGCTTCAAAATACTCCAGAAGAGCCAAAAACTCTGTGGAATTAAGAGCATAACCCCAATGGAATATCATGCAGTAACAGAATGTGTTATTATCTCTGAATAAAATTAAATTTCTGCTAAAAAATTCTGTCCTAAGTACACAAACAACCTGCACTACACTGACTGAACTTATCCTAGGAGGACAGTTTGTTATGAAACAGATTATGTGATTCAAATAACTATTTATATGCATCAAATAAATTGGTTTGATCATGCAAATTGCTCCTCTCTCCAAAGCTTTGCTTAAGTATCTGTACTGGCAGGGGGGCACTGGACATGGTGGGAAATAGTAAGAAAATTGTTGGAATAGTGTTTCAAGTAACACTCTCTGTAGGTAAATTTATGTCAAATACCTGGAAGACATTGAAAAAACAGACATAAAGGTGTCTGCCAAGAAGCCTAGAAAACACCCTTCACAAGAAGAGGGTGAAAAGCTTATTTGGCTTAATGAGAAAAAGACACAAATGGACTGAGGGCTTTAATTATAAGACACTGGAAAATGGATGGTCCTCCAAAGTAATTGATTAAGCAATAACAAGACCCAAGCTCAGAAGCAATAATTTAAAAAGAATAAATTAAAATACTGGAGGAAATAATAAGGGAAACCTACTGGTGCCTAAAGGAGTTTATCCTTGGTGCTAAGTTATCTAACATCTTTATCAATTCCATAAAACACAATGTAACATGGTAGCCAGTGAAAGATAGAGCAAATCTCAGCAGAGAAGTGGTTTAGCTTTCTTTTGTCTGATACCAAACAAAAGCAAGTATTTTACTGCAGGTATTTAACCCAGATTATATAAAAATAATTAGGATGCCACATATTTACATGCAAAGAATCTACAGCGCTTTGCTCTAGGATTTAAACACTGCCCAGACCAGAGGAAACAGAAGACAATCTGCCTTGCAGTGGATTAATGATATGTGTCCAGTTTAGCTAAACAGTAGTGCAATCAGCTAATTTAGTTTACCATCTGGGTAGGCAACTTGTGCATGCTGCAATGTGCCTAAGGACCTCTGTGTTTCTAAATCAGTGCTGGAAGTCAAAGTCCAGTGGGTACAGAGTAAAACTCCTTCCAAACTGCACAAAGGATTAAGAAGCATTTGGGGAGGCAATGAAGAGAAACATGTACATGCTATGTGCATATGTGTGCATATATAAGTGTACATATATATACACACACTTTCCTTATTAGCACAAATTCTTCTTATCCTAAAAGCTCCAAAATATATAGGATCTGATCCAATCCTATCAATCTAAATTGGAAAAAGATAATCAATTCCTGTGCTAAAACAGCTTCCATTTCTGTCCCAAAAAAACCCCAAACAAATCCACAGGCAAAGAAACAAGGAACCCCCCAAAACCAACCAAACACCACCCCAAAACCAAAAAAGTCACAAATCTAAAGAAACAGACCTTAATACAATTCTAAGGTGCCATTACTAGATCCCACAACAGAAAGCCCTCTAATGAATTCAGTGAGTTTTTGATCAAGACTGTGTTCCTGGTAAAGAGGCAAAAAACATCAACCACGTTTATAATAATACCAGCCGTGGCACTTTGCACCGATAAACCATACAAAGACATAATTTCCAAGTTTAAAACATTTCTTCCCTTTAATAACTTCTGAAAGGCTTTTGAAATTAGCAGATCTAATGTGTGTGGGAATAGGCAACACTTTATAGCAATAGGTTTACTTTTAATGGAAGTAGTCTGCTGCGTCTATGGGTAACAAACCCCAGTATCTTTTCATTACAAAGGAGCTTATTGTTACCATACAACTTACTGTGGGATTTCATTTTGCCTCTTTGGTGATCTGTCTGATCTATTAAGAAAAGCACTGAGGTATGGACAACATACACTTTATTGCAGTTTTATATTTTTGTAGTCCCTGCTGCTTCTGTTAGGCTACTGCCTATGAATGTCAACTAGTAATAAGAAAAAAAAAGAAAAAAAGTATTTACCAAGTTTCTCACAGGAAAAAAATAAACTGTGGAGAAAATGAGGCAAGTTCAGAATCAGGTGTTAGAAGTGGTGCTGCATCCCGGGACATGACTGCTGCACCAATGGTTGCACAGAAAAACAACTGGATCCACCAGCTCTACCACCTACAAGCCACTACATGAATAAATCTTTGTATGAATGCTATTAAAGTCCTTCTACGCATACTATGAAAAAATTTTTTATATATATATTCATAACATATATATTAAGTCCCTTCAGCACGACTGTTTCTATTAATTCATTTTCATGGTTGAATCTGAAATAAAGGATAGGCAAAACTAAATAGTACTTCATCAATGTTAATCAGTGTTGAGAATTAATCAGCAAGTGTAGAAAATCACTATTAGTTTTGCAGAAATGCATACAGCATGAAGTAGCATTTAAATAGATGCTGATCTTTTTTTAAGAGTAGCAATTTAAAGATTACTTTTCTCTGATGGGATACTTCAGTATTGAATATACAGAGATTAATGTTCAAGGGAACTTGTGTTGAAGAGAAATGTTGCTAAAAATAGCAATATATATTTAATAAATGTTTCTGCAGCAACCATAGTCTCAGAGAGAATTAAAAGTTTTAAAGTACCCATAACATCTGAGCTCTCTGATGCCTACACTCTGTCCAGGTGGGATTATTCATCCAGGGCTTCCTGTACTCCAGGAGATAAAAATTTCTTCATATAAGAAATACAGTGTTTCAGGTCAAAGTCTGCTGTTGAATGAGCATCTCCCCCTCAATCCTCAAGAAGTTTGAGGATTGCCTACTAAATCTGACACAAGTTGTGGTCCCAGAGATAACTCCTATTTTTAATTTCTTCACGAGCACAGTACCTTTTGATCACAATTAAAAATACAGTAAGCACAGAAAGATTGCTGTTGGCTTTTCAACACCGCTCACCTGATTCTTGAGATCCAGCTTTGGGCAGGGACGACCTCCATTGTAAGGCTTCTCCTTAAGCCACCTGTATCGGACTTTCACCCCCGGTCCACAAGAAGAGCTGCAAGGGGACCAACTGGACCAATCGCTTAATTTGCAATCAAACGGGCAAGGGACCGTGCAAGATTCTTCAATGTAACCTAAACCAAAAATTTAAGAAAGGTTTTAATCACTGCAACTAATGAACTCCGATCCTCTGATGTCTCACTGCAATCTGTGCAATCAACACAAAATGAGAACTTCTCAAAGAGGAGACATTTGGCAGGTTGACAATGACTTCCCAACACGAGATTATGATATTGTTTGGAAAGAACCGCAGTGACTAAAACTAATTATTACTTGGTTTAGTCCAGTGAAGGCTGTGATAAAACTGATTGATGTAAAGGACAGATGTTGGCAGAAGTATCTGTTGTGAGTCTGGTGGTCACCAACAGGCGGTGATTATCTTCCCTGTGAGGTCCTGGCCGTAATAAATTCTGGAGAACTAAGCGTACAGCCCAATTTTGTACGCCTTTAGTATTACGTTAACTATCTCCAGAGCTGGCACAGGCAGGGAGGCAGAGGCTCTCTTCCCAGCAGACAGAACCAGAGGATGGTGGAAGCAACACAGCAGCGCTCTTGGCAGCTCCCAACAGGACGTGTGAGGGATCTGCCTGCAGTCTGCCCGCTGGAGCAGCGCAGGACTCGTGCTTGGGAGAAGCAGATGAAACATGCTTCTCATTTCTTTCTGGTAGTTCTCTTTATATATCCTTCCAACTGTTTTGCCTGTTCTGTGGTTTAACCTCAGCCAGCACCACACAGCCACTCACTCCTTCCCCCCCTGCAGCGGGATGGGGGTGAGAATTGGGAAAAAAAAAACAACTCATGGGTTGAGATGAAGACAGTTTAATAAAACAGAAAAGGAATAAAATAATAATAGTGGTGGTAACAATAATAAAAAATTAGTATATACAAAACAAGTGATGCACAATGCAATTGCTCACCACCCACCGACCAATGCCCAGTCTGTTCCCAAGCAGGAGCCCCTGGTCAACTTTCCCCCCAGTCTATACACTGAGCCTGACACCATATGGTCTGGGATATCCCTGTGGCCAGTTGGGGTCAGCTGTCCCAGCTGTGTCCCCTCCCAGCTTCTTGTGCACCCTCAGCCTCCTCACTGGAAGGGCAGCATGAGAAACTGAAAATTTCCCGAGTTAATATAAACACTACTTAGCAACAACTAAAGCCATCAGTGTGTTATCAACATTACTCTCATGCTAAATCCAAACCACAGCACCATACCTGGTCCTAGGAAAAAAGTTAACTCCATCCCAGACAAAACCAAGACACTGGGTTTCCTAAACAGCATTTTAAAGCTTTGCCTTCACCTTAACCTGATTTGACATAAAAGTCCTCCCAAGATCATCACCTCTTAAAATCAGAATACCAGACATCCGCAGGATGCTGAACTAAAATCCAACAGGTTTTCTCAGAGGAAAAACAAGGTTCCTTCATACAGGCACAACCCCACAGCTGATTTAGGAGTTGGCATATGGAACAGAGATTTTGCAGAGCCTAGCACTGGCCGCGGAGGGTGGCTGAGCCTTTGGGGCATCTGGGGAATTACTGGCAGCAGTCTTGGGTCGGCAGTGTGGAATAACTCCTGCACCTTGCTGCTTACCGTGCTGCATTTGTTCTCCTTGAGTTTCTATTATCTGCTTGTCATGTCCGTATGTACCATTTTAATTTAAACAAAAAAGAGATCTCATGTTAGACCGTGAAAGTCAGTGGCTGCTAAGACCAGCCTTTATTACAGGCGGCTTCAACCCTCTGACATCTCTGGCAATGACGGTCATGGAAATAACTGAATTTCATCCTATGTGTTTCTGATGTTTCTCATTTTTATGCCCTTTCTGTTTGGTTTTATCACACTAACACTCCCTCTATATTCCTTACCTACAGAATACCAAATTAGCTGATTCAATTACTCTTTTATGAAGGGTTTCCCCACTCTATCAAGGTGACAGTCACTGCAGCAGGGAGTAGAAAAAAACAAAACAGCCAAACAACAAAACCCAGATAAAAACAACCTAGAAGCAGCTACCCTCCAAAATCCCCAGAAGACAGCCACAAACAATGAGAACTTAACTCTGTGAGAAACACTGAGGCAGAGGCACCGAGATTACTCTGGCCCAGAGCTGGATTTACCAGCTCTGCCTTGCCTGAACCTGCTGCTGGCTCTGAAGCAGGACTGCGTTACATCCTGAGCATCAACACGCTGCCTCCCTCCTGGTCTTCATGCTGAAGTCAGTATCAAGAAAGGTTTCAGGCTTATTTAGGCATCCCCCTCCTTCTAGACGTACAAGAAATAGTGATGTTGTTTTTGTAAACAGTGCCTTAAGAAATACTAGAAACAACAGTAGTTCCCTCCTTCAGTTCAATGATGCTCTATTTCTTCTCTCTTTTTCCTTCATGATGGTGCAGTTCCCTCTTCCTTTACAGCAGTCACCCCATAGCTTGGCAGCTGCAATCATTTCCCCAGTAACTCACACTGTAACTCTTCCCTAAAGCTGCAGACCTGTCCCCAAACGGTGTGCTCTGGTTTTCTTTGCTACCTTTATCTCCATGTGCTGTGTCACCTTTCCATTTGCAGCTCCAAAGCCACTGGAATTGGGTATCTTAATTATTTCCAGACTAATCCATTGCGTGTTTGAGATATTTCAACTTTGCATGCTTTGTATTCTCATCTAGGTGAGATTACACCCATGCACACACATATACAAATATTTCTAAAACAGACTCACTTTTTTCCCCTGAATGAAACTCCCAGATATCCCACTAATATTCTATCCCACCTGCTTAGGTTGCCACTCAAAGCAATTCATAATACATTATGATAAGTAAAAGAAATTTTCTCATGATAGGTTTATGAGAAGCATTTCTTAGGCAGTTCTCCAAAGAGTTCTGTTCCACCACTGTATGAAATATCATTTTTCCTTGGGCTGTGTGACAGCCTAGGTAATTAACTCTCAACAGAAACAAAGGAAGTGCCTTGTTTCAAAGGAGGATTAGACAGAGGGGTTATCAACTTATCAGTGAAGGCAAAATGGGCTAAGCCTTTTGGCAGTTCAAGACCTACCTCTATAATGAAATATAAGACAAAAACCGAAATATAATGAGAAAAGAAATATAAGGAAGAGGAAGGAAAAGTTATAATAAACAAAAATAAAGCAACTTACTGTATTCCATCCCCACAAAGTGCAGTGGAGATCCCTCAGTGAACCACAGAATTTCGAAAGATGTCCTGTTGCTATGGCCAGCTCATTACTTTTTGAGTTTCCTCACCCATATTTCTAAATTTCATTAAGTATAAACAAATAATGGCCATCTAATAGAGCATTAAATTACCATACTGCCCAGAGGAAAACAATTCTCCATACAGAACAATGCTACAGAATCAAAATGGGAACATAACTTTCTTTCAAGCTCTTCTCACAGGCTGCCATTATTTCTTCTATCAATCACTTGTTGAGATACTCATGGATCAAAGATTTCATTCAACAAAAATTTTCCTCCAAAAGTCTTTATGTGATGTATCCTCTCTGCTCAGACAGAGAATGTCTTTATGGCTATCTTTTTATGAGAAACTAGTAAATAATGTTGTACTCGACTCATCCATTGCCTATGAGAACAGGATATTTGTTTTTCTCTGGAGGAGCCAAGCAATGGCTTGCCATTGACAGGGGCATGAAAAGACTTCAGTATGAATACCCACAATAATCCTACTATTGGCATTCCTAGAAAACTTGTAGCATTGGCATGGTGCATAATACAAAGAAAACCCCAAAACAAACAAACCAACAAAAACCAAAAAAACCAAGGGAGATATGCTATTAAAACAACCTATTAATAAAGAATTCTGCATTCAGACTATTATCCAGAGGATTACTTACCATAACAGAATACAAATAAAGGAAATAGAATAAACATTTCTGAGCTATGGTTGTTCATCTTAGGAAGACTAACTCAAGGTTGAGTTTACACAGCTGGCTTTGTCAGTGTCATCCTTAAACATCTCACTCATCCATCACATTCCCAATTCTTCTCTCCTCTGCAGAAGATGGTACCAAAAATTCGTTAAGTTTCCAAGACCTTCTATGGAAAAAGATGCTCTCTTCTCCCCAGCCCTACTCAGCCCGTTCACCGTGTGTTCTTATATTATTTCTTGAAGCTTCCTTTAACTTTTTTTTTTTTTAATTATTATTCCTCAAAATCTCAAATCCCATTAAAATAAAGCTCATTTAATTTAGAAACAAGAGATGAGAGCTCCTGTCCTATCTGAGCCAACAGCAGGCTCCTGAATGCCACAGAGCTGGAGCTGCTCACAGAGATGTCGCAGGAGGTAGCAACAGAAACACCAGTGCATGGGATATTTACGTAGGCGCTTTGAAACATACTACTGGGAATAGTCCTGAATTGGCAGGAAAAATTGAGCTGGATGATCAAATAAGCTTTTTCTATGTTTAAGCACTATTGTTTTACTACTGAGACACTGCCAACATAATGGGATGAACAAGTACATTTACCTAGGCTGCACAGCTCATTTTACTATTATTTATTCATTAAGAACAATGTGCTTGTTGCTCTACAAGCCACAAATGGAGTCTCTTCCCTAAAGTGTCTACAATAAACAAAGCACCCACAGATTACACAGGATGTACTGGGAAGGCTCAAACACACAACACAGCAACCATTACTCGTCTCATTTCTGCTGTGCAGCCCAAGAGACAAAGCAATAGCAGGTAGATGAATAAGTAAGGATGATGGTCTGGCAGGTGTTGGAGGTTAAGGCTCAAATACATGGTGTAAAAACTGTTATTGTCTCATTTTTGCTGTGCAACCCAAAAGAACCGAGGCAACAGAAGGCAGCTGGATGATGGGCTGGTGGGTGTCAGTGGCACAGAAGCATGAAGAGGCTGTGGATTGCACTACAGCACCTTGGGGGAGTTCTGCAGTAGCACAATTTCTTTCCCACCTACACAAGACACTGCATATATCACACCAGGCACAGCCAGTGAGGGGCTGCAGTGTCCTTCTGTGTCCCCCTCTATATTTGCAAATGAATTGTGGTGGGAGAAGCAGGTGACCAGCAGCTTTACAAGCTAACATAAGACACTGGCATCCACCCGACTGTTGCACTTGCAAGTGATAAATTTGCTGTGAGTGTAAGGTCTGCACACAGCGTTAAACAACAGTGCCAACAGGATTCCTGGAGGCTGACTTAAAAGTGATTCAAAAATAAACAATTCTCCAGCAGCTTTGGAAACAGATGCACTTCTAATTGAATTGGCTTTAAACTCATTTGTATCCTCTCTAACATATTTCATCATTTCAATTAACAAACTTCTAGCAGTTCTACCCTTGTTAGCAAACCTTGAGGTGCTTCAGAAAACTCAAGGTCATTACTATGAGAGGGACAATTCTGTGCATCACCGCAAGTGCCACTGGTAATAACCCCACTAATTTCCCTTGGAGTCTATAGGATAAAAGAGATCACCCTTTAACAAGGGAGCAGCAGAGTGGACAGTGACACAGGAGAAATGTTTCTAATTACACAGACCAAAGGTAGAGGAAAAACATTGATTCATTCTGCAATTAATATTTACATTCATTTGGTTACTGACTGTGAAATATGCAGAATAACACCAGTAAATCCATGCGGTGCTAAAAGTCTAAAGACTTTATAAGGGAGACTTGGTGGAGCATGGCACTCAGTGGGCCAGATTCTGCTCAGCTGAAGCTTTGGGATCTCCTACAAAGCAAACCTCGTGTTTTAACTCGGGTTAAAACTCAGCATCAAGCACAGACTGCAGTTAAGAGACTAACTCCACCAGCTGAACACATCTCTACAGTTGGGGCTTTCCCAAGGTGCCGTGGATAAGGCAACCACCGGCCATGGGCCACATGGCATGACTAAAGGCTACAGCAGCTTGTGAGCTACCAGAGTAGCAGCTTGTCCTAAGCAAACCAGGTCCAAACATTTAAATCCTGCTTCAAGGGAGAACATTATTAACTGAAAGAAACTACACCAAATAAGTCTGGGAATCTTAAAGCTGCTAACAAATTCAGTTACATCTGAAAAAGCTGTAGTATTGCCATGCAGCAAATGTTCACCTTTGTTTTGGTTTTTTTTTTTTTAATAAGCAAGGATTTGAGAGATTTTATGCATTGTTAGTTTGCTAGCTGGGAAATTTAAGAGATAATCTAATGAATACATTCAGTAAATGTACAACTAAAAAAACCTAGCAAAAAACTTTCACATCAAATATTTTGCAAAGATCATATAATGGACCCTCAGCTAATTTATTCCCACTTGCTCTTCTCAGAGAGGCACATGCTCTCGTTATCTCGTAGCAGACTGATTATAGATTCTAAATAGACCAGAGAGGACTTGTAAAAAACACTAGCAAGTTTAATTCAACAGTATTGTTATTGAAATTCATCCAAAGGTAGGTTTTATTGCTCAATTTCACAGTCTCTATAAATCCTGATGAGGCAGTGGGGTTGGTGCTGACTTTGCATTATGATTCCTAATTTTTTCTGATTTTGCATTACAGTTCTCTTCCTTAAAGAACTTGCAAGCTTACACTCTGAGTTATGTACAAACCATAATAGTTGATAGATTTAATCTTTTAACTAAATAAGGAAGTCTCCATTAATTAGCACATTCTTTGTAAAAGACTGCAGAACAAGCAGAGAACTCTTGGAGAAGAGAGATTTGTCTGCTGCCTTCTTGGTGCAAATAAGTAAGAGTTCAGAGAGTACATTCATCTCGCAGGGAACTTTTGATGCAGATAGGCAGAAATCCACTGCACAAATCTGTCTGGATTCCAAAACCACTGTGGAAATGATTCCCCTCTTCCTGGGGCTGCTTCCCTGAAGTGGCTGGGCCAGCTGCTTGGTAGCTCTGTCTTAAGAAAGTCCTTACTCAAATAAAAAATCATCCACTGGATTCAACAGTGGTTAGGATAGTAGCTCAGCTGTGTTTTTCTATATATACTTTGCTCATCACCCTGACACTAGGAAAATAATCTGCGTTGTCCAAACATAACTGAGTAGCTTTTTCTTAGTTGATCAGTGTCTTCATCCTCTGTATATCAGGAAAGAAACTCATCCCACTGTACTTTATTATGAATTGTTTAGCATCTAAGTTTTTCAGGCTACTCAATTCATAGTAAAAGAAGATTTTTAAAACAAACATGAGGTTCCATTTTTTAGTATTATTATGAGATTTATATAGTAAAATAAGGCTTTACAGTCTTCCACAATACATCACAAAGAAAAAATTAAATTGTCCACAGACTGTCAAATTCCCCTCTTGCTCCTACATCTGACTTCTCTCAAAGGCCCAATTGCACTGTAGCTCCGAAAATAGATGTACATTGCAGAGCGCTCTGAAGATCAATATAGAGACTTGAGCAATTTGGACCAGGCGGGAAACATCCTCTAGAGCCAAGGGTCCATCACTGTGAGAAAGCTGCCGCCAAATGTCACCAAAAATATCTGCCCCCATCAGTAAATCGTATATGGACTGAAGGTCAATGGTTTCAGGCTCTGCTGGAGCTCACTAAGAAACTCAATTTCAGAGTTTGTGGCCCTCTGTGGAGAGCATCTTTCTGCCAGTTTCTAAAGGTACGACATTAGGCATTGTCAACACAATATGCCATCTCATTTCAGCTGCCAACCTGCAACCCCAAAACACAGACAAGCCTCATTTAGACAACGTCCCTCGCACAACAATGCAATGGTTTCCGTTTTACAGAATGGGATACGCTGATGGATTTCCTTGTATCCTGATAATTAGCATGTAAAGAGTAATATTACAATGCACAGATTTCAGACAAAATAAACCACTAGATGACTCTGCAGAAGAAAGGAACACAAAGCAATTAAATCCATGCGCAATTGACATTATCAAGAAAGTTGGTAACACCATTAAAAAAACCCCTTTTTTTTTGTCTTTAAATATACGTTCCTAGTATTTTAATTTATAAACTCAATAGGTATTACTACCAAGTGTAAGGGCATCTGTTCAAGGCACTGAAAAGGCAGGGAGAAGTTTCTGAGCCTGCGGCGGCCTCCACACCTCCCTCCCCGCCGTCACGGGAGGCGAGTGACACAGTGACCCCTCAGATCAATACATTCAAATCAATACACTGCCTCAATTCCTTCCCGTCTCATCGACACTAAATGAGAAACCTAACTACACGCTTTAATTATACTGGAGCTGTTTTAAAGATGCCACTAACCATTACCAGCATTAGGAAGATCTGTGAGCACTCTTCCAAACACCAGGCAGCTGCCGCGAGGTCCAGCCTGCTCAGATAAGGAGTTTCACTCCTGCTATCAGAGGTCACCTTGCTACAGAGGCAGGGATACAAACACAACCGACATTCTTAAATAAAGCTGTACTATAAAAAACGTCTGAAGGAAACAAGATTTTAAGAAAGGGAACGGTCCTAGCTTTCCACAGCTTAGGCACGGGGAAAGTAGCATGACTCATTTAGATGATGGAAAACCTGGAGATGGAAATAGGACATTTCTGTGACGTTAGCAGGCCTCAAGCACAGAGTACAGATGCACTGAATTCCTGATAGACTTTTGTTTCAATTTTGCAGCGTGACTTTGAGCACTCTGGTTGTGTAGTTCAATCTCCTCTGCTGGAGGACTTCAATGAATTCAGACAGAAGCAGAAAGCGAAGCAATCTTGTTAAATAATATGTTTCTTAATGGTCACTCCTCCATGTTACCAAACACAAATGAGATCCAAGATTTCACAGAGGGAATCTCTGTCTGTAGTAAGAAATACCTGAACTTTTGCAAGCCAGGCTCTCAGTAATTTAATTTACACCATCCTCATTTGCAAACCTTGGAGGACAGAGAGATTTCAAAGTATATCTCAGACCCAGGAATAGACTAAGTAGGATAAATTCTCAGTTACCCATCAATATCATCATGATAATCCTTAGAGCAGGGCAAGCTGAAGTTTAATTTTATCCACATTTCCTAATTCAGGCTCATTTCCTCAAATCTTCTGAAGTCAGCTGTTGTTATGTTTCTGAATTGCTTTCCCAAACTCTTTAATCAAGCAGACTACATCAGGCACCTTAAAAGATATCTACTATGTGCCCATCTGCCCCCATCATTCTAACTTTATCACTGCGTGCAGTGCTCCAGCAAACTCACTGCTGCTCAGGCAGTCAGCTCATTTTATTCAGACACTGGCCTATGTGCCAAAGCTGGAATTATTTTTGTAAGACCCTTTCTCCATACAAGGATGAACATATGACACTGCTTTTGAAGATCTTCGGAATATGTCATATGTGAAACCCTTTTAACTCTCAGTGAAATCCACCTAAACACCTACTATGTCCACCTGTCACAGGGCTTCCCACCAGTGGCAAAGATATGAAACTGTGACTTTCCTCTTAAAAATTATTATCATCCATATATTTGCCTGAAAGTCCTGCTCATCAGAGCTGTACAAAAGGCAATAAGGTTAAAAAACAATGGAAAAAACCCACGAGAGAAATACTGTGAACTATTACCAGTACCTGTCACTTCTCAGTACAGGCTGGGAAAGACACATCTCAAAGGGATCACAAAGTTCTCCACAAGCAGGAAAAGTGTAGAGGTCTTAACACTAGAATACTTAATTAATGAAAAGGCTTAGGCTAAAATGGTATTTCTTCATACTTCCAATACAACGTATTAAGTGGAATGACATATAAGGAGAGAAAAATGTTAATTCTAAATGTATCTCTGTATGCTAATATTTTATTAGAGCCTTGCCTCATAACAGGCTGTATTTGTGACCAATGCATTACTAAGGCCAAAGAGAACAGGCCACATTTCAAAGAGACAATCTTACCGCAGCCTACTGCAGAAATCAGGGCAGTAGATTGCCCAGTGCATTAACTTGCTATCAAAGCTCTCCTAAACCTCTGATAGACTATTTCTACACTGAGTTACTATTTCTACACTAAAAACCTTCCCAACTCCCATGGAAGAGCTTTAATCAACCTGTCAAAAACAGAGAAAAACTAACTGAGCCTAATAATAGAAACAAAAGGCACGGACATGAGCAAGGGTGGGCAGAGGTGGTCTGGCAAGTGGAGGCTGATGCTGACCATCAGACACAAGAAAGCTGGTTTGAGGTTAATAAAAAAATCATTCTTCCACATAGCCTGGTACTGCCACCTCTTTGAAAGGGTCATTTTATGGAATGCAGCAAAAAGCATAAAAGAAATTTGGGCAAAAAGACACACTATAAAGATTTATATTTAAAGCCAAAGAGTAACGACAGACATCACTATGACTAAATGCAGCACCTAGAGAGGATGCTGCTAAAAACAGCTAATTCTCTAAATATTTCCTCATAAGATGCATACTTGCTTTCTGTAAGAAGATAAAGATCTAGAAGAATGTACATTTCTATGTACTAATGCCTCAGAGAAAGTCTTACCTTGCTTTAAATAAGCTTCTTTGGTAGCCAGTTTGACCCATTCAGAAATAACGTTTTTGATGGTTGTTTACATTTGATTCTGTTGCCAGAAAAACTCAGAGAACAGCAATGTCTGAACAATTGTCTTGTGATTAAATTTCATTTGATAAATCTTTTAACATCCGGGAAGGAAGAACTGTGACCAAATTTTCTTCTCACGAATAGATTTTGGAAAAAAGAAAATGAAAGGACAGGGAATAGATCAATGTTATTTTAGCACTGTTATGAGAGCAATATGTAAAAATCCTGTAGTCAAACAAGAAATGGAGGGCAAGTCCTTTATGGGCTTTATTTCTGTGCTTACAGCTCCCCTGGCAGCCACAGCTGTAATTAAGAGTGTCACTGCACACCCAAGGAGATGTGTAGAAATGTCGGAGAGAGGTCCAGAGGAGAACCCAGCCAGGATTTCGGGGCTAAATTTAGAAGCTATTTAGCTCTGAGATGGCAGAAAACCAGACAAATGTGACAGTGGATTTGAAGAGTCCTAAAGGGGGGACACAAGGGTAGGACAGCCCTGTTTGCAGTTGGCAACACCTTTTGGCCACCCGTGATCCAAACCCAGCCTTAATTCTCATGCCAGGGGATGGGATGGGATGGGCAGAAAATAAGGTGAAACTTTCTCCTTAAGCAGTCTTTGAAAAGCTTTGTCCTGGTAAGTAACACAGTCATTTTTCTGTAATAAAAAGGCCACAGAGAGATATACCACAGAGACACATGGGGAAGCCACAGAGAGAAACAGGAGTATTTTAATATTTAATTAAACCCAAATGCCAAAAGAGGGCTAGGGTAGTCTGAACATGGGGTCTACAGGTTATCATTAACCACCAAGACCACCTACTACTCTCACACTTTTAGGGAAGAGGAGGCATCCCAGGGCTGTCACGTATGGAGTCTGGAGTTGGGAAGAGGACAGCCTAGACAGGGTTGCCCATTTTCCTTACAGAAAAAAAAAAAAAGAGGCTGTCAAGAATGAGGGCTCCTCCATAAGATGTTTGTAGGAGGCTGTTTCTGAAAGTACAGAAACCACTTAAACTAGCTGGATTCTGGAATTAATGGTTTGTGCTAAAAAATTAAATTTCAATATAAAATTTCATTTAGACTAAGAATGAAATACTTAGGAATTTCAAAAAACACGGGTGAAACTTCTGTTCAGAAAAGTTTCTATTTCTGAAGATTTTCAAAAGAAAATCAGGGATTTCTGCAACAATTTCATTCTTCAAAATAAAATTTACCAGATAAGGAAAAATGTATACCACAGTAATTGCTAGAATAGATACACTTTCAAAAATAAATAGGCATTTATTCAACATAGGTTTTTCAAGTTCTTTATTTCCAAAATTGTTACCTTGTAGCAAGTTACTTTGTAGCAAGTTACAAGTTACTGTAGTAAGTTTACTATCAGTCCAGGATAGATCTGGCTCACATTTCTTTAACCTATTAAGTTTTGCTTACAGTTTTCTAAGCTACAGAAATATAATTTTTCAGAACAATTATCAAAATCTAGTGATTAAAAGATACTTGAAAATAGTTCATTTTCTCCTAAAATGACAGCACAGGGATTCACACACCACAGGGTTTCAGAGCAGCTCCCTGTGTTAACTCACAGGTAGGTCATGCAATGTTTATCAAGCTGGTGGCCAGAATTTTCACGTAAGGGAGCATAAACCCCAGAGGATCACCCCCAGCAGAAGTGCAGTGCTACTCTGGGCTGACCTTTCAGAAAATTAAACTTCATGCGACTTGATACTACCTGGTTTTCAGCAGTAGGAGTTGAAATTCCTGATCCATGATCTTTGCAACCTGTCCTAAATCTCTCAACGCCGGGGACAGGGCTGATCAGGACAGAAGCAGCTCTGTCACTGCTGGCACACACTGCCCTGATGTGCCTCAGAGCAGGGAACATACCACCAGCAACCACAAAAACTACAGTTTTCACATCACCATTTTTAACTCCTCCTGGTGCATCTGTTTGCTAATCCCATCCATTCGGGATTTGAGAGGACATTTCCAAGAAGAGACATGGTCAGGAGCATTCCCAGTAGCAGTGTTATGTCACCCTGACTGGAGGAACTGGGTAACACTCCTGCATCAGCAGGTGCCAGAGAACCCTCTGAGCAAACCCAGGCCTCTTTGATTTGTCCACCCGCAACTAAAACACAACATTATTGAGAAGAAGGAGGTGTATGAGCATCCCTGCTGTGCCCTTCATAAATTTAGAGATAATTAAAGCTTTTTAAGGTGACTGTAGGTTGAAGCTAACTGCTCTGTGATTTAAAGCCAGGATCTATTTGTCTGTTGTGTCTTTCTTCCAGGTTCCTGTTGTTGCGAACACAGCAGAATTTGAGTAGTATAAGCGCTCTTCATAAATTCCTGCTTTCCATAAATTGCCTGTTGGATCAAAAGCAGAACCTCTGTGCAAGAGCACAGAAATCTCCAGCCTTTGATTTGGAACAGATGAGGCACCCTACGTTCCTCTAAGATTAAAAAAAAAAAAAAAAACCTGTTGGCACAGAGCACAAAAAAGGGAGTCAAAGGAACTACATGAAATAATTCAAAACAAAGGAGGTGGAAATTCAAAAATAGTACAAGGAATTCGGATGACAGATTGAAAAGCAACTAAAACAGCAATTAAGAGGACAATTTCACGTCCAAAGAAGATGCTTCAAACACCAGCCAGAGAATGGAGACCCTCTGGACTAGCAGTGACTTGAACACAATATAAGCCAGTCTTCTGATGGGAAGACAAATTAAGGCAAATTATCATTTACATTTTTGTAATTTAGTTAGAGATAGTTACCTCTATCCATAATTTCATAAATGCATTTCCAAATTAAAGGAAGGAAAAGAAGAATGAACGAAATCCAGGAAAAAAGAATTAGCTCAATTTGCAAACTGCAAATCACTCATTTCTTGACCTTATTAGATGGGCAATCAAGGAAAATTACGACACCACTAAGATAAAGCAATAGACTAATCACAAAAGCCAGTCATGAAAAAAACCCTACAGTGTGTTTTTCTGGACATCAGAGAACAGATTTGGTATGAAAAGGAATAAAATTCAGAAAAGTCAGGGATTTGTATTTTTAAGCTTGTCATATCTAATCATAAGCTAACACAAAATTACACCGCAGTGAAGATAGGTAAATTAGTCAGGGTGTGACCTCTGTACCCACTACAGCTGACCCAAAGTATTCACACGAGCTGTGCTGGCTCAGGGCAGAGGTCCCTCCAGCATACATCTCAGGTCCTTACAGAAGAAACTAGACACCAGGCAAGCTAGTATTGCATTTTCATTTAGGCACAGCTGGGGTGTTTTGTCTTCACTGGTTTTGGACCTTGGGATACTCTGTATGCGGCAACTACACCAATGGGGAGAAAATCCCTTTCCTGTTGAGATAGTATGCTTAAAGGGTTAATATATTTGCAGATAATATTTAAGAGAGTTGGAGTCTAGACTTATGACAAACACAGACTAATAGATTTCAATTTTTTCTGGTTTGGTTTTTTTTTTTCCCTCAAGTTGCAGAAGCAGAACTGCTCACAAAACACAGCGTAAGATCAGAGTCTCAGACCCTGAACCCCTCTGAACAGTGATTAATTTCTACATTAGACTCAAATTCACAGTACATTCACTTGGTAACTATGATACATTCACATAGTAAGTCACATTGACACGAGTGAACTAAACCCTACTGCAGTGGTAAGTTCAACAACCAAGTTTCAGACAGGGAAAGTGAAAATAATTCTTGCAACAAGGCAAGAACCCAGATTTTGCTCTCTAGAACAGCTACAAGCTGATCTATTCTATTCTATTCTATTCTATTCTATTCTATTCTATTCTATTCTATTCTATTCATCCTATACCTCGTTAGTCATGACATTACCAAATCTGGTACAAAATTAAATCTACTTCTAAGGCAAAGTTTGCATCCTTACATCTGTCTTCCTACATTTTGTAAAAGTTCTTCAAAAGGACTCAGCAAAGGACTGAGGTCTAAGTCTTACAACTTCTCACTTCTCTCCTGGTTCAAGGGAAAGGAAGGAAAAACACTGTCCTGCAAAAGGAAAACAGCAGGAAACAGAAGTCAGAAGAACTGAAAGAAATAAAAGGAACACACTTACCCCACATCTCATAAAGCAAGAACAATGCCTAGATATCACAGTGACTGGCATTCAATATATAATGCAATGGCTTAATTAGTCATAAATATGGTCAGCTAGCAAATGTTAAAAGGTCACCTGATACTAATTGTGAACAAGACAAACTGAGCTGCTAAAAAAAACCTGTCATGAATAATTTCTCAGGGCTTAGCAATTCTCCATGCTTCTGTAATTTGCTCTTCTCTATTATGGTTGAATAACATTCTGCTAATTATTAATTGGATAATGATTTGTTTCCATCACTAATTCAATAATGTGTTCAGAAGTGCATTTTGAAAGCTCCCAGCTCTAGAGACCATAAATATCAGGCTTATTGTGGTGGGTTGACCCCAGCTGGACGCCAGGTCCACACCAAAGCCACTCTATCACTCCCTTCCTCAGCTGGGCAGGGGAGAGAAAATATAACAAAAGGTTCGTGTGTCATGGTAAGTCCAAGAAGAGATCGTTCAGCAATTACCATCACGGATAAAACAGCATCAACTTGGGGCAATTAGTTTAATTTATTACCCATCAAATCAAAGTAGGATAATGAGAAATAAAACTCGATCTTAAAAAAATACCTTCCCCGCAGCCCTCCCTTCATCCCGGGCTCAGCCTCACCCCCGTTTCTCTCCCCGCTCCCGCCAGCAGCGCAGGGGCCGGGGAATGGGGGCTGTGGTCAGTTCCTCACCCTCTGTCTCTGCCGCTCCTCCCTCCTCAGGGGAGGACTCCTCACCCTCTGCCCGCGGGGTCACAGCCTCCTGGGGCACATCCCCCTGCTCCGGCGTGGGGTCCCCCCGGGCTGCAGGTGGGTCTCTGCTCCCCCGTGGCCTCCCTGGGTGCGGGCACAGCTGCCTCCCCATGGGCTGCCCCCGGGGCTGCAGGGGAACCTCTGCTCCGGGCCTGGAGCCCCTCCTGCCCCTCTGCCCCACCGCCCCTGGGCTCTGCACAGCTGCTGCTCTCTCAGGCTCTCGCTCCTCTCTCCAGCTGCAGGGGCTGTTGTGCAGCAGCTTTTCCCCTTCTTGAACACGTTCTCCCAGAGGCGCTACCGCCGTGGCTGATGGGCTCGGCCTTGGCCAGCGGCGGGTCCCTCTCCGAGCCGCCTGGCCTTGGCTCCACCGACATGGGGGAGCTTCTGCACCTGCTCACGGAAGCCACCCCTGTAGACCCCTGCTACCAAAACCTTGCCACACAAACCCTGTACTTATTTTCACTTAACTGCTCTGGTTGGAAGGCGGGTCCCAAGTGGTGGAAGCGGAGCCTATGGAGCCTTCTGCCCATTTCTGAGCACTCTGCAGCCAAAGTCACCGAAATATCCATTTCCTCTCGAGGTGTTCAACACTGGGTAGCAATTAGGAGCTTATACATCCTGGGTATTAAACAGGGGTCTGGCTGGAGATTAATAGTTCACCATTAGGGGAACTCTTATGGGGCATCCATAGGGTAGAACCATCTCACCCCTCCTTTACATCTCACTTCCAAACCTAAAGGTCTTCAGAGCACTCTTTAAATAGAGTGCAGGAGGAAGGGCACACAATAGGGCTCTGCCATACAGTACTGGCCACCCTCTCTGGCCTCTGACATGGGTCCTGTGCCAGGGCTATGTTGCAATAATTTCTGCTCAGATAAAAAGCTGAAGACAAGAAAGCCAACAATAATCCCCTTGAGCTACCACTCCCTTCTACCTCCCTAAGAGAAGCCAGACCATTAAAAATGCCACATAAATATCACTGACAGAAAACAGGCTTCAAGGTTATTCAGAAAAGCCCCACGCACAGGCAACCTCCTCTTTTTAATAGTGATAAAAACCCTGAGTTTTCCAAAACAGCAAGTCACGGCGCAGGCAAACCCACCTTTCAGAACCCAACAGCTCCCTTTTTGCAGAAGAAAAGGTAATGTTGTGGGGGAAAGGTATAGCATTCCTCCTTCATGGGCCACAGAGGCATAATCAATTGGTACAACAGCACATTGTTGAAACACAAACCACAGAAAGCTGCTTTATGAATCTGTGCAGCCAGCTGGAACAGCCATCAACAGCTGCGAGAGGAATTCACTCCAGGACTCAATCACTTCATTAGGGTGGGTTTTTTCCTTTTATTACATGCGGCTCAGGCTGCTGATCCTCACCCTGAAGACCCTCCACAGAGCAGCCCCTCTTCTTTCTCTGCTCCCTTATATACTCAGCAATATTAATGGTTCCCACTGTATTACTTAATGTCCTCCTGAGACATCATTTCTCCCTCTCCCATCATATATAGCTCACCAGCACCTTTCCAACCTACTACAACACATTGTGTGGTGTCCTAAGTTTCTTGACTGTAAGTCAGAGAGTATTTGTGTTTTGGGAGCAGCACAGGTACAGAATTTGCCCTTAAGATAAGGGCTTCTGTCTGTAAATTGGTCTAGCGTACTGATTGTGATGAACTGTAAATCATGGAAACTGGGAGAAAATACCCAGACGGAATGATGTTTCCTGCTTACTCTACTTCTAATTTTGCCCTACTTCTGTTTGATATAGGCTGCTTGATTATATGTGAAATATAAGTGGACAGAACCACAGCCCAGAGCCCCAGCAAGCTATAACACTGGAATATACCTGTACCAATCTGAGCTTGAGACTGGCACAAAATTGCAAGGATGAGACCACTGACTGCTGAAGTCATGTGCACTTGGCATGAGCAACAGCAGGTGACATCACTGGGTTTTTGCAATTAAATACGATTGTCTCAAGAAAAATTCCAATTCCTTCATTGAAAACAACCGTATGAAATTCTAAATTTAGTGAAAACAAATAAAAATTTATTAACAAGTAAGAGCTGAAGTAGGAAATATCTTCAAACAAAATGCTGATAGAAATACAGCTTCTTCTCCTAAGCTTATACTTTTGCAGGATTTTAATACAAATAAAAGAAATACGTTGGTATTCTGACAGCGTAGTCAACTTTAGCCCTCTTCTACTTCATTTCCATTGTAGAAATGCCAGAAGACCCTTATACTGAGGAAAACATCAGTATTAAGAGTGATAAGAAGATATTAGAAGAAGGTTGTTCAACACTCACAGTAACCTTGCAAAAGCTGTTCAATCCATCAAGTAAACAGGTACACACCTGTGATAGGCTCCAAAACGAACCTCTGAGTGGGTAACTGTGCTCAGCATGAGGGCTATTTACACGTGTTGTGCACTTTTTTAAATCTCCTTACCCGAACTGCTACAGCGAGATGGTTCCACGAGTCTGCCGGTCTTATCGTAACAGGCAATAGCTCGCAGCCGTACACCCTCGCCACACTCCTTGGCATCTCTGTGGGATCGCGTCCCCAACTGCAGCTCAGATGTGCCTCCTCCGATAATGCAGTCCGACCAATTTCCATGGGGCTGGGAGGTAAACACCTCACAGGGGCACAGCTCTGTTTCAACTTGAGGATAAACTTCGGTATTCTGGCATTTGTCTCGCTTTCTGCTTCTCCCTGTTCCAACCACAGAAATCTGTTCGTTAGCTTAACATCTGCTACTTTTGATAACAACACGTCATATTATTTATACTTGCATGAATTCAACACATTAGAACCAAAACAATCTGAATGTTAATATTCAGGAACATTTCCGAAGGATCTATTAGCTGCTGCCAGTGCTCTGGAGTGCAAGGACAATGTATTTATCTCCAGGGGCAACCAGAGAACTTGGAAATACTGTTTTGATGGGTAGGGCAAGGAGCAAAACACTAAGTTTTACTCTAGGAATGATCTGCACAGAAAATGCTTTGCAATTTCATATAATATCATCTTTCTCTAATTATCGGATGAAAATAAATTGATTGTTTTGTCTCTATTTGCTCGCAATCAATGGTTGCTAGGACAACTTCCAGAGGATTCCACATTAGCCACAACTTCTTCTATAAGGCTAACCTTACAAATTCGTTAAAGATGCACTCAGCACACAAACTGTACTTTGAAGAAAACAGAAAAGATAATCCTCAGTAAATCATTAGGGCCGCAAATTATTTCAATGGTTTTATACGGTTTATTTTGTTCTATTCCTTCAACAGGTTTTAAAAGAAGACTCTTTCAGTAGCTTCAGGAAGCAGCAACATTCAAATAAACCTGTAGTACAGCTCTCTGCACCTGCACTCTCCGTGCCCTGTTCCTGGAGGACTTCTAGGCAAAAGAAGAGATCCCCAGTACAAGAAAAGATAATGTAAAGAAGAGAATCCAAGCTCCCTCCATCCCTACAACTTCTCAAGGGAACAAAGGTCTGTATACAGCCTCTAAAGATAAAATCAGTACTTTTCTTGGCGTGGGTTAGCCAACATGACATGGAGCAATCTTTATGCTGGCTGAGCTCAGGGACGTCTTTTCATCTGGCATCTGTACAGATGCATCTTCACTAACAAACTGTATCAGTATACCATTCTCAAAATGTTCCTTGGGGATCTTGGACACACTAAAAATACTTCTGCAAAAAGTTTTAAAGCTTTGATCCCCAAATAAATATTTTCTCTTTGGTACTGCACACAAATAAGATGCTAAAACCAGAAAATAAGTTAGATAACCCCAAAAAACCCTTTCTAGGCTGGAATCGAGAGTCATTCCACTACACATCAGTAGGAGCACAAGCTGGCTGTCATCAGTAGCTGTTTGCATAAAAGCATGTACCTCCAAAGAAAAGGGCACTGACTGTAGACCCTTAATATCATCGTCCTTCAAGTCCCAGCTTTTTGAAAATTGTATTTCCAGAGTTCTAGGGAATGTAAAGTTTGCCAGCACAAAGGGAATATAAAGTTAAAGAAATCAAATAGTGTGAGCATCTTTATATTTTTGTGTATATATATGTTTATGAGCCAACTCAGGTAAGATATAAGAGGGTCAACTCCACATACTTCAAGGAAACTCTTTTAAAAGGCTTTAAATAGATTGGGAGCTCTCCAGTGGCATTTCCAGCACTTTATGTTTGATGAGCTGACAGAAGCCACAAACTCAAATTATACAGACAGCTGTAGTTCTGCACTGTATTAGTAAACATGGGAATTGGGGACTTGCCCACGTTCTGCCATTATTACATGAAGCACATCAGACACAGGTAAGGATGCTAATAATCTCACATTTATACAACACTTTTTTTCCAACTTGCCCTGCCATCTGTTTTGTAGGAATCTTCCCTCTAATGAAGTTGCTATGAAAGCCCCATTCTGAGGGCAAAAGCGACATTCATTCCATACTCTTCATAAAGTAGTTTTAGAATTAGTGGTGGTGATATTTTTATCATCTTCACAGACTGCTTTAGAAATCACTATTAAAAATACTGCTGCCAAAACTTTCACACATAAATGCTTCAATTAAATAGTATTTTCTTTTTTAAATTACATTTCTGAACACTAATATTATATACATTAAATATTAGGTAGTATACACTGTATATAAAAGTTATATGAAATATTAAAAATACACCTTCCTGCAGAAAATGCATTGTATCCATAGTACTGTGAATTGACTGTATTAATTAAGACTTACCTAAAAAATGTGTTTCCATTATAATGACTTTGAATTTTGATATGTTCTGTAATAAGTCTTTTGCTTCTTAAATAATGACTAATTTTATATGTAGAGTCTATGATTACTTACCAAGTGAAATGAATAATACTATTAGAAACTGAGTGGGAGGCAAGCAAATACTCAGCAAACAATTAGCAGATTCCCACTAAATGACATTGTTAATGAACTCTTACAATGAAGCCAGAGCATTCACTTGAGCACAGACACAGAGTGTTGAACAACGAGGTACAACTCATGCACACTTACAGAAAGGTGAAATACAAAGGGATTAAGGAATCTTAACAGCACGAAGGACTTCCCAAATAGCACTTTCCTTGAAGCTTTGGACTGAGTTCACATGGGTGAGGTTTTTTCCAAGACTTTTGGCCAGCTCTAATTTTCATGAAGTTTTATGCAAAGACAGGTCAAACACTGATCTCATCGACTTCCCCTTCTGAACTGTGGTAAAACGAAAACCAACGTCTGATTTGGTCCCTTCTCACTGCTCTCTGTGGTGGTGTGCTGCCTCCACCACAGCACCACCCACTGTAAGTTCACCACTTGCTTTTCAGAACACCTTTGCTGGGAGCGGGCTGAGACCACGAGCTCCTTCCCGGCAGGAGGGAGGGAACCCAGCAAGGCCTCCCGGGAGAGCCAGATGGTGTTTGGCCACAAACGCAGTGCGGGTGAGGAGACAAGCCATCAAAACCTGAATATCAGAAACCATCCTGGGTCCACTTACTTGAATGGAGCCACGTCCAATGTAGAACAGATTAAGAAAGGAGTAGACAGGACCATACTGTTTTGTAACTGTCACAGATGTTCATAAAGAAAATTCAGACTTAAAGCTACCTGGAAGTAAGTATTCGCTTAATTCTTACATATTTTCTGTAAGATCAGGCACCTATTATTCTGATAGGGATAGAGGATTTCTACTACTATAAACATACAGGCATTGATACAGAGAACATTACAGAATATGCTCTTTGTTCAGAAACAACAGAGCATTGTATAGTAATTATTTTTATGTAAATGAGAAATCTTTATCCTTTAATGAGCCATACTGACAAATGGCAGGTTCAAGTCATTATGTTCTGTATACTGTAATTGTTAGTTACTAAAAACATGGATCATTCCAACAGTAACTAACTGAATAACAAGATAGCCATGCAGCCAGGTACAAGTGAGTCTAGAAGAAAGGATCAACGGTAGCCACCATACTTTGCTGCCATTCAGTTCCCAGGCATTAACACAGTACATGTTTTTGCAGCAATGTTAGTAATATTTTACTCCATAGTAGAAGTCTTTGAGGTTTCACCTATATTAACGGAGCAAGCTCAAGACAGCTACACCATAGCTCTCAAACACAAGACAGAAATACAAAAAGATGTGAGTGTTCAGGATAACAGTAAATTTCTTGTAAACCTTCTGAAAACAGTGTAATTCATTATGACTTGTTTTAGCTATGTGTGTGTGGGGGGGAAGACAACTCCTAACAAAAAAACAGCTCCAAACTACTAATGTTATAGGGTTTTAAAGCTTTTCAGTTTGATCAGCATTCAAGTAACATAATAACAAACCACAACAGCAAATACGGGAGACTGTTCCATGAAATGGTTTGAACTAGAGTGTTTAATGAATATATATACAAGATCAAACAAAACTGTTTTAATGATACTGCTTTTTCTTTACTCATGCTATTAATTTGCTCTGTTGAACTACTGGACTCCTCTGAGCACAAAACTCACAGCTTTAAACTTCGTGCAGATTTCAACAGTCTTACACAGAAAAATCACACTGATTTTTATTCTTGCATACATATTTGATGTATGCTTCCCAGACAATAGGTCAGATAAACTTGCACAATGCATAGTCAGTATTTTATTTGGTTTATATCTAAAAATGGCTTTCCACCACTGAGTTTTTCTGCCCTATTCTCATACTGAAATGTGTGTCCATAAAGCAAGCAATGATCAGTATCAGATCAAAAATCAATTACAGACAATCACTGTTCTGTCTGGATTTTCCCAAAAGTCCAACATCAGTCCACCAACACCTGAGAAGCATTATTCACAAGTAGCACCATCAGATAAATATTATAAAAGATTATACCTGTGAGTGACCGTCTCCTACTTCTAGTTGATTCACAGTCAAATGAGCATGCTGTAAATTTAGACCAGGGGCTAAATGTGCAGTCATCTTTGCAGGGAATGAGACACTCCTGTACAAGAGACGGCATAGATCCTGCCCACCGCATGCAGTCACCGACATCAGCAGAGTCGTCATACTCCGACAAGCACGTAACAGCTGAAAAGTAGAGGTACAGGAATCTTTATATTGCTATATATATTGTATTATACTCTATGCAGTTGGTACTCATGTTCTATGTGAGAATCACTCTTCTGGGTTAATAAGATAAAGCTGATTTATTTGGAGGTCATTATTCATGCGTCACTCAAAGATGTGCTAAAAGCTTGACAAAATCATAAAGACACATTCTTATTTGAGCAGTATGTTATCAAAATGATGATATAAATTCAATATTCTCAAGGAGGCAGTCATTTTAAGGGTTGGGGCAACAGTTTAACCAATGATACATTGTACTACCAAACAAGAAAAGATATAATACTGCAGCTATGTGCTGTAAAACAGATTTGGTCAAGGCCAGGATACCCAAGATGCGATGCACACACTACACACAACACTGAAACTGCTTCTAAGTGGAAAAAAAAAAAAAAAAAGATATAAAAGAAAGTGTCCTTCTCCAAAACTGCCATCTTTCCCACGTTTCAGATGAAGGGAACAACTGTCTGAGCAGCTTCCCCATGCAGAGTGGTGACCTCTGCAGATGCTGCAGCTACACGTTTCTTGCAGCAAGGTGTCAACATCAGGTGTGTTCCCTCCAAACTGTGCTCCCTAAATACTTTTCTACCCCTTGTGCTCTCCCATTCTCTGGCCATCTGAACCTCTGAATCTCTTGCATAAATGAAGATGTTCAGGAGGAAGAGCATGAGCATTCAGCCTGTGGTCATGACAGAAAGGGGCTGCAGCCACTGCACTTTACTAGAAGGCTGCTTTTACGCTGCATGACAGCTTGCTGTAAGAGCACCACTGAATGGACCCATTAACAGAAAAAAAACCAAAACCCAACTGCTCTATAGGTCTCGGCTGAGGACAGCATCACTCTGCTGAGCTCCATCTGACCTGAAGTGCCTTAGCACGTGGGCAGAAGCAGAGCTCCTTCACACACAGCACTGCCAGGGCTACAGCCCACATCCTAACGTGATATATTTCTCTGGTCCCCTGCCCAAAGCTTTACAAGGTCTCTAAGACAGGGTTGTGACAACAGGAAACAACAGGCACAGGGCCAGGCTGGGGCTGAGGTCTCTGAATTTGGACTTAGATGCCTTTGGGGACAGGAAAAAGTCAAATAGCATTTGCAAGAGCACAGCCCAGGACTTAGATGCACTGATTTCCCCCCAGTTCTATTTTAGGTCAATGCCCTTTTCCTTCAACACCCCTGTCCTCTTCTGGACTATAATGATTAATTTTTCAGGGTGGATAATGGCACTGTATAGACATGATGGAGGACGAATGTATAAATGTATAAATCTGAGTCACAGGAAGCCTATAAAAAAACTTGCTTAAGTTTCAGTGAATTATTAATAAGTAATTATAATAAATAAGAATAGCATGCACATCATTGAGCCTTTAATTTCATTAATAATAAATAATTCTCACAAAATCTCCAAGATCATAGGCTATTTATATCCTGCATTGTAGGCTAACCAAAGCAAAGACAGGTCATGACTTGATTAAAGCAATAAAGTCAGGCACAGAGCTAGGAATTGCATTTGGCCCCAAGAGTTTAGTCATGTCAGGCTGTGATTTCAGCCAAATTCACACACTGCATCATAAAGCTACAGAAGACAAAATTATTTAATCCAGATTTTATTATTTAACTTTACCAATATATGATATTATTTTTATGGAGATTCCTAAGTAATTCAGGTTTTTGAGGCTGCATATATTTCTTCTTGTTGCCAGCACTTAATATAACTAGGAGGGCATGAAGAAGGGAAAAATAACTCTCTGGTTTTTTACAGTTAAAGGATTTACTGGGGTGTAACTTTGCAATGAATACACACTATTTTTGGTTTTTAGCTACAGTACTGCATTGAAGCAAGAGATGGGTTGGCAAGCACCTGAAAATAAAAAGGTATCTTATTAAAATGTAATTAGATTTTTAAGGAAAAAATCAGCATTTTGAAGAGCGTGCAAAAGGCAAGCAATTGTTAAAAGTCTCTTTAGACTCAAGTGACAGTAAATCAGCATATTAATAACTACCTCTAAATTGCTGATCCTTGCCCTTCACTTTCAATGCTTGTGACCCTTCCTATCTCTCAACTCCAGCAGTCAGAAACTCAGAGACATTCCCCTTCTCAATTACGAGAGCACGAGGACAAAGGTCACCACTCTGTACAGCAAAGCGGTGTAATTGCCCTCTTCAGGAAGGTTAAACAAGTAATAGACTCTGATGCCCAAGGTCTGTGTAGCCTCATTACCTTCAGCAAGGACACCAAAGATTTGGCAACACAAACTTGTCCACATGAAGTATGGCCAAGTGTATTCAAACCATCTTCTCAGCATCGTTACAACCGCTAGCGTCTGAAGGGAAGTGAACGATATCTTGCACTGCCAGCCCCACGAAGCAATATTTGCAATTGCATAATAAACCATCATGTTTCAATGTTTACTGCTACCTGACGGAAGACCACAATTTATTCCTGACATTTATTAATGGCAGCACAAGCGAGGGAACTTCTAAATATCGATGTTAAACCAGACGCTTCATGCTGCAATGAATTACTATCTAATGGCCTGATGTTCTGCACAAATGTTCTTAATTTTAAGCATACAAATAATTCGCTGAGCCTATCTAGATGCTAGAAGTGATGGATATATATGGACATGTGAAATCAGGGTAAATATTTGACAGAGATCACAGAGCTTAAAGAAATTAGTGGCAATAGTAAACATGGATAGAGGAAAGTTACACCAACAAATAATATAGTAGATTATACATGTATAAGCATGGACACATGAGTTGTTGAAAAGAAAAAAATATAATGGATAGTCTAGTAAGAGACATAAGATCTAAAGGAGGAGAGGAGGAGGATCTCCTGGGAGGTGCTTCAGGACAGGCAGGTGGCTGAAAATACAGAACTGCTTCTCTTCTCTACTTTAGGAATCTTTATAAATGCAGACTCTGGTAACTCAGTCTGGTCATTCCTGACAGAGCAACAAAGCCTCAGTGTCAGCAAGGAGAGAAGGCAGCAGCCAAAGAGCAAGGAATTCAAAAAGCTTTTTTTGATGCCTAAAATACTACCTAAAGAGGAAACATTCCGCTTGCTTCCCACTTTCCTGGGCTTTCGCACTTACCAGCACCAACAGTGTTACTAGGCTGGTGGGCCCAGATGAACACCTCCTGGTGACCCAACTGGCAGCTGCATCACCTTGTTGGGAGAGCAGGCACTTCTTTTTTCACACGGTCAAAATAAAATGCCAGCCATGAACACCTGGTACCCTTACACACCAAAACCCCACACCTCCTCAGATTGGCCTAAGCAGTACTGTGCATTTCATAGTAGGAGGCAACTTATTTCCACTCAAGAGTCTGCAAATATCTTCAAAGATTATGCCAATGCATGATTTCTTCAGTTTGAACTGAATTATCTTCAAAAGCCTGAGCTTAATGGACCTGATCTTTACAGTTTGTCAGTCATAAGAAATGGCAGGATTTCTACTTACATGCTTACAACTATGCTTGAGGTGAGCAGCATGAACTGCTAAAATAAATAAAATAATAAAACAAAAGCCCACTAGGACATTTTAATGGATTGAGAAGGGCCAGACAGGAAGCAGCAGAGCTGACGGATCCACTCCAGTGGTTTGTTCAGGAACTAGTCACTTCATTTCTGCCTGCTGCAAACTTATCTCCCAGTTAAGTTAGCTCTAACCTTTAAGAGAAAAATATTTTCAAATACAGGCACCTCTGGAAACAGAATGAGACAAATGTGTTTTCTGGGGACCTTCAAGAAAGTGAGTAAAATTATTTCTCCTCAGTGGTTTCAAACTACTTATAGGTTTGGTTCATATGTGGTTTATGTTGCATAAAAAAATATTTCCCCGTAATCCTCAGTTCTGTCAGAATGGTTTTAAATAAACTCATACCGCAAAGCCATTTCTGCTATGTCAACATCTCACTGGGTTTTTTTTAAGTGGGATACCACCGGAGGGCAAACGCAGTCCATTTGCAGCCCTATGCACTGAGAAAAAGATCACATAGTAACAATAAATCCCTCCTATACATAATGTGTGATTTCTACCATCTCTGCAACATTTAAAATGGACACAAGCATATGAATAGAAAGAGCTAATACAGGATGCTGCCAGATAAGGGGTTTCAAATTATAATATTGATTCCCACAAAGAGGGGAAATGCAGGACTTCCTTTTGAACTCCTGCTACTCTTTCTTATTACCATCAGTCAATGCCACCAAACTGGAATTAAACACTTGGGGCCAAACTGTAGGATGACAATTTAATGCAGTTCTGTTGATATAAACCAATGTCTAGCACTAAACAAAAAGTAAACCTTCTCTTGTAACGATAAAAACAAGATCATTATTTAAACTGAAAGGTAACCAGGTTTAAAATGCTAAAAGAGAGTACCTTTTTTTCAGGGAAGGGCTGGAATTGTTTAACAGACAGTGTGAATACACCCATTAAGGTGCCCACAAAAGTTAACAATTAATAGGAACAATGATAATATCTGCAGATGCAACCACTCTGCTTCAAGGCATAAGTCAGGTGTTAAACGTACAGCTTGGGGAGGAAATTTCCCTTTCTTACGGTACAGGATCCTGTCAGGATAGTGAACAAGGACTGCTAATGGGACATTCAGTACAACAGTCTCTGTCTTCTGGTTTTATATTTACACCCGCAAGAGTATGTTTGTATACCCTCATCTTAGTGTATGGCACGCAGAAGCATATGGAAGCTATATTCTTTAACTACATTTATCTTAAATTAAAAGTAAATAGCAGACACCACTTCTATAAACTTTTACATGGTGAAATCAAATGTTTGTATGCTGTCAGACTGCAGAGGCACTGAATGCATCTTAGATGACGTTACATCACCACCAAAGAAGCCTGTCAGCATCAAACTGGGGAACTCAAGTGCTCTCAGTAGGCACATGGCTGACTTAAGAGCACTACAGATGGTCCTAACAAAAGGAGTGTATTGAGAAAGAAATATTATAGGCATAGCATTGCATCCAATAAGGAAAGATAACATAAATCTAGTTCCTCTTAAGTACAAATCCAATTACAGACAGTCTTGGTAATCATATTCATTTACCAAAGTTATAATCAATTCTCCATTAAAAATGCATTTCAACAGTTTCCAAAGGGTAAAAAGCTGAAGAGTGAGAAGATCAACTACCAACCAGTAAAATTATAATGTACCATGACACTTCAATTTGGGAATCCTAAATTAGTGGTTTCAAAACTCTGGAATTAAATGTCATTTGAACATCTGAGAACAATGACTGATAATTCCATGAAGGTACACTCAGGCCAAACACTAAAACTAATGCTATTCAGTAGTGTAAATCAAATGACTAGACTTGATGCAGGAACAAGGGGGTAACCTATGAGGTTAGACAAGAAGTCTAACACCCAAGAAGTACAGGCATGATGATGCAATAATCTTCTCTGGCTTCAAATCCAAAGAATGTGTGAAAAATCAACGCCACCATGTAAAGTCAAGGGAATTTTTTAATGTAGCTGTTTATCTTCTCATTGTTGAGAAAAACCCTCATTTTGTGTTGCAGAATTATTCTCATTACCCTTCAATGTAACAAGACAACATATCATTCCTTACACGTATCATTAATGGGAAGTGAAAAAAGGAGTTCAGGGATAACACACTAGAAATAAAGCAGAGAATAACTTTAAGGATCAAGACTCACTCACTATATGCACAGTCCCATAACTCATGATGACCTCAGTTATCTTCTATATTGATGCTCCTTCATACCTACAATGAGTTTCTCCAAAATCCCAGGCGGAACATTTATGTTATTCTTGGTATGTTAACGTAAGTCCTGGTTATAGAAGAAGGCCAGAAGCAGACGTAACAGAATACATAAAACAAGGCTTTGCTGAGTCTCAGATTTAAGTCTAAGGCCCTTGTAGGGACAAAAATATATGCTTAAGTTCACCATAGTGACCCTCCCCTCCTGGATGCAGCAGCACTCCCTGCAATGAAGGGAAGTGTGGCCAAAGTTTCGACTTACAGAAGCAAACCATAGAATAACCATTAAAAATAAGTCTGAGGAAAAGAACAAATGATGCCAGGAAGGACATCACAGACACAAATCTACTAAAAATAACTGAGGAAGAGCTGAAACAACTAGTTATGCAGCAGGGAAACTGGCTCTGAGCTCACCAGTTTCCCAATTTGTAATTATTAATGATATTGACAGTAGTGCTAAAGGGCTAACAAATGCCACCAAGCAAACAGAGCCCTGAATACACACAGACCCCAACCGACATGCACCATAAACAAACAAGAGGAGTCTGAGATGAGGTTGGGAAGCAAATAAAGATGGTAAATATCAACTGAAAAAGATAAAAGAAAGCAACTGAAATGATTTGCATGAAAAGGTGTCAGGGAAGAATTGAGTGGAAAAGTTAGGTAAAGAGCGTTAGCATGGAGATTGTAACAGGGGAAAGGGGAGAAGTTTGGGATAGAGTTAGAAGGGAAGGAAAAAACCAAAAGCATGAACTGTGAAGATCCTTCTCAAGTTAAAGGTCCATGTTTTAGCTGCTCTCTGGGTTGGTTCCTGTCTACAACCTTCCACAGTAAAACATGTGAGTGGGAAAAAAGACAGGTTAATCTCAGAAGAAGAGTCGTCCCAGCTGCAGCTTTGTGGGGGCCAGCATGGTGGGAGGTCACCTCCAGCACAGCCACAGCCATGTCCCCGCCGGGGCAGTCGTCCCCGTGTACGTGTGTCCAACCCAGCCGTAGAGCTCCCCTGCGGCCACACCTCCACCAGACGGGAAGGGATAAAGAGGTCTCCACGCGAGGTCTGCATACCAGACCTGCACCATTCACTCTCCATGGCTCAGAGCCTCTCAGCCAACACCACAGCACGAGCAAGAGAACAGAGCAGTTTGTCTGAAATGTATTAAATATGTCCAGGGCTGCGTATTAAAACCAGTAACATCAGTGCAGGCTTCTGTCATCTAATGCCTTCAACTGGACGCACCCCTGTTCCACTGTACAACAACTTCTTAGAGTACAATTTTTCTTTGATACTTACAGATGAGGTTATCGATTATTTGGTTGGGAATATATGATTTAAATCACTGAAAGAATTGAGCTGTACAAGTCAATTTTGCCAAGCAGTGTGACTTGATGTTTTAATTCTTCCTCAGCTGTGAGCCAAGACTGCCCACTGTTTAAGAAGAACTAGGAGAGAAATATATTTCTATAAAGACCTTTTCTCCTCCCACCCACACATTGAATGCAGAACATGGGATTGATACATTAATGCCTAGCACCATTTTCATTTTAATACAAGTGTTTTCTTATTGCAAGTGGTTCACACTCTGCCTGGCTAGAAAGACAAAATAATATGATTTTTTAATGTTTCAAGCTCTACTTTGGCCAGAGAATAACTGCAAGCTGAGTGCTTCTATAGTATGCAATCAGTCTAAAGAATCATCCACAATTTTTTCCTTTTTTCCCTAACATTATTATAGGTTTTGAATTGCTTTTACTTTCATTTTCTATTACAAAAAAAATCAATGGAAGTGCATTAGATGATTAATGATAGAAATTATGCTTCTGCGCCTTTCAAAGAACATAAAAAAATACAAAAATATGCTTCCTTTTTTCATCTTTCTGTGGCCCAAAATTACTAAAATTACTCGAGTTCAATTTATTTGTAGAACCTATCATCAAGTTATATTTAAGATGAATTATTTATTGCACAACTTGAAAATAAAACTAAAACATCCTGTTAGATATACATACATTGAGACCACATCAAATAAAGAGAATCAAACATGCCAAATAATATGAGAGAAAATGGAAAACACACACAACATTTACAGTATTTCTAGTAACTCAAGTCGGAAAATCACTTAGCTGATTAAGAAAGCACTGACTTTCTTTTGAACGCTCTGCCTCAGTTATACATTCACTGGCCAGTGTTTTTAGTGATAGTTGGATGAACTTAAAAACTCATGAAGCCTGTTTTATTCTAGCCAGGCCCAGTTTTTGGTAGCACCCCACGGTCATCTTTCACGACAGCAGTAGAGACCTCAACACTACAGCCAATTCATGTGGCAAACCCAACCTTAGGAAGGTCTCAGAAAACAGCCCTATTAACTTCTCCAGCCAGGTGTCCATTTCAGTCTGAATCTTTTTGGTATTGGTTTTGAAAAAATTATCCATCTGTATCATCTTTCAGATAACTGGGCATTTGAAAACATTGCATGAGGTTGGTTTTGGAAAATGCATTTGAAAATCTTGCTCTGGAAGGCAGGCACTCTGCCATTTCACTCCATCTATCCCTTTACAGTGAAGTGCAGCTACTAAATCAAGAACATAACACTAATGCACTGACATATTTACAACTCCCCCAGCGTTGTATTTAAAACATAATGGTCCAAGGTAACACCTAAAGATTTTAATCTACCCTTTCTCCTCAGCTCCTCACTCCCCAGCTCTGGCTTTTTCCCATTTTGGCATTCAAAATTCCTCGCTACTCTTGGCCGGTCAGGGACCAGTAACTAAGCCACTGTGGACCTATATGGGCCTTTCAACAACTTTTCAACTCATCCTGATGCCTCCTGCTCTCACCTGTCCATTTTCCTCCTCCCCCAGTTAATTCCGCTGTTAATGCCCAAATCCTGTCCTACCAGGCATGCTCCAAACAGATCTCCTCATTACAAAAAGGGCTGTGTGGTACCCTGTTGTTCATTGGGGTGGATTCATCACATTTTCTCCAAAATTCGTATTTGCTCACTGCCTGGCCACACAGCTAACATTTAAGGGAGAATAAACAGGTTTGCCTGGAATTATCTATTCCTCCCTGACAGTACTGCTCACATAATGCTGTTTATACCATTGCACCTAAGTAAAGATAGGCAGATTTGGACTGGTGCAAAATAAGATCAGAATGTGGTCTCCTCCATTTATTTGTATTTTTAAATAATCCTGCTTTTCCAGAATTCAGACCACCATGGCATTTTACAGCATGTAGACTTGTCATCTTTATCAAAGTCCAAAACTGCAACTCAGAATGTAGTAACATGGGAATTCGGAAACCCCCTCACCCCTGTCTATATTTCACTCATAGAAACTGATGTTAAACTCTTCTAAAAGTAGCAATGGATTTAGTAGATATGATCCTGCATAAAACTTTCCACTTTTCTACACTATCCAGTTATCACTTTTCTACAGTTAAGAAAATTTAAGAATACTAAATGATTTGAGGTCTGAAGTCTGGCTACTCATCTCCAGCCTAAAACTGATAATTAACTAAATCTACTTTGACCAAAGTTAATAAACCTGCATACACAAATATTTCATGTTATCTAAATTAAGTATCATACAATATTGTCTACCTCATGAGACAAAATAAAGAAGTACAGTAAACACACTTAGATAAAACGTGAGAGAGGCAGAAAGAGGTTATGAAAAATCTCCCACACGCAACCTGGAGAAATCAAATGTCTGTGGCCTTTCAGGAGACTTGCCCAGTGGGAAGCCTAAGTACACAGATTTGAATCCCAGTAAGAGCAAAGTCACACTCTGATACGTGGAAGTTCCATGCATGTACACATAATGTATTAATTATACATACAGAAAGGCTTTTTATACTTCTTCCTAAACATTCCTAGCGTGCAGGGAAATAGTGTTTTACAGAAACCCCACCTCAGGGCATCCTTTCTTTAGCAGAAAAAAAAAAAAAAAAAGAGAAATAAAACCGAAAAAACCCTAAATTCCCAAGAAGAGATTAACAGTCCAAGATACTGAAGGATATATTTCTATATAGTGTGTGTAAAATACCCTGATTCCTGTAAGTATAAGAACTGGTATTTCCCCTGGGTCATGTTAAATGAACTTTTTTGTGTGAGCAAAGGAGTTCCAATAGGTTTCCCTCTTAAGAATAATAAAAATAATTACACTCATCTTTCCTTATGTTTGTTGTTCAGACCATTCTCACTGCTAGTACATTCCTTTTTTACTCTTCTTTTGAAGCTAACAGATCTAAAGGGACTATTTGCTTTCCCCTCCTAGTCTCTTAAAAACAAGGTAGAAGATCAGAGAAGATGCAAAGGGAGATATCTTACAGTACATTTTTCTTACAATGATCTTCTCATCCTTTCTTACAGGCGGGGAAAAAAAAGAAACATTTCTTATTTAGCTGCTGCTACTCCTCTTAAATTCACACTAAGTTGTTGTAATTGAGTGGGGATTATAAAGTAGATTGTATTCCTGCTGAAACAATCGGAAAACTCACATTTATTTGAATAGGAACAGATCCTATTACACTTTCTTTTTAATAACTATGAATGAAGTATTTGTTTCTAAAGCAATTACACAATCCGAACACTGATTGATCACTATAGGATCACTCATGTATAACAGGTAAAATATTTGCACACAAAAAGTTCTTTGTGTGATTTCTTTACCATTGGTTCAGATCATATTAATTTATGGTCTGTTTAACTGAAAAAAACAATCTAATGCAATAAAACCAAATTAATACAACAAAGTAAATTTCATCAGACCTAGAAATACTTGCCACCCTGCTGGAAGATTATTAGTATTTTTAGCTATTCTGCATATGCTTCATTCTAGCTAACCCCAGGGTAGAGCTGACTGGGACACTACATTATATTTTCTTCTATTACAGTCTTTCCAGTACAAACCATTTTAATCTTAGCTATAATAAATCACCAGTTTGATTCTCATCTTACACCACCCTCTTTTCACCTGTGAAGTTTTATTCCTCTTTGCTGGAGCTGAGAGCAGTTTCACCCACAAAATTGCTCTGTGTGTGAATCTTGATGGGGATGGTTTCCTGCCAACTGTCATTAAAAGATCAGACAACATCACGCTTAAAGTGAGGAGCACTTAAAGCAGGGGAAGGTCATCTTTGGAAAATAACTTAGAATAAAATTTTATGAAAGTGCTTTATGTTTATTTTTTCTGACTTCTTAAAAAACATTCTTTAAAAAAAAATAATCAAGAAAACATGAGCCCACGAAAACGTAGAGAAGAGACAGTAGTAACCTGATGGCACCTCTTGGGAAGGTGGCTGTTCATATTCTGCCAGTGCCACCACAGTGGACCACCACCTGCTTCTGTGTATCTTTAGCATGCCTCTCCTGGCTCATCTGAAAGTGGTTGAGACACAAGTACATATCACCAGCTTCCTCCTCCCGTAAGAGAAGAAATATCCTCCACACCTCTGAGAAGTCCTCAGTGTCCACGCACAGCATCGGGCCCTATGCTCACCTCTGGAGAGGAAGGTCCATGTCAGCCATGGAGAGCATCAAAAAGCCCAGAAAAACATGTGACCCTTTCCTTCCTGGAAAGGGAACAAACTATGGCTAATTATGCCCAGAACTACCATTTCCCTTAAAACCAGTAAATGTAATCAGAGGGACTTCCACAATTTCCCCAAATGATAATTACTACTTCCACTTTAGAGTAAGTTATTTAGGAAATAAAATTCAATGCAAAATCAACTCAATACTTTTGAAAACCTATCAAGATTCTCATCACATTTCCTTTTCAGAAGGGAGAACTGACATTTGGAATTTAAAGTGTGTATTTCAAAGAAACAGTAAATAGCAGCTTTTTAATTCATCAGAAGACCAAAGGAAAGGGAACTTTCCATACAAATGTGCTGTACTTGGGAAACTAACTTACTGTTGCTATAATGAAAGTATAAATATAGCACACGATGAATTCATAGTAAATTTGTTTCTATGAGCAAGTTTGACATGGCATGGCCAAATAAATTAAGATTGTATGGCTACACAGAACTGAGAGATTCTTTAAAATATTGCATTGGTATTTTGCCTTTTCTAGATCATAAATCACATCAGACCTTTGTCTCAATTTCTCTTTAAACATTTGCCTTGTCCTATTTGAAGACCCATGCTCCAGGGTTATGTCTTATCAGTTAATTAACTTTTAGAATGGAAACATAGCAAATATTACTATATAAACTTTTGCTCACATATATATCAAAGGCAATGTCAACCAATATGGTTACTCTGTACCTAATCCGGGAGATTCATAATAAAATCTCATCTTCCATTTACAGCCTGAGGCAAAAGTAGGTCTTGCAGAGAGATGAGTGAAGTGACGAGGTTTAGTAGAGCAGTAACGTTGCTCAACTGTTTAAATATTGGTCTAGCTACTAAACTTTATGCCATGAGGTTCTGGCATTACATTGTTAAATATCAACATTTCATCCATGGTTTTCACTTACTCAGAATAATGCAAAATTCATTGCAGCAAAAAAAATTGCAATTTAAAGGGCTTCCCCCCCCCCCCAAAAAAAAAAAACAAACCAACAACACCAAAAAAACCTCGACAGTAATGCTGCTCTTCAGTAGATCAAGGCAACAGTAACAGGGAAGTATGGGGAGAAGTGTACTATAGTACTCCACTGTAAATTAATGAACATTTCAGCAACAAAATACTAGAAGCAATGAAAACCACTGCTTTCATTCAGGGTCTATAAAGTCACTGCCAACGAGGAATAAAGGAGAAACCAATTAAGCTGGAAAGTTTGAATCAACAAATAAGAAAGAGAAGGATCCTCAGAGGCAACTTTGATTTTTATTTTATTGGCTCTTTACCTAACATCAGCAGTTCTCATTGATACATATTAAAAAAAAAAAAAAACAAAAAAAAAAAAAAAACAAACAAAAAAAAAAAAAACCAAAAAAAACCCACAGGTAAGAGCAAATTTAACAAGAGCCAGTGTTTGACGGTAATTTTGCCCATGGTTCAAAATGACAGTGAAAGATCCAGCAGTGAAAAGCTATGTAACACTGAAAAAGAATAAAGGATTTGAATGGGAATCAGTGCTTGAAAGGATGCTGCAACAGTTGGGAGAGCCCGGCAGCCCCTTGCTCAATTCCAAGCATGTCTCTTCCCTCAGGTGAGGATCAGGCCCTTGGGCTTCTAACTCCCACGATTTCAGAAAAGCTGTGTGATCTGGCATTGAGATCAATACAGCCAAGCTGAGAGGAACCCATGACTGGATGCAAAACACAGGCTGTCTCCCAGGGGTGCATCACCACACGAGGAAAGGCAAGGGCAGAAACACCAAAGAAGCTGGGAAGGTTGTGCTGGGACAGCTCAGAAAGCTCAGCTCTGCACAACAAACCAGAGAAACTCCTTGGGAAAAGCAGTCCTTGAAAGAACCGCACTAAGGAATGAAGGTCAAGTATTAATTTTATTTTGTATTTTATCTCTGAAAAATAGGATAACAGTGGGTTTTAGTAATAGGAGGAGAAAAATCTGTACTTAGCAGCCAAGTGCAACACCAGTCATCCATATTAAAGAGTTCAATAAAAAGTAATGTGTCCTGTAGTTGAAATGCTCCACAAAAGATTTCAGTTGCTCAGTGTACCAATCTTATCAAATAACAAGTGAGCAGAAGTTTAATCCATGTCAGGAATTAAGATAGAAAACTTGGATCCCGACCACAGTTTCTGCAGACAACGTTGTGAGCAGCTCACCATTCCTACAACCACATGAAGGCAGCCAGAGGTCCCTCTGGCAGTGGTAGCCCATCCCTCCCACCCCAAGATCCATGCACAACACCGAAGGATGTAAAGGAGGATATAAACTTAAGAAAATTCCCCTGAAGGTGATGCCAGCATGGTATGGGACGACTTCTCCAGCTCTACTACACAGCCCACAGCGTTATGCATTTCTACTGAAGCCAGGTCAGCTGCAGTTCATGGAAAAGGGCTTCCCCAGCATTGGCACTTCTTCAAAAGATGGTCTAAATACTGTGATAATTCTGTTACTCACTCTTTTATATACCCATAAGGAACAGGGCAGAAAGTTTATTTATAGCTAGACATGAGAAGTATGTGTTTGTTGGGTTTTGGGGGAGGGTGGGGAGTAAGGGTTGAAGTTGAATTCTTTTGAGTCAAACACGTGCACCACCATGCCAAAGTGATTCTCTGCACAATGCAGACTGTGCAAGTCACACAACTGTTCATTAAAGTGTTAAAAAAGCAATGCTAATTTTCACAGGTAGATGTTCTATAAAAAAAAAACAATACACAAAAAAATCCAGCTACCCATGTGCAAATTTTCTTTAAACTAAATCTCCTCCAGAAGCAAATGGCCTGCGATTCCCTTGGTAACACAGAAGTACTAAGAAAGCCTTACTACTCTGCATTAGATATAAACTTCAAAGTTTAGAATATAAACTTTAGGAAGCACCGAATGATTTCTTGCAGTAGGTCAAAAGTCAAATAAAGACTTTTCTTCAAAAGTATGAAAAAAATAACTATATTCTTCAACTGCATAATGTCAAATTACAAGCAGAACCTGAAGTTATTGCAAATATTAAGAGGTTACAAAGACTGTAACTATTGGCAACACTTAACAAAACAATTAAAAACTCATATATCCTAAAGATTTTTTGATATATTAGTAATACGACATACAAGAATATCAAACCAAAATTAGCCCACAAATTGAAATGGATTTCTGGGAAATTTCTCTCATTACATTACATTAGTTACAGTTTATATAATCAAAAGGAAAGATGTTTTCCAGCCTCTTTTAATCGAATGAAACCAAATGGCATCAGTCCTCCACATTAAGATAGTCCCTTTCCTGACATATGTTCTATAAGAAAATTATAAATCTGAGGAAAAAAAAATTATGGCTGAAATACTCCCTTCTCCTTCATCCCTCTCAAAGGAGGAGACCCCACAGAAAACACGGGGTATCTGTGCTGTCTTTCTGAAAATTTGAAGGTAATTTACTTGGTTATTTTACATAGACATAACACTTCTACTTAAATACATACACAAAATTCATTCCTTGTAGGTTTATATACATATATATATATATCATAATTTACTGCCATTCTGGGGGTTTTTTTTGTTTGTTTGGGTTTTTTTGGTTTTGGGTGTTTTTTTTTTTTTTTGTTAGATGCAGGGTTAAGTCTATACAGGTTTATTAAGAAACTTTCTCAAGGAAGCTTCACTAAGAACAGTTTTTAAAAGTCAATAAAACTACTTATCCTTTAGTTTCAATAAAATGCAAGAAGAACATACTGTAGATTTAGATTACTAAGTATCAGTACTTTTGATTTACTTACATTTTCAACACAAAGACAGGCAATTCCCATATATAACTTCATTCCAGAGCTGTGACCTTGACTTTTACCAAAAGTTCAATTGCAGGGATATTTTTTTGAGGCAAGAAGGAAGAAAGGAGTTCTCACAGATAAGATAATGAACTGTCAAATGCAGCTTATGAAATACTACTGTTTCAAATAGATTCTCTGATTTAATATGTGTTGACAGTCGATTCAAAAATGATGACTAGGTCATTATGTAGCACACTGGCTACAAACCTTGAATTACTTATTTGTTTATCTCATAACGTATTAGGTGTGTGAAGCAAAGACATCCCCACAGCCTTCCATGTAAGCATCAAAAGTAACAGAAGAACAATACTAAATTAAATACCACATACTGAAGGTGTATGACTAACAATCAACGGAAAACTGGAATTTGTCAAAAGGTAACGAAAAAAGGTATTGAAAAATACTATTGGTAAAGTTACTGATTACACCAAGATAAAATGAGTTGTTCTCTAGTTGTTGAAAATAACAAAGGAATGCACAAAATGGCTATTTTAACTATTAACCCACTGTCCTAAGTACTCATACAACTGCAAAAATACAGCAAAGCTTAAAAAAACCACCCCAAACCACAAGATTATCTCCTGGATGTTATGAGATTTGTGTTCCCACATAAACTATAAACACAGAAAATAATCTCTTTTTTGTCTCAACTTAATAAATACAGCAAGTTTTTTTTCAGCAAAAAAGGATGAGCTATCAATACTGATATGCCTGGTATCAATAAATAGAAGAAGTCTTGATGAGACTACAAGGTTTTCCAGTACAGTAAACACACACAGAAAAGCAGAGATTCATATGATTCTTTGCACAGATTCTTGTATTCTACATCATCCAATATAACAGAAGTCCATTTCACACTGCTATATAAAATTATTCTAGAAAAATAAAGTGTATGCTGGAGGTAGGGACACGGGTTACGTTTAAGTTAAGACACAAGATTGACAATCCTCTGCCAGCAAAAGAATGAGCAAAGATTGTGAAGAAGTGAGGAAATGCTTAACCCTTTAATGTTTCAAATGCTTATCTATCTTTTTATCATATACGTTTAAAATACAGTTCTATACACTTTGCATTATGATTACAGTGGGACTCCTCAGTAACAACCCCAAACGTGTTATACATAACCACCTTCCAAAATCAAATTATCCTTTATTAACACGGTATCTGCTACAGCTACAAAAATACTGAATAAGCGGAAAACAACAGACACCTGCTGCCAATATTAAACTATTCTTTTCAGGGGAAACAAAGAAATGGGACCTGCTTTTTCTCCCCCACAAGAAGGCTGCCTAATGTACCTTGTCCCAGCACAGCCAGAGGCGTTGCCTGATGATGCATCCACATCCCTCTCCTGAGCCGTGACGGCTGCTCCATCATCTTTCACAATAAGGTTACACTTACTCAACAAAGTCTTAAAAAACAGACTGAAAATGCTTACACAGTTATCACATTTAATATGTATTTTTGAGTGAAACCTTGTTGTAGCCAATATTTAACAGGTGAATTCACATGATGGGAATAGTAACATAAAGGAGTATAGCTGTTCTGGAAGGACTTGCAAATCATTGTGACATGCTTTATTTTATCCACAATATATACACCTCTTCAGTCTTGGGGCTAGTCTATAGAGAACAACTGACCCACTGAATGCCCAGCTGGTGATTAAAAGGGAAAGGAACATGTGTGTTATGCTGGAAAAAGAACCTCAAATGAAATGAGCTAGTGAGCAAGCAGGAGGAGATCATCCACACCACTTCATCTGGTGCTACAAGAATGCAGAACGGCTCAGAAAGTACTGCCAATTCATTCACCACTTTTTGGTGAATTTGGTAAAATCTGGTCTGTTGGGGTGGGGACAGAGTAAACTCTACTCAGCTAGACTGTAAGCCATGAGGAGGAACCAATGGAGAACATCAAGGAGGAGAGCAGGCTGAAGGAGAATTCTAGTTACACATGTCACAACAGCTGGGATGGCCAGATAGATGAATACATTCATATAAATACATTTGCATTAAAGCTAAGTAAGTTGTCCTGGAAGTCTGGGCTGGTAGAAAATTGAAGAAAGGTGCAATTCAGAAAAAAGACAAACACCAAGGTGAAAGCTCTCCTATTAGGGAATGGGCACGACCATGGCAGGGATAAACTGGAGAGATCAGCTAAACTCAGTCAAAAGCTATTCACTGCCCTTGGACCAAAAAAAAAAAAAGGTGGAAACTAGGTCAAGTTCCTGAGGAATAGCAGAAAATTGCAGAACAAGGATGCAAAAATCAGAATTAGCAATGGGCATTATAGGTAACAAAAGATCCTCCTGAAAACGTGGTAAAAAACAGACACTCTGCACTCTCTCACCCAAAAACCGGCCCCAGCTTGCACCACCCTTCAGTGAGTGGATCAGCTGCAATCCCAGGAGTGTTACAGTTAGCAGTTAAAAAAAGGCAAAATCTCAGGCCTCTCAGTCCTCTTTCAGGGAAAGGGCTACCAAGGATAAGCCAGCTATTTCGAAATTGTGTGTCCTAATGAATCCTGCACATGCAAGAAACCTATCCTGATGTGTCACGAAATTAGAATCTTTGAGAACTCAAGGAGGAAGTGCAACTTACCAGCAAACACTCTGCTTATCCTTATAACAGCTCTATTTATTTCTGTTTTTTATTTAAGATGAGGGGTATAGAAATAGAGGCTCATCAGCTTATTTTTGACTTGCACAAAAATATTGGAACAAATAATTATGCAGCAGATAACAAAACAAAAAAAAAAAAGAAGGAAGTTAAATGCATCAACTCTCTTTCTGTGATAGATTGATAGACTCTGGAAAAGGTAACAAAGAACAGCAGCCTCATTTCAGAATAGCTTGTTTCCTTGAGGATAAAAATCCTAAAAATGCTCAGCACCGTGAATCCTAAATGACATTCAAGTGACTTTCTTAATAATTAAATTATGTTGCATCAAAAAGCACATGCCTTTAGCAGTTTGATTTGTATGTGTACCCTCTAACCATGGGTAAGCAAAGACTGGGAGGAGCTGCCATAAAAACATATAGTAAGCTTAGCAATAAAGAAAACCTCTGAAACGGAATAAAGCTTTTTGCTTTATGATTATCTCTGGATCTGATTCACCACTGTTTTATTACTGACTTTTGTTATTGTATCTGAATACAATTTGATTTTATGAGATCTTAAATATTACCTTTATAAACATTTCATGGGATGTTGACTCTATCAGCAAATTGCTTATTTGCTTATTGTATCTGTTCATTGATGCCACTGCAATAGCTTATTTTTGCATTAACTTCTTTGTTGAGTCTAGTTTATCTTCTGAGAAAATCCTGGGATGGAATTTTTAATAAGAAACTCTCTCAAAAAAAGAAAAAGATATAACTGTAACTGCTAAAGACATTTTCCCTTACAGTATTCTGTTTGCAGTATAATTCTATCAGGGAGTTTATGCCAGTCACCATGAGATTTCAAAAAAGTACTTTGTTTCTCATTTAATCAATATGATTTGAGCAACCCAGAAAGATTTTTAAATAGCAGGCTAAATTCTGTACACACCTCCTGCAACTTTACCTGAGTTTCAGACTTTTGCTCAATAAATGCTTCTCCATGCAATCATTTCTTTTGCTTCCACCATTCTTACTGTGCAAACTTAACACCAGTAAAAACCTGTGGCTGATTTCCATCTACACAACACATTACCTTCTTTTCAAGTAATGGAAGATGATGATGGCTGCACTGTGAGAAAATATAACAGGATCACTGTGCTCCCCTGATCAACCTACTTGACAGTTTAGCACTAATTTGTATACACATCACTACTACCCATCACCTGAACGTTTACATTCCACAAAGAACATACTCAAATTTTACGGAACTAAGGCCAAAGAATTCAGCGTATTTAACTTGTGGAAACACATCAGATTATTATTTCACTCATAGTAAATATTTAATACTTGAAAAACCACTGGACCAACTGCAAATTGCTAATATGTTTCATGATTATTAAGTTTGCCACTTGGAAACACCAGCTCTCAGGGTCAAATGAAATTCTGTAATCCTTCTAAATTTCTTTCATGGTTACTTTCAATATTTACATTTACCTGTGAAATTCGTCTCACTAGGAAAGACAGGCATCTTTCAAAGTCTTCAGATAAGAGAATTTAAGCAGAGACACATTTTTCCCTCTTTCTCATCAAAGCACTTAAAATTGGAAAGTTTATGCTTTCATACCAGATTTGCAGAATATTTACATTTAAATAAGCTTAAAAAGGGGCAAGATACATGATCTAAAAACAAAAATGAATAAAAATCAGCCATTTTTCTATAAATGCTACAATTAATCATTATGATGAACAGATAGAAAGCAATCCATCTCATCATAACAGAGCTGATGTAGCTTTTCCTTTCATATACTACAGAAGTTAATTATTATGAGCAGATGTGCTTAGATTACATGAAAATTTATATTCCATGAAACTAGGCACTGAAGATATGTATTTATTTTAAAGCACAAATGTATTCCCTGTTTGTTTGGAGGTTTGCTCACATGCAACTTCACTGGCAATGTAGCCTACACAAAACCCACCCATCCTGCAGGCAGTGATCTTTATGTGCTCCACTAACCAGTCATTTCAAAGCAGTACTGAAAAAGCACCTGGTGGTCAAGGCAACTTCTCACAAACACGGTGTGTCTGATTTGCCCCACAAATTCCCCTGTGTGCCCCAAACAACATCTGCCACGACCACATCACATGCTCGGGGGGTTAAACTGAAGAGCCAAATCCCTCAGACTCTCTCAAGAGTTCATGTCTGTGCATAGCTGCTCAGTTCTGCAGACCAATTTCCACTTGATTTTCTCAAATATTGTTAATAAGTACCTATTATTAAGATGTCCTCCCAGAGCATAAGGAATAAAATAAGCCAGCAGCAAAGGCTCGTGGTCAGGAAGGGCAGAGGCTGTGGAAGCCCATATATTCCTATCACACAGCAGTGGTTGGGAGTGCTGCCCTCTCACGTCACACATCCCCTGAGGATGTGCTGATCTACTTCACTCTGAATTAAACAAATGCTGAAGTAGATGGCCTTCGACAAGCCTATTACATTTTAATAGGTTGGTTAGATTCCCTCATACTGCACAGCTCTAGTTCAGGCGTTTCCTTTGCCTACACAAAGGCCAGAACAAAAACAAAAGACATAGAAAGTTAATATCCAAAAGACAGTAGAAAAGAGATAACTCAAAGAAATTTCAATCACCTTGGGGCACATATCAAAGAAAACAAATATACAATTGCAAGACTGAAACTTCAGTAAACTGTCAAGAAGGAACAATAGTACTGACCAGAACAGCGGTAAAAAGTAACATTTGCTACAAGGCTCCAAGATCCAGATTTGACATTACAAAATACCCTACTTCGGGAAAATTCTGTCAAATATCAGAATATATTATTCCAAACTTTCCTTATTTCACAAAGCCAATATCAGCAATCCTTTAACAAATGATGCACGCACCAGGCAAAACCAGCAGCTGCCAGGAAAAAAATTGACTTTAGAAAAATCTTTGTTAGAAGGTGACTTTTTTTTTTATTACTATCTATTGCCATCAAAGTACAGAGATGGCTTTCTTGTGTAGTAATTTTATTCCAGTGGAATTCCAATTTTTTGGATGAAGTTTCTCTTGATTTATTATAATATAAAGAAGATGGAATCTTCTCCTGAGTCTTTTGAGAAGCAAATCAATGACAATACTGTTAATGAAAGGGAAGAAGGGGTGTTTCCAACAGGAAAACTTCTCAGAATTATTACTGCTGCAATCATCAGACTGGTTTAGAAAGTGCTAAACACACTGCTCAGTATTTTTAATATTTCTGAACATATTTAGAAATGGTGCCAACAGAAGAGAGCACCTCTGGACATGTAAAGCAAATGTAATATTGACCATTTCACAGTTACCTGATGTATTCGCACAAGTGCAAGCGCTTCATAAGTATCCCTGTCACTTCCAGTTACTCTAATGTCACTTTAGTGCACCCATTTGAAAGAAAGATGCAGGGAATTTTGAAAGATAGTTTGAGACAAGATGATTCATTTGTTCTGAAATTGAAAACTCATGTCTAAAACCTCTACTGCAGACATAAAGCTATTGGAGTAACATAAATATACAAATTCAGATTCAACGAACATGACATCAGGATTCCTTTTGCACTTTTGTGGCATGTCACATTTAACAAATCTTGTGCCCGAAGATCTATAGCAAGCCACACTGATGAGCTCTGCCATTTAGGATGCTAACTCATGTTGAGTATTAGTGCTTAATCATTCAAAAAAACCTGACTCAATAATTCCCAAAAAGAAGTCCTTTCTAACTAATGCAGAATAAGGGAAAATGCAAACTGCAACTTTTACCAAGCTCCTCTGAAGGAAATTCTTCAGGCAGTCCAAACCTTAGTAGTCTGACAATGAATAATATCTGCTATAAATCAAACTCTGCTCTCCCTTCAGCATCTCCCTTTTTCCTTTCACTAACAGTTGGCTTTGTTTGTTTGCTGGGTTTTTGGCTGGGTTTTTTCTGGGGGGGTGCAAGTGGCCAAACAACTGAGTGTCCTTTAATATTCCAATGATGCAAGCAGCATCAGCATTTCAACCCAGAACTGAACATTTCTTGAGCTAGGTAAAATAAATATCAAACTAAGCTCCTTTGGTAGTAACATACTGTAAGAATAAGTGGCGAGACTTTATCTTTCCAGTTAGTGACTCCGGAATTTCTCACAATTTGGTATTCCACTTGACTGAGACCATTAAGGACAAGGAAGAGGTTATTCCAGTAAAGACTGAGAAAACCTCTCTAGTGTTTTCCCAACAACTTATAGTATAAAAGCTTTTTAATAAATTTGCTCATTTTTGGTCATGCTTCAAGGTTTCCTGATTAAAGTGTTGATTTGAAGAAAAGTTCTCCTTAAGGCCATTTTCCAGAGAACCTGGATCTTATCCTGCTCAGCTCAGATGAATTTTTAACAATTTTCCTATGAACCACAGTGGCTTTGGCATGAATTACCTCTAGATTTGTAAACAGCACAGCTGTGACAAGGAGGAAATTAAAATTTTATAAAAGCAAAAGTAGATCTAAATCAGCAGAGAACGGGACTGCCTGCAACAGGGAGAGGTGAATAAGAGGAACACGCAAGTGTTATATAAAATAGCAAACAAAAAAGGAGACCAACGGGACTCAAATGTCTCAAGAAGAAAGCATGATTCAATTGAATTGAAAACCACCAAGAAGCTAAAATAGTTTACTTGCTGCAGGGTTAACCCATCGAACTGAGGTATGCCAGACACAGTCAGAGGCCAAAAGATTAGGAAGAACATGAAAAAAATCAGGTATTTTTATAGCTAGTTACAGTGACAGTTACACGAGCTTATATAAAATATTAAGGATTATAAACTCTCCTGTTTCAGGTTCTAAGTCAACAAAACACAGAGTTTTAGGATGAAATGGCTCCTGTACTTCTCATAAGGATCACACGAGGCTGTGTGATCAGGTCTACCTACAACCCACACACGGCCACAGAAAAGATCTCTGTTATAGCTTATAACATCCTCTGCACAAAGCATGAAACATGACCACCCAGGCCTATTATTCACATAATAAAAATTTCTGAAGATTTGTATGAAAATTCTGAATCAACTGTTCATAACTAGGATTTTAAATCACTGGAAGTTGGTGCTAAAAACAAATCATAATTGGAAGGGCCTGTCTTCAGTTTGAGAGAGAGATTGCTCTTCATTATGTCTCTCATTATGTCTTTCATCCTCCTGAATAAGTCTCAGCACAGTTTGGTCTTCCTTGGACCTCTTTCATCTACTATACTCTGTTTAATGACAATCCATCATTCAAAAAAGGACCCCAAAAATGACTTTCACCAATGATAGTTGCTTAGATCATACAGACTACACACTAGATGAAAGAAATCTTAGGAGGACCAAAGAGAGCTGAACTTAATCAGAGGGATGAAAGACAAAATGAAAATCTATCTACCCTTACATTTAAAAAGGAGTTTCCTTCAGATAAGATGATCTCAACTCTCTCTCTGTACCTGTTAAATATGGTGTGAGTACTGTCAGATCATTTGGGACTTTTATGATTGAGATGCTCTAGCAATTCCTGTAAATTGTACACATTTGGATGGTGCTGTCTTTGACTTTGAGGTGATCAGGCCATTTCCTATTGATCTAAAACCTTCTTTCCCCCCTTCTTCCCTCCTTCCTCCTAATCAAGGCAGAATACATAGCCTGGAAAGCTTTGATGTTCCTCTGCTTTACTTCTCATTATTTTGATCTTTTAACAATCCCTCTATTGGTACACGCTTGCAGTATACATTTTCAGTGTTCATGCCTTCTGGCTTCAAAAGACTTTTCTACTTGATCACGACTTTTTTTTTTTTTTTTTCCCCCAGAAAACAAATGCTCTGTGTGGTACTAAAATGTTGATATTTCTTTTGTTTATCAGATAGGAACAGCATATAGTTGAGCTAGAAAGCCTGCTTATTTCCTTCAACTGAGTGGAATATACTGTCCTGTTTTTGAAGGAAATCAAATACACGTAATTTATCTGATGCAGTCTTCATCATCTTTATTTTATGGAAAGTCTACAGATTACTGAGTTGCCTTTGGATAAAATGTTGCACTGTAGATTGCTGTCAGGACAAATTCTCTAAGAGTCTCCTCAATTTTTATGTTGCTGGCATAAGGCTACAGTGACAGAAATGAGTTGGAGTCTCTCTTGCTATTAGTTAGCATCTATAAAGTAATGTCATGCCAATTCTCCTACTGCCTATGAAATACTCTTACAGCAGCTATACCTGAGGCGGAAGCCAGGCCAGACCCAGACTGAAATATATTAGCGCTGTTTTAAGCGTCTTGTGATGCCTGCTGACACCTCCCATGAAAAAAGGAGGATAGTCCACCATCACTCTTTTGTGAACAACCCGTCACTGGAAAATCAGTATCAATCTTTCTTCCCCTTGTCCTATCAACTAAGACCCAAGGAAAGAAAAATTGGTCTACAGGAACACATTACCTGGAGATCAGTGGGATGTAATACAATACGAGGACGAATTCCCATTCCCCAGAACAGCACCCAGCCGCAGAGTCATGCACATATTTACATAGACAATTCTACTATGCCACTAGGTTTTAAGAAACTGGCCCAGGATGATTTCTATACAAGCAGGTGATTTTATTTCTCATAAATTAAACAGCAGGAATCTCAAAAGCAGCCATGAGACGCTCAGAGACATTGATCCATCACACCTCACATAGCCTCATTTGTCCCGTCCTCTCTCCTCCTGCTCTTGGTCAATTCTAATGTTCCAAAACCGAAATAAATCCCACTGAAAATCTGTCTGGAAGATTATATCTTTCTCATTCCACTGGTGCAGGAAAGGTTAAGAATGTATACATGTATACATGATATGAGTATTGTATTTTTGTCTCCTTCCTTGTTTTTCCCTTTGTGAAACACTGTCACACATTTTTGCATGAAGCTAATCTACTGTCAAATCCACAATTAAACCCAGGCTTTGAGAAGTAATTTAAAGATCAAAGCCTACAGGTAAACTGGTAAAAATTAGATATAAACAATCCAGACTCATGTAATAAAACATCTATACCGCAGTGATAATGCTCCCCAACTCCCATGCACACATACACATAGTTCACCAAGAATGAAGCTAGGTATTTAATGTAGGATCAAGGATAAAGTTTCATTAAGTTCAAGATATTTTAATTCTTTCACTGATATTCACTACAGCTTAGACTCCTAAATACCTAATTTCTTTATGTTAATAAAATTTGGGAATTTTGAAAAAAGGTTCCTAATCTATTCTGAATTTATTGGCAAACCAGGAATTAGAATTACTCAAAATAAAGTTTTGATGATTTTATTTGACATTGTTTGTCACTATTTACAGTGGCAGAAAGTGTTATGCAACAAAAATAGAGGATTATCTGTTAAAATATCCTGTTTTAGAAATGAGAAGAATAAATTTCAGGAACTTTGAGATCAGAAGAAAAACGTAAGAAATACATGATTTTATAACGGGAGGTTTTTTACAACAGTATAATGCTACTCACGTGCAGTCCATAACTCTTAATTCCAGACTTACCTCTACAGTACCACTGCCCACTTTTGTACATAGTGCAAGTGCTGCACATTTTTTTCTTTAATGAAAATGTCACTTTTCTGATTTCAGAGCATGCTCAAATTTATCCCGCATGTATTTTTGACCTGCTCTTCAAAGCACTAACAATCTGTAATTACCCAGATGTGTTACAGATGTACTCTCTATTTCATCAGACACAGTGTTAGTGAAAACACTGAAGACAGTCAGGAGTATGTGTGCCCCGCAGGAAGCCATCTGAAATGGCCTTCCTGGTTGACAGTAAATAACTGGTAACAGAGCTTTGAATGTGTTTTTTAACAAACTGCACAACCACCTCACCCTGCGTTTCTCTAGGTCACACTTTCTTATTGCACATGGGAGACTGTCATGTGGGACTGGACTCAGTGTCCTCCTATAGTCAAGAGAGTATTATTTGTGCTGCTTTCCACTTACTTTATTGCCTAACTGCCAGCCCACTGCCTCGTCAAGGAAAGAAATCAGATTATCAAGAACAAATAATGGTAAATCAATTCTAGTTTAGTTGTTTCTTATCAGCTTATTACTCTCCATGTGTTTATAAGCTAAAAATTGCATTATCAGTGACAAGAAAATAACGATACAGATAACAGGTACTTTATGAATTTGCAGTATGATATGGAGTGGCTACAACAGGAAAGTGTTGGCAAAGCCCCGGGCAGACATGGCTGATAACAGACTGAGGCTCTCCATCCTGCAATGGCAACCCCTGAACTCAAATCCCCATCCTAGAGAGACTTCGTTTCACAAACTTTCCTTTCAAACCTATCACAAACGAGACTCAGCTCCTGTCCTCACCCTGGTAATTATTTTTCCCTCAGCTATTTGCTACCACTGCCACCAGCTGCCAGACCATGACGCCATTTGGGACCACTCAAGTTGAGCTTACTGTGCTCCCAATCTGTGTCCCTGCAACCACCCAGACTAACAACATCAGCACAAACACTGACAAACCTAATGAACCCTCAGCAGCACTCAGAATAAGGCTCAAGGTGCCATTGTCCTACCAGCAAAGTTAATATTGGAGGGAGCTACTGATGACAGGTAAGCCACTATCAGCTGGACAGATTTATACACAGGACTGCACTGCAAAGCACTGCTCATAAAACACCACCATCTAACTGAAGCAGTCTGTGTCTTCGCCACGTTTACTATCTTAAATGTATTCATTGTAAACTTTAGGTTATCACATAGCCTCTAGCCCATAAATTTTAAGAGGATTCTAATATGTACCTCCTGAAATTGGTAATTCTGTGCAAAAGCATTCTGAAACTCAAATTACAATGAATGCATCTGTTAATTTAGCTAATCAGCAGTTATATTAACTACCTACAAAACAGGGAATAAACACTGTTGGGTGACTATCTTAAGAGCAAAAGTGGTAACACTGATGCTTTTTTGATAGCATGTCTCATTATAAATAGGTTACCATAAAATAATTTCAGCAGAAACAGCAGTAATGTATATGGCCATTACTGTGTTACAGATTGACAATATGTGAGATAATACAGCTAAAGGATGCCTGCTTGAAATATTTTTGTAGATGCATTGTTAACAGGCAATACCAAATTAATTCTTTCATCTTGCTTAGTGTGAAACACAACTTAGTCACTAATTTCTTAAAAATTATGTTTGTGATCACAGTTCTGCCTATGTAAGATTTTACTAGAACCATCACTGCATTTAGACACACTCAGAAAACTTAGATAGCAGATTATTATAATTTTTGTTCTCATAAGTTTTTAATTGCATCTCACTCTAAAACCTCTCTTGACTGCAATATCCCTATAGCTATCAGGAAGCTCCAGAGCAAGAGCCAGAAACCTGCAATGAAGGAGACAGGAATCTTAAATTGCTTGAATCTGGTGCTGCCTGCATTCTACTATTTCATTGTCAATTCATACATCAACTTTTCAACAAAATGGATTATATTTAACACCAACCATCTTAGCAGAATCCACGTGGTGTGAATTTACAACCCGGTTAAGGATGGAAAGAAATACATCATACATGGTCTGATAGTAGAGCATACCAACAGAAATATTCTACTGAGATGCCCGATGAGGCTATGCAGTACCGATCCACCCCGTGACCTCAGGTGAGCCAGGGAGAGCAGGCTTCTCCAAAAACAAGGAATAGTTCTCATTACTGCATTGGTGGGTTTGCTGTTGTTTTCCTGTAAATAAATCAGTAAATCTCTCTATAAGAATATTTGCTGCTCTGTGTCACAGCATTTCTGTATTCTTGTGATGGGGAGCTACAGCTCTGAGATGGACTTACTGTCTTGTTAATGGGGGGAGATACGGTCAGATCCCCCAGATGAATCACAGTTAAGAAGTGGCAGGAGCAGGAGAAATAAGACGTGACATGTTCCATTGCTGCAGCTTCTCCTTGCTTTTGGAAAGTAACTACTTTTTTCATAACAATGTTGTCAGTGTATTTCCAAGACTAGTTTTTAAAGCAGAGTCTCATTACATCAGTCTAGTCTTTAATACATGTCTATTTACTTTATCAATGGCTTTTGAAGCCGCCTTCAAAGACACTTGCTTAAAACAGGCTTTCCATCCACTAATTAAACCTTAACAATCCCTTGTAATGAGCAACACACTTTCCCCCCAAAAATGTAAATGTCTAAATGCTCATGTGTTCAGTGCTCATGTCAGCACTGAAGGGAGAGGTCATTTCTGAAGGATCCTCCATCACAAACATCAGAGAACAGTAAAGTCACTGAAGAGCATCCGAAGCAGAAGCAATTTTCTCATAGTCTTGACACCTTCTAGTAAATTAGTCACTTGTCGAGGAAAATGACAGCTATGTAGTAATAGAAAAGCTTGTAAAGCTCTTCATTTACTGTTAGAAATGTTGTCTATGTCACTGGCAGGCAACAGTAACATCCCCACCCTGTTTTATTCTCAAGTGCCCTATCTCAGGGGCTTTTTGCAAATCATGCCTTAATGAAGTTTAAATAACAACTGTATTTCTTAGTTCTAAATGATACCTTTCCCTTACCTGCATGATTGTTTTCTGAATAAGTTAGTCCACTGAAGCTGATATACAAAATGAAAGGCTATTGTAATTAGTGTAATATCATTTCAAGATAAAGCCATGAAAACTGCAGCTTCAGATAGCTGTCATCTCTTTGGCTATTCTGCTCATTATTCACAGACAAATTCTGATATCTTCTGCATGTTACATAGTACATTTAAGTGCAATTTCACTGAAAACACTCATGGAACAAGATCTGTAAGTATCTCTCTCGGAATCTAGCCTAGAGAAAGAATGCAGCTTGAAAGTCATTTCAGACTTAATTTTCCCTCAGCACAGTCATCGTTCTAAATAGGTACACACAAACATATGCCTTCTTTCTTTAGAAATAATTTATATGAATTCAATGTCCTTATATAATTGGCTAAATATGACAGCCACTGAAAACTGAAATCCTCCTATTTACATGGCAGTCAGGATACAGACAGCAAAAGAAAAAAAAATTCTAAAAATGGAGGCTTTAAGGAACAGCGAGACTGATTATCTTCAGTGGTAAAATGATAATTGCTGTTACATGGTAAAAAAGAAATTGGGCAAATTCATATAAATGCTCTTTGGAGAATAAGCACTTACTGGCTAAAGACACTGACACATTATGCAAGCTAATTACTGTGTGGAGTGGTGGTGATACCTCGAATGCAAACTCATTTATAGGATGCCTGAATATTGCAGGAAAGCATCTATCTATAACACCACTGATGGCACAGATCCCCCTAGAGACCCACCAAACCATACAATATGGCAGAATGAAAAGGGCCTCTGAAGGGCCAATGCCTGCTCTAAGCAGGACTGATCTCAAAGTTAGCAAAGGCTACTCAAGATCTTATTCATTTGAGTTTTCAGTAATTCCAAAGAATCTACAATCTCTCCGGGCAATCTGGAAATTTCTCTCACGACAGCCTATGATAGTTATCTTCTGTTATTTCACTGCACACCTCTGGAAAGAGTGTGGCTTCATCTTCTTGTGAACCCCACTCCCATTAGACACTTCTACAAGACTGAACAAGCCCAAATCCCCACCCTCACCTCAGTATCTCCAAAGACCCCTTTCATGGTGAAGAATGGGAGGATCAGAAGTCTTCCAGAGTCAAGGTCTACAAGCTGAAGAGACCCTGCAAGGCATATTAGCAACACCACCCCTGGCTAAATGGGTACTCCCTGGCAATGCAGTGACAGAGCACCTCTTCACACATGCTAGCTGCTCTTGAAGAGTTCAAGTAGCATCAAGGTGAGGTATTAACAGCAGCTTTATGAAAGTTTCCCTTACTAAACACTTTTACAGGTAAGATACAGAATTGCTGAAAATCCAGCAGCTTCTTTTTCAGAAGCAATATGGTTGGAGTTAACAGCTTGGTTTCAGCTCCCCTCTCCATGGAGATCGCTCCCCTTGTTTGTAAGAAATATCTTGAAAATCTTTTTCCATGGGTTTCATCTAAGAACTCATTTTCCTGAAACCACACTTATCCTCAGTAATACCTAGTAGATTGGTTCTATCACTACATGTAATTATGAAAACCAAAGCTGTTACAAAAACCACAGTTAATTATAAAAAATTAACGTGGCACTGACACAAATCTTGCTTAAACCCACCAGGCTATGAGATTCCTTTTCCATTATTACCTCAGAACATCACATAGCCTATGTAATTGTTGGAGGACTCTCCACAGAGTAAAAATAAGCATGATACTCTTCTATTATACTTCAAATTCTATCAGAGTAAGATTAATACAAAGTTCATGCACCTACTGGAGCACAGAGATTACGATTCCTTCACACAGAGATTGAGGAATACATTTTAGGACATCTCAATTTACAGAGCTCTCTTTGAAAACCTTGTGGAAAGGCCTGTGGACAAAACCCAGTTAAAGATATTTACTCCTTTGAGCTTTAGTTTAAAACACATTTCTTCTTTCAGATACAGCCCACATGCTGTCAGGGCTTTTCTTTTTTTTCCTTTGTTTCCAGATTATATAAGAAATTCACTTCATCTTTAAAGAATAGTTTCTACCCTTGTGAAGGAGTAAATTATTATGTTACGTTTCTTCAGTTAACATACCTGTATAGTAATTTTTTTTCAATAAAAATAACCTTTTGTTAAAGGTTTCATTAGATGTCCCAGGAGACTGATAACAGTCAAATCCCAGCTACCTGCAGGAACCACTACAGACTGAACACATACTCTGAACAGTGAAATTCTTCTCAACACTTTTGTTCAGACAATGGGATCACTGTATTTTCCAAGCATTTAATAATGCCAAGGGCAGGAGCCCAAAGCCTTTACTCACACTGAATTTTTTCAATAGTCTTAATGAAAATCAGGCCTCGGGCAAATTATTAGTAAAATTTAAAATCATGAGGAAATTATCCTTTCCATTTTTAGCACCAAGAATGGATTACTTCATAGAGGCCTATAGATAGATAGTTATTTTAAAGCCCACATGCTTCATCCTTAGGCAGAAGAGCAGCTTCCTGTAAAAATAGCTGAATACCAAGCATAAATCCCCTCCTATACTCCAAGCATACTATCATGTTACTGGTACTTTAACATCCAGCACAGCAGCAAAACCATACAAAAACACTTCTAGGTGCTTCAGTACCGTGGTTTCCAAATTAGTTACTGTAAAAGAGTAAAGACCCTATCTCAATGCCACACCCCAACACCTTAAATACTTGGAGGCTGCATGGAGAAAGCTTACCCCTTGACTGCAAGCCGTGTCCACATGCCTCATTGTGTCCCGGCACACCCTGTCTCACTGAATCTGGCACCAGCACACAGTGACTCCAGCGGTGGGTCTTCCACCTGCAAGAGGAAAAGGTTAACAATCAAGTGGTTAAAACTGGAAAACAGTTACATGTCCAGGCAAAAAATTCAGTTACGAATTACACTATAGAGACTTAAGGAAAAATAGACTCAAAAAGCTGTAATTACTCCTGAAATAAGTGTTGTGAACTGAAATCCAGACAGAAGTTCATCTTCTAGGTAGCTGCATCACCCTCCAACAGCATTTCCCCTTCTCATTTTTGAAGGGCATGGTTAAAAGTTCCATAAAATAGAGAGGAAACCTCTTCAATGGGCTTTGAAATCAGGCTCTCCTCCTGCAAGCCCATTCTCATACAACTGCTGCAGTTCTCAATCTGCTTTGTATGCTAGGATGTGAGCAGTGAGGAACACGAGAAAGCAGCTTTCCACAGTGCTCGGTGGTACAGAGCCAGACAGAGCTGAGTGGTGTGACTCCCGCTTTGGTATCACCTTCAGTTCCCCACTCTGCTCCAAGACCATGTCCTACAGGATGTGTGGGCTGAAGACTTATAGGCAAAGATATAATGCTTTTCTATTTACTAATATTTTATAACAGATGGGTCACAGGATATTAATGAAGAGTGGTAATTGCCCTGTTGTACTATTTGTCTAATCTGAATTTTTTAAAGTGAATATTATTCACTGGAGTGAGAGTATCAGGGGAAAAGCCAGGAATTTCTGCAATAAGCATACAATTACAATTAAAGCAGCTGAGTGCTTGTGGTCCTAAAATAGCTTACATTGATTTTTAGATACACTGAGCAGGGAGTTCCCAGTAAGCTTCCTTAAACACATCAAACCCTGAGGTTACCATTTGTAGGAGCTGTGCCTAGTGGTGCTTGTTCTGATAATGCCAGATCTCCAATTTGAAATTTACTTTGACACATTTTGCAAAGGTACAGTATTCGTTCATAACTGCACTTTACAATATTGTTTTCTGGTGAAAATTGTGGAAGAGAATTGTACAAGTCATTTCTGGAGAAGTGGACACCCACTAGCAAGAGACTGATTCCAAGCTAACACCTTTTACCTGTACACTGGACAGATGGGAATATCTTCACATTCTCTTTCCTCATACAAGGTATCTGGGCATGCCTGTCCCCCATTGGCAGCATCCTGAATGATAATCCTATACCGGGACTGCTTAACTGCAGTGGCATTGCCTGTAAAATAAAGAAAAAAATTGCCTTCCAGACACAGCTGGCACCTCAATTTAGTGATCTAGCTTAGTTAAAAAAAAATGCTTTATGTTTCATTCATATTTTGAAATTATGAGCACTCTGGCTCTACACAAAGAAGGGAAGGAATGGTACTTTAGATCAAGAGCTACCATTACTTTTACTTTAAAAATGCTAGTAGTTCAACAGAAAAATGCCTGGAAGGTTGATATATCAACAGCCTAAGAGTTGCATCAAAAAATGTCTATTTAATAGAACATCAAATCAGACAAGAAAACAAGTATGAGCAAATACTTAAAAAACCTGAACAGGACAAAAGAATGAAACCCAAAAAACTAAACTGTTATAATGGAAGGCTTTATTTCTGAAAACAAATTCTGGTGGTCTCAGGCTGCTACCAGTAACCCATCTTTATGTGTATAGAAATTTTAGATGATAACTTCCTGATAGGAAAACCATTGCAACCAACAGAGGCTAACTCTCTACTTAACCTGAGTCGATGCAAGATCAATCCATCTAGAAACACAGTTCACAAGATCTACGGTACAGAATGCAGCACGAAAGACAAGGATAAGATTTATCTATATAGCTACAGCTAAAACAAATACAATTCTTGGCTGCGTATGTGGCAAGTACAAACTGAGAGCTGGTTTAACCATCATGTATGGCATCAGTACTCTTTGGGTACTGTATTCATGCTTCAAAAACAGATGCTAAGAAAACTGAAAAGGGATCTCAGCAGAACTGCATAAAGGATTCCAGACCAGGCAAACATCTTTTAATAACAGAATTCATGAAATTTGTCCTAGAGAGGAAAGTGGTGTGTAAATTAGTCCACTTATGAATATTATTTTTCCAAGTGAAGGCCAAAGCTGCAGTAGGAAGATTACAGTGCATTCGAGTAGAAGGAAAACTTAGGAAAAGTCACACCATGAACACAAAGTACAAGCACAGACCCAGTAAAAATGGTTGGCTCTAAAAATATCAAGTTATACAAGCCTTCACTCACACACGCGTGAGATCACCGCAAAGGGACTTTGGACCTGGCAGGAGGTTGCTCATCCCAGCTGCTACCCTGAGGCAGGGTAAGTGCATCCAGGACAATCCTCCTCCTGCTTCATTAACAGCCACTACCTGAGGCAGCTCCACAGCTTCCTACAGTGCCCTTTCAGATGCCTGACACAGTGCTTGTAAAACCTCACGTAGAGTTTTTTCTTAAAATCTAGCCCAAGTCATCGCTCCTGTGTATTAAGCTAAACCCTTTTTATCTTCTGTCCACTAGATGTAAAAAAAGTTTATCCCTATCATCTGATGCATAACCTTCATTAAATTTCAAGGGCTTTTATCCACTCTAAGTCTTTCCCACTCTAAAGTAAGCAAACCCAGTTTTTCATAGGTCCTATTCAATTACCGCTCATTGCCCAAGGAATCTCACCTGCAGCCACACCAGTGCACAATATAGACACACCTGTGGTGTTCTATATACAACATGCCAATGAGTTTGACAAGCCCAATATGAAGTTTTAGCATTTCAGATTGCTGTCTTTCATTCATCTTGTGGTCCACTGTATTCAGACATGCCTGAGACAGTACTGATGTCTTTATTTCCCATTCTGGTTTTGTGCAATCAATTCTTCCTTCCCAAGTCACATCTTGAGAAATTTCTCAATTATTTCAGTATTATTTAATATATTGTCTATTGTGTTTGCTACCTCTTTCAATTCTGCACCATTCACTAATGTTATTATTCAGGCACGCAAGCTGTTCAGACAACTATCACATAGAATTGGGGCAAGAAGAGTTTTCTGTAGGACTCCTCTTGGCTTATGTTCCAGTGCAAACATGAGTAGTGGACATCTACCAGCCAACTGATTGGAAGCAGCTTTGCAGAGAGGATGCAGGAGTCCTGATGGACAAGCTGACCATGAGGCCACAATGTGTCCTTGCAGCAAAGAAGGGCCACGACATCCTGGACTGCATTAGGAAGAACGTCACCAGCAGGCTGAGGGACCTCTACTCAACACTGGTGAGACAACTGGGTGCCATGTCCAGTCCTGGGCTCCCCAGGAGGAGGAGGACATGGGCACACTGCAGTGAATCATTGAAAGGTCACAAAGACTGTTTAAGAACTGGAACATCTGACACACAGGAAGAGATGAGGAAAGCTGGGACTCTTCAGCGTGGAGTGGAGAGGGCTCACGGGTACCAATACTTGATGGCAGGCAGTAAAGGAGACTGAGAAAGACTCTTTTCACAGTGATATCCACTGTGAGATTTTTCAAGCAGCTGAGTACCCATTTAACAGTGATTTAATTCAAGTCACTGTTCCTCAGCTTCCTGATAAAAGTTTAATGTGTCAAAAATCTCCCATTTCCCTTAATTAGAGCAGCTATGTTCTCAAAAAAAAAAAAAAAAAAAAGGAGATTAAATTTTTTGGGAACGATTTGTTCTCAGTAAATCCATACTGGCTAGTTTATTAGAATCTGATTCTGGAAATGTTTCTATCTTGAGTAATAACTTGTTCTTGTGCTTTTCTGCATATCAAAGTCAGGATGAGTAATCTTCAATTTCCTTGACCTTTTATTATTTTTGGCAGGGGATAGAGCAAGAAGTAGGATGTTGGTTGGTTTGGTTTGTCTTGGTGTTAAGTGAGTTTTAGTTAGCTCCTCAGGACTTAGCAATTTCTTACCCAGCAGATAGTCACTAGATGCTCTAGCCTTACTTTATTGCTTCGTTCTCTATTCAAACAGTCATACTGACATGGGAACATCTCATTTATGGAAATACTTACTCTTTAGTCCGTTCCTCTCCTGGCTTCAGACAGGAAACAACAGCAGCAATTGCACATTCTCCACGTTGTTTCCTTCATTTTTCAAAGTAATGGACATATCTTGCATTCAGTTCCCCTTACTTTTTAATCCATTTATGTAATTCTTGTTATATAATATCCTCCTATAGCTTCATTTGCATTCTCAATTTCTTGTTTCTAATTTTTGTGAAACAATTTGACAATCAAAAATGAAACAAGATTTTGAACTACTCAATGAGAAAAGATTAAGAAAGGGCTTCTCTAGCTGCATTTGATATTTTCTCTTCATGGTCTGAAGCTTGAACATGCAAGTCATATACAGACCCACACATGCTCCCCTGTGCTACTGGTTTGCTATTATAATAGTTTCAGAATAGAAAGTATAGTCCAGTAGGCTTCAGCCCTTCTTACAGTCTTTCTTGGTAACTTCCAGGTCTTCTACACTCCTGCCTGTATAGAACATGTTCCCAAGAGGTGTAGCTACCAATTCACTCAGTTTGTTGAAGTCTATCTTTTTTAAAATGTCTTGCTGATATTGCCATCCTTCAATTCTCCTAAGAATCATGAACTCTATCACTTTGTGATGATTTTCATTCAAATTATCTACCACCGTTAGAATTTTAGCCATTTGCTTCCTATTAATCAGTACCAAATCTAAATGAGCTTTCCACAGTAATTTTCTCCACCTCAAGAAACTAAATTATCCTCAACATCTATTGCACATTACTCAAACCCCATTTTCAAAATTGAATTTTCTCATTGGCTTTTCTATGGCATTCCTTACAAATGTTAATGAACATAATTTTTATATCTCATTTAAAATTGCTATAGCCTGATTTTCCAGAGTATTAGCATTATGTAAGACTGTCCTTTTAAAGCTGAAATTCAACTGATTTCAAGTATGGCTATGATGGCCTGGCCTCCTAAAAAAAATCAAGCCTCAGGATCTCAAGACCATCTCAACTTTCTATGTCCTTGACTTTGCCACTCAGACAACGCTGTTTGAGAATTTTGGGGGTGCTTTACTTCTGTTTCCACTCCCACCTCCCTGTCCCAGAAGTCTCCTGTGTCCTCTCCTTACACACAGAGCCATATGACTCCTTCTGTCAATCCACTCTTCTCATTCCTTCCTTGCTCTTGCATCTTTCCTTCCTCTGCATTTCACCCCCAGGGCTTCCCCAGTAGCCTGTCCCAGGTTCAGAAAGGTGTATCACCATTCTCAGGCAAGGGACAAAAATCTTTGTTCACTACTGTAGAGTGTGCTATATCTGGTCCAGGTTTTATGGGAAACATTCAGCTTCATAATCTTTGCTCCTGACCAGATGGAAAGGCAGTCTGGTCAACACAAGACTCTGAGCACACAAATGGGAAGACTCTCCAAGATTTTTGTCACCAAAATCAGAGCTGTCCCCAGTATTTTTGTGCAGATAAGGGCTTTTGAAGGGGTAAGTCTTTAACTTTGACCAACTCTGCTTGTTTTTGAGAACTAGAAGTGGCAGATCCTTGACAGAAACCTTCTGACACAAGGTAGAGGTCATTGGAATTTCTTATCGTGGCACGTCATGCATTTTATCCGCTTTTACCCCATTTCATTTCAAATCTGATTTAAGGCATGTAGGAATAAATAGGACAGTTACTACCTAACATTTCATGTAAACTTGTACAGAGAACTAAGCAACAGTGAAATTTCTAACCTCCCCCCTGGACAACCAATGCCCAGGGAGGAGAGGCACTTATAGGTACCATCTATTTTCAGGAGGAAGATGAAAAATGCTATTTATTGTCAGGTGTTTGCTTTTTTTACTCTCCCTGTTTTAAATCTACGCTGACAGACCAGAGAGCACATCACCCATGCTGAAAGCAGTTACCTTCCGAGGACACCTTCACCACCAGGAAAGCAGGTGACAGAGGAGAGTCTACATGCTGCTCATCCAAACCATTTCATATTCTGAAACCTCTATATTGATTCTTTGATTCTTGTTTCAATTCATCCTCAAAGACCCATTAAAACAGATATATTATAGATGACTGCAGTAGACAGTTGTCACCTTTAAGTATCTGAAATGGCAGAAAATTGATAACTTGCAACAACCTCCCTGTTCCTGCCTCACCAACAGGTGTTTGGATTCAATTGCACTTCTTTTGTGAATTATGTTGTCCATCCATCTGTTATTGCCCTAAGTTCACCGCTGTCTACGCTTCTGAGGTATGAGATAATCCTTCGGCAGAAGACAGCTGGTTGGCTGATGACATTTAAATGTAGGGAAAATGTCAGCTTTTTTTATTGTTAGATAGTAAAGTTGGACGCATTTTCTCAGATAAACTACAAACAGCTTAACTGGTGAAGTTCTGTGTAGAGCTGATTTAGTGACTGCTTGTTTGTCTAAGCTCTGTTCTTATGCTGGTACACATTTAATTTTAAATCTGCCAGGCAATACCTGTTCCTGCTTGATCTGCTTAGTAATTCACCATCTGTATATTGTTTTCATTAAATACAACTTTTCTATTAAAAAAAAAACAACTAACAACTCACATATGTATAGTAGTTTTGAAATTTCATTATCGCGCTGAGGTTTTAATTGTGCAATGTAAATTAAAAAAAAAATAATTTTGCAATGCAGCCATATCAATAACAGATTTAGCAAAAAGCAAATACCCCCATCTAAGAAGTTTTAATTTAGAATTATATTAAAATGATAACACTGCCAATGAGGTTAAATAATTAATTTCTTCTCATTTTAATTGTAGACTATTATTTAATAAACAAAGTAATTTACCAGGTAATTTATTCTACTTCTTCATAGGCAGCTCATTTAAAATCTAAAAATAAATTGCTAATTAAAACAGGAGTCACTGTTTTAGAAAGCAACTCATTTTTCTGTAAAATCTAACAAGGACTATGCTAGAGCATCCACTGAGAACCTTTGAAAGGCAAGGAAGCGATCAACAATAATGAAATATTCTGATAAGGCTTTCATCTGAACAATTAATGTAACACATAAATTTGTCACAAAAAACAACACTAGATCATTATAAAGGAACTTTGCTAAACAGTGTCCAAAAGCTAACCAGCTAGATCAAAGAAACGTGTGGCCCTTGAAAAACCACAAAGCATAGGAGTTATTTACACAACCCTGTATGTACATCTAGGTTGGTCAAGAGAAATGAACTTCACATAATGTAGCAATTCCAAGTATAAGCACACAACACCGGGACCTTGAACCTATGACTCTGAAGGCAGAAGTCCAGCAGAAATTTATTCCAGAGAACTTAAGTCTCTGAATCTGTTCATGAGGACCCCACCCCTTACTAACAGCATCAGTGTCAACAACACCCCAAGTCCAAAACTCATTCAAATGAATGCCCTAAAAATCATGACAGTGATATAAACTACAACAACCACATATTTCTAAGCCAATTCTCTAATTTTTCCCCAAAATTCTGACCTCTTCTTAAAGGCTTACCAGACTGACATGTTGTTGGGCAGCGAGTCCACTCACTGAAAGGTGTAACAACACAGTCTTTCTTGCAGAGGAGGAGACATGGCCGCACCGTCTCAGGTCTGATGGACTCTGGACATCTATCAATCAAAACACAAAGACAAAATATAATAAAAAATTAAAACTACAAGGAAACATTTTACTCCTAAAACTCTCACAGGGCTGTAAGCATAATGCCATACCAAAGACATCACTCCTGGTCACAGTAAGACTCATTTATCTTCTCCTTTGCACTCATGTAACCCAACCGAATTTAGTTCACTTCAAAGATTAAAAAATATTAATAATAATAAAAAAATGTGGAGAATGGCTTGATGACTACAACCTAAATGTAAATCTGTCTATAACACCTAAAAACCAAAGCTTACTGAAGCAAACCAGACATATTTATTGCTGAAGAAAGTGAGAAGTTATGTTTATAAAGTACTCCTGTTTTAACACAACATGCAACAGCCTTCAAACCACTTGCAACTGTGTGTAAGGATTGACGTGATATTCTTCCACTTACAATCCCTAGGAAACACAAAAATAGCTTAAAGTGTGATAGTTTAATAGCTTTGATTGAGGCCTTGATTGTTATTTAAAAAGTTGTACAACATAGTATAGTAAGAAGAGCTCTGTGATTTTTTTATTCATTTTGAAATTCTAAATGAAAAATATGTCATGCATAGTCTAATAAAAAGTTTCAGACACAGACAGTTATAATATATAAAAATTCAAAGGGTGAAAAAGGGACAATTGTCTGGGATCAGGCAGATCTTGCATTTCAAGTAGGGGGACAAAGAGAATTACTCTTTTTTAATTTTTATTCATTTCTAGTAGAAAGATCACTTGAAAATACTTAGCAATGCATGCAACCCAAAATGATCCCATTTGAAAGAGGAATATGCCACTAAACCTTAGCAGGAAAGAAAACAGACCTTAAAGTCGTGATTCCATTACTGAGATATAATAAGATACTTAGAGGTATAATTTAAAAGAAAATAAATACAAAGATATGTCTTCTCATTAAGCATGATTATCCTAAAGGGCAGATTTCTGTTATCTAAGAGAAGACGTTGAAATGTTTTTCTTTGAAAATTTTAGTTTTAATTGGCTTTCTGTGCCTTGCATCTTCTTTGGATACAGTGTAATTTTTCTTCATGAAATCAAGAAAAATGCAGAATACAAAACAGAACAGTATGCCAACATGCACGTTATTTATTTATGTAAAGTATTCCGTTTTTGAAGCCGTATTAACAGTAGACTTTCACCACAGCAGTTCTAAAGCCAACATTACTTTGGGTCAGTTTTCATCAACTCAGACATAAAATATAATATAGCCACAGCTGGTGCCCATGGCGAGGAGGGCTGCCCTCCGCCCCAGCACCAGACCGGTCAAGACCTTCCCAGACAGAAATGAGGTAATATTTAATTCTCAAACACAGAGGTTTTATTCCTTCACTTAGAACCATCTTCCTAAAAACTTCCAGATGTCTAAGACTTTCATTTTTAAGATAATTATCACCGTAAGAACAATACACAGTGCAGCAGTAAAACAATTTCAGTAAGAAGCTCTTTTAAGGACTCAGCAGTCCTTTTCGATCCAGCCACTTCCATTACATGAGGAACACTGAAGCACTGAAGCCACCACACCAAAGCCAAGGAGAGACCCTTTCTGAAGTCCCCAGTAAGTAGATTCCTTCTTTTGGCAGGATTTTTCCACCACTGAAACTCTGTTTTTCCTTCAAGTACATAAGTATTTACTTATCCTCTTTAGTTCCATTTCCCCTTACACCATCTCAAAAGTGGAAGGGGCAAACATTTAGACATTATATAGCTCCATAAATAGTATGTTTCATTAGGCAAAGTTACAGCATATCAGTGGATTCTAGATATAGATGAATAATAAATTTCTTTCCTTTTATTTAATTAATCCATTAACCTCAAGAATTTTAATTAACTTTACTGAAATCAACACAGTCTGCTTATACGAACAGGACTGTTTTGAGAACTACAGTAAAAAATGAAACTCCATTGTAAGTCTCTAGACTCATTAACAGTGCAAAAAGTAATTAGCAATGACTTGATTTTTTGATATTAGGGAAAACATCTGTGCTACTTATTTTCCCCATTTAGTAAAGCAAAGCAAAATTCAGAACATTTCTACCGTAGAATATATTATTTTTTCATGTTGGCATCACACTATAGAAGGTATATGAATCAACTGAATGATACAGATCACACATATGATTCTGCCTTATTGTTGTGTAACATAATGCAAACTTGATTTATTTTTATTTTATTAAAGCATTGTTAATAATGTATTGATGAGCATTATATTTAGATGCGCTTTATATTTTCCTCACACCCAACTTTCAGGAAAAATATTTACAGAAATCTGTAAATTAGATTAACAGACGAGCTACAGAAAAAAAAGAAAATGTACTCTACTAAAAACATGCATTTTGCTTGGATTTACAAAGAAAATTAAAAATGGGATAGCTATTTATTTTTGTTACATATTAGTACCCCTTTCACAGTAGTGATGGAGTAGTAGCTGGAGAATTAGTCATGAAAGGAAATTATTTTCAAAGCTGCAGGTTCTCTACACCAGCTGAAAATGCTTTCATAAATAATGTAACTACAAATAATCACTAATATGATTTCTTTACATACCTTTTAGGTGTGACCTGGCCAGAACTGCTCTTCATGCAGAAGACCTTCCTTGTCTGTATGCCCACTCCACAAGTGGCTTCTCTGCTCCAGTTAATGGTCGCATTGAGCGCAGTTACCAGCACATCTTCAGAGCAAGGGCTCCAGGGAGAAGTTTCCCAGAAAAAATGCACACACGGGTGATCATTACAGGCACGGTGCTCCTGCAGGGCTCGGTCAGGGGGACAGGCTTTTCCACCTGGAAAGAGTCAAGAGAACACCATGTTTTATCTTATAGTGCGTGGCAAATGGAAGACACAGAAAACAAACTATGAAAGTTAGGTTTGCTTAATATCTTCTCCCCTCCCCCCCCTTAAAAATAAATAAATAAAGCTTAAAGCTGTTGACCTTTATGGCTGCAATAACAACCTTCTAAAATATTGTTTCCCCATTAAACTAGCCTTGCATAAAATTGTATTCCAACGCATAATGAAACAGAAATAGGCAAAGTATATTTCTGAGTTACCTTATTGATACTCCTACACACAGCCAAGTTAATTCCATTTAAATGCCAGTATCACTCAACAAACATGCAATTAGGTTTAAAGACAAATTAAACATTATTTTTATGTTCATTCTCCTTGCTAATTTCCCAAGGAGGAACATCTCTTTCTAATGTTTGAACTCTATTCACATGTTGCCTTAAAAAGCTGAGCTGTAGAGGGTGCTGAACTGTACCGATGGAGGAACCTATCTGATGATACACACATCTGCAAATCAAGGGGGGAAACATGAAAGATAGGTTTTGAGTATGAAGACTTCACTTTTCTGAAGCAACATCGTTCAAACTGGTGTCCGAAGATTTTGCTAAGCTACTGCACTTTGTCAACAACTGGTAATAAATCCATAAAGTACAGGAGTTTGAACAGACTCCCTGGAAGCTTTAACACTCTAGACATCAGCCTGAATTTATCCCATAAAAGCAGCAGATGTTCGTAGCTCAAAAGCTAAGGAGTAATGCAGTGAAATTTAACAGTAAGCATTGTCATTTTAGGAAGAAATAAGTAAAAATTACTAAAATCAAAACCATTCTCTTCCTGGAGGGAGAATCTGACAACGTGACATGGCCAAAGTGCTGCAGGTTTTGAAAGACCTGAAGTGTTGGGGCCAGATACACAAGGTTCCGAGCACCCTTACAACCTGCTAAAATCAATAGGGATGAAGGTATATTGCTCCTTGAAGGGATGCCTATTGCCTTGCAGGACTGGGCCTTCTCAAATAAGGTATGACCCCAAATGGCCATGGTGAGTAATACTAAGAAAAGAAAGAGAGAGATAGAAATTTCTTAGCACACTGATTTGGATAATCATGTCACATTAACGTTCATCTTTTCATGAAAATGGACTGTTTCACTTAGTGTTCAGTCTCAGAAATGTTTAGTATGATGGTGGAATAGAAAATGTTCCAGGTAACTTATTTTCTGAAGATTTTGACTTGGCAGGAAAAATGCAGACCAGTTATTGTTCTTGTGTGTTTGAGCACATGTCAAAGAAAAAAGGTAGCAAATGGCAAAATGTCTGGTCCATTAAGAAAAAAGAAAAAAAAACAAAACAAAAAAAAGAAAATATTTAACTCAAATTTAGAGCTTCCTTGGGAAAAAGTAAGGTGTTTTTTTCAAGAATACTCATCGTAAGGAAGCTCTCCTAAACAAGGAAAAGTAATAATGAGGCAATTTAAACTTAATAAAAAATACCCCATGGTCCATCCAACCTAGCCGTCTGCCTGAAAATCACAAGCAGGAGGTGCCGTTTATAAAAAAGCCTAAGAGCCTGGCCTCATTCTGCAGTTCACTGACAAGTTTTGCACAAGGAAAGCAGGACAGCACGCCACTGCCTAGCCATTCTAGTAGCCATTTACAGACTTTTTATGGGACCTGATGTTCACCTATTCCCCTACTCCATTTTAAACGTGCTGAGACTGCTTGCCTCCACAATCTCTTGTACCAAGTTTCAGAAGGTTGCTGCATAAAGAAGTATCTTTTTAAACCCAACTTAAACCAACAAGTCTGTTTCATCAACAGACTCTGGTTGTCATATTCTGGATCTGGTGAACAACTTGGAGAAATCGAACCAAGGGTTTGAATGGAAATCAGCCTGTGAGATGGCATCCAGAAGTTGTCAGACAGCAGAGCCATGGCTAACATTGCCTCAGTTGATAGAGGACAAATGAAGTGTCACTTGCAAAGATACCAGAGCTCTGCAGAAGTTAGTGGCTCAGCTGTGAGCTGGGTATGAAAGTCAGAAAGCAGGTAACATAACACTGCCTTAGTACTGCAGAGATAGGGGTATTAAATCAACTTCCAATCTCCACAAATTCAAATCAGTCACTATTTATCTGTATGCAGATGTGTGAATCTGCATAGCAAACCATTATACTCATTGCTAAAGATGTACAGAAAAAGATGGGGCATCTGATTTTAATAGCTGATTATTACTTCCTGAGAAACTTAAAAGTATTCAGTTGAAAGCACATCATTTTAGTTCAGTGTGTTTCAGGTTGAGATGACTGAGCTTATGTACTTCCAGAATCCACTTCTTCAACACTTCACTTTCATAACTCCATGTTTATCTGTTATTTGCATTTCATTACTTCCATGGAAAATATGAAGCCAAATGTATTTTTCATTTTAAATATTCTCTAGCTCACAGACTTTTTTAGTAGCATTCTTATTCAATTGACAATTATATAGCAGTTTTCTTGAAGGATCCCAATTTTCTTTGCAAGTGCTTATAAGGATATTTATGTGAATACAAACCATTCACATGAGTAAGGGTTTGCCAGTTCAAGTCCTCACACTGCCCCAGAAACAGTGGGTGGCTTTAATGATAATTTACAAAACAACACTTAACAGAGCTTGTCCTAAACTAGACTTGCATCTCGAAGTGGTTTGCTGCTGCATTAGCTGCACATAGTGTTGACAGTAGCAGATATTTTTGTTCTGTCAACAAGACTTTAGTCTTAGACCTGTTCTTTTTAAGAATTTTTATGCACTTCATGTGATACCTTTAAAATCTTGTGTGACAAACCAACACATAAATGAATTACCATATCGAACTGTAGTTAGACAACACTTCCAATACAAAAGAGTTTGTGCAAATAATTGTATTGCTGATGTTATGTAAAAATCCAGATACATGATGTGTCCATGAAGATCCAGAGGAAATTATGTATGTATTCATCAAGAGATACTTATTACAATAGAAAAATAAAGTCAACGCATTCTAGATCTGCATTAATCAAATAAATGGGTCCTTTCCTATTTCCTCATTTTTCACAGCTCACTGTTCTTTTCTAAATCGGTGCTAATATGTTCCTATAAAGACACTTGTATGATGAGTCTGTGTCACCCAGCAATTCATTAGTATAGGATGTAGCTCTCCTGAAGTAAATTCACACCCAGACTGGCCTTCAATAGACAGTAACACACAGGCTGAAGTAAATAATTTTGAACAGAATTTCTTTAAGTGGCACATGCATTAACTCAAGCGCATAAAGATCTTTGAGTCACTAGGCATGAGGGTACAGACAAGTATTAAGTATTATTCCTCATTACTACAGTATTAGGATTAGCTCTGATCTAAACAGAGCTTGGCTGAGGAATGCAAGTCAATTCATTAAAACAACAAACAAACAGTGATTACTTCAAAAAATGTTTATCACTCACCCTCAGCTGGAAGGGCCAAAATGGACCTACTCCTGCGTTGACTGCCCTCAGCATTTTTACTGGAGCATGAGTGGGAACATGGGGACCACGGAGACCATTCACTGATGACACAGTCTGTCGCACAAGGGATTTCACAAGCTACAACTTCAGGGCGGGGAAGCTCTGAGCAGAGGTGATGTGATACTTCTTCACCTGGAGCAAACAAAACAAGACAGACATGCATGAAGGCCCAGCTTCGTTCAGTATCCACCACCTGCATCAAGCAGACTAACTTTATGTCAAATGCCTGTCTGCCCACCCGTGGAACAAAAGAACACGTGGTTAGGCTTCAGGCTTGAAAGTGTAATATTTGAAAAACTAAAGTACTTCTTTGGAAAAGCAAAAAAGGAAAAAAATGTGTTTTAAGTTTTCTGTGTGACATCTTGGCTGCAGTCCACTTCATAAAGCAGACAAATACAAGGAATGATTCAATCAATAGAAAGCTGTAATATCAATTATCAAGAGAATTGATGATAATTGCCCCATATTTTCCAGCAATCTCCACCTACAGAACCTATTTCCCACAATACAAATTGTGCAGGTTCCCACAAAAGGCAGTTTTCTTTTGCCTGTAGGCCAGAGAAGTGTCCAATAGATGTTTTGGTCCTTCTCCTGCAACCTCACCAGAATGAGCCACTGTTATTTCTGACTCTGCTTCTCACCCAAAAACTAGGGAATCTGAAATTATGGATCTGTTGGACCACTCCAATCCAAGGAGAAGTACTTTCTGTTGGAGATGAACCAAGGGACCTGGGCCAAAGCATACCTCCTGATGAGGAGCATCCTTCCAAAAGCCCTTTCAATAAGAAGGTAGGACAGTGGGGACTGATGGGGAAAAACCTACCAACCAAAAGAACTGCTGGCAGAAGGAGCAGCAAAACAAAGCCCATGAAGGATGTCATGCAGAGTCCAAGACACAAAACTATTGTTTTTAAAAAGCAAAATGAAATATAAATTTTTTAAAATAAATTTTAAAAATTTTTTTTTAAATAAGGAAATGTCCAGTAATTTTAGTAATTACACAGAATTAACCAGGACATCATAATTCATAGGAATTCATAAAACATAACTCTTTTAGTACTGAATTACATCTAGTGGCTTACAAGTATAATTTAAGCGATGGACAGGCATGACTGACTTTGTGACACTGTCCTATTGCTTAGTGTTTCTGGACCTTCATGAATTTTCAGCTGCATGTCCGAAATTTCTGGAAGCTCAAATCTACCTGTTTAAAAACAACAAGCTCACACTAAACGTTACCTCCTCTTTTGCCCTTATAATAGTTACAAAGCTCTCCTTCAGGGTTTCTGTAATTATGAACCTAGGAAAAAACATAATGACTATCCAGGCTCAATTATACGTACAGAAAAAAAAATAAAATTTATAATGGCAACCAACTGGCTCTTTCACCTCACGCTACAGGAACAGGCTCTGCAACAAGGCGGCCCAGGATTCAATTATAACTAGGAGGGTAGAAAACCATACTGATTTTGCAAGAGAAAACATATACAAGTGAGTAAATAAGAAAGGCAGGCTGCTAGTGAGAGTGCATAAAGCTGTCAATAGCACAGTGGTATTATCTGCAGTTGCATCCCTAAATGAAGACAGGCTCATCACCCTCGAGGCACAAATAAAACTTTTCAAGCATATTATGAGAAGTAACAGAGAATCTAGCAGGCAATCAGACTGCAAGATATGTTTTAAAATACTTTATTTTTATATTTCCTTTCTCTTGCACATGCCTATGCTCATCAGCAAAGTCTTGATGTGTGCTATCATTGCACTATTATTTTAAGTCTACTCAATAAGAAAATACAAACCAACACCCTCCCTACAGAGAGCCCCCATCCTTTGGTACTGCATTTGGCACCCCTGCAAACCAAGCTTAATTCATCATTCATTTCAACTAGTCCATTATCACCACTACCGCTTTGGATGCTCACATAATGCTGAGAACTAGCTTTAGAGAAAAACAATATAAAACCACCAAATAAACCTGTAAGCCTTATTCCAGCTGTCTTCCTGAGTCATTTTAGCGTCAAAATCCCTGCTAACATTTTGACAGCCTGTCTGTACAGTGGCAGATAACATGAGGGCATCCTGAGCCGACGTGATTTTAGGAGTCAATGGTACAGTAGCATCAAGAGATTATATGCTTTGGTGAAGTAGGCAGAATATCTGTCTTGCTCTCCCATCTCTGACACTTCGAGGGAAGCATGCGAACAGTCAGTGGCAGAATGAGAAGGGATGAGATGGGACAGTGGCCCTGCAAGTGTGGCCCCCCATCCATGCGAGGAGTTATCTTCATTATATACAGATTTTACAGCATGGAGCGCCACGCAGCTCACTGAATTCTGAATTTAGCCCAGTTCTTCCACCAATCAGATTGTGCTGAAGATGTAAGCATCAGAGAAAACTCTACTTGCTGAAAGGCAGCAGGGCCTTTCCACTGATTTCATCTGACTTTACAAAATCCAGGTCACTCCACTCAGAAGATGGTTTAAAACATTTGGGTCTCCTTTGGGGTGGCTTTCTCCACCCATGAGCCCAGGTGCCACAGATTTTCAAGTGACCACCCTGTGGGGATGGGAGACAAAGGAGCAAAATGCATTTTCCAATTCTTTCCTCCGTGATTTCTTTTCATGCTGGATTTACAGCAGGTGACAGCAACAGTAACGCTGCAAACAGAGGCTGCAATTCATGGCTCTTCAGCGAAGAAAGGAAGCTTTGAGTTTTGTTATAAAGAGTTTACCACCCAGTGCATGAAGGCACAATTCAACACTCACTTTGATTTACTTTATAGCTCTATTCGCTGTGTTCAGGTTTAATTACTGGCTTGTATTACTGCAGAAGGGGAATGTTCTTCTGTACCAGCCGCCTGGCAGAGAATTCTCAGAAAACTACCGTATGCTACAAAGGGAGGTAATAATCTTTCATTTTCCATGAAAAATACTAGTACAGGATATATCTGAAGTGTGCTTTATGCATTGTCACAGATTTAAAGAGACTATTAAATTCTCCAGAGCTTCCAAATTGCCCACCCAGTACCTTGAAGGTGTAATTCCTATCTCAGATATTCTGAATAATCTTTCTAATCTTTCTTTACACACACACGTCCATGGGGTAGGATGGAATCCACTCAAGTTTACTAAGGGAGCTGACAGAAGTGCTCACCAAGCCACTTTCCACCATTTATCAGCAGTCCTGGCTAACAGGGATGTCTCAGTTGACTGGAAGTTAGCAAATGTGACACCCATCTACAAGAAGGGCCAGAAGGAGGATCCAGAAAACTACAGGCCTGTCAGTCTGACCTCAGTGCCAGGGAAGGTTATGGAGCAGATCATCCCGAGTGCCACCAAGCAGCACATACAGCACCACCAGGTGATCAAGCCCAGTCAGCATGGGTTTATGAAAGGCAGGTCCTGCTTGACTAACCCGATTTCCTTCTATGAAAAGGTGACACACTTCGCGGATGAAGGAAAGGCTGTGGATGTTGTCTACCTGGACTTCAGTAAGGCCTTTGACACTGTCTTCCACAGCATTCACCTGGAGAAACTGGCTGCTCATGGCTTGCACAGGCATACTGTTAGTCGAGTAAAAAACTGGCTGGATGGCCAAGCCCAAAGAGTGCTGGTGAATGGAGTAAATCCAGTTGGCAGCTGGTCACAAGTGGTGTTCCCCAGGGCTCAGTATTGGGGCCAGTTCTGTTTAACATCTTTATCAAGGACCTGCACGTGGAGATAGAGCGCACTCTCAGTAAGTCTGTAGACAACACCAAGTTGGGCAGGAATGGCGATCTGCTGCAGGGTAGGAAGGCTCTGCAGAGGGATCTGGACAGGCTGGATTGATGGGCCGAAGCCAACTGTATGAGGCTCAGCAAGGCTCAGTGCTGGGTCCTGTACTTGGGTCACAACAGCCCCATGAAACACTTGGGGAAGAGTGGCTGGAAAGGGGCCCAGCAGAAAAGGACCTGGGGGTGTTGGTTGACAGCCGGCTGAACATGAGCCAGCAGTGTGCCCAGGTGGCCAAGAAGGCCAACAGCATCCTGGCTTGTATCAGAAATAGTGTGGCCAGCAGGACTCCCCCTGTACTCAGCACTGGTGAGGCCACACCTCAAACACTGTGTTCAGGTTTGTCACTACAAGCCAGACACTGAGGTGCTGGAGTGTGTCCAAAGAGCAACGAGGCTGGTGCAGGGTCTGGAGCACAAGTCCTGTGAGAAGCGGCTGAGGGAACTGGGGTGTTTAGCCTGGAGAAAAGGAGACTCGGGGGAGACCTTATCATTCTCTACAGTTACCTGAAAGGAGGGTGCAGTTAGGTGGGGTCAGTCTCTTCTCCCAGGTAACAAGCAATAGGATGAAAGAAAATGGCCTCAGGTTGCACCAGGGTAAATTTAGAATGGATATTAGGAAAAATTTCTTCACTGGAAGGACTGTCAAGCACTGGAACAGGCTGTCCAGGGAAGTGGTGGAGTCACCATCCCTGGAGGTATTTAAAAGACATGTAGATGTGGTGCTTCGGGACATGGTTTAGTGGTGGACTTGGCAGGGCTGGTTTATCAGTTGGACTTGATCTTAAAGGTCTTTTCCAACCTAAACAATTCTATGATTCTATGATTCTGTGATTCTAGAGGAGGCTTTCTCCCTCTCTAAATAAAACTAATGCCTTCAAGCACCTAAATCATGCATCTGAATGCAATATGAATTCCCCTCCAAGTATGCATTTAGATCTCAAGACATAGCATCTGAAATCAGCCCTGGAGAGTAGCAGAGTGGGGGATCACAGCAGAAGGGTGTCAGTCTTGAAGAAAGTCATTCCCTTCAGGGAAAAGAGCGAAAGGGACAGCACTGACCACGGCAGCTACAACTTTGGTCCCTATTAGAATTTTTTATATGGGAACCCATGACATTGCTCTGAAGATCATCTTGGGATAACCAGGAATTAAACCCAGATGGCTGTTCAGGGACCCAGTCTCTCCTGCTCAGGGCCTGGAGCAGCTCCCTCCTGATGGGAAAACTCATTCCTGTCTGAAACTTGCTGACATCTTGGAATAAACTGAGAGCATCATTCATCCATTCATCAGTAAACTGAGCTGTCCAAGGCAAAAGGACAGAAGGCATTTTCAAAAAATGAATTCCTCTAGTTAGCTTAGACCTGATCCAGCTCATCCAATCCAACCTACCGCAGAGGTTACTATCGCTATCTTTGTTGGCTCTCTTCAGATACAACTGACTTGCTCATTTCATCTTTTTTCTCACATTTGATGCTGTCAAGTGCCAGAATTAGTCTCAAGGAATTACGTTTATTCTGAAGAGTATTTTTTCTGCTGTAATACTAAACAGTACAGATCCACAGCTGTTACTGGGATGCAACTGGAGACCTGGTTAGGACAGTGACTGAGCAATTGAACAGTTTCATTCTAATGTTGAAGACAAACTAAGTGGGTGAAAACTAAGCAGGACTCAGATTGGAGAGAACCTTGGGAAGTGCTTTCTGTCTGTCCTTGGGTAACCACAACAACTACTGCTAATACAACTGCACATGGAGAGCACTAGCTGTAAAACAGAACTTATACCCACATTCTACAAAGAATTACAGTTATTAATTGATTCATGCTAGTCACAGCACCTTGAAAATATTCCTCTTTTTGACTTATTCCATACTAAGAAATATAACAGGACTGGGAGTCAAGAGGGAATTATTTTTTCATATTACAAAATGTTTTAAGGTTTCAAAGCTTTCAAATTTTTATATTCCATATTAGGACAAAATCCAGATCTTTCAAAAAACATGTTTTAAGAAAAGAAGGAGGGAGAGAGCAAAAGCATAACTACATGCCATCACCTCAGAGGCACAACACACAAGATCCAACCTCTGATCTGCATCAGGTATAAGAATTGAGCTAGCATATCCAGCATCCCAGGAGCCAAGTGTTCCCTCTCACGTGCTCTTTATTTAATGTTTTAAGTACAATTTTTGTTCTCCACCTTGCTAAATGCATGTTTTCCTAAAAAAAATTTTAGTCAGAAAAACGTTAGTTTTCCATTCAAAATGTTTCACTGCAAGCATCCTGACCAAACCTCTGACTTTTTTTAAACCAATTGCCTTGTACTTGAATAGTATAGTGATTAAAGTTAAATACCCAAGATCTATTCACATGATAATATTTTCAATATAAGAAAGATTTAATGCATTTTCTTCCAAAGTCAGGGTGTAATAATTACGAAAAAGAAGACAAGCATAGCATTTTTGTAAATATATTTGCTAATAAAGTTGATCATTACCTAATGCACCAGTCCTTAATCTGAATTCCTTAACAAGGTAACAAAGAAGCTACATGGAGAAGTACGATTCTGAGTGGAATTTTTGATTCACCTAAAAGCAAATTAAATTCTTCCCAAGAAGGGAAACAAAACAAGGAATGACATAAAACCCTCCTTGAACTAAAGAGCTTGTTTTTTCCAGCAAGTGAAATCTCTCCTTATTGTCTTTTCCATTCTAGAAGGAGAAGCCACTCCCTCGGTCCTGAATATGGCACTCTATGGTGAGGCACTCAACCAACAGGCATGTTTCATTCTCAATCAGTTCAATATTAAACTGCATCTGTCTATTTTACATAATGCCTTGCAGTTCTGGTGCACTGGTCTCATTCTTCCCAGTGACCTGTGTACCCATCTCCTGTGACACAGTTTAATTACTCCTGCCACAGACATCGCTCCTGGCTCAGGAAAAAGGGAATGTCCACTGGACAGGATAAACTAAAACAACAAAAATACAAATCCCATCAGGCAGCAGAAATTGAAAAAAAATCAACTGAATAAAAAAATGTGAGTATTCTCCATGCTCATTTTTTAAAAGGAAAATTTGTAAAATTATTTTGAAGATTTCAGGTGGCAGATGTGTGTCAAGCTTTGAGCAACCTCCATGTTGAGGAATGGCTCAAGATGAAGGAATTGCATTACAGACTGTTCTGCATTGCTACCTAGAAGTTCAGGAAATTTATTTTTCGCACAAATGACTGCTGCAAAAATGCTGCATATTTAATGACAATTACCAGTTTGACATCAATATTTCTCCTTGTAGCATTTCAAATTATTCAGTGGAAATAATGAAGCTGTCATCTAAAATACTACACGTATCATAAAATTTTACATCCCACTTAAATCTCAGAAAAGAATGACAATAAACTTTGATTAAATACTTGCCTGTAACAGAATAAGATGTCAACAGACAGTAGTAAATTCAGAAGAATTCCTATTGACTGTATGCCAGTTTGCTAACGGCAAGTGCATTCAGAGAAAGCTGTCTGCTGACAATATCTTGGCCTAGGCATCTCATCAGCTAACAAAAACGTTACATTTAAAAGCAATAACAATCAAACTACAACAATCAGAGAAATTTCTTATAACCATTTTGAACGTGTTTATCTCATCATATCAACACAAGGGTTTTTTTCTGTGTTGCATGACCAGCTTTAGAGATACCTCAAAGCATCCAGGGCTTGCTGTGTTCAGTCGTCACCGGGAGACCAATGTCACACTTCACTGAAATCCCTGGCTCCTGGTTGACTTTTCTTAATGCCAGTCAACAGGTAAGAACTTCAGAGAAGAGTGGTGTCAGTTTGTCAGTGAGAGCAGTGGTGTATGGAATAAATTTAATTGCAGTGGTCCATCACTATTATCAGAGTCCCGTAGCAGAGAAGAGGAATGCAATAGCAATGAAGATGAATGGAGGTGAAGATCTATCACGAAAAAAGATGAAGCAGCAAAGAACAAGCCATTCACAATGGAAAAGAGGAAATAAACATGAATACAACCAGGATCATTCTCAGAAAGAAAAAAAAGAAAGAGACAATCATTGAGGATTTGAGTCAAAAGACTTAACTAAAATGCAACTATGAAAAACAGTGCATTAAAGAAAAAACATTTTTAAGCACATAATGTACAATGAAGAAAAGGGTGAAAAAAAACATTTTTAAGCAAATAATGCACAATTAAGAAAAAGGTAAAAAAGTATCAAAAACAGACAGAGGGAATGAGAATAATCATGAAAAAGAAAGTGTGTCTGGAAATATGTTATGAAATTACCACAAAATCAGAAGTCTTGCCCAAAATCCCTGCATCACTGGCCATGAACTTGTCCCTTACCTATGTCCAAGTGATGATAGCAGAGGTTATGAGATAAAGATGATGAAGAATATAGAAAAAAAGCAGTATTTGCTTTTCTTTCCTATACACCCTCTTACGGCAATTTGGACTGTTTACGCTCAACTGTTTTCCCTCTTTATGTAAATGCACGTAAGAAAATTGATTTGTGAATCTAAGGAAGCTCCAAGAGAGCACAGGGGGAGGCATATCAGCAAGCAGCTGCCAAGGCTGCAGAGAACATCTCAGTATACATCTATGGAGAACTATACAGCAGCTACCAGTCTCAAGGTTAAAAAAAAAAAAATAATACAGCTGCATGAGGTTACCTACATAAGAGAATAGCTCAGATGTATTTCCTATCCCACACAGAAAGACAAGTAGTCATTTAAAGGAATTTGCTACATATTCACCTGCTGGGCTAGGGCATGAAAGCAAAATTAATTTCACCTTGCGGCTGTTTGCACAACCCCTCCTGAATTAAGAGAAATTGTTCACGTGGCAGCTGAAAGTAAACATGGGTTCACTGTATACCCAGAGCATAGAAATTCAGGCCACTCTTCCTAATAATTAACGTAGCACAGCAATCTAAATACATAAAGTATAAGAACTAAACATAATCCATATTAGTGTTCTGGGATTTTTTTCCCTCTGTTTCTTTATACTTTTTCCTTTTTTCTCCATTATCCCTCCTCATTGTAAATGAGGGAATCTACACAGGTGGGTTGATCAAGACTGATTGCAATTAAGATTTATTGTTGAAATTGGTGCTGTAGCATAATTGAAACAGGTGTCCCTCTGTTTTCTTCTCTCTACTGCTTTGTTCCAAATGCTAATCAACACAAGATATTGTAGAAACCAATTACACAAATAAGTCAAATGTGTTAAAATATTATAAAATATACATATCTTTCCAAAACTTTGAGGGAAAAAACCCCAATTATGAGTAGATTTCTTTATTCCAATAGTGTATACAGTCCACTTCAACTTACATATCTGTGCAGCGGGGCAGAACAATTTTAGTGGAAGAATTCAAGCATTTTAATTTAGAATAAAGAAGGTGGCATTTTATTCCCACTGCATCACAGCTGTAAATTTCTAAACATTCCATTTTTGCATACTTAAGGTGCCATCTTCACTCTCAAAACTCAAAGAAAAAAAATTATAAGGAATGTATTACAAAGGGTAAACTACAGTAATCGTGCTCTCACATAGTAAGTGACCCCATAAAGAAAAGTTGCGTGTGCACACATGGAAAAGTGCAGTGCTTTTATACCTACTGGTTTATTATGATTTTTGTTCTGATTATGCTGCTCTTAAGAATGATGTACCTTGCTGGCTTGCTCATAGCCATCAAAAAGCTATGACTGACTGTTATCCAAGCAATTTTCCCGAAGTGAGTTGGCAATTTGCTATATATTGAGGAATAACAGAATCTTTTTCTCTTCTAGACCCAGAAATTGCCCCAAGAGTGAGTTTGTATTAACATAAGACACTGAAAAATTGTAAACAATAGTGCAGCAGATGAGGTTTATCTAAGTTGGCAAAAGTCTTGTTTTCAGATACAGTGAATGCTAATGATAATAAATAATTGCAAATACCATCTGGACTCTTTGAAAAACATCTTTCTCCAAGTCTGCAATTGAATCTCTACAAAAAGGATCAATGCAAAAGAAAATGAAAACAGTAAATTAAAATTAGATTTATGCCAACTACTTACAACTAAGTGCTCATTTAGAAGCAGTTAACACAAAATGTTCTAGTTCAGATGCAGAGTCTGGCCTAATCCCATAAAGCAACTCGGAGAGTTTCCACAGTCTATCAGGAAATGTTCAGAATCTGCAGGACTGACTACTAGGCCATTTTTAATTTTATTATTACTACTAACATTAGGAGCTTCTTTTCCAATTTTGTCTCTAATTGATCCACAAAACTCAGAACAGAATGGTATTAAGGTGTCCTATTTAATAGCTTTTAAAAGATGGCAATAAAGAGGACTATTCACCCAGTAACATAGATGATCATCAGTCAAGGGTCTAAATGAATGGCTGAAATCTGTTCTTGACAAAAGCAATGCAAATTGCAAACTGTAATCTTTGGTTATTGAGTAAAACCTCTTAGTGTACACACCATTTTGCCAAGTATCAACTATGCATCTAAACTACATAAGACATTTTTCAGGTGGGTTAAGTTACTTCTGGATAATGTACCCTGACCTAAGTTTGAACCATTTTTACATAATAAAGTTGTGAATTTTAGAAGGAGTGTTTAATTTCCACTGTATTTTGCATAGATCATTTAGTACTTAAAATGAGGATAAATCAAATGTAGGAAACACAATATTAGTAATATTTTCCGTGTGCTTCCACTTTGCCCATGAGGTGGAACTTTAATTACATCATTAATAACAATGCCTACATTTTCAGTCGGTAGTGCATCATTCCTCTGATGCCATTTAAAGTATATTTGGTCTCTAAACTGCTCCACCCTCTGGAACTGGTTCACTGATTATCTTGTAACAACAGCCTCATCCTGCTTACAACTCACCTACAGTGGCATCAACAGAAGAATTTAAAGGTAGGAATCACTTATGATGATCTAAAAAGGTTCATTTAGAAAAGTTTCCTGTTATTTTCCGTCTCCGGCAAGTTTCCACAGATTTAAAGCTGACAGTTCTTTTGGGGAAGAAGAAGAAGAAAAAAAAAAAAGAAAAAGAAAAATATCTATCACTGTTTTCCCCTATTATTATTCAGAGTCCAAATTGCCTCAGAAACATTTAAAAAAAAAAAACAAATCTAAAAACTGTCTGTGAATATACTTTTTGCTGTGGAAAAAACCCAAAAAATAGTTTCCAATGAGGAAACATTTCTCAGCAAGCAGCACACAACCTTATACTTGGGTATTGTAATTAAAAGGTGACAAATAATAGATCTGCTAGCTCATCAAAAAAATTATGTGTATTACTCTTCAGAAGCCTTGAGACACAACTTTGCCTGAAGCTTGTTCTTGATGTTACTGGGCCAGATAAGGCAGCACACTCTGCATCCTTTTTTTTAATTGGCTGATAAAATTATTTCCCATGAAAATCTTCCCTCTTTCTCCAGGCTTCTGATGGAGATGGATACTGCTGCTTGAATGTTTACACAGCAAGATGAAGCATCCTCACAGTGTTGGCCATCATCCCAACCTGGGAAATGGGGTGTTGCCAGCAGAGCAGCATCCACCAGAATACAAACAGCACGTCCCCAGAAGGCCTTTGCTCAGTGGGGTACACAGACCCTCCACCATCGCCTCCTTTCAGAGTTCAAACATATGGATGGGCTTGGACACAGCAGCTGGGTTCTGGCTCTGGCACAACCTAAGTTGGACTGTTAAACAAGTCTCTGACTCTCTCACTTAAAAAGAAAATAGGGTGTGTATCCACACACAGCAGCTGATTTTTTCCAAATTGAATAGTGAAGCTACAACCTGAGGACTATTAAAAAGACTTCTAAGAAAGGCCACTGCCCATGCTTTGGTAGTGTCCTCACGGCATGCCCTGGGCTCACAGAAAGACAAGTGAGGAAGACAACAGAGGACAAAGTAAAGAGATGGTAAGTGAAGAAAACACAGAAGGAATTATCTTTGATGTCAAAATTTCATCAAGCTGGGGCTTTCTCAGAGATGCTGAAGCTGGGACCATGTGCTGAGCTGGCAGTTCAGACAAATGTTTGCCAAGCTCAGCGGCACCCGCACCAACAGCTGCCCTCCCATGCTGACCTATTCTGTATTTGCTCCAAAGGAGAAAAAAAAAAAAATATGTATGAACCCTAAAGGGCCCAGACAGATAGCAACCAGTCATTCCCTAACAGGTTTTCCAGCTCCTGTTGGAGATCCACTACTTTAACTTTGCTACTAGATTAAAGGTAAACACAGAATCAGTAAATGAAACCACATGAACGCCTGCCCCCCCCCCTTTTAAATACCCTGAAGCGCCAAGGCTGTCAAGAGGCATTTAGACCACGTTTCAAATATAAGAACTGAAACAGAAAAACTGGAAAATATCTGGATAAAATTTGGTTTTCTACCACTAAATTTCTTTCTGTGAAAAAAAGCAATAACCTCTCCACAACTTAGAAAATATTTTTGTTCTGATTATTCAGCTATTAAAATAGGAAAGTGTCATTTTATGACAATTGCTTTCGGCAGGAGATACTTTACACTTATATTCTCAAGGAATATGCACGTAAGGAAGAACAATATTAAAACCTTCAGCGTTAATCTGTATTTTCAAAGCTAAGCACATTTTGACAAACTTTCTAATAGACACTGTTCAAAATTCATAACATATATGAGCATGATTACATTACTCTAATTTATTTTTTCTCCTCTCATGCGCAGCAATAAAATTTTACCTTTGAACTTATATTTATTACAACTTTTACTCTACAGAGGGCATGCAGGCACAGAAATATAATAAAGCTCTGCTAATTCCATACATTATTGAAATCCTAACGCTGCAAATGGTATCTTACTGTCTTCATGCATACTTAAAATTTCAATTCAAAACCCATTTCATTAAAAGGGCTGGTTAAGCAACTGCATATTTTTTTTAAGTTTGTGGATTCATGTAGCAGAATTATATTTTATATATTCAGAAAAAAGTAGGTGATACTAGTGTTTGTTTAGGTGTTGTAAGCAAAAGCTTGATAGATGCTAAATAATTGAGTGCTCCATCCATCAGACTTCTAAGCACTATAAAATTGTAGAAGAGGGAAGTGCTAGAGAATAACCTTTGCTTACCCACAGGCTGCTGTAAACTGGGTCTAATTTCAGTGGTAAAAATCCCATCGACTTCACTAAACTAGGAAATGTGCAGCTATGCAGGATAGCTTCAAACTAAATGAAGCATAAACAGATGAAAGCACAGAAGGTATTTAGACTATGAAGATCAGGGGCCATCACATAACACTAATGATACCTGGTCAATGAAAACATCATAACTAACATACAAGACAAATTTGGGGCATTTCTTAACTTGTTTGATATAACTGTAAATGATCAGGCAATACAAGTCAGTAAGAGAGCAGTTCATGCAATCAGATACATGATAAAGTGCAAAAGTTTATTCAAACTGCAAGTACAATATTGGCAAAACCTCCTTTCTCTTCACAAAGGTCACGTCGCACATTAGCTCCAGCTTCACTGATTAGCAGCTGAGATAACGGCCACTCACACACACCTCAGAGTCACTGGGAAAAAAGACAAGGGGATGACTTTCTGCATACGATGTCCTCATCACATTTCTGGTAATTGTTCAGTTGTAGATAAGGCACAAATAGGGAAAAAGCAGCAGAACAAACTACTCTGAAAGCATAACAGAAACAACAACCTATGCATTTGGCACCGAAGCATCAAAAATGATAGCTGTTATTAATGCTGTAATTACATGGCTGGGACTCAGAAGAATTGCATTTTGCTTCCCTAGAAATATGGCCACGTGACATTTGAAGGCTCCTAAACCCGTAGGAACAGATCTCCTTGCCATGGTCAGTGTGTAGAACGCCCACAGGACCAAACACCTGAACACTTGTAGACACGCTGCCAAAAATGGCCCAAACAGGGCTCCCAAACCCATAGTCCATCACCGTCATCCTCCTAGAGGCAGACTATGCCAGCTTAACTTCCCCAGGCACAGATATGATCACACCAGGGGAGTTTTGAAAACTCGCCAGCCAGGACTGCTGTCAGCTCCTGACTTGGGCTTCTCTAATCACAAACCTCTGAGGTGCACCAACATCATGAGCTTTCCAGAACACCGCTCTGCTCCCACCACATCTATCTACACAGGTTTACGGGCCACCACTGAGGACTAAGGCTAAACTTTCATATCTAAACCCTTCTCAAGTGAACTACGATTGAAATCCTCTGCCTATGAGTCCACAGTGGTCAGATACATCCTCCTGAGCCAGCTGCAAGAGAGAAATGTAAGAGAATAAATACATTGAGTCAATTAAGCTTTTTGACCATGAAATACCAAACCAGGCAGGGAAATGCACGAGGGTCATCCTTTAACTCCAGCACACAGATGTAATGAAGTTGCCACGCTGGAGGACTTCGCAAAGTTTAGTAGGACCCAGTGCTAAGGTCTCACAGGCTCAGCTGATCAAAATTAGTCTACAGAGCAACGACAAGTCCAGACAGAACAAGGCAAACCTCATCTTTGAGTGACTTTCCAGCAACAAGCAGCAAATCAGGGAGCAGTTTACCATAGCAAACTACGATGTTGTTGCCTACATTAAAGTGAACTTTCAAGATCAGCTATCCCAGCTGCAGAGCTGGAATTTAACAAAATCCTTCAGAAATCCAGTCTCAACCTCGTTTGGTTAGACAGGAATACTCGCTCATTAAAAAGTAAGGGGAAAGGTTTTTCTCTGAAACTAGGTAAGCAGAGTAAGATTTTTACATGCTCTCGAGCCGTTAGTTGAAATGTATTCCACTTACAGGCTTTAAACTCACCTCACTGGCAACATAACCTCCCAACATATTGAAAACCAGCAGGAAGTGTTGAATTAATACATATATTCTAACAAGCACTCCAACAGCCATGAACGTTTAATCTAGTGTTTCACTAGCTGACACTGTACCCCATGGCTGCTACGTGGTTTTGAAGCCTTGAGACAAGGGAAGAACTAGAGGGAAACCACTGTAAAGCAGGGAACCACAGAAAAGCAGTCAGAGGGAAAAGTCTCTGGAGAAAGCCCAGAGCAGAACACTAGCACAGAAATAGAGGCAAGGCAGATAATGTTAACATCTGGAGAGGGATGGAGGAGGGAGAGAAGGGAATTAACGTGATCACCAAAAAAGTCAGTCTCTATTCAGTAACTATGGGGCTACATTTTGATGATGTGTGGAATACTTCCCAGCAATATAAGATGTTACTGCTTATGTGCTGTGTATACAAAGAGATGCAAACAAAATGAGTTTTCAGAGAACATGTAATACTGGCTGACTGCACAGGATAAGTTATTACGTACCAACTGACTGCTGGAAAAAGGAACTTTTACACAACTTTGGGGTCTTACCCATATATCTTAATGTTCTGGACCATGACAAATGATTGGATAACAACTCTTACTCCCCTTGTCATCATCCATCTTCTTAGGAGGCTTATTTCTTCAAATCCTGATGATGAACCTCTGTAGTCACTTATCTCAGCAGCAAAAATTTATTGCCTTTACTAGAAAATGAAATTCTCCTCCAGGAGAACTACAATGGACACAAAAGGGCAAATTTCCACCTGGAGTATGTGGGTACCTTTTCCTTCTCTTTAGTGGGAACTATATACATTTATCCCACGTCAGGACTTGGACCAAAGGGGATCTGTCTTAATAAAAATGGCTAATTTCCAATTAAATAAGCTTACAGATCATAGAGATGCCATAACGAAAAAAAAAAAAAAAAAAAGAAAAAGAAAGATGAGGCCCCATAGTAATCCTGCTTTCACTGCACATATTTAACGGGGCTGCCAGAATGGAGTCTCCAAAATACCTACTAATTACATTGGACTGCTTCCAGCCGCTGTCGTTGGCAGGGAATGGGCAAAGTTTGCAACGAACCAACCCACCAAGAGTTCAAAGATGATATTATTATTTTGGGAAAGCCTTGAAGGGAGTCAAGAGACAAAAGAACTGTGGAACAAAGTACTGCACGGCTGATTTGGACAGAAAATACTGCCATAGTCTGTGGACTTCATGAGCAGCTGAATAAAAATATTCTGGCACAGCTGGGAGCAGCCCCCAAACTGGCAAGATGCAAAAGCACAGACTAACACTAACTCCACGGCATTCATGCTGGACTTAAATATGTGCTATCTCCAGCAGTTACTGGAACCTGTAGTGAAGACTGGAGTATAAAAAGAAGAAAAGCTGTAGGGCAGAATTCTATAAACTCAGCTGAAAGAATCCATACATGTCCTTTTTAGTGTGCGTGCAGTGGCAAGAATTAGTACCCCAAGGGTGGTTGTTCCCCACACAGGGAGAGCCCAAACTAACAGCAAAGGACGACTGAAGGACCTGAAAGTAGATCACTTAAGAAAATCAAGTTCCTACTTGTGGCCAACTGATGACAAGAATTAGTAAATCTGTGAAAGTTGCATGTGACGCTCATAAGAAACAGTACTAAAAACAGTCTTTCCAGACTTCACATCAAGTTGCACAGTTAGCCATTAATTAGCTTAGAGTTAAAAATGTCCATTCCAGCTTCACAGTGCAAGAAGGGTTGAAAGAACTGCAGGTGCCCAGAGTGACACCATAAATATTGATCACAGTGCTCATTCCACTTCATTAGCCACGAAGTGAGCAATGGTCCTCAAGGGAGAGGAAAAGGCAGATCCAATTTTAATCAAACTGCCATACTAAAATGCAAAGCTCGTGGAATATTATTTTAATTATTGCACTTTATTCATGTCTATTGCAGCCTATTAAAAAAAGGGATGCTTCTGGACAGAGAGCCAAAACCTTCAACTGCCAGGAAGGTGCATCTACGCTACACGATAGCTAACGATACCCAAGTGAGCTCTGCAACCAGAAAAAGCAGTTTTCCAGCCCAGCACCTCACCCTGGGCTCGTTAGAACCACAGTTCATTAACCAGCCAAAGCTTCGTGCTACCACAGCCATAGTGTTTCTGAGATACAAACTGGTCTCTGGCAATGAAGGGGCCATACAGACTTATTAGCTTATTCAGACTGACCTACATAGTATAGTACATAAATCCTAAACCATTTAACCTTCAAAATGTATGTCTGGGAATACTGCCAGTGAATATTTGAAAGGGATTACAGGAAATGTATTAGTTGTCACTGAAAATGAAAATATGGATTTCAATTGAAACTCTATATAAGGGGGAGTTTTGCCCCCAAAATCCATTAGTCTAGCAGCCATGCTGAACGAAGGGAAAATTGTACAGCTAGCTCAGACTATACAGGGCAAGCTGATGTATTTTAGAAGCTACATTTTTATCTACTGAAATAAAACATTTTACTTTTTTATTTTTCTACTTTAATCAGAATATAACCTCATTAAATGACAGTGCGTGAAAAGAACATATAAACTAGAAAGAAAATATAAAAACTTTCTGAATAAATTAATGTTTATTGCTTTTAGACTTTGATATTCTGGTCTTTACTACTTAAATGCAGTTTAAATGTATTACTTGCCACGGCCTTTACGTTAAACCCAGTAAGTCTGCAATTTGCGATAAAATTCCTTATCTCTCTCTTTCTGAACCCACGCAAAGATCCAAGGTTAATTTGCAGATAATATTACTTCATGAAATAATTATCTTAGTCTATAGTACTTAAAATAGCTAAATTCAAGAAAGGTATTTTATGAAATGAAGCTGTCACAGCTGCAGGATGGAGGCTGTTCCCTGCCCCAGCACTCATCCCCACACTGGCAGCATCTTCAATGGGGTGCAGAGTCTGGGTACCCCAAGCCCAGAGCAGTCACCTGTGTGTCGTGCTCACCTGGGGAGTCAGGACGAGGATGGTCCGTGACAGTGTGTGCGCCCAGGGCACCGACCTCCCTGCGATGGGGAGGGAAGGGGACCCAGCCCCACGTAACTTCGCACTCCAAGCCCCCAAACGCCAACAGCGAGGCAGCCTGCCTCCTTCTTCACAACGCCAGCACTTACTGAAAAATGACTCTCTCGAGCCATTCTTTCTCATCCTGCTAATTTTTCCAAACATCCTCCTATTACACTATACAAATATATTCATTTAGTAAACATCCCATTAACCAGGTCAGCATACAGTATTCACAACTTATTACAGAGCAGCACCAAATCAGTCACAGAAGCAATTACGCAATTGTAGAGCAGACAACTCACTTTAATCTTAATATGGGGCTGGGGATGTACATGCCAATGTTCATTCACATGACTCATTCATTCCCAAGCATTGTACACCATTTGTTTCACCCTCACTTATGCAGCACTCTCATGTATTTTGATTTGTAAGCTTTGTGGACTGTCAGAAAATACGAGCTCAGTGCCTCACCATTCATGTAAGGGTTTTTTGTTGGTTTTTTTTATTGAATTGAAGGTATTTCTAAGCTTCTATTGCCTGGGAGAAGGGGGTTAAGTTGGACTAGATATTTAGAATCAAGATCTGAGTGAGCATTTTTCTTAAAAAAAAAAAAAAAAGAAAAAGTAAATTAAAGAACTGATGATCTTTCCAGAACTATTTAAACCAGGTATTTGTAAAGAACAGAAATCAGAGCTAAGATTAAAGGATGCTATAGTTACAACAAGGTAAAAAAAAAAAAAAAAAAAGTGGCTTTTAAAATCACAGCTTTATTGAAGGCATTCATTTAAGCATCTTGGGAAAACGGGTTGCCATATAATATTAACAAACAAGAATATGCTCTGTCAACCACATGAAGCACCACAGACATATTGAAGACCTAAATAAATAATGTATTAGAAAACCTAGCCTAGTCTGAATTAATGCAGACTCCTATAGTATAAATGAACAGAAGTAGTGGAATTATCTTCCTGGGATTTAAGTTGTATATAGCATTAAAAGTAAAGGCCTTAAGATACTTATTGATAGGCAAGAAACTACTATCTTTAGATCTATGCATGCCCAGGGAGCACTCTGCTAAATTTACAGTCTCAGAGAGTTTCCAAGAGAGTTACCAAATCAGTCAGCTTTATTTGTAAACACCATGAAAAAGAACAAAACACCCTCTTGGCTCCAGTCTCCTTTGACACAGCACTAAGCATACAACAAAACAGTGCTGACTTTGTATTAAACTTTGGAAATCTGCTAAAACTGGAGGGGAAATTCTTGCTATGTTAAATGTAAGGGGAATTTTGCATCTGGTACCAAAAATAGAATTTGAACTTACAGGATCATCTTGATTTCTACCATGTACTATGGGCAGCCAAGACCCATCTTTCCCCTGCATCAAGCACAAATGGAGCCATTTCTACAGACCTGCCTAACAGTCTATCTTTAAGTTCACGAGGATTTACCAGTCCTGCTGTGTCATCACATTTTCATTATAAAAAAGACTTGGTATTCTATATCACATGCACATTTGACAGTAGCAAATGGAAACAACTCACGAACCAGGAACAGACTTAGGTGCAGTGTCACAGGAGATGTGGAAAGGGAGAGCAGGTGGGCTTCACACCACCTGGAAGTGACTTTGTCCCTCCAGAAAAGCACCCTGAGCTCATCCAGTCCCAGCGAACTCTCTGCTTGCTTGCTAGGGGCTGATAAATAATCTCACTTCTTCCAGAAAATTCACTTTTCAAACTACATCTGTCTCCCACTGGATGCAGTGCCTGAATCCCCACGGACACCACTAACCACAGGACTGAGCCAGGAACTAACTTTGTGTGATTGTTTTTTGTTCCTCGGTGATATGAAAGGAAAAAGCACTGTCTTCTGCTTGCATAGCTGGTGACCCAGTCCACATGGATGTGTTGACTCGTTTATCTTTCTTTTCCTTTCTTCTCTTTCAGGGCCTGGTAATTACTGGGTCAGTGTGAGGGTTCATCATCAGCAACACCATCAGACAACTGATGGCAAAATATAGACCACAGCTGCCAGGCAGGAACTGAACAAATTCATGCTTACAGTCCAGTTCTCACTTCTCCATAGCAATTTTTAAATAATGCATCTGTTCTAACAACCATGGTAAAGGGATACACTAAAATCATACAATATGGGAAGACCAGGCTTCAAAATTGGAAAATGCATCCCAGGAATAAAGGGTGATTCAGTTCCTAAAGAAACACCATCTCATATGTACCTTCTCTTCAAAAGATTTGCTCTGACATTTGCAAACTGCCTAAAGATAAAAACGGGCTGTTTACTTAAAAAGTAGCTATGAAATACCTTATCCTGTTACTTATTTAACTCTTTTAAACAAATGCAGTACCTAATTTAAGACAATTACAGATGAGCTTCATACAGACAGAAAGAAAAACACCGAACAATGGAATTTTAAATTCTTCTCAATCTCCTCGAAGAGCTAATCTTTCTCAATTCACTAATTCACATTCACTCCAGCACTTCACAAAAGCTACCATTTATTAAATATGAGATTCAATTCACAGATAAACAAATGCGATAATGTAATCTACACTTAAAATAATAGCTTGGCTTCAAAGTTTTAAGGGAATTAGGAATTTTCCCTTTTTATGGCTGTTCCTAGCATTATTTCTTGTCACAACTCAGAGCTCAAGTCCTCTAATTGAGGTCCACTGAACCGGTGCTTCCACACAGGCCAGGATCTGTGTGAAGATCGAACCCTGTCCCACAGAGCGCACTGAATTCCCTGGGAAATCTGCCAACAGAAGGATGTTAAAGAGCATTTAGGAGCTGCATCTCGTGGCCTTTTTCCCTGCTTTGCAATTTCTCTACCATTTTATCACATGTTCCTCCCTCTCTTTCCATCACGACCACCTGACTAATCACAAATTGCTGCCTAATGAAGAGTACTGGCATTACAACACTTAATTACAATTAAGAGGAAGATTTACTTTAAAAACCTGACAGAACAATATGCCCCAGAGCCAATCTCAGTAGTGCAGAACAAGCCCTAAAGTTCCATGTCCTGAATTCTTAATTAAAAGTTTGTCAAAACTTCCTAGTTTAAGGGGGGACCCTTCCCCTCCAGCACCCATTAACCTCAAAACAAGTGACTAAAATGTTTTTAATCAGCTCTACTTCATAAATAGCTTGATAAAAAGAAACTTAAAGAAAGTGCAACACTTATCTTCAATTTCCACTCAACAGGCTTTAGAACTGCTATATCAAGGTGGCTCTCCCAATCATTCCCGTCCAGCACGCAACGTGCAGCACCGAAGGAATTTCAGCTACAGAAAGCACCTTCTGTAGGGCCCCCCAGCAGGAAAGGATTAAATTACACTCAAAAAAAGCCCTTCTTTTTTCCTCCACTAAAAGGGCTGTGGTCAGAGATCAACGTGAGCAGCTGTCTATTGAAGTTAAACTCAAATTATTCCCTTATATAAACCTCAGGAGAAACTTACTGCTGACCCACACAGCACGGCACACAACCAGAGCCCGGGTACAACTCCTTCACCTCATCTGAGGAACAGCGAGCACAGAAGACCTCATGGCTGCAGGCGGCTCCCAGCCTTTTCTCCCACCCCGACTTCTCCTCATCTCTCCTCTGCCCGGACCCCAAATCCTCCTGTGGACTGAGATGGAGGGAAGCCCCTAGCCTCACACACCACTGGCCATCACAGATAGTCACTACCAGTTTCAGTCTTCTGCCTGCAGAATCAGGTTTCATTTATTTCTTTTAATATTATCTGATAAAAATAAATTCCTAGATACTAATTCATAGAGAACTTAATTGGCTTATCTTGAAACGGTTTTTTCTTTTGTGAGTTAGATCACGAGTTGGATTCCAGCCCACTAAACCTCACATACAGAATGCAATAAAATACAGCTAGTCACTTCTTTCCCCTGATGATCTTCTGTTTAATTTAAAGCCTTTATACTGTTTTGACTATTTCTCTTGGGAAAAAAAAGTCTCAGCTAAAATAATTTTGAACCAAAAATTGGGCAATTTTCTATTAAGAATTTGAAAAATATCAAATGCATTAAAAACTGTTTTCTGGCTTGTCTTAGCCTGGCATCCTAAGGAAATCAGGATATGCCATCATGCTGTTTATCCATCTGCTGAACACCAGAAAATTCTGAAACCGTTTATTAATGTAAATGGAATTTCACAGAGGGGTTGGTCCCTTAAAGATTCAAATGCCTACCTGAACTACAAACTGAGTGTTGGAGAAAGTCACAAACCATTGCCACCACTGAAGGAAAGTTATCCCTCTGCCGTTTTTGCTGGCTGGACATGGGCTAGTCAAACACCAGTGCTCAGAAGAGGACAAATGGCACAAGTATGTAAAACATGAAAGTTTTCCCGTTCGTGCCTTTGTTGTTTTTTCTTTTTTTTTTGCGTTTGTTGATTTTGGTTGGGTTGTTTGAGGTTTTTTTAAGTAATTTGTGAACATCTCTGCAAACTGTCAGCTGTGTCTTCAATATGACGAGTTCAAAAAGGCTGCTTAAATGAAAGCCTCACGCCTGTGAAAGGCTAACGCCTGCACAACCCATGCTGGGCTAACGCCTGCACAATCCATGCTGGGCTAACGCCTGCACAATCCATGCTGGGCTAACGCCTGCACAATCCATGCTGGGCTAACGCCTGCACAATCCATGCTGGGCTTCCTTGAAATTTAGCCACAAGATCCTTCAGAAAAGTTATGTGAATGGTGTCGTATACATATGCTGTCATATTTGGTTAAAGACAAATGGTTTAATGACAGTATTAATGCAAAAAGCTTTAAATTCGAGTATCTCATGGGGATATCACCAGTAGGAAACTAAAGCCTGAGGAAGTTTTCAGGTCACAACTGTGTAGAGGCTCCAAAAGCACCATGTCAAAACCAGGCGAAAATACCACTGATGTGAATGCTATGAATAGCCACTATTTTCAGGGACCCCCTTTATATGTATTAAAAATTACAACTGTGGGACTAAAGCATAAAATACCTTGGTGCCTCTGCCTGGGATGAGGAGAATAAAAAGATTTTGTAAAGCATCTCCATTTCTTCTATTCCTCAAGATTGTGTGCCTGGTGCTGTGTGTTTGAGAGACTTAACACAAACATTACCAAACCATGTACAAAGAATGAGGAAGATATCTAGGTATGTTAAACACTTCCTTCACTGGTAGTAAAACAGTGAAATCCTTAGCTACTTTTGGAACCCGTTGAACCCCAAAAAACCAGAACCCTTATGGATGTGATTAACCCTCACTGCCACATCTTCTATCTGCTCCTCCTGGTACCTTCAGCCACCTTCAGGTTGCAGATCCAGAATCCAGTCCTTAATAACACTTTTAAAATTAATCCTTCTAGCCTCCTTCTCTTCTATCCACATAAGTTAATTTTAAAACTTATCATCCAGCTACCTTTCAAATACAGCTCAAGAAGGATCCTATTTTGCTCACGTCCCCTTTGTTGAATCAGTGCTCTTAAGAAATACCTCTCCAAAGAGAATATGAACTTATCGCATATGTGAAGTTATGCTTAGTTTAAAGAAAACAGCCAAACAGGTATTTTATGCTGTATGCTTCATTTCACTGAGAAAACAGGAATTGTTATTGGCACTTAGAGGTATTTTTCTCATTTCTTATTGAAACAATCTGAAATTTTTCTCTACAATATACTGGGAGGGACAAAACCAAATAAATCTATTTCAAGATTTATTTTCCAGACTTAAAAAATTAACTATAAATATTTTTGCAGTTACAAAATACAATACAGGAACCTTATTTCAGTCTCATAATTGAAAGATTAGAAATCATCAAACTCCATATAGATTGCTTAGTCATTAAAAAACAGCTTATACATAAATAGTTTAAATGTATACATTGGCACTAGCCTAGTATACGAATATTAATCCTTCCACACACTTTCTTCAAACCTCCTGCACCAGCGTAACAGATCTACAAGTCACAGGCACATGCCATGCTCTTTAGGTAACCTTTATCACAAACTCAGATCAACTTAGGTCAAACTTATTCCATAACATTTAAAACATAAAGGGCAATACAGATCTTGCCATAATAAGTGATTGTCTCGTTATAACCCCAGCTGGCAACTAAGCACTGCACAGCTGCTCACTCACATCCAGTGGGTTGAGGGAGAGAATTGTAAAAGAAAGAAAATTTGTGGGTTGAGATAAGAACAGTTTAATAATTGAAAAATTTTTTTTGAAGAATAAATGAAAAGGAAAGTAACAAAAAGATAAATAAATGCCACGAAAAACAAGTGATATAAATTAAAAACAGTTACTCACCAACCAATGCCCAGTCTGTTCCCAAGCAGGTTCCCCCCCAGTCTATACACTGAGCCTGACACCATATGGTCTGGGATATCCCTGTGACCACTTGGGGTCAGCTGTCCCAGCTGTGTCTCCTCCCAGCTTCTTGTGCACCCTCAGCCTCCTCACTGGCAGGGCAGCATGAGAAGCTGAAAAGTCCTTCACTTCATATAAACACCACTTAGCAACAACTCAAAACATCAGTGTGTTATCAACAGTATTGTCATCCTAATTCCAAAACAGTACTATATCAGCTACTAGGAAGGAAATAACTTTATCACAGCTGAAACTAGGACAGTGATGTTTATATTTTTCTTAATGTTATAATTCCCATTTCTAAAAGAGCTACCTTGACCTTCAATTCCAAATCTACAGGTGTTTGAAGCTCAGGTTCATTTTTTTTAAAAAACAGTACCTGCTGCTCCCTCTCACTAGTGCAAGTGAGAGCTGGAACTTTGAAAATCCGTCTCTCTGCTGAAACAGCCATAGGGAAGAAACGGCCTCTGCCCTCACCATTTTAACACTGCTCTGAAGTCTTGAAAAATATCTTTTGGAGACATTAGGTATCAAAAAGGAGCACTAGATACTGAAAAGAATTGTGGTTTTGCATAGAAATTCATTTGAGGGCATTCTGCACCAACCACAAACTCACACTTAGCTCAGCTGGCATGGAAAACTTATTTTCACAGGTAACTGTAATACCTTATATTGACAAGCACAGGGAGGCTGAAAGCTGGCTATATCCCTAATAAACTCCACCAGTATCTCTGTCTGCCAACTACACAGAGCTAACATCACCACTGGATACCGATTATAGCTGCCTTCTGGATGACTGACACAAATCACACCACCAGCATTTGAAGACGCACAGCCACAGTTCAGCTGGAAATCATGAAACATATTCGCATTCAAACATAGAAAATTAATCAAAGTATGTTTGAGTTTATCCTCTAGATTCAAACCCACAACCTTCCAGCTTTCCAGCATCAGATATTTCACCCTGTATTTTAGCACAACATGCTTAAGACACAGATATTTACACAAATGTAGCTACTACAAGAATTACTTAAGAGACTTTGGAGTTTCTATCTTCTTTGGCTTGTGGGCCATATGTTTGCTATGATCTTGAAGGGAGTAAAACCGTTAAAGCGTGACTAAGCAAAGAAAGCTCTTACTTTTCAGCAGCTTACCCTAAAATTAACTTAAAGCCGATTTTCTGTTTCTTTTGCAGACATCAGTTTCAGTAGAAGATGCAAAGACAGGAAATTCACTTGAACTCTTGATGGCGTCTGTCCTCAAATTGTCAGAGCATCAGTCCTAGAGCAGGTCACAATCTACATTTTGTCTTTTTAAATGTTTCCAGAAGGAGACATCAAGTATTTGGCATGGTACCAGCTGCTGTGAGGTAAGGCTTGATGGAGGTAACTACATCCACTCCACCTGGCTCGTAAACAGCCAGCCTGCTCAAAGAGCACATCAATCTTTATGACTACCAAAAAATGGGTCTCAAATCTATTGAACAAACCACACATCATTCTTCAGGATTCCTGAAACACTCATAATACTCATCAGCCTTGCTGCTACACTGCAATATGTTCCTTCCACCATGCTGCAAAATGAGAAGTATGGCTCCTATCTAATTGCTAGAAGCCTCTGCACATCGCCTTTTAGGATCTGTATTTCTAAGTCAGGAAAGCATACTGGTTTGGGATCAACAGTCCCAATGACAGGGTATGGCAGGGTACACTCACGAACTAGGAGGGGGGATGAGCAATGTGGAGCAGAAGGCTGAGCCCCATGACAGTAATTGAACCTGCAGGCTTAGAAGAGCTGATACCTCTCTAATTTTATTGATTGTATGTGCAAGTGTGTTGAGCAATCGGATAATTTTACCATTCCCTACAAAATAATTCCAAATTTTACAGCTGTGAAGTTGTCTCCCCTCCCATTTGCACTTATATTAATAGTCCATACCATATATATATTAATCACACCCTCCTCAGGCAAAATTCCCATTGCAAGTTCTGTCCTGCTAATGCTGACAGCACACAAATTTGACCAAAGCAGTGTGTAAGACTTTCTTTTTAAACGATTTCAGAAGCTGAGACAAAACAGTTCCTAATCCATCGACTGAGCTATTTAACTTTTAGCTATTCATCGTTCTCTCATTCACTGTGTATCATTAGAAGCACATTCTCCACCCCCCCCCCTCAGTAAGTCAAAGCCCTCGTGAATATGCTCCATGTACAGGCAGAGCTGGGAAAAAGCATCACTGAAGATATTCACTACTCCACAGATTAAGGTCATATTAAAGACAGATGTATTGCCACATTAACTTGAAAACAAGTATTTTAATTTTACAAACAAAACTGATTCTTTTAGTTTACAGAAGTTTGAGCTTCTAAAATAAAGAATGATCACAATCTAAGCTTATGCTACTCTTACAGGAGAAACAAAATCTAGATGTACCATTAGAGATTGTGGTGTGTTACTGAACACAATGGATCAACAGAGATTTAAAGATCTTATTTGGATACCCCAGATAGAACTTACTTAAAACTTACTTTCAAAAAATTGAACACAGCATATCTTTTCTCTAAGAAATTAAACAGACTCTGCAAATTCATTCTATATCATTAATCCATTACAAGATGGAAAATCAAGAATTCTCCCCAGGTAAGAACTCAGCTTTGCTGAGATTTATGTTAAAACAGAGCTCCTCAGGAAATTGCTTGCTTCATGCCCTCAACCAGGAATAAAATCAGACATCATCTCTACTTGCAGCCCCCTCGTTCTGGAGGATTCAAGCAGAGCTCCTGGGGATGCTCCTGCCTCTCACGCTGCTGTGCACCGAGTGGAGCACACCCCTCAAGCTGTCTCTGTGGACACCCCTTCTTAGGGACCACAGGACACGCTGCGATTGAACTGGAAGTACAGACAGGTAACTGAGCACACCATTATTAATATTCTACCCCCAAAGAGTCTTCAGCTTCCATAAGTGCAGAGCTTCACTGTCAAGCTCTGGCAGAACATAATATTGGATCTTAAAATAACACTGCTTTGATTACCTTACTTCCCTTTACTGTTCGCTTGAAATCCAACAGGATTTCAGTGTCTGCTCTGTCAATAGAGCCATGCGAATAATGGATTTCTGTTTGGGCACTGAACCAAAAAAAAAAAAAAAAAAAAAGAGGAAGAAAAAACTCCAATTTTACTCTGTTTTAAAAAGAGAAGAAAAAACTCCAATACTCTGTTTTAAGTAGACTGAAAAGAGACTGGGGAGGATTTAGGAAAAAAGTAATTTCAAGATAAGGCAATATGTTTTTTTAATCTCAATGGAATATTTTGCTTTTATATTAACAACCTCTTTTAAAAATATTTTGATTTCTTGTTTAAGACATGGCCTAGTTAATTTACAAAAAAGAAAACATTAATCATTTAATCTAAAAAATGCTTAAAGAAAACATGACTTTGAAATAGTGTTCTCTATTTTACAAATAAAACTGACAGATGGAACAGAAATTTGGGACTAGATGTATTTCCACCTAAACATACTTTTTCATTGAACATATTAAGACTTAAAAAATAAAAACCCTCTTGACTTTTTGCAAGTGCCTCATTCTAGATACTGACTGCCTAGAACCAAAAAGATCGCACAGAAAAATAAAACTGTTGTGCAGGAATTACTCTTACCAGGACTGCCAGAACAGCAGCAGCAGTAGTATAAAGGTTTTCTCAAAAGCAAAAGAAGCAACAGGCCTAAAGGCTTGGTGAACATCCTTATTTTGTGGGTTTCTTCTATTCACCACTCCCTGCAAATATGCTCCGGGGTTTGGGTCTTCTTTTGTTGGGGGTTTGGGTTTTTTTTTGAGGGGGGGGGTTAATGTTAGTACCAGGAAAAAGAAAAACCTAGATTTAATCATCTGGCATAACACTGCTGAAATGAGGATGATTTTTTACTCCACAACAATTTATGTTCCTGACTGCTCTTTGCCCCACGTCTGGCAGCGCTGAGGCTCAAAGAGCCTGAGCTCGGGCGATGAGTGCTCTCTCCCGGCTCGGGTAACTTTTGCAGGTTGAAGCCATTCTCCACTGAGAATCCTTAAAGAATATACCTTGCCACCATAACAACTACAGCAGTAGGATTGCATCACTTTGATTTCTAAGGTACCATCTTGGCAGACTGTCTGTAGCAGGGTGGTTCACCCCTTACAGCCATGAGTCCTGGGACCTGCCAGATACTATGAATTTATCAGATATGGCTGGGAAGGGTGCAGAGAAACCTCCAAACTGCCTGGGAGCATTTAGGTGAGGCAGAAGCTGCTGAAGAAGGTGGCTTTGTGACAGGTCACAGGAATAGTCATTTGGGTGCTACAGGAGAAGAGAGACAGCAATGTTCTTATGGCACCTCTGGACTGTGCTCCTCTGGGTTCGACACCCACATCTCCCTATCACTGCATGAACTGTGCATGAATAAGGGACCAATAGATTATTCAATCACTGTTATAAATACTGTCCCTCAAAAAGGAAGACACTGGCACAGGTTGCCCAGAGAAGCTGTGGCTGCCCCCTCCCTGGAAGGGTTCAAGGCCAGGTTGGACGGGGCTTTGGGCAACCTGGGCTAGTGGAAGGTGGCCCTGCCCATGGCAGGGGGGTGGAACTGGATGATCTTTAAGGTCCCTTCCAACAAACTGTTTTATGATGGCAACACCACAATTTTAACCCCCACAAAACAAAGAAACCCTGATACCCAAGCCGACAATATAAAAAGGCTTTTGAGCTGTGATTAATTTGTTAACTAGGAGTGGAGTAACCTTTAATTTCTGATTAAATCAACAGAGCCCTTCAGTGTAAATTATTTCATATTTTTGATTATTTAGATACTATGCTGTTCACTGTCACAGAAAAATCATCTTTGTGACTAATAGTTCTAGTAGGAATCATAACAAGCAGAAGCAAATTAATAAATGATGACATGGGAATTACAACAAAATAGATTGACGACTTACAGGTATGATTCTGAATAACAACATTTTACAGTGTATTCAGGAGGATTGCTAATAGGTGAGATTTAGTTTACATTATTGTCAGAAACATTTATAAAATGTTTGAAAAGTTAATTGTGACTTTTATGAGTCATGCTTGCTATTTCATGAATTTACTGTTGTAGTTCCTTTTACGTATGTGCTCAGGTTGTACTCCTCACCGTAACAATGGCTCAGTTCATAAGCTCCCACAAAGTGACTATAACAAGTATTTCTAAAAACTGCAGTTTGGTTCAACGTTTGTCTGGTTTCCATCTGTTTTTCTATTATTAATACAGCCTAAAATAGAGATGGAAAATAAAAATACGAAGAGTTCCCAAATGCCTCCATCAGGCTGAACTCAACAACATTTATATGTTGAATCTAGTTGTATTTCTCAGCATTTAAATCAAAAGACTGGGAAACTACCTATGAAGGCACACCAAGTCCTGTTTGCACTAAACTTTTATCTGCTGATCCTGAGCCAAATCCTGCTGTCTGAGGTTATCTGCAGTTTTCTGCACATTACTACAACATTTAATTTCCTTTGTCTTACCATACTACATACAAGTACTATAGTGCTTGTACCTATCACAACGACACAGCAAGCAGAGCACACAAATATGATTTTGGTCATTGTCTTCAAAAACTGAAATGCAAAACATTTTGGCTACTGTCCAACTGTATTTTAGAATGACAAAGTTTTGACCATGTTCGTGGTTTTGTATCTGCTGAGCAGGAACATTTAAGGAGAGTGAGTGAACTGGAAAGTTTTCAGAGAGTTATTTTCATCTGGTCAATGCACAGTAATGTTTGTCGGTTCTAATCAAGACTGGCCAAATTCAAATGTCAAATACTTGCAGCTATCTGATCAAGAATACATTACAAACAGGAGATTATTCAATTCCTTGTCGAACAACCTGAAACAACAACTCTGAGAAAAATCATAAATAATTTTTGGGTTGTCTGTAAATATAAAAAAAAAAGAGTTTTCAAATAAATCATTTGATCTTGATTATAAATCCATGTAGCAAGCGACACACAAAATCCTATTTTTAGTATCACCATCCATTTTCCTGTACTATTCTTTTGGCTTCACAGACTTCCCCAAAAGCATCTGTTGTCCTTCACTAGCTAAATAAAAAACACTTTGCTGAAATATTTTGCTTGGAAGAAGCATGCAACACAGGGTTTTTTTCCCATTCTATGCATTACATCATTGCATTTCTACACATTATTTAATTTCACTTGATTTATTACAATACTGTCTTCTGATGCTACAGAAGAGGCACACTCAAGGGACATGGACCAGACACTAAGAGTTTCCTTCAAGCACCATATGCATGTTCAATAACTTATTAACAGACATTAAAGACACTAATAGGTGGGAGCAGTCACCTAATAATGACAAAGTAATGAGATTATTACGGTCTTCTAATTCCTCCTTATCTATGCTAATTGCTGCAAATCACAAACTACAGACAGTGCTTCATGAAAAAATGCTGTACATAGTATGTGTCCTATGGAAGCCCCTTCACTACAGACCCCCTACATTAACCTATTTAAGAAACAAAAAAGTCTTTTCTGTACTTCTAGACCCAGTGGAAGTAAGAGTGCTATAATACATCACTGAAATTCATACAAGCCCTTACAAAAAGATACTGCATTGACATGGAAGACTTCAGAGAAACCTTACAAACGAGTTAGACCCACGCGTGACTCGCTCCCGAGTTGTTCAAGCTCTGGCTCAGGCCAGCAGCAGTTTGTTACCTGGGTCAGTACCATAGAATCTTCTCACCAGAAAGGACAGCTTTTTAAAATGGGAAGAAAGGACACTACAAGGGGCTCCAAAGGTGACGTTTCAGCTGGAGAAAGAGGTTAACTAGCCACTGCTCCCTGCTCACCTCCCCAACAGCTTCCTCCCAACTCTCTCTCACAGCATGGGCTGGCACCACGAGCAGGCAAGAGCTGTGGCTTGGGAAAAAGACACTGGGATGACCAGAAGTGGGACAGAGAAGGGCTAATGCCTTGTTCACTTCACTCAGTATCAACATACATCAGAGACAAAGATGCACCTCCAAGCTCCACCTTGCTGGAGAGAGGTTTAGGCCAACAGGATCCCATAGGCTCTGCTCTCAGCAGCAAAGTCCTCTGCCATGGGAGAGCAGATCGAAAAACTTGCCAGTCCACTTTGGCTTCACTCAGTGTAAATAAAGCTCATTTTTGGCAAGGGAAAAAACAGTCTCCTCCTCAAAAAGGCCTCAGGTCTCTGAGCCATGGAGAGCAGTATGCAACAGCCCAGCATTACACAGCAAAGGACATGGGTTCAGCCATGCTGTGGGTGGAGGGAGGGGACAAGAAGCCGTGATGCTAAGCTCTTCTGCAGTATGGTGGGCACAAACTGGACTAATAGATCAGCTGCTTCTAACTTCTAAAGAGAAGTTAAGTTACACACTGCAGCAAGAAGAGGAGAGCATCATGCCAAAAAGCCTTGCATTTATATGAAAATGAAGACATCTTACACGCAGGATACACAGGAGACCCAAAGTACCCTAATCAACATACTCCAGGCCCAAATGAACTGTTCTTAAGATGATGATACATGGGATTTTGTCATTTAATGAAGTCAAAAAAAAAAAAGTAGTTTTTCATCCCTTTAGGCATTCAGTGGGAATACTAAACAATGCCAGGCGTAGATGACAGAATGACTGGATAAAAGACTGGATTTTAGGATATGGAGCTGAATGCTACAAAAGATTCTTAAGTAAATGAAAATACCAGCACATAATGCAGCTACCCTAAATGCTTTCAGCAGAGCAGTTACTTGCACAGAATTTTGAACTGTATAATGCTATGCACTTATGCTATTTCAGCTGTAATTGGTATGTCTCACAGTCTCACATGACTCCCTATTGGCTTTCCACTACCAACTGACCAACTATTCCAGGCAAAACACTTTATGCAACTCTAATACTTACTCCAGCTTTTATCCAAGAAAATACACTACTTACTGGAATTAAAATCTAATTAAGAGAACATTACAGAAGCAAAACAGGTTATAAACAAAACAATTAATATTACTGGATTGACAGAGTAAGAAACAAATTGACTTTTTTCTTCAACTTTGACTTTAAGGACTCCACCGGTCCTATCCTACTGGATCAAAAATTCAGAAAAGTTTAAAACTAGTATTAACCAGTGCTTCTCATCTGCCTCATGATCTGGATATTACCTTGTGAAACCTTCTCAATTAGAACTTGACAATGATTATGTCCAGTGACATTATTTGCCTTGAGGTGGCAAGGCAGGAAGAATGTCCCAACATTTTTTTCTTGGTAACTAGATCACACACAGAGTAACTAAAGTGGAAAAGGGAACTGAGAGACTTCCAGTATCTTGTTGAACAATTAAGTGAAGACACTTCAAAGGCATGGCTTCTTAAGGATCACAGTCACAGAGAAGAGTCTGATCCGAGATCAGCGAGCATCTGCTATGTTATATGCTTTCCTTCCAAGTTGCAAGTTGGAGCATAAAAATGGATGCTGGCACAGTTTTAACAGTGCATGGTTTTAACAGTACACAGTTTTAACAGCAGTACATGGTGCTTCAGAGCAATACAAGACTCCATCTGCACACATCATTGCAGGATCAGACCTACAGTTATGATTAGACATCAGAAGAGACCACTTAAACCAAATTCAGAGACAACTCTGCATATTCTAGCTACATTGTTCTGTAACACTTGAAGGGAGGTTTTTTGCCCCATTTTCACAAATTTACAAGAAAAATTAGATATATTTTTAATGTATTTCAGGAGGATCTGTGCTCTTCAAAGCAGCCATCATTTTATTCTGTCAGATCCTAATGCCTTGTAAATGACACACTATTGTTAACCGCTTGCCAATTAACCCTTCTTGTTATTGAAATTGTTTCCTGCAATAGGTCTGAGTACCATATAAAAGAAGACATCTCCATTTCAGATACAGTATCAAGATCTAAAGTTCCACAGTTTTGCCACTTTCGAAATGATAGCACAGACTAAGGACTGCAAAGTCGTGCTCCATGTAATTGAATTTAAAGATCTGACAACACTGACCTTATCAAGAAATGAAACTTTTGGCTGAGGTTCAAACCAAGCATGAGACATAAGCTCTTGCCGATTGTTTGTAAACGTCATATAAAAATGTACTTATTCATTATTAACAACTTGTAAACTGAACACACTGCAGGTCTCAAACTGCCGCCAAGTAAAGTATTATTTAGTACAAACATTTCGTTTACATCTAATTCTTGTATTAATTTTGGCAGCACAACTGAGCATCCCTTCTCATGACTGTAAGAGGGTTAGTGTAACAATATAAACATTCAGAGTGTATGCTAAAAAATGAGGAGAGAAGAAATGCTAGGGGCCGGATTAATTTTGTGAATGCCCATAGCACTGCTGGCCTCAGTGACAGCCCTACTTTAGTGCAAGATGTGGAGAAAAAAAAACCAAAAAAACCCCACAGGATTCTAGGGAGAACCAGGCCACTGGTATTCCACTTTTGTTGTAATTGTGGTAATAAGGCCAGTGGTGACAACACATGACCTGTACTGGTAAGTTGTTTCCTTTAGGCTAAAAAAGAATAGAAGGCTCCCAAATCCCAATTAATATCAGCACTATGCTTTTGTGAATATCACAGTCAATTCAAAAATCTGAAAGTTTCATAAAAATTCAGTAAGGAGCTATTGTAAATAAACACAATTACTCCATTTTAAAAGGAGGCGGCCAGAAAAACCATGGGGCTTTCAAGGGCTTTTTTACTGTTACGCACCTTTCTTGTTCTTGCATACAGCTTTCAGGATGCGTTTTCCAGGTCCACATTTTCCATGGTCAGTCACACATATTCCTTCTGAAATGATCCACTCGTAACACACCGGGTCTTCACAAGGAATAGATTCAATTAAATGTGGACAATCTGCCAGGGCACCTACGGGATCTACAATGACCTGCCTTTGTCTCATTCTAAAGCCTGGAAAAAGAGAAACTAAATTAACAGGAGAACTGCAAAAAATATTTTTTCCAATAATCTAGGAGCAAGAGGACTGTATAGGGCATCTGGAACTGGGGGATATAAAGACAAACAAGAGTACAACAATTACTAACAACTGACTGGGCCGGTACTTGGCTGTATGTGCCCATGGTCCAGGCATGCAAAATCTAGTAGTGTGTAAAGAATTCCAACAACCTACATTTTCACATTACTTTTTCCCTTTCATCAACATGAGATAGAAATAAACATGTCCAAATACAGGAATTTGCCACTGATGAATATATTAATGGAATAATATTAAGATAGAGAGAAACAGTTAATGATTTGAAGATATAAAGGACATCTATATTCTATCTGGGAATCCACTAATGAAGAGACTTGTTTTGAGATACAGCAGAGCAGTTTACGAAGAAATTAGTATTCTGCTTTATGAAGGTATAAGGATTTCTGATACATAATGCATATCAGACCTCTTTGAAATGACATCCTATTAAATTGGAAGATTCAAATGTAAAGTGGAAGAAAAAGGTTACAGAAGTAATGAAAGAATTGATTACATAATCTACCTCCTGAATAAAATCAGAAGTCATGTTGCTATATAAAATGCAGAACTAATACGCAAGTATCTTTCAGGATGTTTTGTTATGTAAATGACACAGAATTCTAAGAAAGGCAGAAAAAAAAATACATGGTGGTCTTTCCTACAACAGTCTCAGACAAGGGGCAAATATACAACATTAGTGGAGGTGACGTGGAAATGCCTTGGCCACAAAACAGAAAATGAAAAATAAAATATTCCAGAGACTGTAAGACCAACCTTCCACCATTCTCAAATAATCAAAAATAAATCATTCAAAACAATTTAATAATGAAATGGTTTTGCAAATCTTTACATTTAAGCATATATTTTATATTATTTTTCAATTTCAAAAATTCTGACCAGCTCAAATCACTTCAAAAAGTTACACTGTTTTCAGAAAAGTGTAACTTCCAAACAATAATATTCATCCCCTGACACGAACTCCAACAGTCATCTTTTCAACTTAGAGCCTTACGAAAGGGTCTGCAATGGATCTGAAAGTCCTGCAGCAGCAGACACGTACCCTATTCAATTAAGATCCAGGGCAGTTAAATCATACTTGCATTCTTCCAGGAATTTAAACCAAACCCAGAACACTGAGAACAATCTCTTGGGTCGGCCTAACTCCAAGACGGCAGGGCTGTGGGACAGACCCCAGTGCTGACACCTTCCAACCTCACCCAAGCACTGCCCTGGAATCCAGGCATGCAGCAGGACTTGCGAGGGGGATCACAGAGGGACAGCCTGGCACTGTGAAGGTCTGTAACTGCTATCCCAAGAAATCCTCTTTACAATCCTAACAAGTTCAGAGCAGGATAAAAGGATCTGAATCAGGCTGAAAATCTTTTTTTTTTTTTTTTCTCCCAAGAATAACTGCAAAAAGCTTTTAAAGGTCATATTCCACTCCTGTACGCACATCTAAGAGCTTCATCCTATGTTAGATTAATTTTTTAAAAAATACATTAAGCTCCCAATGTAGAATTTGACACCACTGCTTTTGCAATCTTATCATAATATTCCATTACCTGCTTTAGATCCCCCAATGCTGCAAAAGCAGTATATATAAAAGCAGCCATTACCTCTTCCTCCGTGGCGGTCCTGGCAGTTCTCGTGAAGGCAGGGGCCCCACGCAGACCAGGCAGACACCACGCACTCGGCCGGGCATGGCACGTTACACAGCTGGGAGGTGGATGGAGCAGGACCCAGGCATAGCTTCCCATCAACTGGTCTAGTAACTAAGAGGGGAAAAAAAAAAAAAAAAAAAAAGGAAAAAAGAAAAGCAGAGCTGTAGCTTCACACTGACTAATGTGCAGAGCTCCGGAGTTTACTGCTGGCCTTAGTTTTCCAGAATGCACCAAAATCCAGTGCTTTAATAGTGCCTTATATCCCGGAGCAAAAAATTAATCCTGTGTTCAGCAAGGCACTTAAAGTTTTATCTAAATCATTCATATTCAGCAGGCCAATTAAGACTATGCTTAATAGTAAACAGACGCTTTAAAACTAAATTCAGTGTTGGTTTTCTACAATGTTGGAGCAACAATCTGGAATCTAATTCCTCACATTTATGGCCAACGAGACTTCTTTATACCATATTGAAGAGAAAGACATATAAGAAGGAAATCCAAAAAGCTCACACTGCAATTGGGAGCCAGGCAGAGGCAGGTGACAAAAGCCAGAGCACTGGGGAATAACCCCACACCCATCCCCCTCAGGGCACTGCCACCTCTAAATGACAGATGCAGGGTCCAGAACTTTGAATATTCTTCATCTTCTTTCAATAAAATTGAGCAGAGCTCTCTGTTTCTTCTACACAGACATATGCAGAAACCATCCTTCCTACCTGGGAGGTGAGACATTTACTTGAGTCACCTCTACTCAAGGCAGACATGGATCTCCAAACCTCTTCATCCAAGAGATGAGCTGACCCCAAACTCTGCCAAATACCAGTTTAGTTGATACTGACCGTAAATTTGGAAAGCTGATTCCCTTTATATTTTCATTTATCATAAGAGATTTCTAGTTTCATTAACTCTCGCCTTTTTATTCATAGCAGAGGGAGGAAGGAAAAGAAGAGGAAAGACCAAAATCTATCTTCTGAGTCATTATATGATATTGCATTTTAATTACATTATGGGCTCAATTTGGAAGTCCCTTTAGATAAATCAGTATCAAAGCAGCCTTTCAAAGGCAAAGGTTTGTTTGAGTTTACTCTACCATGGTATTACCAAGACCTCATTAATTTCTATAGCTACTGAGTTTGCTTTATCCTAGTTTTTATTTTTCATGTCTATTTTTCTTTGCTTCCATCCATAGAGTTGGCTTGAAATGAATTTATAAAAATATGCTAAATATATGAGTAATCTTTTTCTGATATTTTACCATTTTCTTTAAAATGAATCACTTGAAGTAAAACACAACTTTTTTTTTTTTTCAAACACAAGACTTCAGTACTCAACATCCCAATAAATTTTGATTTGCACATCCTGAAACTGAGACTTCAGACCAATATCAGTGCTTATGATTCCAGCTAATCAGAATAACAGGATTAAACAACAGATGTGATTTAATTCTAAGCTGCAAGATAATATGTTAGCAAAATAAGTCCATTTTCTGAATGATTTCTGAGACACTGTAAGGCCTTTGACATGTTCATTTAGAGATTACAACAAGGTGGCATAAATCCAATTCACCTGAATGCTGACATAAACAGACCTTTTCTAAAGACCTTGCAAGTGAAGTGACAGACAGAATGAGATAAATATTAGAGTTTTAAGGATAAGAGTATTTATTTTACCAAGAAGTCTCATGCATGGCTTAACCTGCCTTTCAGCATCAAGCTTGGCAAAACTGTATCATTTTTTGAGAGTTCACTTGAAGAAATGAAAAGAAATAAAATTGAGTGCAGACGGTCAACCGAAGGAGTACAGTCCTGTCCTCTGTTCTAACTCAAGGTGCCATTGTTAGCAATGGCTCTTTCCTCCTCACTGATTTTTAGAGTGTTTCTACGTTGCATTTAACTATTTAACTGTGGAAGACACTAGACAAAGAAGGTTGGTTCTCCTGCCTTGAAAACAAACCATCTACATCCAGTGGTGCCTAGGGTGTTTTAAATTGGTATTGGATAAAAGAAAAACAAGAAAAATCGATTACAAAAAGTTAAAGGGACAGGTTTCTGTTGTGAGGCTGACTCTTTCCTGTTCTGCAGGAAATCCCTGCCTTCCTCTCCTTGCTCCTCTTCCTCCCTCGGGCTGCTTCCCTATTTAATTCTAGCACTGGGAGCTTTTTCCCCAGGACCAACATCCTACTTGTCTCTGGAATAAGACTGCTTGTTTAGCCGCCTCCTTAAGTAATTCTATATATTCTGTAAAATGTAAATGAGAAAATACACAGACTATTCCAATCAAATATCCAAATATATTCTAGGTCTGTGCCAGCTTATAACTCAATCTACACTGACTACAATCCTCCAGTGTAAATCTTCAGGAATAAGACAAGACCAAAAAGAAACAAGCTGCATTAATAAATGCATATACAATACCATCTTCTTCCAAAACCAGGCAGGCATGAAGAGCCACAATTTGCAGCACGATAGCCAGAGTGACTGGATGGACCAGCAGGGTCCTCTCTAAAAGAGTTTCATCTCTTCTTCAGCCATTTGATTGACAACTCTGATTTCCATCAGTTTTATTTAAAAACATGATGTAATTTTTTATAGCTGCTCTTTCATACTATAACAAACATTTTCTTTGTTTTTTTCTTTTTTAAATGAACTATAAGGTGTTTTCTGTGAGCCTTTTAAAACCAAAATTCTCACACAAGCAGTCTCCAGAAAGGTACAGACAGCCTGGCTGGGGATGCCCTATTCGGGAAAAAAAAACATTATGCCTATAATAAATTAACACAGCTTCTAGGACCGCCTTTACATACCGGATAGCCTCCTGATTTTGCTCAATAATTGACTCTGTAATGGCATTTTCTTATATTCATATAGAAAAAGTGGGGTTTGTGTAATTATTTCCCTCGGAAATTAGCCACTTTTGGGGAAAGGCAGAAGCCAGGGAAGAGAAGAGTGGGAGGGGGAGGCAATATCTCTGATTCAAGTAGCAGCTTATTTATTACACTTGTTCGTACCTTTTAAAATCCTGTGTTCCTCCCAAACTATAGAACAAACTTGAAAAAGCAATCAAGTACTAATCTGGGAGCCTCTGAAACATTGCACATTTCTATAGCTGTTATATTGAATCTATCCTTTATAAATGCGACTACAGCTGTTCCCAGCACCAGTGTCTGCCTCAAGTTTGAATTTTACTATTTGCTGTTATTTTCAGGTTATTGCTACCAGCAGGAGATAATAAATTGGGTTCTAAAGTATCTTGTTTCCCTATATATTTTTATACTGAGGTAGTGATTTGGAGGAAGAGTAGAAGAAGAAATCAGTTCTGATACGATTATTTTCATAATGTAATTTTAAGCCAATAAATAAGTTATCTGTGAATATGGTCACATGGACACATACTTGCAGGCATACATACCAACACTATGTTAAAAAGCGATGATGACCAGACAGAGGGGAAAAATGTATAGGATGGCATTTTGGTTGCAATGATTCCTTTCAGATTTAGCTTTTCAACTCATCAGGAGGTAAATAACACTTTTTTTTCCTGGACCTTTACTTCATTTACCTTTTACAATGAATAAACAAGCATTTCTGATATTAACACCTGAATGAGACATTTCTAAATATCACTAACATATCTGAAACACATGCAAAGAACATCATGACTGTTTCTTATATAACGGTGCAGCCATATTTTAGCTAATATTCAATTCTCAAGGCAATAAATCCAGATGTTTCTCATATCTTTTGGCAAAACTAAGCCAAATTAATGATTGCCAGCATATATGAAAAGGGATGGCATATCTTTGTGAAATTTCTTACTGCCTTTGCCAGGACTTAAAACCAAAGACACCTGGATCAATACAAAGGGAAATTACTTGAGAAAATCACAAAGGAGCGAGTTGTGTTATAAAAACACCTACATGTGTAAAACATAATAGGGATAAACCCAGCACAGCATCTGTAATTTCTCTAACCTGTTTTTTTATAGCAAAAAAAATTAGACAAAGGAGAAGTGGTGAATGTAATTTAACTAGCCTGGAAACGATGCCAACACTAGTCTGGTGCATCCCTTCATTAGGAAAGTCTAATGCACCCCATGCCTGATGGAAAGGGTTCCTTTATGCTTTTAAGGAGAATCAATTATTTTTGAAGCCACAAGGCACAAAGTTGAAGTCCTATTTTCAATTAAAATCTATTTAATAGACAAGAAACAAAGTATGAATAGAAGGCTAATCACAGCATGGAAGAGGGTTAATAGCGGATTGCCAAGAGCAACAACGGTTTAATGTATTTCAGAACAATAAAGATCCTCACAATTTTATTAAAGTGACATAGACTATTAGCACTCCATGGAATAAAAAGTTTCCCTGTGTCCATATCCTCTGCTGTATGACAGAATCCTGATCCCAACTGGGATTGTGTTGTTTCACTACAGCAGAATTTGTAGAAATTATTGACGGAAACCACAGATCTGGCAAAAATTCAGGGTGAGCATGGGGGTTCCTACAGCAGTCACATGGATGAGCAGACCAGAGGTGACAAGTCATTAAGAGTGTCCAGGAAAAACAGTGGAGACAATGGGATGCCAGTAAAGGCAATGATGAGCAGGAAAAAAAAAGGATTCTGCAGCATATTTGAACCTTGTTGGCTGTTATCCAGAAAAGGCAACCAGATTCTGGAAATCACTGGGACACATGGGCAGAGAGAGTGAGAGGAGCCACAAGGAAAACGGGAAAAAACCCAAAGGTGGGCATACACTTCATGAAAGCCTCTTGAAGAGTGTGAACTTTGCCCATTGCTAAGTTTAGTGTTCATTCAACAGGAAAGAGCACCAAAGAGCAGAAATCCCTTCTGTGAATGCCCCATCACTGCAGGAGTCCTGACACCATGAGAAAAGCACCATTATGGATGTGTCTATGACACTGGGACATGGTACAGGTGGCCCAAAGCTAAGCTAGTGACACACTAAGATAGCTGGACCCAGAAAGCAGCAGGGCTGCTCCATGCAGAGCTGGCCCAAGTTCACAAGCTTGACTTATCCTGAATGTCTCCTGTTCCAAAAGCAGCCCTGCCACCACTGGCTTCATTGTCTCTCCCCAGTGTCCCAGTTTGTGGCAGCCTCGTACGTACAAATCCTTTTATTTTTTCATCTGACTCAACATTATTGTTTGAACACAATGCCGCTCCCTGTCCTCATAACAACAGGACAAAATTACTAGAACAAACTGTCACTCTTTTGAATAAAATTAATCTAGTTCTAGTGGCAGAAAATAATGACAATAATACAAATGCAATTAAAATCTTAGCTTTCAAAGATAAAACCCTGAACTAAAACCTAGTATCTCATGTGAACTGACTGGGCAGCATATTATTTGCTGCATACCAAAGCCAGCTATATAAATAAAAGTATTTATAAAGAGATAAATATTTCATGGTCATATCAGATAGCTTGTTGATAATAACAGGCAAGTTCTTTATAAGGCACCTTTTAGAAGGAACACTTCTTTCACTGTCAAAGTCTTTATCCATTGTTCTCTTCATTTTACTTTAATTAGTTTCTAGACATGAAGGAACTGAAAATATTACACCTCTAATAGACATTAGGGAAAATGTTTTCTTCCCTAATGGACTCAAACTAAAATTTCTGAAATACACATTTAAACACTACTGTCAAGCACTGCAACGATCTGAATAAAACCATTTCCTCTCTTGCTTCTAAAGGGTTTCCCCTGAAGAAGCCAGCTGTTACATATTTATTTTTCCATTATGTGAGTTGTATCTCATAAATTCTGCTCGGCATTTGGTGAGCTTACAGATCAATAACTCGGCATCCCAGCAATATAAATCTGATGCAGGCTTGCCTGGCTATATTTTACACTTCAGAGATGTATTTCTCATCTTTTCAAGCCAGTTCAGTCATTCCAATGATAAATAACTAGTTTGGGACAAGAGGGATCCTTAGAGGGGTGGTTCTTCCACCTGAGAACATGGTTTCTGTGATTCAGGTCAACTAAGCCTCAGGCTGGAAGCTCCTGTTGCTGTACCACCAGCCAGCTGAACAAAGCTTTTTTCACACCACTGCTGACCATCAGTCCTCTCCCCCTCTATGGACCTAGTCAAGTGTTCTCATTACTAATATATTCTAACCCATTCCTACTCAATTTCATAAACCAGACAAGGACAACAGGATTTAAACATCAAAGTCCCTAAATTCTAATTTCAGTAGAATAAATCAATCTTCTCTTTCCTGCAGTTTCACCAGCATAAATCTGAAAAAAAACCCACTGTGCATTTAATATAGGGCTCATACTCCACACAAGGTTCATATTCATTCCAGCAGCGCATACCCTGCTCCAACTCCTACAGGCAGCTTATCTCCATCAGCACAGTTTTCTTCTCAATAAATATGCAGGATGGTAACAGCCATAAATGACAACAGCCTGCACAACCAACTTTCTGTCTCTAAAGAGTCAGACCTGGTGGCTCCCAGGACAGCTGGCACCCAAAGGAATTATGGCATGTTCCAACAGCACTCTTCTTGTGAGAAATACATCTAAATTCACTGGTATTTCTGTCTTCCTGAAAGTACTTCCATAGTTTATTGAACAGATGCCACATGTACCAATTTAAAACACTAATCCCCCAGAAGACACGCATCGGAAGATCATGATTCAGAGCAGAACAAAGAACTTGCAGGGAAAAAAATGTGGCACCCTCATTAGGAAAGAGAGCGTACAGAGCAATGAAGGCAAAAAATGCATATTTTGGAGCTAAAAAAGACAAAAGAGCAGAAAGAAAGGGATAAGAATAAATACAGAATAACACAAGATATGAATGAAAGGTGTCATCAAATTCATCTCTGTGCAACTCCAAGGAGGCATCAATTTCTGGAAAATAAAATATAGTGCCAAAACATCTCTCATATGGGAATTAAGAATAGTCTGAAAAGTTCACTCATCAGATAAGAAAGGATAGGGCATTTTTGTCTATCAGAAGCAGGGAGAAAGCTCAACATTTTGTGGAAAACGAGAAAGGCTAAAGGCTATAAAATTATAATTTTGAGATTCATATAAGTAGGACTTACATGAAAGCACAGGAAAACACTTTCACTTTTGGACCATTTGAGGATCCTGACAGTAAAGTGGCTTTATGACAAAAACACATACGGGAATACACACAAGAATGAATCAGAAGGTAACCATTAGACCTTAAAAAGGTACTTGTCCTAAGTCTTGAATTGTAAATAGACTAAAGGAGTTTTTGTTGCTACAGCTGGTGACACACAAATTTACCAAAAAAAAAAAAATCTCATATAAAATTAATCAGGTGGAATCGCATCCTAAAAATAAAGCAAAAATGGGTATAGGCTGGTGAACTACGGTGAAAGAAGTAAAAAAAAAAAATTGTCTACTAACATGTGACACCTCTCAAAGGAACAACGGGTATAAAAGTAATAAAGATTTCTGTAAGAAATAGTTTTGCAGGCTAACACTAAAAGGTATCCAAGAATAAGAAGGCACAACCACCTCACATACCTGCTACTGAAACCAAGATCAAATAAAAATAAATATATGGAGACAAATATGATGGAGACACTCATTAAGCAAAAAAATTGCAAACAAAACTTTAGAACCTTGTACAGGTATGAGAATTTAATGTGGATTTTCAGGTGGAAAATAACAAAGATTAAGGAGATACGAAACTGCAATGATTTGCAGGTGAGATGGTAATAAGAGATACATTTTATTAGCCAAGTTTACTATGCTAGGTAAACAATAAAGAAGATTCAAGGAAGAAAAGCATTTTGCAAAGGTCTTTTCAGTCCTGTAATTAAAACTTAAGCAGACAGGCTCCAAAACACATTATAAGAAAATTCTGAAAGTGAGAGGTAAATTGGATCTCATTCAAACAAGTAGAAAAGAAAAAATGTCAAGATATATAAGGCACAACTTCTACGAAAGAATGACAGGGCAGGCACATCCCTAGTTAGAAAGCTACAGAAAATATGGAGAGAACAGCATCCCAGTCACTAGGGACAGTAGGTAATTAGTTCAGAGAAGAGAAGAGACACTTCTGGAGAATTTTATAAGGGATGCCATCCCCCAGACTACTGATAAAGAGTTATAGTCTCTAGATAAATTCAAAAAGCAAAATTTAATTAGAAAACAAAAGGATACTCCCTGGCCTTCAGGAGAGAAGGTAAAAAATTCCTGAGGAAGAAGATTAAATGTAGGAACCTCCTATGTTTATTAACTGTTTGAACATAAACACAGACACCATCCCCAGACTCTAAGAAGAATTTTAATTCCCATATTATTGAACTTATTTATCGTGATTGAGAGGAGAGTTGCATTGCCAAACAAGGAGATTTCATAAACTGATCATTGCATAATGTTCCTCCATATTTCCACCCAATGTCTTTTTTGTTGGTACACTGGGGTTTGTTAGTTAGTGATGTTCACCCAGACTGATGAAAATTTATTGTGGAAAAAAATTTAAGGCGGGAAAACACATTTCAGATAACATTTTATAAAATCAACAGTCACAAAAATCTTTTCTCAATCCAGAAAAGGCCACTTAGAGAAGAAAATGTGTGTCCCATGTTAGCAGTGTCTGGCTTTGAAAATAAGTTGAGATCTGCATTTCTGCTTTATTTAAAAGAGCTTCCATAAGCGTGAACAGATTTACATTAAAAAAAGAGGCACGAAGAAGGGTAAACATCACCACATCTACAGTTTGTTCCAGATGTGGGATGTCCAGAAACACAGATCAGGAAATATCCAGAGATGACGGGCAGAAAGGGCAGATTGGAGCTGTACCATGCTCACTTGCACATTCTATGCTACTTTTTGTGCAAAATTTGTTTCCTCCTTAAAAGCAACATCATTTCAAACACATAGATTTGCTGCTTCCATCTCTACATATCAAAAGAATAACAATAAACCTGAAGCATTAGATGACAACCTCTCTGTAAAAATTAAGCATTATAAATTTAAATGTGTTAAAAATCAATGAGATACTTAAAGAAAAAAAACCACAAGGATCTGTTTAGTGCTAATTATGTTAAAGTTCAGCCTAAATTAACAGAAGTCTCACAACTGAGTAGAGACATAGTGGACAGAATAGTTAACGTTAAAAACAGACCAGTCTCTCAACTTAGATGCCTATACATTGGCTTAGCTACATACACAGAAACACAAATATCTGAATGCCACAACACTTCACAAGTTTCTCAGATGTTCCCTGCCAGCTTCATCTAGATGTAAGAGGCTCAGAATGTGAGAATATTACAAAGGACTTCAAAGATTGGAAGACCTTCTGCCTCCAAATACTCATCACCCATGTTAAAACTATGGACTTCCTCCTTAAGACCTAAAAAAATATGTAACTTCACTTGGATCAAAACAGGAATTTCTTAGTTAGGCTACCTCTTAGGGGGAAAAAATGAAATCTCATCAATGTATTTCTGAAAGTAATACTTGAGTGAAAGTTTTTCATTTCCAGTATCTTCAAGTTGGAATTTTATAATCAAAATATAGAAAGATTTCAGCAGACTTAACCTTCCGAATAACTGATATAAAGGGACTCAAGTAAACAAGGGCTCCCTTTCTAAATATACACATTTTAATAAAAGAAGAAATAGATAGGAAGACTAAGCAAATGAGAAATGGGAGAGATATCCTTGGGGGATAAAAGAGCTTTGAGAAATATGTACAAATACATCACAGATGGTACCTTTCTCCAACTAGGATTCCAGATATTTTATCCAAGAATGCTGTTAGAGAGACCACGGGACAAAAATCTTCTTTCACATATGTCATTGGGCCTAGGTCCAGGCACTCATTGGAAGTAACCAGAAGAATAACAACAGTGATGGATGGTAATATCCTATTAGACTCGCTTGTTTGAGTCCTGAATGATCCCTTTAAGGACACTCAAGAGGTGAAAGAAAAATTACTGTACTTTTGATGGTAGCAATTAGACTCTATATTTGCTTATACATAGAAGGATTAACTTCCTTATCATCTCCCATTCCCTGAAAAAATGGTACAATAAAATATGAGATGCCCTAGTGAAGAATAAAAGTATTCTATCAGTTCACATTGCCAAAAAAGAGGTCAGAAAATGTGTCATTTCTTATTTATTCAAAGAACAAAACTTGATCAGCTAGTAAATGAAACACACTGAGCATTACTGGATAGGGAGAGATAATAGGAAAAGCTTTCCCTCTTTCTATTTACTGTCACTATTCTGACAATAGATGGGGTTCTCACTGTCTAAGGACTACTGCAAATCTGCACCACTGCCCTGGAACAGCAGTCATAATTTATACCTTGTACAATTGCTCTGCACGTTGGGTTTTTTTTTCAGTTGCCTATATGAACTTTTTTTAAAGAAAGGGTTAGAACTGTAAAAACAAGGAAGAGCTATGCCTGTGTTTTCTTTTTGTTGAGGGGAGGTCTTGCAATTCTTAAACTGAATTTTGAGCTGAACTTCGAACAAGGGAAAAACCTGCAGGTGATCACAGACTGGATATATAGCATCAATTTTGTAATGAATTATGTTGGTGTAAGGGTTTCACATGCACTACTCTAATCTTCTTGAGTAATTCACAATACTGGAAAAGAATGAAAAAGTGTGTATGATGTCAGTTAAACTTCCTGCTCACCAACTTGCTGTACAGTGGCTGCATGGATCACAGAAGTGGTCAGAAGGATGAAGACAGTCAAGAAATATTACACACCTCCCATCAACAGCACTTTTCTTACCTTGAAAGTCAGTGCATCACACACTTGTGCAGAACAACAGAGTAGGGTTTGTGTTGGGAGAGCAAAGTAGCACCAGATGTATGGGAGAGGTGAAGCACCAACTATGCATGGGCTGAGTACAGATTAAAACGGGTTTGGTTTTCTATAATCTCAGAGTCTTTGTGGGATGCTAGGACACACTGGGTGTCCAGAAAGCATTTGATTTGCCTTTGTAAGTAAATAAATCTAAGATATGATATTGTGTTCTTATTATCTTACATCTCTGCTCAAAACCATATTCTGCAAGAGCACTACATAGAGTAAATAAAACAGCCTAAGATGAATTATTCATCACGCATCTGTATCCACTCATTATTCTTCTAAAAGAAATATAACTCACTTCCAGAGTCCAAAAACTGTCTGACTGCTCAGAAGTTGTGACAATATTATTTTTGCTTTCCCCTTCAAATCACAAGAAAGATTGTGTATCAATCTGAAGCAGAGGCTAAAGCATACCCAGAATGGAGTGTGACATCTTTTTTTATACTCTAAACCAGGTCTAAAACCACAGATAAATGTATTCAGCTACCAAAGGGCTGGGCTACCTGATATATGAGAGGAAAAAAACTCAACTCCAGGAAAAATTTAGCTCCTTCATCCTTTGAAACCCACCCACACAAGTAACCTACAGAACTGGCAGCAATTCACCCCAAAAAGTTGTAAAAGTTGCCTGGTTCCTGGCAGTTGCTCAGGACGCTGAGGACCACGCTCTCCTGCTCCCTCTGATGCTGACTAACACTTCCCTGTACAAGCATGGATACAATGAGGGCATCAACTAGCTGAAGCCTACTAATGATTGCATGTTACTTTTTTTTCTTTCCCCCCCTTTCCTCTTACTCAGATCTACTTGGGCCAGACATTTCAGAATGACCCTTAGCATGTACCTTCCTTCAGTCGATGCATCCCAAGTTCCATGGTGATTTGGACACAGTAGACCTCCCGGGTTTGTATGCCACCTCCACACAGATCTACGTGCTTTGGGTAGCGAGGGTCCTCCTGGTAAAGAAGAGACACTTGGCAAGCTTTCCATTCAGAAGTCCTCCAGGCAAACCTTTGGAGACAAAAGAGAGCAAGTAAAACAAGTTTTTGAAAAGTTATGGGTGAGAGAGTGGTGCTTTATTAGATGATAAAATACAATTGTTCTAACCTTTACAGCAGCACTTCTCTATCCAAAACAGGGAATGCTTTGAAACATTTTGAATGGTAAATTTACAAGGGTTAAGTATTTGCTATTTGTCTGGAGTACTTGTGTAAAACTTTTCATAGAGCACTAATCTCCAAAGCATTCTGAAACACTAAATCATCCTGACAACACCTCTGAGCAGGATGCAAACAAAGAAGGAATGAATATTAAGAGGTTCGATTAAGTGCGAAAACTAGTTTTCAAACATGTGGCTCAAATCACTAAACCACCTCTCTCTGCCAAGGGCTGAAAGCCTCACTCGGAAATGCACTGAATAGGTAAAACCCTACATACATCAATGGAGCTCCAAGCACCAGGCAGCTTTTCTACAGGAGACAGTTTTATAAACACTTAGGGTACTACCAGTTTCTTCAAGGGATTGACTAAAGTAACTCAGCTCTCACTTTCCAGAAGTTGCGATACACAGAAAGCTCTAGTTAAAAATACTTTCATTCTCTATTCTGGTCACACCTAAAAAGCATTAATGGTTTTCAAGGAAGGATAACATTCTTGGGCACAGATAGCCGAATGCTGCACAACCATCACTGCGATGTACCAGCTTATGTGCCAGGAAGAACTTATTAAAACTATAGGGAAAACAGTATTGTGTATTGGTGTAAAACAAAGTTATTTCCCCATTGTGTCTGAAAATGTAGAGCATATTTCTAACACAACAGTTTTCACAGGCATAATTCATTTTGATTCACAGGTCACAGTATCGGCAGAGTAAATAAGAGCCCAAAGTCTTTCTTAGCTTCCTGAACGCAAATCTTAGGCAATATTGTTTTTATAACCAATCTGTTCACACTTCTGCTGCTTTATTCTTTTGCTCCTCTAAATTTCATAGTTTACTTTTTCCACACAATCTTTGGCTTTTGTGTAATGTAAACTATGTAAACTAATTTCCTTCTTTTATTCTCAGGACAAATGTTCTCTCCTCTTAAAACAGATCCATGGTTGTTAAAACTAGGTATGGTTGTTAATCTGCTGACTGATCACTGTATACTCAAGCACCATGGGGTGCCTCTGGAGAAAAAGCCTTTCATGTTGTAATTCTCCATAGCCAGTATCTGTTTCTGACTTCAGCTGTGGCAAGGAAACACGCATCTCAAAATTATATGAAAAATAAATAAATTAGCTTGCCTGAGCACACATCAATGTTCTCTTAACTTCTTATGTTGTAAATATGGCCATAAGAATGATTTCTAGCCACAGAGCATTTATGAATTTTGTAACATACTCATGGAAAACATTTGCGAATACTGCCAATTACTTTTAATTTACAGGTACTTTTCAGATGAGCTGTTGTGCTCTCTTTAATATACAGTTATCATGTGAAAATTTGGATACACTCACAGAGTTTATTACCAACAGAGAAAACAATTAAGAATACACTTTTCACATGACAAGCATAAAATACTTGAACTCCCACAACATATAAAGCAGAGCCATGATTTTTTTTTCTTCTAGTAGTTCCTTCTGGGAATTCCTAATCACATTTCTTGGGCCTGCAGCATTAAATGCAACCTTCCTCTTATCATAAAGGCAATGCAAAGGGCTCTTCATCAAACACCAGGTGAAGAGGATTCCTCCTCCACACCAGTTCAGGTCACTGTGCTCTTCAGGTCTACACTTTCAAAACCAGAAGCTTAAATATAGACCACACATCTTTCCACAGCCATCGAAATAGTTGTTTTAGGGAAGTATTTCTTAAAGTAATAAAGAAAAAATTATTATCACTATCTGGCTTAGATAGTCAGCTGTGAACTCGATGCTAAAGACTCATTTCCAGAGGTGTGAGCACCTGCTTCTCCTATTCAGTGTGAGCTGTGGGAGTTAACACCTACGAAAATTAGGCCATCAGTGATTAAAATTATGCAAAATAACTAAATCTGAGCTCAGAGATAATTAAACTTTATCAGTCCCTGAATCTAAAAAAAACCCACAACCTTTCAGATATTTCCACAGAGTAACTGGATACTGTGCTACACCGTGGAGCAGTCTTTAATGAACAGCTATCGGGTGCTCCAGCCAGTGCCTGCTCTACTGTGAGCAGCTTAAAACCTTGATTTTTCCCAGCCAGACACATCCTCAGCTGCCCAGAGTTTTCCAGTAACAAATCCTGACCCCCAAGCATTAGTTGTTTAAAAGGTACATGTTTTCAGGGCCACTATCAAGCCCACTACACCAGAAACATATCCAAGGGATTGCTATCCCACTGAGGGGGAAAACTAAGGTAAGACCTCTCCAGACAGATGCAGTGACCTCAGACAGCTTTGTGGCAGGCATTGCAGGGTTTTAAGCAGCGTGGCTGACACTTGGTATTAGTTTGCCCATCTATGGGCAACACTAAAGACAAGGAGAATTACATTACTTAACAATGAGAAACTGGCTGCGTAATCTTATTCATATTTAATCAGAAGCTTGTTAATAGCCATTAGCAAATAAAAACGAGATTACTGGCTGGCAAATACTTGGGGGTTTTTGTAACTTTGGCAATCTCAAACCAGTACTTGCAAATTATTAGCAATATCCACAGGGGGTTTACCATATGACTGTAATTTTTCCAATTGAAGGAGGATGACCAAAGCCACCAACGCCACTAGGGACATTCTGTTGTTAGAACAGACTGCACCAGAAACACAGCGTACCAGGCTTAAGCTAAGGGGCCAATACCATCCAGGCACCCCACTCACCACCCCAGAGGGTGCAGAGTGTGATAACTCAGGAAGCAGAAGGGGCATTATATGTTTGGATCAAAATTGGTCCACTCCAGTGTACTCTTGTGATCCCTACACCAAAACCTGTCAGTGACAACAATTTCAAATGTCAATAGATTCAACATCTCATTTTAACTCCTACCAATATCCAGTTAGACTGATGCAAACTCAGTATAGTTGCAGTTCTAGCTGTGATCCATGTTTATCTACAGACCACTTACTATAGCTGAAAGAGTTTCAGCCTTTCCCTTTGGCTTCCCAATAGGTTTGTTCCAGTTTTTGACAATATTGTCTCCATTACAGGAGGTCTAGGTACTTCAAAGATTGACAGACCCCACTGCTGATGGTTTAGTCAGCTAGATAATGTCCAAATGTGGAACTCCAGAATGCACAGACAGATATATCAGCTTGCTTCAGAAAACTGGCAAGCAAAAACTGCTAGTTTAGAACCAATAAAGTGTGTGCTTAAGGTATTTAGGAGGGAACTTGGCTGATAAAGCTGAACAGTTTTTCACATCATAAGCAGTGCTGTGAATTTCCCTGCTAAACAGTCAGTTGAGGAAGCACAAGGGCAGGTCCTGCAGGTTTCTGTTATGATCAAGGCAAAGCATGCTCTTGCACGGTGACACCCAACTGCGGCCGCACAAGAAGTGTCCAGCATGGAGCTGGAGAACCAAAGCTTCACCACAAATGGTTCCTGATCCGAGGGGAGGCAACAATGCTGCCCAGCTGAATGGAGGTCAGTGCTGTGTGCCCCAGACCGGTGGATGTCAAAGGGCTGAAGAGTAGCGTTGCTACTAGTCCCAAAGTGTAACTCCAGCAGCTACCAGCACGGTTCACAGCATTTCCTTTCAAGTCTTCACACTAACATCTTCATACTAATGCCTCGTCTTTAATTGGGACACATAAGGGGCCTCATTTAGAAAGTGATACCATCACACCTGTATCTCAGCAGTAACCGCAAGCCTTTTGAAAAAATCGGGTCTTAAAACTTTTCCATTTTCCATCATTTAACTTCTGAAAAGCTTTGAATTTCCAACAAAGCAAAGAGGGTGTTTTTTTTTTCCTAAATCCCTGTCTTGTAACATAGCAACCACAACCAAAATGAAAGATTTAAAGACATAATCATAATTCTGGAAAATCTATCTATCCCCAGTGAACATGAAAGCTACACATCAAGGATAAAAATGATATAATACATTGTTTTAAAACTGATGACTCAGTGACAGGTATGCAACAAACAAGTGCTCAATATCTTTCCGATTTATAGTAACCTCTTGGTTTCTTTAGTCTACAGGACTTATGTTCTTAGCGCTTACACAAGTTTTATACCCATATACATCCATTCACTTTAATTGAACTATCCCAAATTTATATCACAATAAAAGAAAGTTGAATCACCTCCTATGTATTTAAGCTTTTTAAGCACTTAATCTAATCCCGTCAGAAGAAATAACCAAAAGTAAAACAAAGCACAAAGCTCTGGAGTCCTACATGCAGTTAAAGTGTTTTATTTTCTTGCATTTAAACTATTGATTAAAGAAGTTATTGTAAACTTCAGCCATAAAATTAAAAGGCCTTCCCATTTAACAGCAAATTTACACTAATTGCCAGGTACCTGTGGTGGGACCTTTAACTTGTAGCCTTGCCATGGACACAGAGATAATACTTAACAGAGCAGTTCTGAAGATGAAGGTATTTTTTTTCCCCCTCTGGATCCTTTTAGGAGGCTAGAATATAACTTCACCCATCTCCCCTCACTGAATACAACTCTGCATGTGCTACCTCTTGAGCTGCTGCTTTTCTGTGTTGGTGGATGTAGCCTGTAGTATGTACCCTCATTCAGTCATGGGGTCTTCTCTGTTCCTGCATTAAAAAACTGCCTCTAGAGAATCCCCTTCCTTCTGCTGCTCAGAGACTCGCTCTCTTTCTGGTCTATGTCCTCACCATTTTCTTTCTGTGCCTGGAGCATGCTTTGGAAAATTCTTGCCCAAAGAATAAAGATAAAGGAAAGGCTTCTTGTCTTCAGATCAACCAAAAAAAAAAAAAAAAAAAAAAAGCAAAGAGCAGATTTGAAGGAACTGGGAAAGTAAATAGGACTCTCACCTTAAAAGATTTTAAGACTAATCTGATTAGGCAAACACAAATCAGAAAGAAAGAATGAAGGGTTCGTGTTGAGACCAAACAAATGAAGAAGAAAGCCTTTTACTTCTGCTACTGAATCTCCTTAACTTCATCATCTTCTTGTAAGGGGAAGAAAGAAAAGATAACTGTTTGGTAAGCCTCAGCAAAGCCACAGATGAGGTGGCATATATTTAAAGGGGAAAAAAAGCATAATCTTTCTAGGTATTACACTGCAAAGAGAATATGCTCAAATAAGGCGAATAGAAGCATCAAAGACTTCTTAGATTATTTCACAGGGATCAGCAGTACATGCCTCTATGGCTGAAAGCTACTGCTTTACAATCTGAAGTACTTCCAGTATCTCTGTCACGAATTCCCAAAGACCAACACCAAATCACCAGGCTGTAAACTGTAACATGGACCAATATCATCCTTTACCAGCGGCTGACACATAAATAATATACTTTAATTAGTTTGATTTCTGTTCATTAATACAAAATTCTGGCCCCGCAGCCTTACATCCAGAGGACCCACAGCACATACTTCAACATTACAGCTTTTCATTCGTTCTTGTTTCTGCAGTATTGAATGGCCAAATCAAAACCTACTAACCAAGCGCTACTGCAAAAATACTCATGGTGTGAGGTCATAGGCTACTTCCTGCATTTTGAGATATTACATCCCTAAAAATTACAATTAGCTAAATACCAGAGATTTTTTTTTTTTTTTGGCGCAGTATTTTTAGCTCTATTAGCCTGCAAGTCTAATGTTATTTTTCTGGACGAGCTCATTAGGCACTTTATCCTAGCTCATGCAGATACTTTGCTGGAGGTGTTGCCTGAAGGACTGAAGGTGTACAGGTATGGCAGGATGGGGAAGGCTCAAGTGTTCATAGGCTCATGAAAACCTGGCCATAGCAGCAATATACTAAAAGAACAACAGGCTTCCTTCTAGAGTGGTACCTCCAGAAAATTATCAGTGTCATGCAGGTTCTTCTCACCTTTTGGGCTCTCCTGGCTCTACATCCAGCCCCTACAATTGTTTTCACTTTAATACAGTGCAATGTCAAAAAGTGGAAGTGAGAAACTAGGGCAGACATATGTCTGTTCACTCCTTGATTAACCTCCAGCCAGTCTACCCCAATCAGGTGTCACCTGCACCCACGCTCCTATACAAAATCAGCAAGACAATGTGTTAATCTGTTGTCTTTGAAATTGATGTGCGTTTGGGCAGGAGCAAAAATCGCTCTGTAAGAGCCTTTTCATAGGATGTAATCAAGCAACAGAATATTTTTTTTATATACTTCCTCTCTTCTGCTAGTAGGGCGCATAAAAATGATCAGCATTTGATTTTGAATGAACCCAACGATACAGAGACACTTTTACAGGTTATGCCTTCCTAAGAAATCTACCTTGCAAAGGTTTTGGCAGTATCTGGCAAAGCCCCAGAAACTCATGACTTGAACACTGAATAGACCTCCTATTAAACACACTCATTCAAAAAACAGCAGATTTGTCTGCATGGATATAAGATTTTATCAATCTTGAAACATTTTACAGTCAACCTCAGAACATGTCACATGAAAAATTAAGCAATATTTTATTTTCTTTGCAAAGCAAACTAGCAATTCCCCTATGCTAGCCTGGCCAAGTATAACAGCATGGATTTGCAGACCAGAAAGGCGAGATCCTCACTTTCTGCCAGAACAAAGATTGCCATAAACCAAGCAGGCACTCAGGGACTGCAGTTTCCCATTTCAAGAAGTGCCCAGAGGGAAGATGAGTAGGGTCCAAGCTATTACCTCTGATCAGTTCCCATTTTCCTCCAGCAAGACTGGGATCTTTTTATAGGGAGATGAAGAAGAATCGTTAAATCTTATGTAAAAATTACAATTTCAAAGCCAATAAAAGCACAGCCATGGAGACCTGCCCAGTCTCTCCGCAGCTGAGGAAATTCTCCGAAACAGCAATCAGTATGAAAGCCCCTTCAGAGAACACAGAGTATCTGCTCTCAGTTTTTAAAATATGAAAATATAAACTGTAGTGGGTGTAATTTAAATTTATTTCTATATGTAAGTGTAATTATTGTAATAGCAATAATGATAATAGCAACAATTACAAGAATATTAGTTACAATAAATAATACTGCTAATCATAGTTAACAATGATCAAATCAATGATCTTTCAGACACAGAGAGAAAGCATGACCTGCGACCCCCTCCACACACAAACACTGAGCAAGGAAGATTTGCTTCGCACAAGACAGTCACGAAACAGGGGCTTCTTTATTTCCAAAAATGGGGCTAAAAGCACTCACTATACCTGGGGCAAGGCTGCAGCAGCTCTTTCCCTCCCACGCTGCATGCTTCCCTCTCTTCTAGCTCTGGGCATGGCTTCCCGGCGCCCACGGCCACACTCCTCACACCACGGCGCCGGCTCCGAAAGCCCGGAGCAAGCTCTCCCCAGCCACAGGTCCGCGAGCAGGTGCTCCACGCGGACCACTCCGACGTCTCGCAGTCTTTAGCGATGACACAGGACTTGAAGGTCAAAGGGACAGGATCTTGCATGCAGAGGCTGCAATAGGAACACAGTAAAACAGCTGAGGCAGTCTTGGTCAGTAATTTTCAATTATTTTTTTTAAAGCCAAATCCCCAAAGAAGAAATCCATGGTCATTTGGGGTAAAATCAGAAAACCAGCATTAACATCGATACAATGGAAGTAAGAGGAGCTGTACTGCAGTGACCATAACACACTTCCAGGGAGTTCTGGGTGCAATCTTGCATGCTAAACACTTTGCAAATAATATACCTCATTTATTTCAAGTTAAAACATATGCAAAAAGCACTATACTTGTTCCTGTGCAGTTAGAAACTCACAGTTTATGCAAGATGGAAAATAAAAGCCAAACCCCAGAGAAATACTGCCACTGGTAACCATTCCTACCACCCCACGCACAGGACTAGCTGCCCACCATCTGCCCACCCACCCAGGTGTCAGCCCATCCTGCTAAACAACTCGGCTCTTTTTAAAAAATAATTAGTCTCACACTAGTAAGAAAGATATTGGTTTTGTGAGGCTATTATCAACCAAGGTCAGAGGGTTTCCAAACTTGACAAACCACCAGACACCCAGGAATGCTGCAACTGTGGCTGTATTTTGGACTCAAATCACTCTTGCTGACATTAGGACATGATCCTTATTCATCCTGTAACACATCAAGACACCACACAAGGCCCAATACAACAGAAAACCAAATTTTAAGAGCTGACAACTGTTGAGGTTTGGTATCAAGACACCAAGTCCCAGAATAAAATTTCAAAGTTACAATAGCTCTTCACACTATAGAAAAGTATGGCAAGTGTAGCAAATCCTGGGAGAAGACAAACCTCCAGACCAAGGCCAGCATCCTTCCTTGCTCCTGGGCTTCTGCCTCAGCTGGCTGATAGCTCTCCTGCCCAGTACAGGCTGCGAGGGACCCCCCCAGAGCAAGCTTCTGCTGCTTCACCTCACTCCAGCTGGAGATCAACCAGAGAGTCACCACTCTTCTCCCAAAATGGGAAAAAGACCTTTCTTGTCTCTCAAACACCTTAGACAGCTGAGGCAACAGAGCAGGAAAGGATATACTGAAAGAGAACTGAGGTACATATGAGCAGAGATATCACCGGAGCACCACAAAGGACAGGATGGGGCAAAAAAAGATAAAACCCAGAAAAAAGGAGTCACCAGGAGAAAAGGAACCAAGATTTCCTGACTTCTGCCTAGTGTTATACGGATGATGCAAATTGGCCTCCAAAATTAAGACCATACATGAACTCAGTGTGAACTCTCTCTAAATTTGTCTTCTCCGGCCTCCAGTTGCTCACGGTCAGGCTTTTGCCAACTGTAAGGAGCAAATACAGGTACACTTAAAAGGTGTGAAATCCAGAGCTGCTGCCAGGGAACTAGCCATTACCTCACTTGGTATTACTTATAGCACAGTTTGACTAACCTAACTTTCTCTAAAGAAAATAGACTGGGGCAATCATTTCAGGATTGCAGGGCGGTCTCATAGAGGGAGCAGAGAAGATAAAGAACATTCACTCACTTCTCCAGTATAGAAATTATTCCCATTTTCACAAAGGTCAGCAGGAATATTCCCACTGATACCTGATCAAGTTTGACAGGACCCTCAACTACCAGCAAAATACAATTTAGTGGCTTAAATTTATACTTCAAACTAAAGAAAAAAAAAAAAGTATAAAAACTTTTTGTCTCAGTTTCTTCACCAAGAATAAAACTTATTAATCGCACAGGTGCTGTGAGGATGAATTTACTGAGGTTTATTTTAACAACTTCATAAAGCTGAAACAGCCTGTGATATAGCCCCCTCAAAATAAAATTATTCTTGGTTACAACTCAACAAGATGTCTCATTCCTCTATTACATGTCAAATGCAACTGATTGCAAAGCTGTCTCTGGTACAAAACGTCAATACTATTGAACCAAGGACTGAAGAGTAATAATCATCGTATCTATATTTACTAACCCAGGGATTTTGCATCTTGTTTGGAACATTAGGTTAGGTGGAGTCACATGAATGGTAACTATTTCCTTTTTAATACTTTTTCAAAAGTTATCAGGTGAGCCACCTGCGCCACAATATACCAGAAACAAAAATTCCACATTTTTGAGTAGGTAAAATACAAATAGACAAATACATACAAATCACTGCCCTAACTGATTGTACTAGAAAACTAGAGTTTATCTAAGAACATAGCGTGGAGGGTAACTGATCTCACAAGTCAGAGAGCCACCAAAATTTTACATTCAGATACCAGTATGAAAACCCAAATTTATTTTTGGGGTTGTGCCACCGCAAAGGAGATTTAAGTCTTGCCTGATCTTTACTGAAATACCAAACAAAATGAAGCCTTTAAAAATATGCTTTGGGGTCTTCTTTAAAATGAATATTGCTAACCCCAATTCTTAGCAAGACAATACCTACAATACCTTTCCTAATGGATTCAAACCTATGCTAACACTCTGCCCAGCAATCATCCTTGCTATTTGCAAAAGCTTTTGAAGTATGCAAAGACTGAATAGCTGTTTCCTTTCCTGAAAATCCTTCCACTGCTCCTACTATAAAAGGCTAAAGAGATAACTTCATTGACCTTAAGATGAACAAGATGTCAAGATGGTGATTTCCATCTTTCTGCTCAAATAAATGTTTTTTGAGGGAGAATTACATGCAATGGCGCAACAGAAAGCGAATCTAATTAACTTGTACCTACTCATTCAGAGCCTCAAAGTCAAATTATCTGTGACACCGAGCAACACACAGACAAATGTAAAAAACATGCTTTTCCATGAAATTCAGACACAGTTTTTTATGTCACTGATGCATTTAGGACAATCTAATACAGAAAAAGCCCAGACATGAGAGACACTTGCCGATCTGAGGCTGCAAACCAGGTGTGTATTTGTGCTGCTGCGGCTGTATCCCAACCGGTAGGGAGAGGAAGGAGGTTTTAGGGATGGGAGAGACTACCTAAGCTCTGTTTTTAAACAAACTTTCCACATATTAAGCTATCAGGTTAGATCTTCCTCTTTGGATTCAATCTAATAACTGTGACATAGTAGGATACTTATGTGATTAATGCTTTTTTCTTGTGTTACATGCTTGGATTGATCTGTAAAACTACAGGAATTGTTTCACAATGTACCTTATGCTGCCTGTGGTATAAAATGGATGTATTAGCAGATAACAGCAGCATGAAGCCTAACTCACTCAAGTGGCAGAGTGCCCTCTTACTCTCTTTTGTAATGAAGGGGAATAAACCACGTACAAAAAAAAAAACACTAAAACAAATGAAGCCTACTCATGTCTCTTTTACACTTGTGTAGTCCTGGAGCAAGAAGAGGAGGAGGAAAAGCTGCCCTGTGTGCCACTCCTACTGTGCAACTCTACGTCCCCCGTGGCTGTGTAACTGCAGGCTGCCGCCAACAGAGCAGCACTGCTCTTCTCCATCTCCAGACACACTCCGCAACAAGATACAGTAATTGTACGGCCCCAGGCTGAACCACACCAACTTTCTGTACTGGACAAAAAAGTAACTCACCAAACAAGAAAAGTAAATTTTCTAACAGCTCAGTGTGTCTTGTGCTACATATGCCTTAGTGACACAACCATCACATCCACCACAAGGAGATGAGTGGAAACACATCTATCAGCAGGGAAAAAGGAGCGAGACCATCCAGGAGCAGTGCATCATTAAATCAGGTTGGACACAGCACAGAAGTTATCCCTGGTTTCCTTTCTCAACCGTATCAATGCATTCAGAATGAAAGGTGAATGCATTTTCTTACATTAGAGGATGAGACAGGTGGCTATAGTTGAGACCTTTATACTGAAAGGATCATCTCCAAAATAATCTGACCCATTAAGAAGCTATCACCATGCCCACACTGCTGGTACAGAAGGCAGCCCCAGGAGGGCAGGGTACCTCTCCACAGCCAGGCTCTCTCCTACCAGCCCAGGAAGGTTCCTGAGAAGTGCCAAGCCTGGTTGGAGAACACACGCTCAAATCCACATAGTGTAATGCAAGAAAATCCTGACGTGAGCTATGCTATGCTGATAACAACACATTTTCATTTTTACCATTTTTCTAAAGTCGTCTCCTATTCTATAATCAATGACCCAACTTTACAGGCTGCTGGAATAAACAAACGCTACCTGCTCTTTGCACTTGGCTAATGATAATAGGGTCTAATAATGGACACAGTCTTGCCATGTTTCTAACGGCATCCAAATACTTTTTTCCCTCAGGAAACTGGCAGACAGTGTTAACAGGCATACTTTCAAGTGTTCACAATTTTAGGGTTCTCAAGGGCTGCCAGGGCTATTTTGGATGCTGGCAATACCATATATTCAATCTGTGCAGTAGAGGCCTCTTTGGCAGAAGAAACACCACCAGTCCCTTCTGCACCAGGGTGGTAAGGAAGACAGGGAATATTTGCCTGCCATACAACTGACCAAAGGGAAAGATTTCTGGGAGACCTGTAATCCAAACAAACACAGAGCTTTGGTGTCTAAGATGTCTGTTTTAACGTCTCCAAAACTTAATGCACCAGATCCTCTGTTTCAATTACAAACAAATGCTGACTTACATTTGCACTACCTAGGCAGCCACTGAAATCTTAGGGCTACAGAAGCAGCTGGCTTTCAACACAATTTGAAAACAGAAGAAAAAACCCATTTATTATTGGACACTGTTTCTAAAATGTTACTTACTGAAATGAAAAAAGCAGCCACTGTTCCTTTGTTTCATGTGCTTTTAATAAAAGCAAAGCAAATGAGACAAAACTTTCTATGAGAACACTAGAAAATAAAATCTCCTTCTTATCCAATAGCCCAGGGATTTGTGTTCAAGCCTGAGCACTGAGGCTTGATTCCTGTATCTGCTGGAAGGAATATGAACACGCATCTCCTCTCCCCGATCAGAATCATAACTATCAGATAGGATATTACAGCGCCTCGTTTCCACCTCTGGACTGCAAAATTTTGTATTCATCCAGAGAATAGAAGAATGTCAATACTAGAAACCGCAAATAATTTTTTCCTAAAACCATACAACAGCACAGTGGTTAAGCACAATCCACTAGGAAATGGATAATGGAAATTCAAATTACAGAGGCAAACAAAAGAGCGGAATGCTGCTCTACCTCAGCCTTGACGGATGGGTTATCCCTTGACTGAGTTTGACCTGAATTCTCACTTACAAAAGCATAGTAAACAGAAAACCAAATCCAATTCTATTATATCATTGTTGTCATCTTACTTGTAGAATTAAGAGTTTAAGAAATAAGTATCTAAAAAGACTTATAATCCCAAAAATATTAATAAAAAACCCCTAAACCTCTTTGCTCCTGACATTAACTTAATATGTTTAGTGAGCACACAAATCAGGTTAGAAAATCAGGTTAAATTTATTCAGAATTTCAATGTCTATCTATGGGTACTCATTTCACTAAATCACAATTTAGTGCCTATGCTGAATAATTATTTTTTTAATGAAAAAAAAAAGGAACAAAAGTGCCTTTGTCTCATTATTCAGTAGATTTTTACAAGACAGAAAACCAAAAAGAGCAGAAGTTATACCACATATGTCTTGCAACTTTTTCAGAGATTTTTCTTTTTAATGCAGGGAAGTGCTTATGTCTAAATTTGTTACTGGATATGAGATTTAATGCAAAACTCAAACTATTTTCTGAAACGATGAAATCTGAATTCTATCTGAAATAGTATGCAAAAAAAAAGTCCAGCTTTTTAAAACAGGATCTTTAAAAGCTTCAAATCAGATCCATAAAATCATTCTATTTTGTTGTTATTCCTTAATTTTCACAAATATAAGGTTTCTACACCAAAATTGTTTCTGAGCAGAAATGAACCTGTCTCAAAGTCTATTGATGTTCTGATGTTCAACTGTCTTCAAGCGTTTTCAAAAAGGTCTGTTCCTTTCTTCTTCCTTTCTTCCCTTCTTCCATTTTGACAAACATAGAACCTCCAGACTGAAAAATATTTCATCCAGAAAACTCTGTTTCCCTGATACAGCATGTCCAGTATTCCATGTGCTTGTTCTCCTCTCCAAGAAATCCCTGTTTACGGTTTTTACCTTGAAAATTGCTAGGATTTTTGCTTGCACCTTTAAGGCTGCTACGGGCACACAGATCTTCGTAGGGCAAATTAAATGAAAAAAATACTTTCCTTATAATGCAAAACATTTTTCAGCTCCTACCTGAGGGTTCACTGTAAAACCAAAGGATCCTTTTTGCAGGGTTCAACAGCATAACTTAAGCATCAATTAAAAACTGAAAACAAGTATCAGGCACATTTCCCACTGCTGCTACCTATTTCACAAGAGAAAGGATGCCCCATCTGCCAGTCCAATCAATTGCAAACTTCTTCAGGAGGAGGCCAAAATGAAAGTCCTGCCGGTAATCCAGCATCTGTAAGAAGTGAATGTGATCAATCTTTTAGTCTTTAGAAAACAGCTTGCACCCAAGCCCACCAAAATCCAATTTTTGGCAAAAGATAGTTCTTTCATGCTGAGAAGTGTACCAGGTACCCTCTCCTGTCGGTGAGCACAGTGGCTGCTGCTGCTCACCGGTCTCGCTGGCTGCTCTGCAGAGCTGAGATTAGACACCAGTAAATTAAACAACCTTGATAATAAAGTAGGCATCTTTGTCATTGCGTTACCAATTAGGAGGCGAGATGAGCATAGAGTTGCTCTCCTCATGTGGCGGTTAGCTGACCGCTCCAGTTATCAGCCGCTTCCCTGCAAGAACCCGGCGGCGGCGGGAGGCAGCGCGGTGGCAAAGCCCTGGCAGAGCAGCAGCTCAGAGCACGCTGTTGAAGCACGTCTTGGGATACTCCCTCTCTCTCGCCTCAGTTTTCCAGAAATTAAATTTGTATCTCTCACTGGTACTTACTCGACAGTGTTAGTCGAAATAGGAAACCTCAGCCAGGAAAATGAAAAAGCACAAAAAAGGCACTTCTTTCCAGTTTTACAGCAGATGTTTGGCTGCCTGCCAAACCCCACTACAGGGTTATGCAAATGCATTTACTCTTCTTTATCAGTAGCCAAAATAGCATCACTCTTGTAAAGCGACATCTGCACGATCGGGTCCATTCTTCAGAAGAATGGCAGCAAATATGCTGTACAACAAAGCGAGGAGGACATTACTGTGGGATGCTTAAAGAGAGTCGTTGTATTTGATATCAGTGACACTCTGGCTCATTAATTAAACACAGATTCAATTTTTGGCTGGATTTTTAGGTTTGGATTTTAGGTCCAAAAGGAAAATAGAAAAGTGTGTGACTACCTGGACACTGTAATATGATGTGACCTTTTTTCCTCTATGCAATCAATGAGCTTTCCTCTTGTATTTGGAGTAAGAGTAAGGGATGGGTCAGACTCAGCTCTCTGCAGTAAATCTGAGACCCAGTCTCAGCAAAAAAAGTCTGCCAGGAGGCAGCTAATGGAGTTGTACACTCCCAAAAAAGGGGCTGGATCAGCAAAAAAAACCCAGAAAGGAGCACGGAAGAAGACAGCTCGATCAAGGGTAGAGTCACTAAAACTAAAGCTCCCAGAACCCTCTGCACTGTCATCTAGAAATTCAATGTATAACTTACAAAGCAGCACAACAAAGAGAAAACATTTATAGAATCAGTGTCTTCCATTACCTATCCTTACAGTGAATATAGCAGTGAGCATGTGAGGGCAGAGTGAGTGAAATTTTAACAAAGTCAGGATCTCCTTCCCAGAGCCCCTGATAAGGAATGAGATACAAGAGGCAGAAGAACAGATAACAAGTGTTAGCAGACATAAACCTGCTGCTGGTCGCACGGCAGCATAAATCATAAGTGACTCCATTAAAGTCAAGCAGCTACATGAGCATAAAATCTGTATATTTAGAATCAGCATATATTTAGAGACAAGTAATAAAGTCAAGATGTTGGAAACTGCTCAAACCGTTCAAAGCTTGACTTTTTTCCAACCAATAAAAAAAATCCGTACTTTGCTATACAGGTGTAAGAGGAGGGGGTAAGAAAAAGGTTAGAATGTATATTTTCACCTCAGTATGTGTGCAAAACCACTGCAGACATTAACAGGGGTAGAGAATTGGACATAAAATAACCCCTTCTCTCTGCCATTGCAGTTTTTGCAGGTGCCAGGAGCTATAGATTACTGAGAAACATACTGATTTCTGCAAAATTCAGGGGCAGGATTTTTCAAGAACTTCTAATATCCTTCAAAAACAGAACATGAGAAGTTATCTGGAAACCTTGATTTTCTCAGAGCTCACTCAATTTCCCAGTCATCTATAGCTCCTGGCACCTGATCAAATCCGACCTGAAGTCAAATGGCAGAGCTTAGATAGCTTAAATTGAAATGCAAGAAATTGAGAGAATAAATCTTTCCATTATTTGCTGCACATTACTGTAACCTTCACATTTGAATTACAGCAAAGCAACCTACATAAACTAAGAGAAATCGTTCTATAAAACACATGAGGACAAGAGAGAAAAGAAAGTCATGTATCTGGTATCAGCATCTAAAAGTTACACCCAGACAAGAAGGCTCCTCAGTAAGCAGGAGAACAATCACAGGTTTACTTACTGATCTATCCTTACAAGAAAAACCTTCTAGCAAACTCACAAGGCCAAACTTTTCAGACTCATTTTTTCCAGTGCTGATTTGTAAGAATGAAGGAGTTTAAGTTCGTGGAATTTTTAGCCACTTCTGCCAAATATATGCAGTACATGACTGAGAATGAAACCTCCCTCTCCCACAGCCAGGGCCCAGCAACAGTACGAAATGATATATAATTCCATTTCCTCGATGTTTCCTCAAAACAACAAAAAACCCAGATGAGAATTATTAAAAACATAAAATGAATTAAACAGTCACAAATCGTAGAAGAATGCAAAATATTCAGCATATGCTAGCTTTACAAGAAGGGAATTAAATCAAAAAAAAAAAAAAGACTATAAAGAAAACACATAAAAATTTGCATTTAAAACTCAAGAACGGGAGCGCGTTTGCTGTGCTGCTGCCACACAGACCAAGCGCTCTGTCAAACAAATCCACTGGGGATCAAAGAAAAGATGAAGCACCCTTACCTCAGCGCTGTGTTTTTTCCATCACTCCTTACACACCTGACCTGCCTGGTTTGGTAACCGATCTCCACCTCCCGGGGACGGTGGTGGGGTTTATAGCTTTGAAGTCCAGACGTGCTTCGCTCTCCAGAGTCCGAACCCAAATCCTGCATAGTCCTCCCTGCCAGGCCGACGTCTTTAGGATGGGGCAGCTGGCATTCACCCCAAGACCCCACTCGGAGGCTGTAGGTGTGCTCCTCCTCTCCGAGAGGACAGGCGGGAGCGCCACAGGCTCTGGATTCTGTCAGATTTGGGCACGGGGCACCCCCATAGAGAGGAGGAGCGATGACTGCCCGCGTCCGGTGCTGCAAGCTCTTGGCGCAGCCTGTGCCACACTCAGACCAGCTGGAGAACTCAGACACAACGCAGTCCCGTGGGCAGGGCACCAGGCAGGCTTGCTCAGCGGGTGGCTGTGGCGCGAAATACTCACATATTTCGTTGGTGACAACGGTTCTGTTCAGCTTCTGGAGGCAGTGGATGCTCCGGCGCTGCAGTCCATGCTGGGCAGTGACACAAGACCCAGCTCCCACCTCACTGCCAGCAAAGGGGACGAGCCCACACCTTTCCCATCCCGAAACCTCCCACTCGAACAGCTCCAGGTGCCAGTCGCAGACTTTAAAGCACCTCCTCTGGCTTTCAGGTTTGTCCTTCTGGTTGCAGTTCGCGTGGTACGTTGTCCAGCCCTCTACATGGGTGCACCAGACAGCCCGACTCCGGACGCCCCCCGAGCCACAGTCACCAACACACCGGCCCCAGTGACCTGCAAAAGAAGGGATGTTGAGAAATGCCATGCAATACCCCTGCCACAGATCTGTCCTGACACCCAGTAGCATCCAAACCATACCCTGCAATGTATTAAAAAGTAACTATCAGGTGGACCCTAAAATTGGTTAAATGCTTCCTAAAGGCTGCAAGTCACTTCTCCTCCCAGTGTACTCGCATCACTAGACCACATGGAGAAACTAGCAGGGGGAAAAAAAAAAAACGCCCCACAACATCTCAAATTAAAGGCAGGCCAGGCACATTTCTGTAGCAGTAAAATGCATCCCAAAGCCTGAGGAAATATGAATATTTAATTTCACTTGTACAAATGGATATAAAAATGATCATAAAGGAACAATAATCTAATAGGAAAAGAAAGTCAAGTTAGATAAGAGGAAAACAGTCTTAATAGAGCAATTAGTCAATGGAATAAACTGCACTGGGAAGCAGCTGAATCATCATCCGCAGTGATAAAACAGTGTGGATAAATACTATGAAAATAAGAACATACTCTTAATAGGAGTTTGAAATGGAGGAACTGACTTGGTGTGACAGTGTATGTGCTGCAGGATAGGTCCCGCCGGGCGCTGCTCTGAGAGCAGAGCCCTGACAGCAGAGAAGGCCCCTCACGTGCATCGATTTCTAATTACCCAGGGATGTACATCGTGGGAGTCATTTCTGTTTGTAGCACGTGGCACTATAAGAGGTTGTAAAGCTAGTCATTCAGGAAGAGATTAAATGAAAATTAAACCCGGCAATGTCACTTTTAGTTCTGGAGCACATGAATATATCTACGTAATCGTATGAACCTTATTTGAGGATTTGCAAGTGAATGTAATCAGAAACAGCTAAATAGAAAGATTCTTCTGTGACAATATTGTTCAAGAAAAATCCACCAAGCCAAAAAAATAATTTGAGGGTTATAAAGTACAAAATTGCTTACAAACTGGAAGAAAAGGTAGAGAAAAGCACTGAGGCTGAATTTTAAGATATTAAAGGGATTTTGATGATCATGTCTCAAGAGGGTCTCATCTCATTTCTAAGTTTAAAAACTTTCCAATACCTCATAACAAAGCCATTTCACCCGGTAAGAACACTGCATATATAATTCTCGCTTGAAAATACACTGCAACTACCCTATCTTCCGTATTTTTTCAAGGCAGAAAATGAACCACAATAAATAGGTTGATTTATATTAAGAAATGCTACTGCAGTCAAATTTTTTTAAATTGATTTTAAAACTACCGGAATCAGTTTCATGCTTACACTACAAAATCAAAACACACACATAAAAACCAAAACTAGCCCCATAATAGCTGCAATTATAATACCAGGTATTTCTTCAGCTGATGGCAGTTTTGTTGGTGAACCCATTGTTTTTTCTTCATGAATAGAGCCATATACTCCAGAGCCAGGGGCTTGACATTGTGTAATAAAAAATAAAAATAAATTAAAAATCCTGTTCTTTTTTCATCACTAATAAATAAATAGGAATTGGATATAGCTAAGCTTCTCCTCCAACACATCCCATGCTCTCGCCATGTCCCTTCTGTGGGTGCTCCTCCTCCCTCATCCTCCAGGCCAGGACTGCAACTCTGCCCTTGGTCTGGCACCTTCTCCCATGGTGGACAGGCAGGAGGCAAGAGGGGTTTTCAGAGTCACCAGCAGCTCCAGCTTTTGTTGAATTCTTCAGGCTATGTGAAAAATCTTTGTCCCCTTTGTGCCTCTGTTTCACAGCAAAAGGTATCAGCCCAAGGTAAGGCCTCAGCCGTGACACATAACTTGAACGGGAAAAGCCATCAAACGGTGCTGTGCTCTACAAACTGTACTAACAACAGGCTTTCAACAGAATCCAATGTGCTCAAAAAAAATGAATATTTAGAAAAAGAAATCTTTAAATACGAGTTTGAAGTCCAGTTACATGAAGAGGTCCACTGACAATTTAAATGTTCATCCTTGCTACTTCACCTTGATCTAGAAGAGTATTCTTATACAAATGCCAACAAGATTCAAAACCAGACATCATTATATATATATATACTGTCATCTTCCTAAAAATAAGAGTCAAAATTCCAACCTCAAGTACTAGGTGATTTTTATTTAGCAGAGGAAAGTAACTAAGCATTGCAATGTCGTTGTATCTTGAGCTTCTTCCAGCATTCATTTCTCTGCAGCAGTTCAGCAAATGCAGCTTAACTTTGAGGTGTGGAAGTTTCAGCTCAGGAAAAGTGTGGTTTTAAAGCAAAAACCCAAGAGTAATACTGCTTCACTTAAACATTGAGCATAATGGTATTTTACTCACTAATAAGACCTTGAAACAGATTACACCAATCAAGGATTTACTACTTACATCTTAGGATAGCAAACAGCATTAAAAATAGCATTAGAATTCTCCCATGGATTAATACAAAGCAGTTGCAGCAGAGGACTGGCCAAATTACACTCACCAAACCTGCCACTGCTCTTGCACTACTGGACAGAACTCATCTCCTTAGTACTTCTTATACATTTCTGGGTGTTGCTTTGAAGTACTCTATGTAGTAGCTACAGATTTACCAGTCCTTACATTAACGGGATAGAGACACACGCAGCAGAAACCAGAAGCAGCCATTATTTAATGTCAGACATGAATTTTGAATGAAAAATTACCACAAAAAAGAGTAAGCAAGGACTCAAGTAATTACACTATCGTTAGACACATCACAATTGGCAATTATTCCCTGGCAAACATGCTAAAAATGTAGTCTGCTCTTGGCATAAAAATAAAAAAGCATGAAAAATAAGGTTAAAAACCAGATGCAAATCACCTTACCATAGATTTTTTTTTTCCCTCTTCCTGATGATCTCTTCAGGACACGACAGTAAACTTACCCACAATGTTTCATTGTTTAGTTAAATATCCTGTTCTGTAGCTTAAATGAGGAGAAGGATATAAATACTTCCTAGTCAATAGTCTGCTTTGTAATTAGAATTTAATTATTTTTAGTCATGTTAAATTTACACTTTCCTATAAATCTGAGACAGTTAGAAGAAACAGCTCAGCACAATGTGAATAATAATATTAACTACATTTTATTAAAAACCCTCTGGAATTTAGGCATCAAAAGCCCGAACTTCAGAAAGATGCTTTACAATGGGAGGCTACTGGTAATTAAAGCAGAAGACTAAAGAAAATGAAATATATTTCACAGTGATCTGTCTACAGAAAGTACAAAAAGCTGAAGATAAATGACAGATACTGTATGTCTCCTAACTATTTTAACCTCATGAGATGCTGGATGGACGTTTGATCGCATCACAGCAGGACACAGGAGGGAGAACAGACTGTGGACGTACATTGATATAGGGGAGCTCCCAGCTGGATATAAGGAAAAACCTCATCCCTATGAGGGTGACCCTTGGAACAGGCTGCCCAAGGGACAGCAGAATCTCATCCTTGGAGGATTTCAAGATCTGATTAAGCAAAGCCCTAAGCAACCTGGTATGAATTCAATGGTCAACCTGCACCAAGCAGGAAGTTCAACCAGAACCCATGGTCCTTTCCAACCTGAATTGCTCCACAAAGGAAAGTAAGGCTTTGTCCACTAAGATGTCAAAAAAAGTTTTTCACTAAAAAACACCACTGATATCTGGAAAGTACCAAGGAACATACAACAGCACAAATAAATCCATTAGTCAAACAAACCAAAGAGAAATTCAATCAAATCACTATTTCCAAAAGCTTGCTGACTTGTGCAAAAATTGTAAGACAGTGGGATGTCTTTGTTGAAAACAAAGACATCCCGCTGTCTCTTACACAACATCTATAACACTACAATAGTGACATCAAAGGGATTAATAAATCAAGATAATAAATATATCCTCTAGTATAATATTCTATATTTTATAGTAATATTAATAATATTAATATTAATTACTATATTAATAGTGTATTGTTCTATATCATAAAGAAAAACTACAAATTGTTCTCTTTGCCATTTTCTATCAGCCAGAAAGAATACAATACTATCATTCCATGCAGCTTCTCTAATTCTGTTAAAAGCATGCAATAACACAATAACTGTAGTTTAAATGATGTAGTGTGCACTGATTTGCTCTTCTTGCCTGCAAGACCTACCTACAACTATGCAATAATTATGTCTGAACGGATACAGTGACATCTGCTCTTTGACACACAGGTCACAGAAGCGTAAGGCAAGCAGACTATTCAGACAATAATTATATATTACAGACAAAATGAAACACCACTAAACATCAAATCTAAAATAGAAATCCCAATAAGAGCTGCTTAATAAGTATGTTATTGCTTAATAAGGACTGCTACAATAATTATGCTCTGTTCAATGTAACATTTAGCTTAATTGCAACCATTTCACCATCTGAGAATTCATTCAACAATAAGCATCTTCCACAATTATTATGTCCCTGTAGCTATGTACTAATTTGCAAACTTCGGTAAAGATCAGCAATCAGTTAAATAGTGTATTGTGTTAGTAATTTATTTCAAACAGGTAATAGATATGATTCAATTCACATCTGATACATAAAACAGTGAAGGAGCAGTGAAAAAAATTAATGGACAATCACCGGAATAGTCCTCCTATTTTTACACTTTTTAATTTGTCTTTAAGTATCAAATTTAGAAGCAATTGTTCTAGACCTTAACAATTTGATTTTAAACAGAATCTCCTAATTCTTAGACAAAGATCCCCAAATATCGTAACAGAGACATATGACTTCATTAACGTCTGGCTGAAGAATAACTCCGCCAGATGTGACCATGACTCCAGATGATCACTGCAGTGTCCACTTTCACTGAATACTTCTGCTTGAAACATCATATAACCACTCTGGATGTCATTCTAGCATCCTTCCACCGGAGCATGTTTATATGAAATGGAGAGCTCCAACTCATCCTGCTCTTTCTGAGAACAGGTAACGACTGACTCAAACAAAACACAAGCTTTATTCCTAATGGCATTACAACCGATTAGTCTTAACTATTATTAACAGTGGTAAAAAATAAGTTCCACTGAATCGGTTCCCTCAGAACTGATTATTTTATGACAAGTTGAGATTTATGTAATTTTTATGCAATTTTATGAGAATGATGCATTTTTTATGAGACTTGGACATATATTTATGTATTATGAACCAAACCGTAAAAACTACCATATATTTTCTCACCACTATTTTTGGGGGCATGACGCAAAGACATTCAATATTATGCCAAGAAAAATATTTCTAATGATTTGGACAAAGATCTTACCATGCTGATGAAAGTCATATCATTTGCATATTATGCTCCATCCATGTCAGTGTACTCAGTCCAGTCACATTTTTTCTTGCAGACTAATCAGATTAAAATCTTTGGGACCAACTCCATACAGAGTCTAGGATACCAGATCTGATAAGTTTAGGTATTTTATATTACAAAGTAATATTAGTATAGCTATTGTTAGCATAACTGCCCACTCCTCTGCTTTCTGGAAGAGCCCTTCTGTATACCTAGCCTGCATCCACTGCCACATCTCATCCAAAATACAGCTTTTTCTTCCTTGCCTGCACTTAACTATCCCAATTATTTTGCTATTTATTAACAGCAATTCAGTAAAACACCTTCTACTATAATCTATATGAAAGATGCTATACAAAATAAAGGACTATTGTACTATTTGCAATGTATCACACAGGGTGTATAAAATTCCTCTGATTCCTGGGATTAATTTTAAATACCTGCAGCTCTTTTTTAAACTGTCATGACCTACACAAATGAGTAATTCAGCAGCTTAGTTATTCATCTTATTTTAGATCTGAATAAAAGTGAAGCTTAGTGACTTATAGCCATGCAGCAGTTTGTTCCAATTTTACATTTCAGGTTTTCCCCTTATTACCCACATGCGGTAACACTCAAGACACACTCCAGCAAGAAAGACATTCTGCAGGAAAATGTAATGAACACTGCTGTTTATGAAAATTCAGTGATTTACTAACCCCTTGGCACTTGAAGGCAGGACTTCTCAATATTAAGCACTAATGTAAACTGCATTAGCTGAGCTACTCAATCATGTGCCCACACCCTGGAGACAGCTCAGGGAAAAATATTCTTTTCTTTCAACTCTCAGTTAAAAAATAAAAAAAAAAAAAATAAAAACCAACCCACATATTCCAAAACATTTCTGTAATACTCATCTGACACATTTTGAGGGTTCACGAAAACAGGTTTCTTGCCCTGATAGCAGCTGACATTAGGAGACAAAGCCATAATGTATATAAATTTATGTATACTATAAAAACAAAAAGTATAAATAGATGTTATCAGTAGATTACAACTACGAGTAGTTTACTACATATGAGATTAAAAACATCTCAGTAATGGATTATAGATAGTTATAATTAAACTCTGACCTTTTTAAAATTCCAAACATCTATGATAACGGATTCCTTTTAAAACATAATGGCCTTTATAAGGTGTTTGTAACTGTAACCTTAATAGAAAAAGCAACTGATAAATGTTTCTTCTTTCACTCCACCTTGACTTCGGGACTTATATTCCCCAACGGGACCTGTTATTCCCCTGTGAAAAACATCCAGAATCAATACAACACCAGTTACATGGCATCTCCTGCAACACACCACATGGCTTAGTGGGGAACCTCAAGAGATACATGGGTGTTGGTGGACACCCATCTCAACGATACCTTCTTCTGATCTCCAGAGTCCTCTCTATTTGCATTTAAATCTTCTCCCCAGACCACAAGAAAGCTCAGATCCCTCCAAACACAACCAGGTAAGAGGTTGAGGAGTTCTATTCTGATATTTGCAGGAAAGCAGAAGGGAGCTTGATATATTTGTGACTGGGATTATTTCGTATTTGCCTGTAGGAACTGGGGGATTCAGAAGGCCCGCTCCAATTGTATACAGGTCCTTACACTGCTGGTTTTACACCAGCAAGCTTTGCACAAGGCTTCCTCAGCTTTTCCATACACTGGATTCCCCTTGTCGCCCTTCACATAGGCAGTCACTTCAAATCATTTTTCCAGCATGCAAAGCCCAAGTTTCACTCCAGGTCCACCTTCCTGCTGAGAGCCCGGCACTGGTTAGGATCACTCCAGGGCAACACACTCAGCTCTAGAAGAGACCATCCCATTCACATCTCCACAACAAACCTTTCCAAACAACCTCAAGATGAGCACTGACGCGCTCCTAAGGGAACCACACCAGGAATTTTGTTGGCCAAGGTCCACTGCTCTGGGAGAGGGTCTTGGTGGGGCAGCTGGGGGGAAGCATCGGTTCAACACCTGCTTGGTATTCAAGCTCCAAGACACACAGAGAACACTTAATTCTACAATAACTCATTACCTGGCAGACATCAAAGACACTGCCATCCCTTCTTCTGAGTTGTGACAACTGCGGTTTCTAATTTTCTTACTCTTTCATGAAGCTTAAATTATACTTGTCCATTAAAATAATAGCAACGTGCTGTTTTTCGAAACTTTAAAAATTTAAATAATTTTTTTCACAAAAAAAAACTGTCTCATACAAAGAGTTGTGAAATAATACAGCAATCTGCACACCTGTAAAACCAAAGTATCAGAATTTACTTCACATGCATGTAATCACAGTAATGTTTGCATCCCTCTCCAGACATCATTTTAAGGGAGAACTACATTTTTTCTGCTCAGCTTCATGCTATTCCCAACTTACATATTTTATAACTCACTACAGCACAGAAGCCAGTATACTTTTTCAGATACTACAGCAATCAATATGCCACGGTGAAGGAATCAAAATCCAGAATTGCACACAGAGGTGCTACCAAGCCTGGCTGGGGTTAAATGGAACTGCATTAACTCCCCCTCAGCCTTCTGCCAAGCTGACCTGTACATATCTACAGATGTGTTACAGATGTGTTACAATGGGATATTCTCCAGGTGGGACCTCTGATGAGCCTCAGCTGAGCAGCTTCTCTGCCCATGGGTACTCCCCCTTGCTCCAGAGCTGAAGTGGGGCTGCCCAAAGCTCTTGGAACAGAAAAGAAAAGGCAGATAGTAAAATACAGGCACCATGTACTTATACAGAAATACCTTCTCAATTGTATGGGCCAGACAGTCATTATTCTTAATAAGCATTATAGACGAGCTATACAATGGACAGGATTTCCCATGGTGCCCAAATTGCTACTAATTAGTATTTCTGCATAGATGGAGAACACTGATGATAACAATTCCCTGGCAACAGACAGCATAATTAATTCATGTGAAAAGTACTATTTTTAACTATGTGCACAATCAATTTTATAAAAACTGGACAGAGGTTGTTGTGGAACTATACAAACTGCTTTTACTGGGCATTTTATCTTTTTTTTATTTACAGTCCATATTTAATTATCCACTTTTAATTATTTGTAATTAAATTTCCATTTACTCTGAGCACTTGACGTAAATGCTCCAAATTTTAGTGGAAAAGTATTTGGGAGAAGCACAATTCTCTGCAACACTTGGAAACAGCTGTGCAGGAATAAACAATACAAGCATCTATGCCAAAGTTTGGAATGATAAGTGTTCTCCAGCAGTAAATCAATCTGCTCGTCTTGCAGAGGCTGTGAGCACAGGCTGCTGACAGGAGGAATGGCTCAGCGTTGAGCAGCATCTAATCGATTTAAGAGGGCCAAAGAGCTTAAGTTTCCAGACAGTGTAAATCAGGATGAAGGGCTTTAAGATGCAAGTGGTTTTCACTTCAGGGAAGAATAACAGGCATACAACAAATACTAAAAACAAACAAACAAACAAAAATCACCCCCCGAAACATAAATAACTACATCCAATTCAAAAAAATTCAAATTGGGGGGGGGGGGGAATGTCAAAGGAAGGTAATGACAAAGACATCAATTTTCAAACTGAAATAATGTCCCATCACATGATAAATTCAGCTGCTTGATTGCAAGGTCCAGAAGAAAATAACTAGAAGACTTGAGTTTGCACTCAGAAAACATGATCACATTACCTTGTTCAGACTTGCAGGTGTTAACATCAGAAAAATCTTTGGAATCTTGTGACAAGAATTACAAAATGTAAGTAAGCATAGTGTATCTAAATAGGTATGTGAAGAAAGAAAAATCTCCATCCCATCTGGAGGCATATTTTACCAGGCATTGTTCCAACCGACTACACATGCAGGTGAGTGAAAGCAAAATATTGTCAGATTAAGATCTGTGCATCAGGCCAGGCTGAGATCCAGGGATCTTATGAAGAGGTTGTATTATCCCCTGATGCTTTTGAACTTTTTGTTTGTTTCTTTTTAAAATAGCACACTAGACATACTTATTTGCTGGACAGCAGAACATGGCATTCAACTACACCCCATCCAGAGAAATAACCCCTCTGCTGCAGTGCTTCTCTGCAAACCTACCTCCCAAATGAGAGCAACGAAACCTAGAACCAGGGCAATAAAGCATTACAACATAAACAGCAATTTTCTACTACTGTTATTCTTTAATTTAGCTTTTTCCTTTTCCAGATGAGTTAGATTCCTTGGAGCAAAAGACAGTAAGACTCTAAGGATAAACAAAGAAGAGCGTACCTTAGTTTCAGCCATAAATCTGTGTCAGTACATTAAGACAAGTCCAAGAGTTGCAAGTCCTGCAGCAGGCAGAGTGCTAACCCATGGTCCCAGGTGGGAACAAGCACATTTAGGGGAAAGGACAGGGGTTGGGATTCTTTTTTCTTTTTAATATCTACACTGCTGAAATAAAGAAAACTGAAAATAGAATGTCAGTTCCAATAATATTAAGATGGAAGTGTTCAAACATCAATATTCGGAGGTCAGCCTTACAATACTGGTAGATCTTCACTACCTTTTTGGCAGGTGCTTTGCTTGCATTATTCTGAATTTATACTGGTTACATATTTCTGAATAGTCTTCAGCTATCACTGAAATCCTAACGGACATGCACTTTTCACAAGCTTCAGCACAAGAGATAAAACCACATCCTTCAAGATGTTTAAACAGCCGAGAACATATATCCTGATGGTTACTTTGCTAGCACAGACCCATGTTTCTTTTGAAAACCGCTAAGAAATGTAGCAGGGAGCACTCAGGGTTTCTGCTGGGGCTGTTTGTTGAGCAGAGATGAACAATTTTGAACTTGGAAATCTGGTCACTGTTGCCATATAACTTTTTGAAGTAAAAGAATGATAATATGGAAAAGTATCAGTTACAGATGCACATGTGCTGTACACATATTTTACATCCAAACATATGCATCTGCCTTTACAATGTTAGTTCACACTTTGCAAATGAAGATTTTTAAAAACAAACGTTCTTACACATAAGTAATCATTTAACAAGGCCTCAGAAAATGCAGCCCTTAATAGATTTAATTAACAGGTTAATGATGTGCATAGCATGCCTACTCTCAAAAGCAAAGATTTTCACATTAAGCTTGTTTCTGTTTCACAGAAGCAGCTTTCTGTAGAATATCTGTGCTAATGTAATTACACATCTGGTACTTCTGCTGCTTTCAATTGCAGAGATATTTATAAACAGTGCTACTAATTTACACAAGAGTACCTAGCTGTTCTAATGTTTTACACTACAAATAAAGATATTTGCATGAAAATTCAACTGGAAAGAGTTCTCATTTGTAGCCCTGAGTGGTTCTAGTGAATATATAAAATGATCATTTAGCCTGCAAAATAAATCTAACACACTGTTGTCATGACTGCCTGGGAAACCTGCATAAGCTAAGCATGCCTCAAGTTCACCTTGATATAAAGGGGTCAAGTACAAATTTTTAGACAGTTTTAAATTAAACATCAGCACCGGTAATCATCTTTGTTCATGTGTCACCAACATGGCAAAACTAATGTTTTAAAATACTGTTTCTTGGCGATGTTCATTCATCATCCTCACTGTAACTAGAAAATGATAGAAAACCAGGTCAGAATAATGGAAATCCCACATTATCTCTACCAGCATTGTCAAGAAAATGCCATGGTTATTAATTTAAATATGCTTCAAAGAATGATCATAACTTCAAACACAACTCAAGAAGATAAAAAGCCATTCCTGCTTCAATCTACTTTCAGTTCAATTTAGGTCACACTTAGGTTCATCGTGATAGCACCTGACATCCCCCAACTTACTAAATATTGACGGAAGATGCTGCTGCCCTAAGTGTTTAATCAAAGGAGAGGATGTGTCCCAAGTCCTGACGGGGTGTTACTGAAAGGCAATGCTATCAAAGTAACATTTCAACACCTGCATCCTCAAGCTCAGGAATACCTGCATGGGAGAAAAGATAAGCCAAGACAAATACCCCTTTTTGCTTCATATTTTAAGGCACATCTGACTAAGAAAAATCATAAATTATTTAATAAAAGGAAAAGAATATATCTGTGAATGTGTATAACTTTGCTGTCAAATATATATATATGCACACATACATACATGCCCTGAGATATTTATATCCAAATGATCCCATTTTGCTCACATTTTGGAATCAATCAGTGTTTTTATACTCAGTCTGTACCCAGTGCAACAGAAGCATATGTAAAATGTCATGATTGCCACACTATGAGTTCTGAAATATTGGAGACAGCTCCTAATCCTTCTCAGAGGAGACACTTCCAGTGTCTTGGAGGTCATGATGGAGACTGTGGATACTTCTGAAGATTAAATGATGACAGGCAATGGACAAAACACTGAAATCTGCTCATCTAATTACTCCAAACCCCCTGACAGTAATCCGGACAGGCAGAGTGATTCTGGGGACAGGGGAATAAAAACCACTTAGCTAATACTTCTGAACCACAGATTTCAAAGGGCTTTTAGTTTTGCTGTTTTTATATGAGTAAGCTGTTTCATATGAACCAGCTCATTAGCATGCCCCAGCTGGTTCATTAACCAGTACATGGAGATTCAGTATCACCATAAGAAAACAATAAACTGCTATAAGAAAGGGCTTTCTTGAGAAACACAGTGGGCTACCTGGCCTCTTCCAGAAGGAAATCCACCTCTCAGTCTTCTCACGAGGCAGGTTTAAAGAATTTACAAAGTTCACAGCAAAACTGGCATAGCCGTCCACAAACCACAGCATTAATAAACATGTCCACACTCCAAACTGATCGACAACACTCAGCTGTAAATAAATCAGACTGGTAGTTTTGTGAAATAAGAAAAATCATTTTTTCCACTAAGGATACTGAAATAACGGTTCTTAATTGAGTTTTAATTCCACTGGGCATTCTTTAATTCAATCAAGCCACTTGGAAATAAGTCTTCTATTAGAAATGTCTATTCCTTTCTTATGATTCCCATAATAAACATGATTCAGAATATTCTGAAGTAAATAAAGCCAATTTGATTTGAGATCCTTTTAACAGTAAGCCATATATTTTATATATACAAATAGAAATGACTGGTTGAATGGCAAAAATCAATGAAGAAAAGGGAGCTAAGAAAATGTAATCCATATTAATTACATGTTAAAAACATTTACAGTCTGTCCTAGCTGAAGTTTAGAAATTCAAGATATTCCTCATCTTTCAAAATTGACCTTAAATTACTCCAAATATTCCTCATCTTTCACAATGACCTTAAATTACTCTGATTCTATCAATAGATATGACTGCAGATGTAGAAAGTGGGTTCCAAAAAGTATATACAGAATGCATGTATATGGCTAATAATGTGCATAATCTTCAGATGTTTTTAAAACAAACAAAATTTAGATTGCTTTAAAGAATATTTACTGTTCTAAGGACATGTTTTGAAAAAATTCTTTCTTACACTAAAACCAGTATCCTAAATTTAAACTGTTTCTAATTTACTCCTTTAAGTATTTATAGTAAAAAAATACCTCTTAGAACTCTGAGCTTAGTTACTAAGAAGGTAATGTAGGCAGGTTTGTCATAGATTCTTCTACTTAAAGGTCTCAAACAGCTCCATCAGACCACTTAGGTTTATTGTCCTATCACTCTTCCTAAAACATTTCACTGCATCATATTCCCATTCTCCCAAGTATTTTAACTTAAACCAATAAAACAATCTTGACAGGCAAACTAGGCAACTAAATACTTTCCTACATTAATTTTTACACATGCAAATACACATTATTAATGATTACTCAGCCAGCATTTCTATTTATCTAAATTTGTCTGGTTACAATAGTTGCTGCCCGAAGAATTCTCCCCTGATAAAGACAGATGTACGTTCACACACCATATCCACCTGATAGCCTCATTTATTTCCACATGCAACCAGTTTCTACCAGACTAAAAAAGCAGAAGTTTCCCACCATGCATCCAGACAGTGTCACATCAAACTCTGCAATAAAGAAAGGTACTCAAGGACTTTTTTGCCTCAGTCTTCACCAGCAAGTGCTCCAGCCACACCACCCAAGTCACAGAAGGCAAAGGCAGGGACTGGGAGAATGAAGAACCACCCACTGTAGGGGAAGATCAGGGTCAAGGACATCTAAGGAGCCTGAAGGTGCACAAGTCCATGGGACCTGATGAGATGCATCTGTGGGTCCTGAGGGAACTGACAGATGAAGTGGCTCAGCCACTGTCCATCATATTTGAGAAGCTGTGGCAGTCTGGGGAAGATCCCACTGAATGGGAAAGGGGAAACATAACTCCCATTTTTTGAAAGGGAAAAAAAGAAGACCCGGGAAACTACAGGCCAGTCAGTCTCACCTCTGTGCCCAGCAAGATCATGGTGTGAATCCTCCTGTAAATTACGCTGAGGCACATGGGAAATAAGGAGGTGATTGGTGACAGCCAACATGGCTTCACTAAGGGCAAATCCTGCCTGACAAATCTGGTGGCCTTCTATGACAGGGTTACAAGAGCTGGTGGATGAGGGAAGAGCAACAGACATCACCTACCTGGACTAGTGGAAAGCATGTGACATGGTCACACGTGACATCCTTGTCTCTAAACTGGAGAGACATGGATTTGATGGATGGACCACTCAGGGGATAAGAAATTGGCTGGGTGGTCACACTCAAAGAGTTGTGGTCAACACCTCAGTGTCCAAGTGGAGAGCTGAGTGACGTTCCTCAGGGGTCGGTGTTGGGACCGGCGCTGTTTAACATCTTTGTTGGTGGCATGGACAGTGGAACTGAGGCACCCTCAGCAAGTTTGCTGATGACACCGAGCTGTGTGGTGCTGTTGAGACTCTGGAGGGAAGGGATGAGCCATCCAGAGGGACCTGGACAGGCTGGAGAGGTGGGACCGTGCAAACCTCATGGAGTTCAACAAGGCCAAGGGCAAGGTCTTGCCCATGGGTCGGGGCAATCCCCAGCACAAATCCAGGCTGGGCCATGAGGGGATTGAGAGCAGCCCTGAGGAGAAGGACTTGGGGGTGTTAGTGGGTGGAAAACTGACTGTGAGCCAGCAATGTGCACTCACAGCCCAGAAAGCCAACCGTGTCCTGGGCTGCATGAAGAGCAGTGTGGGCAGCAGGTTGATAGAGGGAGGGGATTTTCCCCCTCTACTCCAATCTCATGAGACCCCCCTGCAGTGCTGCATTCAGTTCTGGGGCCCCCAACATAAGAATAACATGGACCTGCTGGAGTGGGTCCAGAGGAGGCCATGAAGATGCTCAGGGGGCTGGAGCACCCCCCTGTGAGGACAGGCTGAGAGAGTTGGGGGTGTTCAGCCTGGAGAAGAGAAGGCTCTGGGGAGACCTTAGAGCAGCCTCCTAGTACTTAAAGGGGGCTACAGGGAAGATGGGGAGGGAGTCTGTCAGGGAGCACAGTGGTAGGACAAGGGGTTACAATTTTAAACTGACAGGGGGTGGGTTTAGATTAGATGTAAGGAAGAAGTTCTTTAACGTGAGGGGGGTGAGGCCCTGGCACAGGTTTCCCAGAGCAGCTGTGGCTGCCCCCTCCCTGGAAGGGTTCAAGGCCAGGTTGGACGGGGCTTTGGGCAACCTGGGCTAGTGGAAGGTGGCCCTGCCCATGGCAGGGGGGTGGGACTAGGTGATCTTTAAGGTCCCTTCCAACCCAAACCATTCTGTGATTCCCTGAACAAGTTAAAGTCCATGCTCCCAAGATCAAGGAAGGACCTTTAATCCACTACTTTCCTTCCTTACTTCCCCAAGCATCTTACACTCCATCTCACAGCTACTGTGGCCAAGGCTATTAATTACCCCATTCCTGATCAGTTCCCCTGTAACTGTGAATAGCTCACCTAGCAGATAACCACCTTAGCTGGCCTGTCCAGCACCTACATACAAAGGATGCAGTGTAGAGGAATAGAGGCAGGGAACGATACACAATAGGGTACAGGCTGGCACTGTAGAACCCACCACTACTGCTAACTCACTAGTGGACAGTTAAGAGAAATGTACACCTGAAGCTGGACAAAACTAGTTAAGGGCATAAAAAAAAAAAAAAAAAAGAATAACCAACCAAAACAAAACAAAAAAAAAAAAACCAAACAGCAAAATCACACACACACACTCCACTGAAAAAAACATGGTAACATGGTCCAGTGAAGAAAGAAAAAGGCAATTAATATCACCCCATGTGGATCCTACAGTGAGGAAGAAGAAACCATCAATATGAACATCATGTTCCTCCTGGGAAAAGACTCCAGGTGATGACAACCCACCACCACCAGAGTGAAACCACCAACCTTAGGACACACAGCAGCAAGCCAAGAGTAACACCAGGAGAGGTGTAGAAGCTGGGAACTGTGTGTATAACAACTTTGACTGCATTACTCTTCTTTCTCTTTCTGTAACAATTAGATGTGGACTAATAATTATTAGACTCTTAGAATTTCAGTTATAGTAACAGTAATTAATTGGCTTATATCTAAGTGTGCTTCCTCCTTGACCAAGAACAAGAATAGAAAAATTTACCTTAAAACAGACACACTTCAACTTCTATGAGAGATGGAGTCTCTCTCTCAGTCCATACAGAACTGTGGAATATCATTCCTGCAACTGCAGTCCCAAATCCTATCACTACTGTAATTAAGCAAGACTGAGAACCACATTCTCCCAAAACAAACCAAGCAGAGCACTCTGCCGGAACACTGGTAAAAACACAAGTGCCTGCTGTAATGCAACATATTCAAACATCTTAGTCTCGGGAATAAATCAGCCTCAGACATTTGTGTAAGTAGAAATAATGATGTTTTGCATCAGTCCTCTCAGAAAGATTCTTCCCATTTATTAGGTGCTGCAATGCCTTAGAAAAACAAGCTCACTACAGCTCTCCCAACTGCACAGTTCAGAATTTCAGGTATTGCCACAGACAATCTTTTCAAATAATTCATTTCATTTCACATGTAAACACTGAAGAACACTATGCATGACAAAGATACTTAAGACAGAAGCTGATTTTAATTTTTTTAAATACTAACTAATCAGAGCATTTTATAAACTCTTCCTTAGCTTAAGGGTGTACTAAAGCCCTTCTCAGTGTTTCATATGTGACTAAACCCATCCATAACCAGAAGTCTGTAGGGTTTTTTAACATTCATAATTTATAGACAAACAGATTTTCCCCAACGAAATTTCAGTGAGGCTCAGAAATACATTTTATGGCCACCTTACAACTCTTAAATCATGCAATTATAATGAAATTGCTTATGTAAGCTACATTAAAATATTAATTCAGCATCAAGTATATACATAAACAGTGCACAGCAGTAACAGCAGCATATGTCATCTGACCCACAAGGATTAAGGCATTCAACAGCTGGACCATTAGAACAAGTCACTGGGTGCCAATCACATTGATAAAAAATAAGGGGTTTCACTCATCACAATGCACATCCTTTGCCCCAGGGAGGAAGAACAGCTGCTACTTCCCATAAAATCCTTCATATTTCCTCTCTTCAGGGAATTCAAGACCAGACAAATGAACTGGTTGTGCAGGCAGGAGAATTCATTAATTTCTTCCAGTCTACTTTTACGTATGCACTTGCTAGCTCAAGGAGAAAAATGTTTTTACAGGAAGACAAAATACCTTCCTCTACTACTTCCATGTTCTCTGCTCAAGGGGTCATGAGTGTCAAGACCTGAAGTCACTTGACAGAAGTACCCATGGCACCATCTTCCAAAGGAGAAGACAGAGGGCCAAATTCTGGTCTCCATTATGCCAGCATCAATTCAAGGTAAGCAGACTGAGTTCACATTCCAACTCTGTTCCTCATTTATCTCTGTCCTACACTCTGGATGTCAAGCCAATTGTTAAGTTTCATTGATGAACCTCAGTTTGCCAAGAAGCATTATAAGCAATGTCTTTGAATTTCCAAATGGATATCAGACTGTTAAATAATTTCTTTTAAGATGTCACAGGAAATAACTCAGTATTGACTCAGACTCGCTTCCAACTGATGCCTAATCCATATTACAATAATAATGTAAATTATCACTAAGGAGTGGTTAGCCGTTGTGGTCAGATCACATGGCAGGCAGGCAAGCTCAACCACAAAGTAAACTGTGAAGGAGAATAGTAAATGTGCTGATTATGTAAATGTAACTGTTTGAAGTCAAAGATGTGGGCCTGTATTTCACTGATAAAATGTGTAAAATAGAAAGAAACACCGCATAAGCAATTAAATTTAACTTTTTAATCAATAAAGGGAAAGTGGGACCTAAATCCACTTTATAGGATTTAGGAATCAAAGTGTTCCTGCAACTCAAAGACAGCTGTGATGCCCATTTAACTAGAGGGTAACTTATCGTAAGACAAAAACGTCACATTCTATCTTGATACCACACACAAGGGAGTCATCTATCATTAGATTAAGATAATTTGGTGGTAATGATGCTCCTGATCTTTAGTTCTGGTTGGCATTCTTTGTAAATAAAGCTGTGCTTACAACAGTTTTGATGGCAGCATCCTACAAGAGTTTGACAGATGAGCCCACCTGTCCTCGTTAACACTTTAGATTTGCTTTTTGTAGGTCCAGTATTTCTCCAAGGATTGCAGAAATAGAAAGTATACTGTGCCCTTAAACTTGCATTTGATTTCAAAAATGTAAGCACTGGCAGAACTTAGGTTGGTACCAAGGTCTCCACAGATGCAAAGAATCAATTCTCTTCCACCCTGTCCTATGAGGCAACCCAAGCTATCAAACACAGTGGCCCAACACTGAGTCAGAGAGCTGTTTTAATTTCACTACTGTCTGCCAAATAAAAGGCCCAGTTAATTTTTCTTTCCCTCCTCACTGATTCATTTCCCTATGTTGCCACTCAAACATGGCACAATCTGCCACCAAACATCAATTTTTCTTCACAAAACTTCTCCAAGAAGTCAGTAGTTTCTGTAAGAACTGCTTACACCAAACTTCTTCCACTGCCCTTACACGTAACTTCACACAAACAGCATTTTACTTTTCAAGGACCACAGTCATATCCATTTATCTGTTTTGTAAAGTACTCTACAGTGTTACAGTCTTATTAAAACAATCAAATACCTTTACTGATGATATTTTCACATATGAAAGGAACTGAAAATTATATGTAGCAGATAGGATATGTATACAAATACACCATTCAGATGTATTTACTGATGTAAGAATAACTGAAAAATAAATTTACTACACAGTCAAGGCTGTGATGGTCAGGCTTTGTTCTAAAAAGCATGAAATGACTACCATCTGCAATGCCTTTGATAGTTCACTAATTAATGATCAAGAATGCATTTGCTTCGGCATAATTTTATGCTTTTATATGGATATCTTATTTGATTATAATTATCACAGACTGTAGAAGTTTATTACAGCCAATCATTTCTTAATGCAATTAAAATCCCAGGAGAACAATACGAAGTAATTTTTATTAGTGAAAACTATGAGAGCTTATAACCAAAAGGGAGCCTATTAGTCTACTGCAATTATTCCAAAATATAAAATTAAAAACAAACTGCATGAATTTTTCAATAGATCTTTGTGAATACTTGGGCTAAAACAACCAGCAGGTGTTAGAAGTTGCAGAATGAGCTGATCTTCAGGCTCCTTCTACCTCCTCTAGCATTCACCTCTTTGGGGAAAGGATTATGAAGCCTTTTTCTCCTCCTAGATGAAATCACCCACTCTCAAAACAGCTCTCTGGACTATTGCCTCTGCTTCCCAACCCTGTTAACACAACACCTCTAATTCTTTCTCTTTCACAATGCTGTGACACTTCCTATTAAAATGAGTCTCAAAACCGTTTCTCCACAACATAAATAATTATTTGTTCTTTCACCCAAAGGTATTAACATGAAGATTGGAAGGTAAAAACAATAAGAAGACTCTATGAGTAGATTCTATATACATACATCTCATCCTACTCTTTTACACATTTTTAGATTATCTCCACCTCGGAGCAGGTAAAACAAATTATTCTCTTTCCCATTCTGTCATTCTCTCTATTGTCATCCTACAGGTGCTACTCTTCTTTCTCTGGCTAGACAAGAGCCTTTCAGGTTTTAGTATGCTCTTTACCCCAAGACCTGCATAAGGAAAGTAATACATAGCATGCTGATGGGTGCCAGAATGTGATTTATTTCCCATTTCACAGTTTCCCCACAGTTTCCCCTGAGGATCCGAGTAATCACTGAGAGAACATCTCATCACTGCCACTGTTTTAGTTCCATTTGCTCCCCCTTAAGAGTGCCTTTTGATTTAACATCTTGCATTTAACCAAGGTAGTATTATAGTGTTCTAAAAAAGGTTGATTTTTGAGACATAAATCTTTCTCAAGTTGATCTACATTGGATGGCCATTTACACAGCTGTTTCCAAACAACACAAAGTTGCACTATTCCTTACACCACTTTCTCATCTATTTAAGTATTGAATGAGACTCACTATCTGATATGCCACACAAAAACTGGAGAGAAAATAACTTTTTAAAAAATAGTCCTAAAGAAGATATCTTCCATTTTCTTAACAAACACAGGCTGAAGAACATTGTCTGAACAGGAAGAAAGGGCAGATTGGGAAAACACCAGCCAGCATTATCTGAAGTGAATAGTCTCTTCCTCCAGACATCTACACCAAGCATAGAAGGCAGCACACTTCTGCTGGGATATTTACACCAGGGAAGACTACACACCAGCAGTTCAGGACAGCAGGTACAGGCAGAGGGCCCTCAGAGCCACAACATCTTTGCGGCCATCAGCTGCCAAGTGGGAAACAAGGAGAATCACCAGAGAGGCAGAGTGGAAAAAGGTTGACTTCAATATAAATCGTTTTCATATAATTGTTCCTATGAATTACATAAGAGAAACATCATAACAGTAAACTGTGACTGGCAGTGAACTATTTTCCTAAGTATGCTTAATAGCACAGAATATACGCATTGCTTCTTGTCTCAATATTCCAATGTGATAGCTTTTCTCCCGAGGCTTAGACAAATCCTTCCTCCTCTAATCCTGTTTTCCACTGACAACTTAAGAACTGAAATGGCAACAATTTCCTGTTTCCAGTGCTAATTCACAAATTGCCAAGTTTTTTTGTTTTCCCAACTGTTCTACCCGTTCAGCAGTGCTTAGTATTCTCCTGGAATATGAGTCTGAACTAACTGTTCAGCTCGGTGGCTCCTCAAGGAGTAGCATAGATGGGTAGAGAAGGATGAGGAACCACTTTTTAAATTATATGTTTGCTGATTTTTATTTCTCTTCTTTGAAAATAATATTAGAGTCATCTTAGATCAAGCCCACTTAGCTCAAGGCAGTGATGCTTAATCTCTCCAGCCCCACTGGACACCCAAGACTTGGCACACTAGTTTTACAGAATAGCAGTTTACTGTAGACTGCAATATACAGAGCATAAAGAGTCAAATACTTCTGCTTCTCTGAAAAAAAAAAAAAAACAAAACAAAAAAAAAAAAACCACTAAGCAAAGACTGCCCCTAATAAATCAGCACTGCCTGTCAATTTATTTGCAACAGCTAGTAAGCCCAACAAGCTCATCCATTCACAATGGCATCTGGAACAACCACTGTTGTGTTGTTAATTACAACACTTGCCAATTATGAACTGCAGCAAATTATAACGCTATTTAATGATTAAAATATTTCAGTACTAAAAATTAGCAACATATATATATACATGAAGAGAACTAGGAACAGGATACACACTAACTCTGGACTTCACGCATCAGGTAATTCTGTATGGCAGACGTTTTAATGACAAGTAAGGTACTTACTTTTTTTTTTTTAATGACTGGTGCCAGTTCCAGACCAGAATACTATTTCATCCCAAAATGGAATACTATACAGCCTGAGTCAATGCCTGTGAAAGTCACTGGAACACTTAGATATACTTGTTCTGTATTTTTAGGATTTAAAAAAAAAAGAAAATTCTATGCCAGCAGTATGACTCAATGCCAATTAAATACTAACACCTCAGGCATTTTCCTTCTGGTTTGATACTCAATTCCACAAATGTAAGTTCAAAGGGAAGAGTGTTTTCAAGCCCACGTTTGGACATATAATGTGTTCCCTATGAAGTGGAGATCACTTGATCGCCTTGTATTAGCGGTTAGCGTAGAAACCAAAATAAACTACTGTTTTCAAAAGGCAAAATATTACATTTAAATGTCCTACATAGATATTTAGGAATTTGCATCCTACTATTACCCTGCAACTTCACAGTAATTATTTTACATATTTTCTGCAAACTAGCTTATGTGAGAAGTGCAAATACTTACAAAGAAAGAATCACACATAACTAATTGTTATCACTTAGGTATCAGGATCTAAAGACAAGGCTGGAAGAGATACTTGTGATATTTCTGTAAGACCAAAACACTGCTGCTTAGAGGATGGGGTAGGTACTCACACACACTGATTGGTCATGAACAGCACTAAAGGGAAGAGCCCTCCCCCATTAATGAAGAGCAATAGGTTTCTCCAGCAACAAACTGGGAGGACCCAGGTCATGCCCACATGTGGGATTTCTCCCCAGAGAAGCTCCTTTTCCATTAATACAGACACAGGTGAGCTTAAAGCTAGTCTTTCTGTATACCCCTGAATTTCCCAGCTGTTTGAGCAGGAATCTGTACCTTTAAATCACTAATTTAGGGCAGAATTTAAAAAAAGTATTTTGTAGGCATTAAGCATATAAATCCTTACTTTTAAGGAGGCATAACCCATTAATTACCTGAAATGTTTTTAAGCCTCTAGCTATCCCTAAGGAGGAGATGCTGAAATGGTCTATTGAGCCACAAAATGCTGAAAACCGGGAAGGTTCATGGGGATAGGGGGACAAGACTTAATTCAGTACAAGATGGTAAATCAGGTTAAAAAGGAAAAAGAAAAGCAAAAGCATGCACATGCCTTCCATTGTGAATGCTTTTATCAGCAGAAATCCAACTGTTAGATCATCTTGAATTTGGGTTTCAAATGCAATTTTCACTTCTGCAATCTCTCCATTACCTATCTACACCAAATATTAAGCTTCTAATTAAACAGCACATATTTCATCCATAGTCCTGCCCTAGAAGTGCTAGTCTCAGTCTCTCCCATCAAAAAAAGTACACCAAAACTCATGTGTCTCTAAATGTTACTGTCCTAACCTTGCAAGAAATATACCAATAGAAATCAACTGGGTGCACTAGTATAGCAAAATCCTTGACTTGACAGCTTAAATTGATTCTTTTCTCCTTCATACGTATAATCTCTTAAGCACTACATTCAATATTCTTGCACACCCTATAATGTGTTCATAAGACATACACAGCAACTCCTAACTCATTCCCTGCTCTTTACCATGAAGTACTCTTCAGTATAGAGTAACAAATCTCATTTTACCTGAAAGCCCAGTAAAAAGGGTCCTGTTTGGCCATAGCTGCAGCTGACTGCCTGAAATTGAAGACCTTCCTGCCTGCCCTAACATAAACTTCAACCATCCATACCTTTCATTTTTCTATATCCACTTTCCAAAGCTGAAAAAAAAAAAAGTACACAACATGCTTACCAGCCTGAATGTGCCCCCTTTCCCATTACCAACACTGCATACTCCTGGTTTCCTCCAAGGAAGTGATTGCTATAAACTCAGTAACACTGCGTAAAGTTTCTCACTGTCTTTGGTGGAAGTCAAGGTGAGCCAAAGTCCTCTCCCACTCCAGTGAAGAACAGAGGTGTGAGGGGTTCTCCTTTCCCTACCAAGGGAACAAATTTCTAAGGGACAAAAAGTTGCTCTTTTCTATGTGAGATGGAATTCCTAAAAGAATAAACTCAGATTCAATTTGCAACATACACCAGTCATCTAACCTGAGACAGAAATTCCCTGAAAATATTTATGGCAAAGTAATAGTTGGGCTGTTCAACGAAATTTTTAATTATAATAAAGAGATCAGACAATATTTAGTGACTACCTTATTCTGATTGTTATCTAACCTTTTCTGAACAGTACACAGGAGGAAATAACTCCATCCCTAAAGAAGGCTGATATGGGTTTTTTTAAGTTCATTTTCCTCCAATTTAACTTGATTGTAAATTCTCTTGTAATGACAGGTGTCACAAGAGGAAATAGAAACTTTTTTTTAATTGGTCCTCTCATCCAAGAAACAATTTTCAAAGTGCAGAGAGTTTTGTCAGACAGCATTTTTATGTATTATACTTTCATCATTTAAGAAGGTCTTGAATGTTGTGAGGATTATTATTACACGACGAAGAGTGTTAGGCAAAGCTTTTTATCTTGGCTGCTATTAAATGCCCTTTTATTGCTATATCAATCAACTAAATGATTTCCAAAGTCTGGTGTAAAATAGCATGTTGGTAGAGTGGGCAAAGCTGACAGTGGATAAAACTGTAATCTGTTTACATCCTTGGACTTGATGGCTTATGCTGCTGGTGAGGCATTTTCTAAATCTTTCATTATTCTAGTGACTGGAAGACAAAATGAAAATGAGTAAGAGATCGTCTGGTGTGCATATGACTCCTTGAATATTTTGAAAACCAAACTGCTACAGTGCAAAAATAGGGCTATAAAACAGTAGTAAAGAACTTTTATATGTTTTAACTGTAGATATGGGAAAGCAAGAGAGACCAGAATAACTTAGGAACTAAAGGAGCAGAACTGTGGTGATGCTGATCAGAGGGAACCACAAAGATGGAAGGAAGATTCTCCATATGGCTTTAGCAATCGGGTGAAAAAAGTGGATTTTGAGTAAACGACTTCAGACTTCAAATTCAACAAACATAATTACAGCTTTTCCACACTAATACCATGGCCCAACGTTGCTTCTCTTTAAGCAGTCAGGCACTTCTTACACTGACTTCAAGCTGAAGCACAATCAGTTTCTTTTATTAGACATGGTTGCTTTCTTTCCCGAAACCTGAATGTTCAGCAAAAAGTAATCAAATGCCATTTATTAACATACTCCATGAAACATTTACAGTACAGAGAGGAAAAAAAGTCAGGTGCTTTTCTTTAACAAACTGCATTATGCAAAGCACAGACTTTATAAAAATGCCCAAGCAAAGCAGCAATTTGAAACAGATGGGTCACTGTTTATAAAAGTTTGCTACAGATGGAAAATTAGTACAAATACTTTCCACATCACTCTTTGATCAAAACTTTGCATAAAATACAAATAATTTTCTCTTGCTATATTGATCCATTCCTAAAAAAGATATTTTTGCAATTATTTTGCAATGTCAGAGAACTTCAATTTTTTAAAGAAATGCCCTGCATAGACTAAAAATACACACCTCTGTTCAAAGCTTCCCTTTTCACAAAGGGAAGAACCTGCAGGATATTCCATACTCAGCCCCTGTTGTGTCCAGATATATAAGATCACATATCTAACACCATACTTGTATGAGCACAAGCCCTCCCATACAGCAAGAGTTTGCAGTAGCTTAAACCATCTGTTATAGCACAAATAATAATAATCTCCTGCTGTTGCAGGACTGCCCTGGTCCTACAACCAGTATTCCACAGGCAGCTACTCACTCCACAGCAGCAGTGTGTAGACCTGGCGATGTCTGTGAAGGGTGCACCATCAGTCCCACAGCTGGAACAAGGTCTTCACTGTGGGCTAAGTGCATCTCAGAATGGGGGACTGGCCTTAAGAAATCTACGTTATGGAGCTGGATCTCTCCAAAAACTATTCCTTTGATCTAAAGCTCTGAGTAAGGTGATTAGTAGCCCTGAAGCGTGCAAAGCCCAGCTGTTCCTCACAATGCAGAAAAAAACCTCTTCAGACTATTATTTTTTTATCTCTTTCCCTCACATATATCACAGGCTACATGCTGCTTTTCATCAAGCACTTTTTAGTAAGCCTACCACCACTTTTATCAGTAAATTTTACTGTGTATGAAAGTTTCCTGTACTTCACTGTACAGTTATTTTGTATTTGATTTTATCTTTGACTAGATAGGTTGAGAAGAAAATTTCAGATAGGGCACCTGCTTTATAAATGAATTAACAAATAGCCATAGCATTGGAAGATCACAGGTAAAACAGTAAAATATGAGGCTCAGAGGTGCACAGTTATTTTACTCCTCCTAAAGGCAACTCACTCTTCAGGCAGTGGTTCAACAGACTGCTCATACATCTCTGAAGTATGAAGGACTAAATGCATGCCTTTATTTCCTGGGTTTAAATGTCATGGTAACAGAGACAGAAATGATAGCATGTGCTTTCATTACAAAATTCTTGCAAAATTACTGAACTACAGGTTATATCAAAAGAAACTACACTCCAGCAGGCAGCATCCTGCTGTAGACATTTCCATCATTTTCTCACACTCATGATAAAACAATTTTACAAGAGCTTGTAACACAATAACACTTGTATTAAAACACCTCACTACTACACAAAAGCACACTATTCTCCTGAAAGTCAAAAACTCAAGGCCAAATTTTACCACCCATTAACTCCAAATTATTCTGCCAGCTGAAAGAGCATAGCATGAGTAGATTCAGATTTACTGAGAGATTCAGAAGTATTAAAGATGTGAAAAAAGTGAGCTATATTTCCACATCAGTATCACTTGGGAGGTATCAGTCAAGTTTCACAGACTGCTTCGTGGGGCAAGTGTGACAGTACAGTGAGACAGGGTGATTTTTATTGAGTTCCTCCAGGTACAGAGGCTCCTCTCCTATGGCACATGCAAAGGCACATGAGAGATGGACATCTCCACGCAACCGCCCTACCATGAGCCCCTGAGAACGGAGAAGTGTGCTTGTACCACAGGCGGGTAGATACATGGAGGTCCTCTCTCCCTCATTCTCCCAACTGAAAAAAAAAAATTAAAAAAATACAACTTCCACAGGCTGGGAACAACACTAACCTCCCGAAACATGTGGCACTGCAGCAGGGACAAGCAGAGTCCAAAACACCCTGGCACACCACCCCACCCAGCAAGGCAGGAGGGATGATGCACTCCCACACTAAGAAGAAAGGTCCACACACTATGCATGAGAAAATTATTTTTTCACTGTAATATATGAACATATAATACTAATGGCAGTAAATCTGTAAAGACCATTCAGATTGCCAAGCTCTAACAACCTTCATTCCCTAAAAAATGTACTTCAAAGACATGTTTGCACAAATTAACAAGGGCAAAGGTACAACGATGCATCAGTGAACCTGCACTGGGATGAGTAAACATGGTAAGAGAGTCTAAATTTGAAAATACTTTCCATAACACTGTTTGAATTACAGGGCAATTAGGATTGTGGGTGTTTTTTTAAAGCATCTTGTCAAACTTTTGGCTCAGGTTAACATACAACTTGATAAAAACAGTTCATTCACCATAGACTTTAGTTTCAAATAAGGAGGACTGTAAAATTTCAGCCTATTTGCCACTTTTCTGTAGTGCATATATAATATCAATATTTTAGCACTTTAACCATTGGGGAAACTGAAAACATGATTAATTTGACGTTACAAAAGGAATGATACAAGGCAAACTATGGCTGGCACCTCAGATCTACCCTTAGAAACCGTTTAATTTGCAGTTAGGGCTATCAAGATCTTTTGGAGTGAAATGCTTACAGACTGGATTTTGCAGCCTGCCTTCTACTCATATAGCTGCATGAAACAAGTGATGAGCCTCTTCTAAAAAAATGTATTTGTGAGACTGGACTGTTACAAAACTAAGATTTTATTAAAATATTCTTAATGTCGCTGTGCCTTACGCATAATTTTGGTTTGGTTTATGGAATAAAGGTAGCACAAATATTCTGAAATACATAACTGCACAGCTTTCAATTCCTAGGTAGTGAAGTGCTTTGGGTCATAAAAGGTATTTTTGGAAAATGCTAGTGAAGGCTTCCCCAAGACAACAGTTTTAGCACACACTGGGCAGCTTGCACTGCCTGACCAAGGAAGCTTTGAGTATAAAACTGCTAACAGATGGCAATGTTTTACTTTACAAGATTGATTCCAGTAATAAAGAATGTAAATTTTGCCTCTACATTTCTGCTGATGCAAATCCATTAGAAAACCCAATATAAAAAAAGCAGGCCACTTCTTGTAACAATTTAAGTGTGACTGCTCAAAATTTGACACAGAGATAACAAGCATTATCTGGGCTTCATCTGACCTCAATCACATTTGCTCAAAGAATGAGAAATACTCCAACTCACATTGCTACTCTCCTTCAAATAAAAACATACAAGATCCAGGAAAAGAGAAAATTTATATTACACTATTGTATACTATTGTCCATGAAGAATGTATGAACTGCTCTAGGGGTGTAACAAGAAGAGTTAACCAGCACATATATGTGTGAGTATAGTATCATATTGGGTTTTTAAATATATCTGCTTTAAATGGTAACTTTACATCTATGCATGTAATTCTATGCCATAGGATACACAAGGAAGGTATTGTCTTTATTACAGTGGTGCTACACATCAGTCAAAGTTTATTAACTAGTATTTTCTGGCAATTCAGTCAGTTTCAATTATTCATTATTCAACATAAAACAGATGCTTTTCACTTTTTTCTGAGATTGTATTTTTCCAGTCTTGTCAATAAGAAGTCATATTTGCTATTCAATTTACATAATGTGTAGGCTCTCCTGAATCATCAAAATAAGCTGAAGTAGTAGGGAAGTGACTTACATGAATATCAACAACTCCTGTTCTTCACTCTGGGGAACATTCATATGGCAACCAATGTATGCCCAAAGAGTTGAAAACACCAAAAAGGACAGGGAAAGAAAGGAAATAGGGCAGAGATGCGCGACAGGAGAAACACCCGTCAGTCAGCAAAACAGGGGAAAAAAAAAATAATAACTAATCCAAGACGAGATTTTTCCTTGGAGCACACACATGGGTATGTGCTCATCAGTACTGTATTCAGCCAGAGGGTTTCCTAAAGACAATTTAATTTGGACCACAGCGCACCTCTGCTGATCAGCAAAGGAACAATATCCCAAGTCTAAACAGCTGCAAAGAAAAACAGACGGCTGCAGCCACGGTGCCAGAAAATGAAACTAGTTTACAAACCAGCTTGCCAAACGCTGGGTATGCAAGAGCTGAAACAGATGACTCAGCCCAAAGAGGTGTCCCTTCAATCATCACTAACACCTTGCTAAAATTATGCCAGTGATCACCACAGAAGCAGCCAAAAAAATAAAAGTTACTTTTTCAACCACTCCTCTGAATGATCTGCTGAACCTCATCGTTCTTGCACAAAATTGTTGTCATAGAAATATCTTTGGGCACAGAAAAAGGAAGTTAAACCTTCTTGATAGAAAAAAGAAAAAAATATGTTTCTCCAAATTTATCAGGAAATAATTTCTTTATATAATGATAGAAAAAAAGCAGTTAACAACACTTAAGCGTAAAACAACACCAGACATAAACACATCTTCACTGGCAAGGACAGTGTGTTCCACTTTTCTGCACAACTCATTACTGATAATACCCAGAGAAAATCTTTATAATGTTCTGTTTCTCATTTCATGAATTTTTACAGCTAATGTGTTCTCAGTCAAGAATAATGTAGTGATTAGAACAAAGCTCGGTAAGAATATCTGGCAATGTAATACCTATAGAATTTAATGAATTTCTCTCCGACTAGAAGAAAATTATTGATCACCAATTTTTTTCAAGCTTTAGATCAATTTTTACATCATTTAGCATAAAGTTTCTAGAATTAATTCATGAGAAAGTACAGATAACAAGCTTTGAAAGTAACAAGATATTGATTTGTGCAACTTTCTATGCTAATTTTAGGATCTGATCACAGCTAATTTAATTTGACTAGTGCTTTTTTACTATTAGATAACTACAAACTAACTTGAAGATGAAGATTCCCTTTGACAATAACTTCAGAAGACTTCACCAGGAAATAAAATTGGGAAAACTTGAGGGGTTTTGCTCTCACTTATACACACACACTTATACATGAATACACACACTAGCTTGTTTAGTGACAAAAATATTACCTGGAATAATCTGACAAAAAAGGAAGAATGGAAGCAAGAAAGGTCTCAGTGTGTAAGTACCTTTCAATTAAGAGTCTCCACTTAAAATATGATTTAAAAAAACTCAACAGGAAAAGATGCAAATTTCCTTCAGTAGTGTTTAACATCATCTCTTGTCAAATATTTTGTGTGCTAAGCATTTTTGCCAAAGTAATGCAATTTCCACATTTAAATAGGCTGAGCCATGGTTTTACACATTTGAGTTTTCACATGCCTTGGCATCACCTCTCGGTTTCCTGGGACACTGGATGAGACTCTCGGACAGGGATTTGTTAAAAGCACAATTCCTGATCGAAGGTAGTAAGTGTTTGTCAGCCAAATTAAATAAAATCTAGAAACCATCTGTTTTAGAAACTTTAATGATTAATTTTAGGAAGATGTTCTAAAAATGAGGTTATTTTTGGCATAGCATTTATTTGTAAGACATATCACTAGCAATCCAGCATTTTTCATACCAGGCTTATAACTACATTTTCCAGTTATCCATCTGGGCCCTTTTCAATTCAGTGGTTTAATTAAAACTCAATGGTATTATCAATCTGTTGCATTTTTCATTTTGATGGTTATTACATTTACAGTACAGCAGGAGTACAAATTAGAGTAAGAAGATAAATCTCATCTTAAAATTTCATTTCTGTATCTTTAGTAACTTTCATTGTCATAATATTTTCTAGCTCATTCACATTTATAAAACAGTTTTAATGATCTATTTTTTATGATTACAATAAAAGGAAACAGGAAAAAATTATCTTTCAATAGCTTTACACATCTCACAGGATATCTCTCATCATTCATTCCATCAGTCTGGTCAACAGACGGGCATTACACAGCAAGGTTGGGAAAAGGTCCATGATGGACTTGAAATCAAGAGTTTTCTTTTCACCTCTTAAACATGTAATTTGGCAGCAAGTAGCAATGTATGTATCTAAGAACAGAATCAGACAGAGAGAGATGCAGGAAAAAAATAACAGATTTCCCAAAGAGAATGGTGATATGAAAACTGCAGTGTTGCAACTTACAATTAGTTTCAGTTAATATTAAGGATGAGCATAGCTGTGCCTTCAAACTACCTGGAAGACACCAGCTTAAGGTTGCAGTATCCAAATGAGTCTTTAAATTTCAGGTCACCACTTTGGCTTAGGTCTTTACTAGGGGAGATTATTTCAGAGTTTATGGGTTGTTGTTTTTTTAGTGGCACATAACAAAAACAGTACATACTCAATTTGCTTACAATTTGAAAGTTAACTAAAGCAAGTTTGATATAGTCAAAAGGAGGAAGGGGGGAAAAAAAAAAATCCCATAGCTCCCAAGTAAACTCCCTAGAAAAGTGGAAACAACAGCCTCACCTACTCTTTCAACTTAGCACTACCACAGAAACAGAGAGCTATAATTGACCCTGACTATACAGTTGCCCATGTATGCTACTATCAAGGTCTTCAAAGCTTTGCACGCTTACAGTGCTTCAAGAATCACAACAGCTTGTTTGATACTAGCATTGTCTGTTTTTCTAGCAGTTTCTTCTTTCATCTTTTACAGCAGTAAACTCCTTAAAACTCTAATCAAGAGAAGACATCCCTGTAGATGGCAGAAATTAAAAAGACATGTCAGATCCCCTGGCCTGTGACCCAGACATTAAGGAGTCCATTTATCATCACCTTTCCCTGGGCTTTAGGCAGCATTCTCAGCACACTCACCATTTCCCCAGGGAAATGATTCTCCTTTTCATTTCCCAGCTCCATGTCTTGCAGCAGAACTTCTACCATGCCAGAGCTGCTTGCCTGGCTCTGAAAATGGCAGAGCATTCAGGGCAACACCATTAAAGACCTATTAAACTATGATTTAGAGTTGGGTTTGCTATTTTTGATCACAATCCTAACTAAACAAAAGGGAAAAAAAAAAATGTCTCTAGGTCACACATTCAGTGCCACTGAATGCTCCAGGTTTTCAGGAAGAAACATTTCAGATACTCCCTATAGATACAGCAAAACAAGGTTAACTCCAGATGACATTAACAAAAGTAAAGGAAAAACCTTACTTATTTTTATTAAACGGTAAGCGGAACTCCTGGCAAACAATCTTTTCTTTCAGAACCAGAATAAAAGATACTTCATAGCAGTGGGCATAACACAGGTGAATGGAGGTGCAATGCCAGCTCCCTGCAGGTTTTTTAAGGTGGGCTGTACGGGAATAAAAAGAGCGTTACAGGCTTGTGCTGTCCCAGAGCTGACAGACATACAGTCGCCTACATGCTCCTCTCCCTCCTCTTCCTCTCTCCTTGTCTCTTGATTTGAGGAAATCCACTACCTGCATGCTCAACCTTCCACTTTTACCTTAGTTCGCTGCAAAGCCAGGAGAACCATAACTTAAATATTTAAACTGGTAGAAGCTATAGAATAAATGGAATAAATAGATACACGTAACTATAACGGGGAAGAATCAACACAGGTTTGATTTTAAAGAGCCACACTTCAAAAATAGTCTTTGAAGGAACCAGAAAGCCCATAGATAAAAATGCAGCTATTGACTACATGAAGCAGTACATTACCAAATTCCTTGCTCAGGTTTGCACCCAGTAGCAGTCGAATTCCTTTAACCAGAGAAGACACAACCTTAACTCTATACAACTAACATTATGCTCCATAACTAGCAACATTTCAGAGGAGATCTTGGAGTTATTTTAAGAGTGGTATGAAACAATGAACATTCAGTTCTGACAAGAGAAACACCAGAATATCAACAAATAAAAATTCCTGGGCAGGGTATGATATACAGGACAGCGTACTCCCATTTGGAAGACTGCACATAGTCTTATTCCCCATTTCAGAAAAGGATAGTAAAATTAGGAGAAGTCCAGAGGAGAGTAACAAAGATTATTAAGGCTTTTCTTTCAACAAGACGATTACAAAAACTGACTAAAAAAAAAAACAAACCCACATAATTAACATGCATATGCAAAATGTGTGCAATAGAAAAATCAGCAAGAGGAAAGGAAAAAGGAAAATAATATTCACCACTCCTTATACCATTAGCTGATAGGCTATCTTAAAACCTTACAAAAATGTAAGTCCTAATTCAGTTAGAAAGCAAGAACTGTAAGGAAAAGGAATACAATTTATTAAACCAAAGAATATAGTAGGCAAAACCAAACACACGTTCAGCATACACCATAACAAGTTCATGAAGAATTAAATTTTGGACCTTGTTGCTCTAGGATGCTTGGATGCCAGAAGTACAAATAGTTTCAAAAAGTGATTTAGACAGATTCACAGCAAAAGTCCATCAGGGTTATTAAGGTTATTATCCCTAAGGTTCAAGCACCATCTCCAGCTCAGGGCTTCCTAAAGCTTCAGGCTGTCAGAAGTGGAAGGGGATGCAAGAAGGTCCTTATATTTGCCCTTTTCTTACACAATTTCCCCAGACAGCCAAGCACGGCCAGTGTTGAGGACAAGGACAACTGCAGTGGGACTGTGGGGTTGCTCACTGATCCTGCTCTCTTGGTGTTATCTGAAGAAAGGGGAAATGAAGGTTTGCAGAAGGTCAGTAAGAAACGTACATTTATTTTCACACACATCATCTGGCCTTACACCAAAGAAGAAGCTACTAAGAAGCATTTACCTGATTAATGTTTTCCAGCAATCAACCTGTCCACTGGGACATCATTCGTTAGAAGTTGTGTCTGGATTTGTGGTGTTCATCATTTTTTTTCTGCAGACCTCACACAAAGTCAGTGGAAATTCCTGCTGACTCAAACATTGGATCAGAGACAGCGTTTCCACAATCAGAAGTGGTTATACAGCTTAAAAGAGGAAAAAAATATTTAACTGCTTGGTCAAATGAGATTCCAGTTTGGGTGCTGATCTTGATTACCAAAGGAGAACAAAGAACAACACAGTAAACCCTGATAGGCATAAGGAAGAAAATCATGAAGTCCAAAAAATAGTCTGTATCATAACAAGCAATGTCATCTGTAATAGCTTTATGTCTAAGGCTTGACATCTGGCTTTTCCTTCTACTGTCAGCAGAGGGTTCCTTTGGCTAAATAAGTATAACAACACTTTTTCTAAAAAAAAGTTTGGATAACACTTTTCAAAAAAACATATGTGGATACTCATTTTGCAGCTGATCAGTTTTGACACACCTGGCTATCAAAATGTTAAGCCTTCTATGAAAAGACTGTAGTTAGCCAAGAGGAGTCTACCAAGAGTGTCTTTTCAAGTTGACATTCCCAATAATGATTTTAAAAGTACCTAGGCAGTACTTATTGTACCCACCCAGCCAACACCCACGAGAGACACGTCTTACTCCACACACACAAGAGTGTCACTCACTTCAGCCAACTCACATACATTTAACTCTGAAAAAATGCTAAAAAAACAAAATAGAAATTAGTATTAACTGTACAGATAACTGTTACTGGGTCTTATAGTGGGAGCACTAACTAGTTATCTTTCTGAACAAGGTATTTGGAGACATGAAAGGGGCTTTGGCAGTCAACTTGCATTAACTTTTGCTATGAGTCAGACACCCAATTATCTTTTGTGCTGTTGAAAAATCCACCCTCGTTCTCTAATTCTTGCATTTCCGTAAGAGTTGACAACTATTAAAACATCATTAGGTATGCAGTCAAAGCAACATAACACTTGAAAAAATTACTGGTAGTCATAGTTAATTATCTGTAAAATATTTCTTTAAAAACTCAATAATTGGAGTCAATATTTCAGATATCTCTTCCATATATTTTGGGGTTGGATGTTTACTGAGAGAGCATTAGGTATTTACACCAGAGAGAAAAGAAAACTACAACAACAGTAGTAGCCTAGGCTTTATGAGTACTTCTGACTTAATCACAAAATTATAATTAAAAAGGACTGAAGTACCTATCAATTCAAAATATATTTACCCTGTTCTTTGAAAGGGTGATGTCTATACTCTTGAAACAATTCTGAGCCCAAATCAAACAGAAATCTTTACAAAGGTGTAAATGATCGCCACATAGTACTTAAGAAGCTAGAAAAAAGTATAAGCTCATTAAAAAAGACGACAGAAATCCAAAAAAGCAAAATATAAAATTATTTAGAAAAATAATAAAAATAAATACAGGTCAGCCTTTAGAATGTATTACGAAATGTAAAGAAAAAGATGTGAAAGGTGGTTAGCATGAATGCCAAGAATAAGATGAGGTTTCAAGAATATTAGGAGCTAAAGGAATCATGCCAACAATATGATTAACTGCCACATGGTTCCTACTGAAGTCTTCCTTAGGTGACCTTATCCCATCCCTCTCAGACACCGAGTAGTACATTCCTGGACCTGAATGGAATGCTTTAGCTTTACCGTGCACCTGAAGGACACCTGTGCAGCCAGCACATGCACAGAAATAAAGTATTTCTCACAAGTACCTGGTACCACGTACCTTTGCTGCCCGTGCTCCAGAGCAGACACACAGACACATTTCTCACTGAGAAATCTGAGATAGCCCTATACTGAAAGCTTTCTTAAAGCATATTTTCTCGTTTCTCACAGTCTTGTCAGTGCAAAATGTGCAGCATTGGCAAAATACTCTGAGAGTTTAGGTACCATCAGAAATTACTCCAAACACAGAAGTGTGCTGCATCTTGAACATGGAGGATGCAAGGCAAAAAAAATGTAAATTTGCACAGATTCATAACCTGTGAAGAAAAGTTTCTTTAATATGCCAGAAATATAAAATGTTATCCAGAATAATATTTTGGCTTGAAATTGAATGAGAGATTGGAGATGTGGCCTAACAGATTATGCCAACTGAACTGAACAAAATACAAAAAAAATTTATCTGTGATCCATCACTTGAATTACTGCAGGCAAACTGCCTGTTTATCCAGGAGACCAACTATGGATATGAATTACTGTTTCTTCTTTGTTAACATGAAAATGGTATTCCATCTTAAGGCGAGATATAATAAAGCAAAAACTGCAAGTGTTTTTTCATCTATTCCTCTATCCCTTTTCAAATGGAAAGGCCACTTAGCAAGTAACAGAAATGGATGCAGCTGCAAAGTGAATGGAGGTAAGTGGCCGCAGCTGTATCACACTGCTTGGTACATTAAGCTGTGAATAAGACTAAGTCTGTTACCCCAAGGTAATCCCGTGTCTGGGATTTTAAATATCACCTACAAATAAAGCAGCTCCAAGAACCACTCCTAGATGTAGTTTATCAAAGTTTTGCATCATAATGGGAGCATCCAAAACTGCCCCAGATGATGCCTGCCCAAAACTGGTCCATGGTGAAGAGGATGACCATGAGCCAATCAACCAGTTTAAGTAGCAACCAGGGAACTACACAGAGGCAAAGAAATAAATCAGCTTGAAAAATATAAAAAGCATGATTCTTTTTTCTTATAGCAGAGGGGAGAGAGCGGCAGCATGGATCTCACCCCAGGGAGGCATATGGGTGCACACAGGCACAGCACCCACTTCTCCCATGGAAGTTGGTGGGGGACCCTGCACAACTGGGCTGTGGGGATGCAACTTTGAGGCAGGGAGGGATGTTTTTTTTGTGGTGGGAGGTTAGAAAGTTTGAGATTCATTATAGAAAGGTGTTTACAAATTTACACTAAGCATCTTGCTGTAGTTCATCTGGTGCCTTGCTGATATTGGTCTTGAATGTATAGTTCACTGGTTGCTGGTTAATTACATCCCATTAATAAATCAATGAAGCACTTTGATCTTGATTTGATTTATATTAGATTATTTGAGCAACTTCTCCCTGCAGCAAGCTGGTATCACAGTTTTCACTCCCCATCCTTCTGAAAAATTGAGAGAAGTTTAATATGGTCAACAAAATTTTACTCTCAAATATTTCATCACTAATTCAACCATCTGAATAAAAGTAATTACAGGTGCTCAAGAACTGACCAGCAACAAAAGGATCTCCCACAATTTCAGAGGAAGAAAAACGCCTTTGCTTGAGAAAAAATACTGCCATGGTGACTTTAAGCAAGCCTGCCTGCTCTAAAAATACATAAAAGGCCACTATGATTTTGGGTAGTTAATGGGTTTTAATAAAAAGTTTATTACTTCTTCAGTTAAAAAGCTTATGTTAGAATGAATAGCAGAGGCCTGACAAAACTATTAAACCACAGATATTCTCTACTGTCCCAGTCTGTTCATTTAACCATTTTTTTTCCCCAAAGTTGACAGGCACACACAACAGTGCAGGAAACAACTGTCAGGCCACAGAGCAAGAGGACTCTTGCTACAACAGCAAGCAGTTAGCATCTCACAATTTGTTATATTGGATTTGACTGTTATTTTTCTGCTGCAAATTCTATTTTTCTGCAATTCCACTAAGCTTAGGTAAACTCTATGCCAGGTACAGAGTGCAACTCTCTGCTGACTGCTCCCCATGACAGAGTCTGTTGCCAAACCTATGAATTTAGAGAAATGGGAGAAGAAAAGAAAAAAGTATTGTAAAAGCAGACTGATAATTACATTCCCTTTTATTGACGACCCTGAGCATGGTAACAGACTGACCAACATCCTTCTTCCCACGCTATCACAGCCCTCAGTGCAGTATGCTCTACATGACCACTAAGCTTCATTTTACAGTTTTTCCTCTTTTCCCCACTGATGCAAAGTTTCACAAGGACAGGGGGAGATCCAGGCAGAAGCAGGTAGGAAACAGGACACAGGTGAGCAGGGCAGGGGCAAAAGGAGAGAAAAGAGATCACATCTCTTAGAAACCCTCATTCTTTTACTTTCTTTGAAAGTACCCAAAAAACAGGTGGTTTCATTAAAATTAGGATGGGCACTAGTTAGCAGTAGTACTCTTCAAATGAGCCACTAAAGTAATTTAGGAGCAATTTCTTTCCAGAAACAAGATTTACAGAGGACTTTGCATGCTTGAGACAGCGGAGCCCAATCTGAACGGAGAAAAGTCTACTGGCAAAAGATATTCCCTGGAAGGTAAATGTATTTGTTCATTCTCTGGCCTTTCTGGCTTATGTTAAATTTATGACCTTTTATGTTCTGTTATATTTTCAGCGTTCAGCTCAAAACCACAGTCATGGCACAGAATGAAAAAATCCCATAAAGTCAAAAAGCATAAAAAGAGATTTAACTGTCTCCTCTTAATTTCTTTCTTCTCTCTAGGAGAAATATTTGATTCAGGCTGAACAACAGCTCAGCTACTCTTCGGTGAGAGCAGGGGAAATGCACACCTCCTAAAACTGCTGCACAGCTCCTGAGCTGTCCCCAGAGCCCAAACCAAGCACATCCCAAGCCCAGGGCTCAGAGACAGGGATGGTGTCTACTCCCTGCTCACCCCACCACTGACTCTGCAGGCAACAGAGAAATAGGGTTTCTCCGGAGCCCCTACACTGCCTGTGCTGCTGCTGGCCAAAAACGCGAGTTCAGTACCAAAACCACATCAGTTCCGTCTGATCCATCTTCAATAGTTGCAAAATGCTGAGCCCTGATGGACGACAGTACGGTGGTCAAAATTATTCCATTTTTAAGCTATCACACGCACAAAAAAGTTTTTGATGAGGCCAAGCAGGTCTGCCAAACAAAATCTGTCTAAAAATCTTCTCAAATTACAAAAAAAACCCAAACCCAAAGGCCACTTTGTTTAGATTTGGTTGTCCTCCTTCTCTCCAAAAGCTGTGAGCTATCAATCTCTCCAGAACAGAGCCCATTAACACCATCTCTAACAACCTGTAACACCAGCCGTACCAGCCAGCTGTCACCGTTGCGCCTATTCAGGCTTTATATATTGTTCTTGGAAAAAAGCAGGAACACAGTACCTGGGTTTTTGTATCAGAAGAATGGAGAGCTAGAATGTAATTATTATGTTTAGAAAAATTATACAAGAGCTACACAGTAGATATTTTATCTATCATCCTGCCTAGTTTCTAACTGAAGGCAAATCAGCCAGCCTTTAGAAAAAGACTTCAGGATGGGTTAAAACAAACTGAACAGGAGAAAATAAAGCCCTGAAAATTAAGCTTTAGAAGTTTGTCATCTTCATCTGTGAGACTAAACTTCACCCTTTCCTACTCTCACAATTTTATTCTAAGGAGCTTGATATTTGGAGCAACTCCTTAAGCCTACACCTGAAGCCATGCACATTTAAGGAAATACATTTCTCTGGGGTTTTATATACATAGAATATAGAACATAGAGAATATATATTTTACTTGGTTTTGAGGAGAAACCAGAAAACAGTGTCAATATTTAATTTAATGTCACAAGCAAAATTCTCTTACAGAGAGCTTTTCAGAAACTCAACTTCTGCTCTTCAAGAGGAGGAGGTTGGTGACACTGAAACTTGGAAAAGGAGTTTCAGCTTCCAAAAATCCATTCTTAATTCTCCTTATCACCTGCACATGTAATAATTTCCTCTGGTTTTATTACACAAAACATGCTGCTGCCCTCATTTCTGAATAGAATCACTAGAATACTGATTAGCCATAAGATTTTAAACTAAAAATATTATTTAAATAACACGAAGTACAAAAAGAACACAAAAGATTTGATTTCTTTTTTTCCATTTTTTTTGTTTTCCCCTATTGCACAAGAACCTCTCAGATCATGTATGTTTTCTCTCAGTGCTGTATATAGTCCAGTCCAGCTTCTGTCAGAGGATGCTAAACCTGGTGCCAAAGGTGCACTTGGCAGCACGGGCTGACTGTGATTAAATTTGGGCGAAGAGCATCTCAGGTGTACAGTGCTAACGTGGTGAGGTCTTCACTCCCGTGAAGCAAATATAAAGCAACAGTCTGGGGCACGTTTAAATGTTCCTGACTCTTATGATGTCATCCAGCAACACAGACGATGCCACGAAATGCGCAGTCCTCGAGGTTGGCAGAACAGATGGAGCCTTAACCTTTACTGGAGACTCCGGTTACACAGCTTCTGCATCTTAAATAATTTATACGATCTGATCATATGGGAGTTTCAGCTGTGGAAACAGATGATGCTAAAAACCAAGATCTGATTCAATCTGTTCACTTGCCACTGTTCAAAACCTGGGAAAGGTGAACAGGTCACCCAGCAGCCCACAGCGCTTAGAGGCATGGGACTTTCAGCCCCAAACACTTGTTTATTACTGGTTATTGCTTTTAACGTGACTCAGCATAGGTTTGTGATACACTACATTTGCTTCAGCTTATCAACTTTAACACAGTTTTGCTCTAAAACCAAGCAAAACATTTCTCCAAACAACAATTTGGATGTCCAGCAGATTAAGAAATAAAGTTAGGTAATCCTGTATATGTTATCATACAAATATTTAAGGAAAAAATAGTGGCTTGCTCTTAAAGATTAAATATTTACCAACAGGTAACAGTGCTTCTGCAGGACTGGAGTGGTAAACAGGACCCCAATTTTAAATACACTGAGAAGAAACTTTAGGCTGAGAGCAGCCTTTGTGCTGACTCTGAGGACGGGCAATGCTGCGCAGGGCAGTGTGGCACAGGGACACTCAGGGCTGCAGATGCTGTTAGCCCTGACACTGGAGCAGAGCAACCACAGAATGGTGCACATCTGCACTTAAAGCAGCGGAGGAAGAAGACAGAAGCAGCATGAGTACATTACCTAGGCCAGCCTCAGAAATACAAATAACCTCCCATTTTTCGCATGCCTTTTTAGACAGCTGGGGCAATCTGAAAGCTCCCCGAAAACCATTTAAGAGAAGCATATTAAAGTAAACCAGCCTTGGTTCAGATTACTTTTATAAAACAGTTTTTAGCCTGGAATATTAAAGCTGATTCATGAACAGACCAAATATTGTTGTTTTGGGATGCACAACAAAGAGCAGGGCAGATGGTCAGGGGTGGCAGCAGCTTCACTCATCTGATTTTAATCCATCACCACAACTCTGTCAGAGCCCTCAGTCACATGCGCTTCACTTACTCACTTGTTCGGTTCATGCAAGGCATCCAAAAAAAGCCCGCCGAACAAGATGTAAAGCTCATATTTACTATTCAACCCTGCCAGCATTCCTGGGTTTTTAAACAAGCTTGGAGAAATAAATTTGCTGTTGGTTGAGAGAACCTCTGCCAGGTTTTCCATCCTAAGTGCGTTTTAATCGGATCACCACTAAAACTTTTCAAAAAACAGTATTTAATGAAAACAAACAGATGTACAACTGCCAAATGTCACTGTAAGATTGTTAACGTGTGTCATCACCGAGTTTTAATAGCAAAACTAAAAAAAAAATAATTGAGAGTTATGACAGGGAAATACGGTTGCTATAGAAGTCCAGCTTCCACAAACACAATTTTCCCAGCACAGAGGAGCTCCTACGCACAGAGCGAGCGGGTGCCCGTGTCAGCGTCTGCGTGCAGCGCTCACCCACGCAGCTCCCATGCGTGGGCTGCTCTCATCCCCCTTCCCTGCCCACACCACAGCGTCCTCCTGCCATCCCATTGCTCATCCTCACCACCTCTGCTGCAGGGCAGGCCACGTCTCAGACAGCTCATTCAACAGAAAACCCTTAAAAATGTAGAGAAAAAAAAAAAATTACAGTCTGCATCACATCAAGTTACGTGAACCGATTCATCCAGCACAGTAACCCAACCTGACCCGCTGAGGAGCGGAGCTATGGGTGGAAACCTCTACCAGTGGCAAGACACAGCTCCCTTTTGGCAGCAGTTCTGCAAGTCTATACAGTGTAACCTCCTGCATAAATACACCTGCTTAAACAAGTTCTGAGTGATCATCTAAGGCAGCTTTTCCACAGAATAATTCCACTTACAGCAGGTGCTGCTCATACAAACCAAAAGGGAGAGGTGAAGGAGGAGAATTTGGAAAGATACACTGGGGATACAGTCAAAGAAGTCACAGACACCACATTCTTTCACCCAGGAACATTCATGCTTCAATATACCCACACCAACATTATGACTCCTATTTTTAAGAACAAAACAATAAAATGTTTTCTCCCTCTACTTTCCATAGTAAAGCAAAGCAAAGAGCCTGTCTAAACTTTCATTCCTTAATGAAACTCTTATTGATTTTTCATACTTTTGAATCATTGCCTTGAAGCAATTTCTTTTAGCCTCAGGTTCTCACATTTAATTTGTATGTATGCTTAAGGGAAAGTTTATCAATAGAGTCTCCAGAGAGATACTAAAAGGGTTTTATGAGAAAGTTATGAAATTTTACATATGACATTTACTAACCTAGTTTTTAAAAAAAAGCAAGCCTAGAATAATGCATGACATTAACAATCAGCAGTTTCATGTAACATCCTATGCCACTCTGTGCAGCTGCCAGTGCATAAAGACAACAGGAGTCAGACTGAATAGATTTATGTTGATAAAGAGTAAAAACTAAGAAACACCACAACAGAAACTCATACACATGTATGGATCTTCCACATGTTAACAGCTACCCAAAGACAAGTAGACCAAAACACACCCATAGGATACCAGGACAGCTGGTATCCTATATAAAGTGTATACTCAAGCCAGGCATGAAGAAGCTGTTAGGATTTTAAAAAAAAAAAAAAAAAATCCATCAGCATTAACAGACAGCTTTGCCAATACCATCAAAGACCTAAAAAGAAACTCTCATAATTTATTCTTAAACTAAAATTTCCCAGGTGCTTCAATTGTTATTTACATCAGAAAAAAACCTAAAATGCTATGGATCTTTTAGTTCTCATTCATGCAAAATATGCTAATTTTACTAGTCATTGGAGGAAGCTAATTTATGGGCCAAGGGGCAACATCCAAGATACAGTAATTCAACTATTAGCTGGGTTCCTACCTAAGAAAAGGAGATATCCTTTTGCTTAAAAGTCAGTACTGTGCATTGTGATTAATGTTGTCTAAATGGAACTGTCCACAAGTAAAAAGGATTGGCTAGATTCGATTCCAGAAGACCCAAACCCAAGGATCTTTCACAAAGGCTTCGAGGGGGGGTAAAGGAGGGAAATCAGGCCCTATAAAACTTAAGAAAAAAGTTGAATCAAGTCTGTCACTCTATTAGTCAACCATCCACTATACCTGTTGTCCTTGAGAAGTGAAGCAGGAAGAAAGCCTGATGGAAATCAACTTTTTTCCCCATTTTCTCATGTGTCTGTCTTTTCAATAAAGTATCGACTTACTAGTACTATCCTAATGGTAATACAATTGTCCTATCCATTTCCCAAATTACCTGATTAAGGAAGGAATTAAATAGGATTACCTAGCTAGTATCAATTAGTATCTACCAGCAGTGATCTATAACGAGCCGCAGCCTGATGTCCATGCAGCTGAGAACAAAGCAGAGGAGAGAGCAGAGAAGCCACTGTTGGTCATGGGGATTAGACTGAAAAACAAACTTTGCAAGAAGGTCAGACTCAATCTGAAGTGTGCCAAAGGAAGAAAAGTACTTGAACTGAAAAGGAACAAGAGCTAGATGAAGCTGAAGGAGATTGCTTATGTGGGATGCTTATTCCACTGCGAAGAAAAGTGGTAACACCAGCACAAGGAGCAAAAAGATTTTACAGAGATAAACAGATTAAAAAAATTCATCTGTTGCTTGTGACAATTAGGTCTTCTACTCCAAAAATGTTTAAGAACTGTCAAAAGTGATACTGGGATGAGAAAAGGTTAGGGAAATTTTTTAACTCTCACAGAATAGCCAATACCAAGATACTGAGATTAAAAGAAAGAACATTTATAAAATCCTACATGAAGCAAACATGAAAAGGTTGCTCAGTTGCAAGATAACTGAGTAATGTAACCTTTCAAAGGAGCAACAAAAAGCGATTAGACCATCCCTTGGATTGAAAATGATTGATTATTACTGCTAATATTGGAATTGAAGTTGACTGTAATGCTTTTTATGTAATTGCTTTATTGAATGCTGCATAGCTTTATTTGGTAATATATTCAGAACATTGCAATTTTTCCATTTCTTTAGCTCCAGACACACTAAGACACACAGACATATAGTTACAACATATTTATCCCAATTATATTGTATTAAACAGCATATCCTAAGGTTAGCTCCTGACCTTTCAGTTAAGGTCTAGAGGGAATCTTCTGCCTGCAGAATCATCTAGTAGATTTGAGTACCAGCAACTTTCCATCCTCTGCATCTGTTCACCAGTTTATTCCATAAACTGTATCAAAACACCTTAAATCTGATTTGGGGCCTTGTGTGCTGTAATAATTAAATCATTTTCAGGACTTTGAAAGCTGGCTCATCCATTTAAAAGAAAAATCAATCAAGGATGAGTAAATCACAGTGAAGAAGATGAATAACTTTTTTTTAATCAAAGTACATTAAAATTTTAAAATATCTGTAGGCAAAGCAGAGATTTTTTGTTTGTTTTTCACCTTTGTTTTTATTCAAAAAAGCAGCCTTCAATATTTAAACGTAACTGCATATAGTTATATTTTCTCACCTGCTTTTCAGTTTGATTATTTCATCCCCTGGTGTCACTCCCTGTTTTTTGGAGAGCGTCCTAGCTAAGGTCAGCAGTCAATTAGTCATCAATAACTCCCCAAAATGAGAGTGAAAATTTTGGGCTGCCTGCACTCCCATTACCAACCCAAGCAACACGTTTGAAAGCTCGTAACAAAGAGCATGAAGTACTTCAGTGTTCTGAACATAATGTTACCTTTAAAACAGTATGAAAAATATCACAAAAGGTGTGCAATACCAAGCTTTATCATCTGTCACACACATATATTGACTTAACCCAGACATGCTCACTTATCTACAAAGCAAAAATTGGGTTTTAAGTACTGTATTTTGCAAGACCCTTAGGGCACAATAACATTACTGTCATCATTTACTCTGACTTTCCTGTCTCTCATTTGATTCTTCTCCAGTCTTTTCAAAACATTGCAGGAAAAAATAATGCATAAACATACACACACATTGACACTAACATGTAAGCAACATATTTGACACCTAGACACATGGTGTAGCTTTCATCTCAGTGCTACGTGTACAAGGATATACTTGGCTTTTGGCACACTTTTTCATGTTTGGAGCCAATTCTAAAAGTAAGGTTTTCTTAGCACTTTGCATGGAATGCAGAAGATAGAGGATTGATATTTCCTTAAGAGAAGAGTGTGATCAATAACAGTTTAAGTTTGGATAAACCCTCATTATCAGATTTCTACAACTTTGAAGTGAATACATGTCAACTACCTGTTAAGAACAGACAACCCCACGCATTACAAGCTCACTGCTGACAGCGAATAAAGCTAAATTTAGGACTACAAATCTGCAGAATCAAAAATTTTCCTATTAATATAGATTTTAATTAAGATACTACACTTGGGTTATGAAATATTTAATGCCATTTGGAAAACAAGATATACTGAACTAGTTTAACTGAAAATATTGAAAGTTTAGATAACTTATTCTAGTCATACTGTGTACACATTTAACACACTGAGCTCCAAACATTTTTTTAAAATTTGTTTTTACTTCCACTTGAATTCAGCATTACTTTATTAATACAAGCAAGAATATTAAGGGAATAACAATAAAAACTTTACACAAGCACTACCTTATATGCACCATATTTAATAAAAGAACTTCTGAAGAGTTCCTGATGTTTCATTATTACAGCCTCCTTTTAATCCTTGTCTCTAAAAACTCCAATTCTGTACTCCATCCAGGCAGCTGCTTCAAAACTATGAGCTAATACATATCAGAATTCATTGAATGTATAGAAATAAGTTTTCTATATCCAGTGTCTCCACTGAAGATTTTCAAAAGCTAGGAAAAAGTGCTTATTTTGCTTAAAAGCAACTGGGTTATATAAATCAATTTAACTAATGGGTCAAAAGATCTTAAAGATGTCACAAGTACTGAATTTATTTTCGTCTTCAGCAGCTTCAAACTTGTGAAATTTATGGTTATAAATGTCATACTGTCGAGAAGTAAAACATGCCTCACACATAGGTGGATATTTTTAAACTATTGATATTTGAAGGTCTTTGGATCTCAGGGGTAATAAAATAAACCCCTGAGGACACCAATCAGTGAAAAAGTTCAGGTGATAACATAACAAACAGATATCCCCTCACCCTGCATTTAATCACGTGGCTGGCACCACCAGCCATGTTTCATACTTTTGTTGACCTATTAAATAGGTCAATAAAGTCCTAATAAAGACTTACTGAAGTACCTACCTTACACATTTAATTTTTTAAGTATACTGAATATGTAATACTTTAAATGTCAGGATTTTTCAGCAAGTCATACGGTGTTAACTATTATTGCAAATAAAGCGTAGGAACACTTACAAAGTTGCTGTTGACTATGCCAGGGAATACGAATCCTTTCATTACCGCTCCATTCTGTACAGGGTATAAACATAACTCTGAACTTGTTCACAGTTACTTGGGCTGCGCTGGTGGCATCAGCCCCTTCTCAAAGTCTTCTGCTGAAATTTTGACAGCACCGCTTTATAAAGAGACACAAAGAGCTTTTAAAACCAAATCCTGTGGAATACAGTGAGGGGAGAAAAAAATACGCATCAATGAGTGGGCAAAACCAAGCAGCAAATACACTGGCTTAAGATAAATAACGTAGGTTTACTGGTACTTTCCCCGGGAACAGTTGGGTATCAAGGCGTGCAAGCTGCAGCATGGCAGCGACGTGGGCTCCACGTTCAAGGCGTTGGGCTGGCTCCTCTTTGAACATATGCCCTTTCAAGTGAAATTAATCACTCTCTTTATCACTCCTGCAGCATCTGGAGCCATAATCATTACCCAACTGCTGAGAAAGAAATGAAACCACTAATCGCACGGGGAGCAGGGCTTAGCTTTCAGAGCAGGAAAGTTTTTATTAAGTTCTCATTTGAAAAGTGATTTTTCATGGCTAGCCTTCCAAGACATGCCACACAAAAGCTGGATATACTTCAGCAAGTGTCTACAACGCATCCCCTAGCATATAGAACCAATATGTTTAGAACCACTATCATGAGGTTTTAACATGCTTTTCCAAATTTACCTCTATAATCCTAAATCACTGTTATACACGTGTACGACAGGGAGATATGTTTAACCATAAACTTTAAAAGGTCTCAGGAAGAAGGAACTGCAGAAGTCTACAAAGCAGTGGACACCAGGCAGCGTAACCAACAGGAAGGATCAGATACTGCCTCTGGATTCACACGTCACACTCCTACTGATCTCAGCAGAAATTCCCTAGGCAAACTGAAGCTTGCATATTCAAAACTACTATATTAAGTGGGCATTTCTCATCCTATCTATCCACTAGCTGAAGTTGATTAAAATAAACCATACAAACACTAGATCAATAATCTGGATTACTATGAAATGGTAATGGCCGCACCTCGATGACTGTGTTCCGTTGTGGACCCCTCACTGCAAAAAGTCCATTGAATGACTCGAGCGTGTCCAGAGAAGGGCAACGGAGCTGGTGCAGGGTCTGGAGCACAGGTCGTACGGGGAGCCGCTGAGGGAACTGGGGGGGTTTAGTCTGGAGAAGAGGAGGCTGAGGGGAGACCTCATCACCCTCTACAGCTCCCTGAAAGGAGGGTGCAGAGAGCTGGGGATGAGTCTCTTTAACCTAGTAGTAAGCAACAGGACAAGAGGTAATGGCCTCAAGTTGTACCAGGGAAGGTTTAGACTGGATATTAGGAAGTATTTCTTTCCAGAAGGGGTTGTTGGCCATTGGAATGGGCTGCTCAGGGGAATGGGGGAGTCCCCATCCCTGGAGGGGTTTAAGAGTCCGGTCGACTTAGTGCCAAGGGATATGGTGTAGTTGGGAACTGTCAGTGCTGGGTTAACGGTGGGACTAGATGATCTTCAAGGTCCTTTCCAACCTAGCTGATTCTGTGAAGTATCCCCCATCGCCTCCAATTCCTCCATTTCATTTTTCTGGATTTTACCATTCAAATTTTTTTACAAAAAGAAAGAATACAAATAAATTCTTTTTTTCTTTTTGAAAAGCAGAAAGAATAAATTGATGACAGCAGGACTAATCTCACACATACCGGGGGGGGAGGGAAATACAGATATTAGTGGGCAGACTACCCTAAACTCATGTCCCTAGAAAGAGTCAGACACATTATCTGCATACTGAGAACAATATACATCTTGGGGATTTCCAATACAATTTTGTGTATTTTTACCCATAATAATTGTGCTCTACACAAGACCTGAATGAGAAAGTGAATACCCCTATATATTGAAATCATTCAATTAAGTGACAAAGTGAAACTCTTACTCTGACTAACTTAAGATATTATTATTTTTTTAAAAAACTGCAGGGTTCTGAACAAGGGCAGCAGAATAATTAAATCTAGTACTCTGTTGAAACAGGCTGAAAATGTGATCATCCATTTTTAATGCTCCGCCTATACGTAACAACAGAAATCTTTCCAACAGCTGCATTCAATTAAGAAAATATTAACCCCAAGGAAAAAGTACAAAAACATCACCATCTGTTTTTCTTGCCACTCACTGTGCTTCTTTTGTGAGTGAAATACGTACAACAATACAATCCAACAAAGTTGAATGGAAAGTACCACAATTCCAATAATAAGCTATCTTTTTTTTTTTTTAAATGAACAATTTAAAAGAAACCACTTTTGCAGATTTTCCCCTGTGACCCGCAGCTCTGTTCCCATAGTAACCATTGAGGAAAGAAAAGGATAAGACGCCTAAGTTACACTTTTCCCAATACCAACAAAAAACAGAAAAAAGCACCTTATTCTCAAAAACTATTATTCTCGGGAAGGGAAGAGGGACATTAAAAGATTAGTGTGAATCTCCTGTGTAATCTAGTTTAAACCACCACCTACTGAACATCTGATGTTGGTTAGACAAAGATTTGTTAAAGCGTGTAGTCTTTGTATAAAAGAACTATTGAAATAGTTTTGCAAGGCCAATAATAACAAAATTACCAGGCACATGCTGTAAAAGCTACATCTGAACTCAGCAAGCACCACAGCCAGTCTACAGCCATCCTGCTGCACAGTGCTCAGCTCTGCTGAGGAACTAGTACCCTGCCTATTATCTCCAAGTATATAAAGTGTTAATGTTAACATATATTTCCAAGTCATTTCAGTGCCTCCTTTGCTTGCCTTTTTAATTGGACTGATACACTGTGCTTCCTGCATTGCTTGCTGTAGTGTATTTTTCTAAGAAAAAAACACAGAAACTGGTGATTCTTTCTTTCAGCAGTGCCACCAAGGACATTTCACAGGAAACCAGAGCTAATAAGAACATACCAAGTTTTGCAGAGAAGGAAAAACAGCACCAGTTTAAGCATTTTTGCATCTCTAATTACACTTCCCAAACTGCTCCAGGAACAATTTCCATGCCTCTGACACTGGGTGGCATTCTCTGTGCCAACAGGGCTAGTTCTTCAGCCATGGTCCATACAATGGACTTTTAGCCCTTGGGATGAATCCAGATGCTACGGCGAAGAGGACCCAGGTGGGTATGCAGTGGGCTGCTATGGTGCATTTATCCAACACAGCAGCAGACCTCAAGCATCCAGAGGAAAGCCCAGGCTGGAAGATGAGCTTCCAGTGTAAGGAAGGGTCTTCAGGAGAGAGATGGAGCTCTACTCATGTACGCTTGTCTGGTTCCCTAACAAACTCATCAGTATTTACTGTCAAGGACACAAGGTCTCCATCAGCTTTGAAATGACTCACCCACCTAAATATTATTTGTACAACCACAGCAAAAGGTTATAAAGTCAATAGATGCATCTCCACAACTGCAAGACAAGTTGGAGTCAAATGCTGAGAAAACAAGACCAAATGAGGATACCATATCAGAACTGGAATAATAAGGGTGAGGTGAAGCAGCAGAACCATATGTAATAAAATTTAGAGATGTGTGGAACAGAAAGGTGAAAATGTGGATAGGAAACAGTGATCAATAATAAGAAGACAAAATCAAGTAGTTAGCAATCTGGAACAACTGCACTCCTGTTGAAGGAAATATCAGATTAGTTTTGAGGCCACCCTTAAATCTTCTCAAATATCAGCAACTGATATCAGCCAGCATATTAAGTTTTGCCGCTAATGACATGTGGCAAAACAATTTTAAAGCTTCAAGTATTATAGGCTTTTTTAAAAGTTTTGCAGAAATAAAAGCATGATTTATATGGTCCCATAAAATATTATTTGTAAAGAATTATTTCAGACTAATTTAGAACTATTTTTTTTTATATTTAAATGACTTCTTTTAATGACTACTTAAGGAAACTATAAGAGTTTAAAAATAAACTATTTCAAATTAAACTGTTTATTACAAAATATTCAAAAAGACCACCACCTATTTGATTATGAGCTATTTTAAGTCAAGAACTTCTAATTAAAATTGTAAAATGTCAGTGGGTGTAAACTCATTTGAGATTTGATACAATTCTGAGGAGCAATGCTAAGAAAAGACTTAATTTGACAAACCAGTCCAAAGAGAATACATTTACTAACAGTGGTCCAAAATAGCTTGATATTCTTAATTCACAAATACATATGGAGCAACTACCAGAAGAGTTACTTAAAGAATAGCCTGGCTCAAGCACAATGGTAATGAATAAAGTTAAAGGTAAAAATATAAAGGCTCATCATTTTAGAATAACTTCTCAATCATCAAGTTTATCTGACTTTCTTTAGAATGGAACTTAATAGGGTTTTTTCAATTAACTGTTGCTACCATCAACATGACAAGATTGCAACCTACAAACCAAGAGAATCACTGCAGTCCTAAACTCTTAGTATAGGGAAGAACCTTAGAATCATTCAAAGCTTGATTAAATCAATGCTAAATTTCCACTTCAGAGTTTAAATATTTAAAATTCCATCCACTAAGACAGCACAACAATAACCTACAATTAGAAGAACATCTGCAACAAAATTCTAAGTTTGTAAGCATCAGACAGTCAGAAATACCATAAAACTTCCAGACAACACAAAGATCACTAAAGAGATATTTGCATTTCATTCATTAATTGCTGTCCTATCAAATAAAAAAAAAAAAAAAAAACACCACTTAATCTACCCTAGTTATTATTCCTCATCTTGTAGAGCTCTTGGAGAAATATCACTTGTTGCAGAGCTACCTTTAAATCTGTTTCCAGTAGGTTTCAAGTCTATTGTCCTTTGAAGATCTGGACTCCTTTTAACATTTGGTATATGTACGTAGAAGTTTGTCTTTTAAGACATAAGGTCAAAGGCATTTCCAAACCTGCACTTGGCCTTCCTGAAATTACGATCTTAAGAAAGGGCATTTTATGGTAGTATTATCTAAGAACAGAGGACAAAAGATCTTTTTCATCTTATCTGTAACTGGCTCGCCCACATTCACGAGTAGTTCAAAGGTTTCTCCACGTTAGAAGTTGTTCTCTGAAAAGTTCATTTTGTACTCTTTCCATTATGGATTGTTTCTGAAGAAAGGCTAATGATCAAAACCCATTTGCTAACCCTATTTTAAGGAGGGCTTTCAAATACGGGTAATAACTCTGAAGTTTTTCTGTGTTCATCTGGAGCAAGAGAACTTATGGCTCACCACACCTAGCTCCCAGGAGCCCACAAACACCAAAAGACTAATGCTTTCTTCCACAGGTAAAAATCTTTCTACTGTTATCAGCTGTATTACAAATCCATTTCCCAGTCTGATATCTCACTTGCAGTGCTCTTCTGCTCCTAACAGGTAGCATGTCCCTGCTGGGCTAAATCACCATCCTGATTCACTTCTTGTAGAGAATTACAGATGGAGAACTCACTGGGACACTACATCTGGGTTTCTAATAGTCCTCTCTTCCTCCCTTCTGTAGTATACAGAGTATTATTTCCATGTTAAATAGCATTTTACCAAAATTAGAGAACAATTTTCCTAAAAATCAGAACATTTTCATCAAAAAAATATTTTTAATACACCCCTCGTTAAAACAAAGCTACATCACTGCTTTAGCCCAGCGAGCCACCTTTTATAGGGTCTCTTGTCCCCTTAATTTCCGTTAGTATTTTAGGGGAAACAGCATGTGCACAATTATTGAGGTGTGCTTTATGGATGAGCTGAAGACATCAGCAGTGATGCTGCAACCTGCCCATGCAACAACTGCAGGTGTCTCTGGGAAATTTAGTTTCACCAAAAAATAAACCAACTAGAGTCATGCTAAGGATTCACGTGTGTACCAATATTCTATACACAGTTTTAAAAGCTTGAATGACCATCACTAAAACATAGATATATTTGCATTACAGAAATTCCAGGCACTTTCAGGACCATTCAGGAGTTGAAGAAAATCAACACGGTGAATATGCAAATTGCTAATTGGCTATTGCATTAAACAATATTAATTTACAAGGATTTAGATCCAATTAAATTTTCTCAAGATATTATCACTAAGACTGCTTTGTTAGTTAGCAAGTGCTGGAAAATTATTCAGCTATTTGAGGTTGCTGACTAAGTTAATTTATATAATTATTGCTTTCATGTTTAGGCTGGTGGTAACAAAATAAGTATATGACAAGAAATGTCTTGAAACCAAAAGATACAGTGTACAGATATTTAGACATTAATATATTATCTCTAGAAACCAAAAGCTAGAAATAAACGGTTTTAAGATGGGCCACAAATAAGCAAAATGCAAGCGATAGCCCTCTGAATAGCTGAGGGAAGAGTATGCATAACCTATCTCACAGTGCCAAGTTCTTACATTTTAGAAGCATAGAGCCTGGGTTTTTCAAAGGTGCAGTGATTTCAATACAAGTGCTTTCACCTATACCAAGACCACCAAGCCCAGCATGAAAATGTATGAGCCTTCATTAGATAAACGCCAAGGATTTATCTGAAAAAAGCCTGCTCTACGAACTCCAGTGCCAACGTTCCCCCCATCCATATTAAGGATGTATCTCTGGACTTTGTTGTGCTAATAAAATTTATTTTAGCACATATAAATTCATTTTCTTAAAGTCAGAGCTTTCCATAGCATAATCTTACTTAATTATAAAGCATGACATTTCAATTAAAAGTTGAATTTCTCTGCAGCAGGTAAGTAACTTGCCATGCTTGCAAGAGGCAATTCAAGATTTAAAAACAAAACAAATCACCTCCTTTTCATTAGGAAATGCTCAGTTCTCATTAGATTGCTGCATTTTAAAAAAGGGTAACAGCTGCAGGTTTTCTTACTATCAAAATGGATCTGCTCAGTTCTGACATTAAAAGTGACTTCATTTTAGGTTCACTCTGATGTGCTTTTATTTAAATTTTGGGGTTTTTTTTTATACTGGGACAGAAGTTCTCAAACTATGGGATGATTTATTTATTTTTTGATTATACAAACCACAGAGCTCATTTGGGATGTTGATCATGGACATCTTGACCCAAGTTATTTTATTATTAATGTCCTGCTGCAACAGGTTACGTTAACGCTTCTACCTCTCCAAATCCATCTGCTCCATTCCGGTTATCATCCCTCTCTTCCCAAAACATACTTCCCTGTAATCTTTTGAAAGAAAGGTACACCTTTGTGATTAACCATACCTGAAAAATCATTATAAGCAAAGTAGAAATATGAATACAACAGCAAGCCACATATGCCACCCTGACAACAGAATGCCATTTACACTCTTTTGTAACTAATTTCAAGGTCACTGCAATTTTACTTTCATATTCATGCTTCCAAATGCCTCAGAAATTAAATCTAAAACACATGCACCAAAACTATCAAAAGAAAACCATTGGTTTATTACATATGCCCTGACACTGTAAAATACACCTAGCTCCTTTTAACCAAGATTTTTCCCAAATAAGTATCCATTCAACCTACTGAGAGAAATCTCAGCCCATTGTGTTATTTCTTAGGACGATTACAAAAAGACCAAGATTCGGGATTTAGAAATGCTGCTGCTTCACTTCTACTGCTGAGAAAGTAGAGGCTTCACAAATAATACTTTGTTTCTTAGCAAAACAAAGTTTTTTGGGTGAACATACTATTCATTTCAACCTAGAACATTTATGGTTTAGATAACTTTTAATCTAATTTTCAACAAAATACTCCAATAAAAAAATGAAAATTTTGTTTACAAATTTTAAAATATTTAAATGGGGGGGGGGGGGGGAGGAAATTTTTGTTTTTGCCAAACGGGACAATTAATTCGACTGAAGCTCACAAGTTATTTTCATCTGGAAAACATTTCACTCAAAGTTGTTTTCTACCTCTTGTCCCTACATAAGCCGATAAAGTGCATCAAAATACTGTTAGGATTCAAGGTTTTTAAAATGACTCGTGAGAGCTCAGATATTTCTAATCCACTGTGGGAGTCACAAGAACTGACAATTTTCTTCTGCAGGTGGAAGACAGAGCTCTACAAGCAGCTCATCATGGGGCTTTCAAAGCATGGAACCCCATGTCCACGCAAACCTGTGTGCTTTTTCTTAGTTCTAAATTCATCTATCTCAGATGCCTCTGAAGCATCAATAACTATTGTCAGCTGGAATCATCAAGTCAAATTAAATTTTTATGACTTCCAGTGCACACCCCTAAAGACCGATGGTACAATACACTTCCAAACTGAAGAGAAGGCAGGCAGCACTGAAGGGTCTAATTTGTATTAAGAAAACTACTCTACCTTTCAAAGCTTGTTCAAAAATCATGTAAATAAGAGTGAAATGGAGAAAGACAGTTTATGTTGCTGTTTATTTCCTCTTCGTTTTACATGCAAGACATTGTAAAAAAGTCTTCAGAAATATAGTATCGGATTATACTTCACCAGCACTTCACCAGCACTCAGCCTCCATCCCAGCAGGTGGGGTAAGAAGCTTGCGTTGATCTTACCAGAAGGACAGGAGCCTTCCCAGAATAATTGTTTCATTATTCAGCTAATTCAGTCTCCTACCTTCTACAGAACTATAATTAAAAAACAAATAACCAAAACAGCAAAGAAACTAAAAAAAAAAAGGAGGAAAATTATTTTTCCATCAAATTTAATCGCTCTGTTGCTCAGTCATAAAATGCCAAACCTCAAAAGGATCCTGGGCACTGAAACCTCTGCTTCAGTTGCATGTTTTTGATGAAGTACTCTGAGTAAATGTTTCCCAAATTTGCCAATCTTTCCATTTCATTGAACATTCTGTGTTGTTGTGTTGTGCTACAAAATAATCATCCAATGTGTCATGCTTAGTTCAATGCATCTGTATTATAGCATCTCCTACCTACCTGTCACTCAGAAACACAGTGCTATCAATGTGTCTTCACAGCAGCTTCCAAATGCTATGCATGCCCAGTTTTAAACATACAAACACTTCCAATCAAACATGAAAAGAAAAATAGTAAATATTTCAAAGGAAGCAACATTAAGATTATGATACTGGGATCCAGTAAAAATTTTACTTTTGGATTAAAAGCATTAAGGAGCCCAGAATTATACTCTACAGTCACTCTGGTGCATAAGTGCAATAGACATAATGATTACTAATTTAAAACCGAGATTAAACCCCCTGTTTTTCAGTTACAAAAAAAAAAAAATATAGAAGACATTCTCAGGCTTTTTTTTAATTTATTACTGAACTAAAACAGAACGGAGAATGGGCAATCACTCCAACCTTGAATATAGGAATTATCTATTAGATAAGCCAACATATCTTTTTCCTACCTGTTTTCCAGACAAATTGATGACCTCTTCTGGCTTCCAGATCAGCTGTTTGTAACATTAAGAAAATAAACAAAAGGAAGGACTTCCCCAGGCTCTGCCATGCCCAATGAGGAGAAACCCAGTTCTGTTGTAGAAGCATAATTCAGATAATTCAGTCTCTTGTCGTCTTTGGCCCTAGAATTAATAAAAAAAGAAAAAGCTTGCTAAAAGACTTAAAACACCAAGGCAACAGGCTCAGCCAAAGGGTAACCTGGTGGTCACTGTGCACTTCATAGTGCCCGTGTGATGGATTTGTTGGGGACAAGTCTCTTATAGAGGCTTCACTTTAAGAGAAAGAGAGAGGAAAAAGGCTGTGGTGGGGGGGTAAACAAGAGAGCCAGCTCCCGGAGGACCTGCAGTCCCATCCTACAAAACCAGCCATCGTAAATGCTTTTAGCAGGTTCTTAAGAAGAAACCTACCAGAGCAAATAAATAGCAAGGGATCTGATAACAGTCTGTGATGTGTTCCTTCTTTTTTCTATTTAATTTATCTTTAGCATGAATATTATTATGCCGTAGGCAGACTAAGCCAACGCTGAGAATGGATTCCAGGTGCAAAATGCAGCTCTGAATACAGACCATATCTCTTACATTTAAGATCCCTGACAACTAAATTACCAGATCTGGAATTGTTTTAGCTCTATACCACGTGTGAGCACTGGATACACAAAATCAACATGGGAAATGCAGCAGGAAAAGCAGGGAAGCAGGGGTTGCTTATCAGTACATGATGAACCAGCCTGAAAGGGAAAACTAGACATTTCTCAGGCATTTCTCTGGAATATGGGACTTGCATTTAAGTCCCTGATCTTTGAGTTCCAGATCAGCAAGCAGTTACATTGGAGAGGTCTCTCTGACTAAGGGATTTTAATTAAGGTCTCCAGTGCTTCAGACAAATACCAGAGCCACATTGTGACCGAGACAGGAATAGATCAAGTCCTGTTGCTGGAGTAGTTTTACACTGTACAACTCCTTAAAATAATCACTGTGCAGTGTTGGAAGCAAGGAGGAATGTCTCTCCGAGTCTCCCATACAAAGCAGGAGCCCAACTTCTAAATGCTTCAGTGAACATCCACCCTGTTTATGTACCATGGAAAGGCTCCAAAACAAGAGAGATTAAGGCAAGCATACAACAAATTAAAAACTTAAAAATTCTGATTCAGCCCAGTAATTCAAATCTCTATTTCTCTAATCCTAGATGACCAGTCAGCCACTTATTTAGGCAGATTTTACATGAGTTTCATGATATTTTGGATTCATCCACATTCAAATGGGAACAGTTCTAAAGTCTCAAAAAATGTTCGTGGCACATGCCACATAAAACAAGACCTAGTTTCTGATGTAAATTTACATATTCCATTTTTTCTTATGTAATAACTTTTGTATTTATACCATGTTTAAATTCTCAACACAGTTCCAATTATTAGTGATTAATCCTATTTTTTTAGGTAGAAAATGTCACATCGGTATTAGCCTAAAAAGAGCGATAACACCTGTATTCAAGATTTGTCTTCATTGGCATAATTTTGGTGATTTTCATTAAAATTATCAGTTATTAGAAGTTTAGTCAGAAAATTTCATTACATTCTTAACCTTATGAAAAGCAACATTGTCATAATACATAATACATAGCATCGTTCTTGATAAGAAACTGAAGATAAACCTGAAAATAGTACATATTGAATATACAGTAAAACTTTTAATTTCAAACTGTATTTGAATTACTTTGAAACAGTTTCTATCATGATAAATTCATGCAATTATATTTAATCAGATATTGACTAACTAGAGTGGAAGATACAATGTTATATCTGTTATCTGGATTAGTTCATTCCTGCATTTCATATGAACAGCATTTCAAGACCTGGAAAACCATCAAGCTGACCAAATACAGTAATGCAAGCAAGGATTTATTGCTGTGCTCATGTCTTCTGGGTTAATTTCATTCAGAATTCACGTTTAATTCAGAATGCAAACCACTGAGTCCCAACATAACACAGACCACCACAAGTGGCCTTATAAGAAGCACAAGCAAATCCCAGAAATCTTGAGCATCCTTCAGAAATGTGATGCAGTAGGAAAGTCCAGGGGCAGGGAAGAAAGGCTCTCAAGCATCCTGCAATTAAGGGGGGTTTGCCCATCTGGATGGTTGCTCACCTCACACAGAAGAGCTGAGGAGGAGCGACTTGCCCAGTGTCTTCAGCATTGCAGTTACCATCTATGACGGTCAGAAAATGGAGTCACCGACTTTCTGTTAAAGGGAAGAGAAGGAATTAGCGACACTGGCTCCAACACTGTTCACACCAAAAAATGCAAAATAAGGAAGGAAATTCTTCAGATACTCAGATTTAAGTACTGGAAAGAAGCCAGCATGCCCAGCCCTGCACAGACAACACTCATCTGAATTGCAGGGCAGCTCTCCGGGCCCAGAAGAATGCCGTAAAAACAACATGTCTTAAACATGGTGGGGTCATGAAATGGGCAAATCCAGGGAAACCTCAGATAACGGCTGATGAAGACATCATGATTTTTAATGAAGCACCAGTAGTGCTCATCCACTGCTTTCTCAATACACTGCCTTCATCTCTGCATTCCAATGGTCAGTAAACAGAAGTAATACCCTGGGAGTAGCAGCCTCCTGCCCAAGACAAGGGGGTTCACATATGTTCATTCTTTGGGCAGGACTACAAAGATAACTGACTGCTACTCCCCATGGAGCAAGAACAGAGATTACATTAAGTCAGAAAAAAATCAAAATAAATTAGACACCAAGAGACAGATTCTAATCTCACCCACCCCAGCAGAGCTCAATAGAGTCCACTGATTTACACCACAAAAAAGCACAATAAAAATTTGTCTGTATATCTAGGTTTGTATAACACAATTTGGAACAGTAGCTGTTCTGTCCTGATATGATAAAAAATTATTGCACAGGCAACATATGCTATCTACAGAAACATGAATAAATTACATTATGAAGGCCACCAACACTTCACATCAAATTTAGTTGCAGTATATCTCAGCTCCCAAATGTGTCAGCATGGCTAGCTGTAAACTGGCAAATACAGAGAAAAATGCAGGAAAAAAAAAATGAAATTTACATTTTAAAAATTGACTTCACTGAGACTAGTCATGATTAAATGCATGCAATTGCTGAAATATGTTCAAGATATGTGTTTTACTCTGAAAAATATCTCCCTTTTCCAAATCTGATTATCTGGATTTATTCAATACCCTTTATAATACAGGCCTAGATAATTAATAGTCTTTACTAATGGATTCTCATTAAATTAAATAATGAGGAGTTGTTTTCATGTATTTGAAGGATTGGTCACAAGCACCCTTTTCATTTAGTTTGCATGGAATCTTGTTCAGAAAAACAAGGATATCATACATTAGCTGTAATGGGTGGGAATATACAGGCAGTCTTGAAAAAGTCACATGCAAGTTTTCTAACGATCATAACACTGCATTTATATTATCTAATCCACTGCTAATCCTCTTAATGACAGGACTGAATAAAACTAGTTTTGAAAAACAGACAATTTAGAAACCTACATTTCTGCTGAAAATACAGCATTCAGGTATACTGTCAAAATGTGATAGGTAAATAAATATGCACACAGTTTTATACTGGGTTTGCATGCAAGGTTTTGGCAGTGGGGGGCTACAGAGGTGGCTTCTGTGAGCAGGTGCAGAAGCTCCCCCATGTCGGTGGAGCCAAGGCCAGGCGGCTCGGAGACGGACCCGCCGCTGGCCAAGGCCGAGCCCATCAGCCACGGCGGTAGCGCCTCTGGGAGAACGTGTTCAAGAAGGGGAAAAGCTGCTGCACAACAGCCCCTGCAGCTGGAGAGAGGAGCGAGAGCCTGAGAGAGCAGCAGCTGTGCAGAGCCCAGGGGCGGTGGGGCAGAGGGGCAGGAGGGGCTCCAGGCCCGGAGCAGAGGTTCCCCTGCAGCCCCGGGGGCAGCCCATGGGGAGGCAGCTGTGCCCGCACCCAGGGAGGCCACGGGGGAGCAGAGACCCACCTGCAGCCCGGGGGGACCCCACGCCGGAGCAGGGGGATGTGCCCCAGGAGGCTGTGACCCCGCGGGCAGAGGGTGAGGAGTCCTCCCCTGAGGAGGGAGGAGCGGCAGAGACAGCGGGTGAGGAACTGACCACAGCCCCCATTCCCCGGCCCCTGCGCTGCTGGCGGGAGCGGGGAGAGAAACGGGGAGCGAGGCTGAGCCCGGGACGAAGGGAGGGCTGCGGGGAAGGTGGTTTTTTAAGATCGAGTTTTATTTCTCATTATCCTATTCTGACTTTTGACAATAAACTAATTGCCCCCAGTTGATTCTGTTTTGCCCATGATGCTAATCGCTGAGTGATCCCTCCCTGTCCTTATCTCAACTCATGAACCTTTCGTTGTATTTTCTCTCCCTGCCCAGCTGAGGAGGGGAGCGATAGAGCAGCTTTGGTGGGACCTGGCATCCAGCCCAGATGAACACACCACTTCTTATTTCTGAGGTGTTCAAAATTTAATTTCATTTTCAACATCAATGAAATATCCAGCAGCAAAATCCCAGCCTAACCCATTTAGTTAGGGAGGGGGAAAATGCTCTGAGAAACTTCTCCCCTTTTCCAGCCACTGCTGAGCACTCAGAGGCAGACATTTTTCCAAGTGAGAGGTACTGGGCTAGTCCAAGACACAGAGTCCTCAAAAGCATCCAACACTAAAAGGCAAAAAATTGATGGTCCAGTTTTGACTCCCCACTCTACACACATTGCACAGTTAGAGAAGGGACCATTTGCTCTTTCTGCAAGTTTCCATGGGACAAGAGGTTTCTTCAGTCGTTCTGCACTATTTCTGTGGTTTAGGAAAATTCAGTCTGGCTCTGCTCCAATGTGGATTTATACAGTGTTTATTACTGAATTTAGAAAACGACCATCTTAAACTGATCCAAACCTGAGACATGATTTCAGCCTTGTCATACATCAATTAAATTCCCCCAGAGTTCACTGGGAGTTGTGACCTTTCTCATCATGGGTAAATCTGACCTACTTTTTTTTCTATGAGACAGGAATGCTGACAAGGACACCTGGGTAGCACTCTCCATTTGAAATACATGATGCAATTAGAATAATCCCAAACACTTTAAATAGCAACAAAAAAAAAAGCAATTGCAGATCACACGCATGGCTATAAATCGTTTGGCAGGTGTCTAGCACAAAGATAAGCATCATTAATCATGAATAAATTTTCTTAACACAAACGTAAGCAGTAATTATGCAACTGTTTGCCTACTACACACAGCACAAACCCATTGCTTGTGATATTCCAAGATAATCTGGATGTTTATAGCACATTTTTTATCCTCAGATACCAGTAAAATCTGTGTTGCTTTCTCAGAAAGCTGTTATCCAAAAAGCTCATTCTATTCAGTCCTAAAGCATCAGAATGCCTGGCCTGTAGCAGCCATGGCTGATTACCACAGATACGCACTGCAGACCATCCCTGGGGGAGATATTTCCAAAACAACACTAATGCTAGTGCTACAGGTATTGAGTTTAATAAAATAAAAGTGTTTGCACAGTCACATGCATCAAACTAGAACCAGACCTTCAGAACAAGTGTATATGTGCCCATGACACAGCTCTTTGTGCGTACTGCCCGATTTTTTATTTAATGATGAACACAGTTACACTAAATTGCCTTTACTACCATGTGGAAAACTAACACTATACATTCTTCCACTTACATATTTGAGAGAGAGATAGTCTTCTAGTTAAAGTAAGGGCACCAAATTCATTTCATGTCCAGCTGTGTCACAAACCTCCTGTGCAAAAAGTCACTTTAGGTCATGCTCCAACACTAATACTTGACTCTGCAAGCACTCCCCTTGATTCGAGCAGTGACTTTGCATATATGAGAACGGCGCTTGATTTTCTATACCTCTACTTCTTCATCTCCAAACCTTAATTGAGAATATTTACTCTTCTTCCAGGAGCATTTTAGAAAATCCTGCATAAAACCACACAGCACGAATGAGCCAAATTTATACATCAGGTTGACAACTGCCTCACGGTATTTTTGTCGTAAGTGGTCACTCATGAGGTTTCAAAACATTAAGCTCCAAAATTCTTTGGTAATTTGCTACAATAACTGTAAAGGTAAATAACACCTAAAAGAACATCTGGTGTTAACACATCTGGACATGCAAGATAACGCCAAACAACCAGCAGACGGTTTAAACCAGCTTGCTCCAGGCTGGGAGTAAGCTCGCACGACCTCCAGATGAGCAAAGCTGAACATAAATTTACCCTGGTCCATTTTCATGTATAAACCTTAAACAACCCTCCTCAGTGCTCAGTTGCTGGAAAGCTCAGTAGGTAGTCACCATCCTTACAAGTTATACTTGAAAGTTCAGGTATTTTGGTGATGTCTATAGTCAAATAGCAAAAAATCTATTCGTTATTTCACCTTTTTTCTTCTATTCAATTGTATCCACTTCTTGTCCCAAAGCTATCAAAGATCCTGGGAATTAAAAGCAAGAATATGAAATTACTGTACTGCCAGTGAATCGCTTCTTAGCTCACACTGATTTGTTTGGGGCAAAAACCATGAACCCCGCTTCCCTGCTTCAGTTTTACTATCTCCTAAAAAAGTAACAAAAGCAGGTTTGAATTTAGAAGTTTATAATTAAACTTAGCTAAGTGGATTATAATGAAAGATGTTCCAGCAAGGGAGCTCAAACTGATGCATTATGACTACATTAAAGAAAACACCAGAGAATAGACTTTCCATCAGTAGAATGACTTTAATTAAAACAGTGATAGAGCAGAACTGTTCTGTGAAACGATGCTGCTGTTACATCTCCTTCACACTAAGTACTTCCAATGGACTTTATGGGAACACACTTGACTTTTAATAATAATAAGTACATGTGAACTCAGACTTTTCTGAGGAACCCAGTTCAGAAGATAGGTTAAATGCAGTTGAAGCAAAACTTGATTAATCTGTACACAAACATGTATGGTTTACATTCTGCCAGAAGAGCAGGGAGATTTCAAAGTCAAGGATTCAAGAGTTTGTGAAAGGCACCATCCCGATACTCCTCAGCTGCACGATCACACAGCTACCTACAGCCCTCATGCCCATTGAGAGCAGAAGGAGCGATGCTTAACAACCAAGGAGCACCCCCCCGACATTTCCTTCTACAAAAATCATTCAGTGTGACACAGTACACAAGTGCTCAACTGTTATCCAAGCCTTGGACTTCTCACTGGTATTTAACAGCCACGGACCTTTTGGTGCGGTATCTCAGCACTCGAAGGAGGCTAATTTACCTTCACAAATGTTCTTCAAGCTATTATCATACTCCTCGCAGTGTGAACAAGTAAGAGCAATTAAGATCAAAATGCTCAAGACTGTCAATAGGTTTCTTTTGTGAACTCGGGCATTGATTTTTTTCTGAGCAGCAGAACATGGAAAGTGTCCAATAACTTTTAAGTAACCTTTTCACACTGCTTGTGCACTTTCATATATTTAATTAAATACAAGAAAGGCTGTAGCAACTCAAACCAAATGTCCACAAAGTCCCAGATCCTGCCTCCAACAAGGTAATGATGCCAAACATCCCGGTTGCAGTATAAGAACAAAGCATGCATAAATAACTCTTTTCACTAGATGTTCACAGCCTCCAACAAGTTGTGGCTTACACACCTCCTGAGTCAGAAAATCTTTGTATCTGACAGCCCTCTTATAAACTTAGGGAGTCACATCCTGAACCTGTATAAGTTTGGAGGTTGTTTTACAGAGGTTATGTATATAATCTATATACGTCTATACCTGGATGTCTCCTCATGGCAGGCTTGTCAGCCAACACAGCAGAACACAGCTCAGAACAAGCTCAGTGATGCCTTCACACTATAACACATTCTTTCTGTAACAAATGTTTATAGCTTTGAGGGGAAAAAAAAAAGTTTTTATTTTTCAATGGGTAGAGAAAAGTTTGAGTCTGTTATCAATAGACTGTTCTGCTGTAGCTTTTATCATTGGCATGGGATGAACTAAAGGTCCTTTCAAACTCAGCTATATCTAAGAATTGCTGTCACAGTTGCATAGATCTTGGATTACTGTTAAATTGCAATTAAGCAGACAAAGGGAAAGGGAGCTGGCGCTGCTTCCAATGCTATTTCAGTAAATGCTATTGCAAGTTGTTGCTCAAAGAGGATTACTCTCACTTCACTAGCAAAACACTGCATATAATGCACATTCGGCAGTATAATACCACTTGAAAACTAGTATTTGCTTCTTAAAGGAAAATAATTTCAAACCTGGAAGTCAGACTCAGTAGAGAGCAAACTCCCTACTTTGGCAGCATGACCATTCACACTGAAAACAACAGAAAGCTTCAAAGCCACCAGTTACAAGTCAGCAGAGTTTCAAAAAAAGAAAAAAACACCTCATAACCTCTGCTGCAGGAACAACAGCAGATTTTCCTACCATTCCCATTAAAGTGCTTTCAGATCACAGAAATTAAATTGCTTTACTGCAGTGATTTCCTTCTGCATTCTAATATTACTTTATATTATTTGACATTAATACAGACTCACAGGCTGTAGGTCAGGTTTGGTTTTTTTCCCTTTCTCCTCACTGGAACATGGCCACCACGCAGAGTTTATCAATCTTAAACACAAGGTCAAAACAATACGATCAAGTACCACCAAGCATATGAGCTCAGCAAAGACTCTGGCTCTGCTTAGCAGAGGAAAGACCATGTTTCCTTGCCACAGGACTGGCGAACCTGAAGCCTATCTCTAATTTAAATTGTTAATAATGCTACACCTCTGTGGAACAGTGAAAGCAACCAAGTGTATGCACACACCCAAGCATCTGACAAAATAACTACAGATAGGCAGGAAAATGTTACATTTTTAACTTGTTTTTCAGTTCTAAAGAAGAGTATGTCGGGTTCTGTTTTGAATCTCTAAGTATTGGTGACTACAGCTAAAACAACCCCACGCCTGTACATATAAATATGCAGAGGCCAACTTCAATATTTTTTGAATGTATAAAGCTTTCCTTCTGTTGTAATACAGTGAGAATATTTTCTTTTCCACAATATTCATACCTCTATTTCTACGTAGTCGTTAATATTTTGCCATTTGCACTACCTAGCTCTGGTCTATACACAAATGAGCTAATACGAAGAGACACACACACATCCACAAGATAAATTCCATTTCAAAAAACTCATTTCCAAAGTGCTGAAATAAACATTTATTCCAATGCATCCTCTGTCATCAGCTGTTTATTTCAGTGCACTGAAGTACAAACTCGTAGGAAAGGAGAAAATATGAAGCACAATGAAATGCAAACACTATACTACTCCAAAAACACACAGGCTCTACAGAGGAGCACCGTTAGTCAAACACTGACACTGTAGTTCTTCATTTTCTATCAAACATCACTAGTGAAGTCTTGTGATGATGTCTCCTACAATCAAGGCTTCATCATTTCTATAGAATAAAACCCTGTGTAAGTCAGGTCCCATGTAAGTATATGTACTTTAAATAACTATAGCTAGCTTTGTCAAAATAAATTAATCAAATACATTTTGTGATGCCTCACTATTGATTCATTCATTTTCCTTCAATTCGCTTTGCAATGGTTGTCCCAGTCATTGATGCAACTGGTCCAGGCAGTATAATAAAACTGTTAAGAAAAAATACTACTTTTAAAATAAAAAGGACATAGTGAAGGCCAAACACACACGGGAAAAAAAAAAAAAAAAAAAGAGTGACACTGGGATAAAAAAAACTTCTAAAAACGGCTTCTGAACACACACACAGATGCCAACACGCACACGCTGCGCTCTGAATCCAGCTTTTGCTAACTGCCATACAGACTTACTCCAACACACCACGAGTAACACAACAATAGACAGCTTGTACTGAGAGGGAGCATTTGTTTCTTAGGCAGAATTTATTTTCAGAAATGCACGAGCTATTGCTTGTACCAAACTTCCTCACGCCACCATACAAAGGTCCTTGTGGAAGGCTTCACAGACCTCATTCTCCCTCTGCAGCAGTCACACCTTAGGAAAACATGCCTCCACAGAAGATGCACACAGCAGCCAAGAGCTCACATAATCACATCACCTCCTCTGGAGTGGAAGAAGCACCAGGCACGTGCTCTGGCTCAACACCTGGCCTTAGGATGCATGCCCGAAACTCTGGCATTCCCAGGGACTTTGCAAGAGCCACAGAACCTGGTGTAGGAATATGCTTTCATTATCAATCCATCAACATCCGCACATTTATTTACGAGTGAACTTGTTTTCACTCCAAGATTAACTACACATGACAACATCAAAAATACCAAATTACCATAAGGGCAGTTAAAAGGAATACTACTACCCTTTAAAGCAGTTGGAGCAACCAGTTGAGTAAAACTACGTGTCTATTTAAAACTTCTGTCATTCTTACCTTTTTCATTCCCATTTCTTTTCCCCTGTAGCTGGTTATAGTCACTCACTGTATTTTATCACACTGAAAAGTCTAATCTCTTTTGGGTGAGAAATATATTCGCCCTGAATACAGTATAATATGATTCACACAGGGGTCCCTGACACTACTGCAGTATTGATACAAAAAATAATCATAATGATATCAACCAATAAAAGCCTTCAGTATAATACTATTTAAGCAAGGTCAATTGCCCATGCAGGTTGTTCTTACCAGAGTTCACGTTACATCACTGGTCCCATCATCCTGACCTTCCCTGCTGTCATCCCCATTACAGTTCAATTAACAGAGGAGTCCTGCAGTGGCTTGATGAGCATCTGCTGCCTCTACCCGGCAGTAATTCAATAAGGATACACCATAGGAAGAGATAATGAGAAGTCAGCCCAGTTGTTCTGTCTCCCCCCAGGAGAGCAGATGAGTTTGGTTTATGGGAAGGAGCGTGACCTATGAAAATTATCAGTTAATTTCATATTTCAGAGCTTCAGTGCACTACTGGTAACTTAAAATGTTCTCTGCTTTCTCTGATGGTGCAGCCCACAAGGATCCAGAATAGGTTTTCCTGGTGCGTCCCTGATTAACAACCCTTCCCACACTGAAAGAATACATCTTCCTGAAAGCATTTTCTCTTTGCCAGTTCTACCAAAGGAACAGTTTCTACTCATGCATTCAGAAGTGGGAGGGCTGAATTAAAAAAATTAAACACCTGAGCACAGAAAATGGGCCAAAACTACCACCACCAAAGTAATTCAGACAGAATGAAATTCACACACGCATCAAACCTGGGTGAAACACTTTCACAAAGCCATAATCTCCTAGGTTCTCCTACACTGCAGATAGTATCAGCCTGGGTGTTCTCTCCCTGCCCCACAGAACACTGTTATCGATGTTAAATAAATTATTAATGCAAAGTGAAGCAACCACCTCCCCCTCACTGGTGCCCAAATTCCAGCTCTACCTCCATTTCCCTCTGCACATTTCCTGCAGAGTCCCCTCCCTCCACTCTCACCTATCCTCTCTAACTCTCCCATTGCTTTAGGGTCTCCTATTCCACCACTAAAAACCCAGAGCCACGTATAGTCCCTCCATCCACCACTGGTTGTCAGTGACTATCTGAGGAATGTGGCTCTCCTGTTGAGCTCGCTCTTTCCCTCACTGCTATGGACCAAAGAGCACTGGAAATTAACTTCTCTGCCTCCGCTCTTGATATTTCCAATTTCTTCCACTATTTCCCATGTTTCTCCTCTTCTGAATATTGAAGACAACTACATTCTTTCTACATAGCTTCCATTGATGTTCAGACTTTGACCAACTCCTCTGTCACCCAGTTTCCTTTGGCTCACTCTTCCTAAACCCCACCAACTTATTCTCACCAAGTACAGCTTGTAGGGTGGGATGTATTTTGCCTTCTGACTGTAGTGTCCTCATCAGTTTTGCAGCCTTATTTCAACAATCTTATTCACTGAAACAGGCGTTTTCAATTTGAATTCAAAGCCAATTTTCTATTTTATGTCTCCTTAATATCATTAAGGTGCAGATTTACTGAAGAGGATGGGCATGAGAAGAAAAAAAGAAAATATACATTTCCTCCCTGAACTCTGCTTCTGTAACGTGGTCAGTGAACCACCATGAATGTACATGGCTGCACAGTCCCGTACCCTCACAGTCACAGCTGAGTTTCTCTCAAGACCAGATTCATTTGAGACACACCCTTTCCCATCACACAATTATTTGCATTGACCTGAGGACTGCTTACCTGCTATGCCTGCTCTTTTCTGAGTACAGTCATCAGGTCTGCTCATTCCTCACTCATAGGATAATCCAGGTTGGCTGGTCTCCACCTCAGAATGTCTCTAGTCCAAGCTTCTGCTCAAAGTAGGATCAGACAGCTATGAATCACACAAGATCCTCTATGCTGCCCCCAACTTTTTTGTTTCTCCTTCCCACTAGAAAGCTTAGTCCACCAAGCCCACACCAGCTGACATCAGATTTCAAGTTGTGGTTCACCTCTTGCAAGTCCTACAGCAAGGCAGCATTCCCCCATTTAAATATATTTCTCTTTATTCAGTTCTGCCATCTCTCTGCTCTTCAGTTTAATCACCTGATGCACATCTATTCCTGCCTGCCTTTTCCTTAATCCTCAAACCCTTTCCATCCTCTGCCTCTAATTCTTTCCCATAGTAAACTACTTGATTTCTCCCAGAAGATAACAAATATAATTTTATTACATTTGACACCTCTCCTCAGCTTGGTTTCTTATCCTTTTTCTCACCCTACAATATTTTGTTCCTTCTCCTAACTAGCCCTTTGTTCACTTACATCTCCCCTCTCCTATTTTCTGATTTCTTGGGGTCATTTTCATGCCTCCCACATTTTCTCCTCTATTGTTTTCTGCCTTTTTTCTCATCCCCTCTGGAAAAGCTTAGAGAGGAAACACTGCCGACACACTACATTATATTCAAAACAGGACACTTACAAGAATTTTAGAATTGCAAATAATCAGCATTTAAGAAATGCTAGAATTAAGGTCGCTGTGCAGGAATATGTTGAGATAGTCAGGTTTCATGATTACATCTATTTTTACCATATTAATAAAGTCTATATTAAAAAGCAATTTAAATCTATCTTTGACTTCTTTTGCTTTTATCTATTCATCACACTTGCTTTCAACTCTCCTCTAAAGCCTTACTCATATGCCTCTGAAACAAGCAGAAAGTATGTGTAAATATCCAACAACTTGCAATTCCAGAAAATGTTATTTAATCAACTCTTAATAGTTATGCGTATCATTAAAAAAACCCAAACAAACAAAAAACCCACAGATCTTTGTTTAATTGTATTAGGTTAAGCAACTTAAAATTTTATAAGCATGCCATGGACTAGTTTCTATCTGGTTACAGAAAGAAGAGTCAGAGTCTACAAATGCTACCAAATCAGTTAGTGATGTTCACTGGATATTTCTGTTTTAAAGCTTCATCTCATTAATAGCAAAGTAAACCATATATAGTTAGTCATATTGGGCACAACTGTAAGCTGCAAGCAAGGAACGTAAAACACTGTTTCACGGGAAGGACCAAGAACAACTCACAGGGTCCCAAGATGGGGCCAGGAGTATTTTAAGAACACGATAGTCAACTGTCAAAATTCTCAATTCCAGTTGGCCACACTGGACTTGCATTTTGTCCACTGGAGCTTGTGATGGTTACAGTACTCTAAAACTTTATTTTTTTAAAAGAGATATAGGAAAGCATATTTTTAATACTAGTCAAGGTATATTCATCAGACTTTTACAGGTTAATATATTTTACTGCCCATTTTTTCCCCCCACATACCTTCCTAAATTAGGTGAATTAATAACTAATGTATAAAGGCTTTTGTAAAACTACATACAGATGGATGTTTACCAGAATTTAGCCTTCATTTTCCATGTGTTTTAGAATTTAAATAAAAAATGAGTCAACCTTCAAGAGAAATCAGTGCTGGAATAAGTTCTCTTTGTGGATTGATGCTTAGAGAGATTAACAGCTTCTACAGTGAAATGGCTGTACTTTAAACTAAATAAAATCTCTGTTGAAAGCTTCCCAAGTCTGATACATTCCTGCTCACTAAAAGTATTTGAGACTGCTACTATAAACACTTTCAATATCAAAATCTGCATCCATTCCCAAGCTTGTATTCCACATTATTTGAACTATTTTACCCTCCTCTAGCATTTTCTTGCTTCAGAAAGATGAGAATCTGAACTAAACACAGGACTTGGTAGTAGCAGTAAACCAATATATCTGATTACACAAAAAAATCTAAAATAAAATTATAATTTAAATGGCAGAAGTAAATATATTGCAAGCCCTGGGCATTTCTTTAAAAATTGGTCTACCAGACAATATTTGGCAGAAGCAGCACAAGACCTGGGTCGTAATTTTCCGTATATTATTTTTTTTCCTTATGTGGTAAAACTAGTGGGAAATTGGGTTACTACTAGAGTTAGAATTCCATTTACTATGTAATTTTTCTTCAGTACATGAGTCTTTTCTTAAAGGACAGAGCAATTGCTCTGAGTTATACAAAAAGATTGATCTGTAGAAAGTGGAAGATGTCTCCTGTCCTACTTCTGAGATTGGGATTTTGTCGTGCCAGCAACTGTTTCATAGGATCATTCCATCTCTAAGATAAAGGAAAAAAACCCAGAGAATTTCTTGTCCTGTGGGAAGAATTTCCCCTGACTTACAGAAAAACACACGTTTGCAAATATAAATACACTTAAAATCAGGGGCTCTACTTTTCCTCTGTTACTTTTCCTGCTAGACAAAATTAGCAGTGATTTGAACTCAGTACTAATGAATGCTGAAAGCAACTTGGCATTCTTTTGCCAAGGACCTCCATAAACTGCATTCCGCAAAATAAAAATCTTCTTATTGTGTGCAAGAGCTCAATTAAATCATCATTTTAATTTAATTCTATTTAGCAGTTCTCACATTTTCTGTTCTGATGCTAGTGATGTTAATGTCTTAAAAAAACAAGGAAGCAAAAATACAGAGGTAGATGGGAAATTAACACAGCTTCTGTTTCACTAATCATTTGATGGGGGGGAGAAGAAAAAAAAAACCCACGAACCCAAAACCATGGAAATAGCTTACAGCAGAACATAAAACCCAAACATTTTTTCTGGACCCCAATCCATCCTGACAAACATGATACGAATTGTGAATTGAGGAATACTGCTCTAACCACTCGAACCAAAGACTTTGAAGCAATTTTCCAGTCTGCCTGCTTCCAACTGCAATACTTACTTAGGGGTAAACACCTTGCTGAAGAAATCAATGATTGTGACAAACATTCAAAAAAACTACACAAGAATGCTATAGGAACAGCCCTCAAATGCATGTAGTTCTATATACATGAGCAACTAATCTCCCAAAGTACTATGTAAATTGGCTAAGCTTAAAAGTTACATTTAAAATTATCCTCAATATCCATTACAAAAGAAAGGTGCCTTCCCACTGATAAAACTACCCACTAATAAATTAGCAATTGTAATAAGGGACTGTGAAAGCTAAGGGTAAATTGATTGTTGTTCCTAATTTTCTCTTTATTTTAATCCAAAACTTTCCAAATTGCAAGAAATAAAAGTACAGGTAAGAGGGTGAGCAAAAAGCTTGACTGCCATATAAAACATCTAAAAATAGTGTTTCAGTGTATTTCCATACACTGGAAGTAGCAGTGAATATCATCTATATAAATCTATTCCTAGCAGAGGTTTTCAGCAGCATCCAAGACTTGAGAATCAATTGTAAATTTGTATTTTAGAATAATCAATAGGAAAAAGCACAAGTCACACTTACACAATATGCAGCATTTAGGAGGAAGATACAACCATCCATCATCTCATACAAAATACATAGAGACATTATTATAAGCCATATATTTTTAATCCTACAGTATTTATTTGGGAAGAACTTTAAAAACTGCTTTTAGCATATCACTTTAACAGTTTTGTTAGTGATGTAAGACATTGCCAAGGCCATGGGACCAGGATACATACAAGCCATCTGGCTGGTCCTGATGCCTCCCCATGGGCACAGATGGCACCTATATGCACAAAAACATACCTCACAAAAAAGATGGCACCTACGGACACTGGCTGTCCAGGGAAGTGGCTGAGTCACCATCCCTGGAGGTATTTTAGAGATGGTGAAGATGTGTAGATGTGGTGCTTAGGGACATGGTTTAGTGGTGGACTTGGCAGTGCTGGGTGAACAGCTGGACTCAATGATCTCAAAGGTTTTTCCCAACCTAAATGATTCTGTGATTCTGTGAAAAGGGAGGGTTTACCCATGAGGATCACTGATACGCAAATACCTCCAGCAGATGAAAAGCTGTACTGATGTCTCAATGCATAATCTACCTTCAGATGAACAAATCACTTAGTACAAGAGAAAAAGGCAGGTTCATACCCACACTAGACCATAAAGGAAAGGCTGTAGACTCCTTTGCCTAGGTGACCTTGGGAGAAGGTCATCTCACCAAAGCCATGAGGACTCTCCAAACTCTGATCTGTGGTGTCACAGATGTGTGGTGGCTGCCACTTTCAGCACTTGGTGGTCCCTGGACCCCGTGGGAATAAGTGAGAGATGTCACATCTCCCAAGAGTGGAGAGATGACAGCATATACTCGGGAAGGGAGGAACTGATGGCCAGTTCAGAATTGTTTCTCTTGCTTGCTGGTCAGATCAATACCCGGTGTATCAACTGGGAAAAAGCACTTAAACTATAAGGGAACATTATACAGACACTGATTGACTATCTTATACCAAGAAAAGAAAGAAAAAAAAAAGTTTCATTCTCTATTTCTGGATTAGGCCAATTACTATCAGATATTTGAATGATGATCCTGAGAAGTGATTGCATGTCTAACAAAACCTGTACTGGCATCAGAACTAGGTTGAACGAAATCGTCTTATTCTAATGCCAGTTTGTATTTCACAAGTAATCAAAGCACTGCATTCAGCCAGCAACTTTTCTAAACAATTCCCACTGCAAACCGATGTGCTGAGAAAGGCTGAGAGACCCAAATTACTGCACAGCCACAAAGGTGAATATGAGATGAAATATGAGCAGGGATCTGCCACAAGAAGGCACAATCAATTATTTAACAGAAGTGCCTATCCATGAAGCTCACCACAGAGAGCCTATGCAATATGGAATCACATCCAATGAGGCCTAGAACAGAACCTGGTTAAACAAGAAGGGAAAGAATAATTAGAAATTGTTGAAGTGGTACTTTGGGCTACAAAAAGAGAAAAAAAACAAACACACTTTTTTCAGTAAGACAACAGAAAAGCCACCACACCTTAAGAAAGCCCCTTGCTGGAGCAGGTAACACCTGGTGTGTGCAGTGGCAGAGCCCACCCTTGCACACCAGGAAAGGGGGAGCAGGGAACCACCAAGACCCCAAAACACGATAGCAGCAGCATTACAGACAAGGGACAATCTTCAGATTAGAGGCAACAAGACTCTGATCCTCTCTAAGTTGCACAACTTCAGAAGAAACCTCACAAGGTCTCTCGGGGATGCAAGTGCCAAGAAAATAGCCATGTACCAGCTCCAGTGAATCTACTCAACATTCACCTGCATAGTTGTTTTATTTCTTGGCACCCTAACACATACAAAACATACCACACGTGCTTCACCACGGAACAGTGAACCTTAACATTTTGGTGATTTGTACAGAACAAAAGCTTCAATTTTAGTAGTATTTCAGTGGATGCTTTACGCACTCAAAATGATACACAGACACTGAAACACAGAAACAACACTGTTCATTTTCCTAACCTTACCTATTTGTTGTATTAAATATCCTTGTTTATTAATGCAAAACAACCTGTAGAGGGACATAAGTCAAAAGTACCAATTTTCCTTTTTTCTCCTCCCATGAGCTGCCAGCTTTTTTCTTTCACATACCATTTCTCATCAGAGAAGAATCAGGAGTTGCTCTCAGAGCTAAAAATAAACACATTATTCTACAAACCCAGGTTCATTAGGAATTAAGTTACAGCACAGCGGTATAATTCTTTCTGCTTTTGTACATGTACGCTCTTCTAAGTGTGCCCTCACCCAAGTCTATACCTTAACATCACTTCAAACCCACCAGAAGCTGCTTAATATGTTTACATTTCAATACAGAGATGGTTTTGTAAATTAAAAATCCTTTCAAAAGCTGTTTACTACCACTTTATTAGTTTCTGAACAAAGGAACAGATACCTGTTTTCCTGCAAACTTTTTAAATTTTATTTCCTCTAATACTGACATTGTTTCAGTAGGCCACTATGCACATACAGTCCAATTTCCTTCATTAAAAGCACCCTCCTAAAAATATCTGCATCCAGGCTGTAATTTCTACTTAAGCTATGACATGTACTTTAAATATGGATATGAACTTGATCTGAAAACATCAAGAGTTGGAAAAAAAAGTTTTACATTTACATAAGTTCTTCTTGTAGTTAAGCATCATTTAAAGCTATACATTTGAATTTTGAAGTAGTAAACAAACAAAATGGTATGCAAGCAGTGAATCCTGTCCCTTCTCTGCCTTTTCATTCCAATACAGTAGAAGTCTGACTGTCAAAAAAGTCACTGTAGGAAAAAAAAAAATCACTGTAAGAAAAAAAAAAAAATTACTAAGATTTTTAGCAATACTCTCCAATGTGAGCAGTGATTTCAGGTGCCCCTCACAGGACAAAGTAAATGGACTGGGATTGCAGAAAGCAGGTGATGAGGATCTCCAGAAGCCAGTCTCTTTTACAGGCATCTCAGAGAAATGAAAAGGAAATGTATCCAAAATTATTCACATTATATATAGTATTTCAAGTTCTCTTCTGATTGCCTTAGGGGGGGTTAAAACAGCAGCCTCCAAAAAAATAAGTGTCCATGAGGCTCGTTGTCATTTCCAGACACACTCAAATAAAAAAAAAAGGTTATACTTACATATATAATCCTGACATGTCAAGTGTTATTTGGGGATTTAAAAAGACATTGTAAGTATATTAATAAAAGCTATTATGTATTGCTATAGGGTATGAAATATATTAAGATAGATTAAAAATGTTAAAAAAACCCCAGCCTGTGCAATGGCCTAAGCTTCTACAAAGAAGTTACTCCATTCTGAAAGGATCCAGTTCAAAAAGACTGTACTAGAAGGAAAAAAAAAGTAATGTTAATGGAAAAAAACTATGCAAAAAAACCCGTCTAGATAAATCTGATGCACATGCTTCTTAATTAGTGTAGTATATATGAATTTTTCATGATGAAAATTTTAATTTCTTTCAAAAAAAAGAAAATCAGCATGAATTAAAAGCTCTCCCTAAATCTTTCTTTGAAAGACTACATGGAGCACTAGATAAACCCTGTATCAAAGGAATTTACCCCATTTGATATGAAGTATTACAATACTGGACCTGATTCTGCTATCACTGAACTCAATCGAAATTTGTTAGCAATTTAATCCACTTCAGAAACAACCTCCTTGGTTAAAAATCTTTTTACTTTATTTCCAGAAGGAAAACCGCATTTCTGGATAAAGCCCTGGAACGCGTAATGTATGCAGATGTGCAGTCCTATACATAAACTTATTAACATATGAAATGTGTTCATTAATAACATTCCATCTCCCACAAACTTAGAAATATCATAGCAAGAAAGCATGTGTATCTTGAAACAAAGTGCAAAGGAGAAAAAAAATCCAGCAGAAAACCTTCAAATCTACAACTACAACTTTCTTCTGATTCTGAAATTATTTCATCTCAGGAAACTAAAGGTGTTTCCAAGAACCGTAGCTGCAAAGAGCAACAAGCAGACACACACAAACCAACAGAGAGAATAAATTCAGACCTATACTAAAACTGCATGCAGTCACCTTGCAGGAAACAACTATAACCCGTATCAAAAAGATGTGTTTGCATTTTTAGACTCTACTCTGAATCACAGCAGATTCCCATGCTCACACATGAACCAAGCCTCATCTACGAGAGAAAATGGCAACACACGAAGCACCTCGTCTTCACATATGGTCTCTTCTTAAATCAAGCTGCTCGGTTGCTTAGCACAACTCCTCATTGTTTCAGTGTCTTGAACAGAAGAGTGGCCTTTTATACTTCTGAAGTTGGGTTTCTAATATAAAACACAGTATTGAAAAAAATATCAAAATTAAATCTAAACAGCAGCTACCGACTCTCCTTGCTAATAGGTATGGTCTCATTTTAAAAAGCAGTTAATTCAAATAAAATCCCACCAGAAAAAAAAAAATGCAAATTTTTATTTCTTTTATGGTTTTACCTAATTAAAAAGGTGTCCCATGGATGTACTGAACCTGGACATCTACCACTCTTCCCTCCAGTTTCCTATACAAGCATAGGTCCTGCAGCACCTCCAGCTTCAACCCCAACCACTGGCCATGCAAGAGGCAGCTTTTCCTGCAACTGGCTCCACACCAAGCACACAGGTATCAGCAACAGATGGGATGCTCACCACACATGCTTCAGCCCTCCCGTTCACAGGAGCGCTCATTTCGCCTGTCTACTTTAGGCAGCCACCAGCTTTCATTACATATAGAAATATAATTGCCTTTGAGACATCTACCCCTCTATGAAATTTAGTTTAGATTCTGCAGCAGACCGAACAGGGCCACTCACAATCCAGGCTAAACATAAAATTTAATAATACATTATGTACAAGCTTATAATCAATTAGCATATATATTTCGACAACACATTCTATATTATTTGATATTAAATTGATTGTCTGCAACTGGTAGGGTACGAGATCTCCAACTAAAAATAAGTACCCTTACTGTAACAGGAAAAAAGAATGCCTACATAAATATTCCTCTTACAGTCCACCACTACTTTGTTTCTTTTCCTTAAGGACCAGATCTATACATCATGCTATTATATGAGAATCTCCTTTATCTCAGAAGAGGGAGTTTTCTGTCTTTCACGGTAGCAACACAAAACTGCAAACATCGTCTTGAATGCATCCTAAGGGATGCTCAGAAACCCAACAGAAAATTAAAAGCACCTCAACACATCTTACTACTTTAAAAATACAATGGGGGGAAGGAAATCACCAGACATTTTTGCATTAAAATAGCCAGTACCAAATCAAAATACCGATATCTCAATGGGCACCCTTGAGTAAGACTCCTTGGCAAGGGCCAAGGCTTGGGAACCCCACAGATGGATGATACAGCATTCCCCCATGGATGGTTTGAGGTCACGTCCACTTCTTTATCTGTTGGTCCAGATGAAGTACAACAGAGAAACAAACAAACTGGGGAACTGCAGGGAGGCAGCAGCAAGCACCCTGGCCTCGGATGCCTGTCATAATGGTGTGGTGGAGCACCCCAAACGCATCTGGCTTCTCTGGAGCCACATCACTAACAGCACCGATCCTGCTGCCAACCCAGAGCAGGAGCTCCACGTCCAAGTGAACGCCGGGTTCTCCCACTGCCAGCCCCGACTGGCACTCTGGAGTTCCCACACATATGACCGGCTCTGCAGCCGCTCTCCCAGGCAGCCTTCCAAACTCGCTTTTCCTTTCTCCTCACAGCAGTTAAGCAGCACATAGAAAATTGAATCATAAGAGTAGACAAACAATACACCACAGATCATAGTGCTAGGAAATCTTCCTGTCTTTTGAAAGAAACTTACTGCTGAAGCCTTAATTTGGGGGAATTGAAAGCCTCATAACAATTTATGTTGGATTAATGTTCCTGCCCAGTTAAATGCCAGTACTGCCAGTCCTAGATGAGTTCCCATCTTATGAACCATCAGCCACATGCTTACAGGCAACATGCCAGAGCACACTGCAATTTTATCTGCCTTTCCTCGCTGCAGATTACACTCCTCTGGGGATGCAAAAATCTCACAATTCAACTATATCAGCTGAGAACCACGATAAATCTTTCAAACACCTCCAGCAGCTGATGGGCACCTCCACACCTCTCAAAACCTATGAGCACTCCAGTTTGCTCAACTTGTGAGTGGCATGAGTAGACAAAATGAGGAACTCTTTCCATAGTTACTCTTGATATGGATGGCTAAGTCAGTGGCCATCTTCCCACCAGTCACCCCAGCCAGCTGTTGCAAGGGTGATGGCTCATGTCTGCTGGAGCAGGTGTCCTTCAGTCTCGTCCATCCCCCCAAGTCTGTAGAAAAGATGCTCCATCTCACGAGAGTCCATAACCATCGTGTGAGATGCAATTCTCTGTGAAGAAACAGCCTCCTCCACTCCCCAAGAGATGAGACATCCCTTGCTGCAGGATCAGCCCATCGCCACTCCATCTGCAGCCTCAGGCAGGGAAAGAAGTGCCAGGTTGACACTAGTAAAGGTTATGTATTTAATGGCCAAATCGGAAACACGTCACAAAGGAAAAATATCAAAGTGTACCTGAAATTTTACTCTGTCTTTAGCTGCCAATTCCTTTCAGAGCATCTCCGAGCTACCAGCTGCGAAGATGAATTCAGCAGCGTTTCGGCCCTGCGGTGTTATGTTAACAAACCAACCCCTTCCCACCACCGTCTTGTCACACACCACATCTGAGCTGGAGACCAGGACATCAAGTAGCATCAGGGGCTGGGCAGCTAACACTCTTTCTGGGGACGGAGCTGCTCAGAACATTTTTGGCTTTTATCTCCACTGCCTCTCTCCTCTCAAAGAAAGGCTCTCTTAGTCCTCACCTGAGCCTGCTGCTGAGACAGCTGTGCCAATTAATAACTCCTCCTCTCCCCAGTTCTCAGAGCTGGATTACATGAATGCAAATGTGATTCAAGGAATATCCTCTTCTCATGTACTCTCACAAATATGGGTATCTCTCCTTTCCCTTATAGCCTTCTCAATTTCCATTTTATTTTTAATTTGCATACTCCTTCCAGCCTAGCTGGTTTTAGCCCATTTACCACACTATAAAAGATTTATAAAGTTTAACAGCAATCATGCATCATCTTCGACATACATATGTTTTACTAGACCCACAACATATAGCTTGTTTTAGCTACTCAAAAACATTATTTGCCATATAACAACACAGATTATTCACTTGATATCAGTGTTTCTGGCAATGTATTTTCTGCACTGAGAGAAAGGAACCGTAAGACAAATTTGAAGCAAGATGCAGAAGCTTTTGGTGATTATTCACTGCTTTGCATTCTTGCAGAAGTCCTGATTTATTCCATGTCCAATCATAGAATCACAGAATGGTTTGGGTTGGAAGGGACCTTAAAGCTCATCTCATTCCAACCCTCCTGCCACATGCAGGGCCACCTTCCACTAGCCCAGGTTGCCCAAAGCCCCGTCCAACCTGGCCTTGGACACTGCCAGGGAGGGGGCAGCCACAGCTGCTCTGGGCAACCTGTGCCAGTGTCTCACCATCCTCATAGTGAGGGATTTTTTTTCCTTACATCTAATCTAAACCTACCCTCTGCCAATTTAAAGCCATTACCCCTCATCCTGTCACTACAAGCCCTTTTAAAAAGTCCCTCTCTGGCTTCCCTGTAAGTACCCTTTAAGTACTGGGAGGCCGCTCTAAGGTCTCCCCAGAGCCTTCTCTTCTCCAGGCTGAACCCCCCCCAACTCTCTCAGCCTGTCCTCACAGGGGGTGCTCCAGCCCCCTGAGCATCTTCGTGGCCTCCTCCGGACCCCCTCGAGCAGGTCCATGTCCTTCTGATATTGGGGGTCCCAGAGCTGGACCCAACACTGCAGGGGGGTCTCACAAGAGCAGAGTAGAGGGGGAGAATCCCCTCCCTCGACCTGCTGCCCACACTGCTCTTGATGAGTTCCAGGACATGGCTAGCAATCTCTGTGACACCTCTCAGATATTTTGTCTGAGAAAGTCATGATGGACAGAATGTTCTTAACCTCTCCTTAGGAGTTCTCACTGTGTCCTCCTTTCTGTAACTAAACAATACAGACCATCCAAATGGACACGGGCAAACTATGACCCAAGTTTGCCAACAGTAATCAGTTAGTCCTTGAGGTGACTCAGGCTGCTCATGGGATGGACACAAGTCCACTCTCAATATCAGCATCACTAGGAAACAAATTCATTTGTCTAGGTTGTGCTGCATTCTGAAACCTTAACATCTTTCATTTCAAGCTATCAGTCATGGAGAGCTTACAAAGTATCAAGAGCCATCACCTGTGCTATTGCAATCCACATGTGTTATCACCTGTTACTCCACAGCATGGAGCAACAATCTCCTGTGACCTTGAAGCTACCTCTTTCTTGTGAGAGACATACAGCATCATTTTCATAAAGTGGTGGTAACTTCTGGAACGCCAAATCATATTGATTTTCTCATTGTTGTGCCCTGCCTGTCTCTTTATACATCTGTAATCCCCAATGACTCCAACATCAGTATCAGACAGCATAAGCATTCATCTTTCAGTATTCTGTTGAGCAAAACTCCAGCAGCTGACAACACCTGCTTCACTGACATCTCTCTGCAATTTAACATTACTAAACAGAATCTGATTCTGAAGCTCTCTCAGTTGGCATTTTTTTATTCTGACATCTTTTTCATTGGTTTATTGGATTAGAAATAATGGTGACTACCAATGTCATGTCCAAACATACATTCCTCTGCAAAGTCCTTGAACTCATCTCTAAAACTGGGGCTTACTGCTAGATACTACTGTGTTGGCTACACAATCTAGAGATTAGATGAGGTTTTTTTCCAGACAATCCCCAAATTAGCTACAGTATAACCAAAGCAATCTGTCTCAGGGAAATATGCAGAATAGTACAAAACAAAGTAGTACAAAGCTTGCCCAGACTTTTCATGACTAGTTGGCTTAAGGGTACTAGTATCTCCAGTACCAGTGACAGGGCTCTTGGCATTACCTGACCTGTATTTCTCCCATCTGCAAAAGCACCAACAGCCTCTGCAGCGTCACTGAGCATCCAAGGCAGTATAAAATGTTTAAGCCTTTTACCATTCTGGGCCCTTTAATGACAATCCTGCCACATACTATATATACACTGGTAACAAGAACTTGGTACCTCTATGCTCTCCTCTTTTTGGCAGTCTCTTTATGAATGATGGCTCTACCAGTCACCATTCCTTTCCCTGTCATGGCTCATATGTACTTTCTCTAAACTTTATAAATTAAAAAAAAAAACCAACCTGTATTTAATACAGACTCAAGAACCAGCTTCTTGCAGTCATGGACAGGAGGAGTTTGCATATCAGAGCCTCTAGAACAGCCTTTGCTTTCGCAGGAATGCAGGGAAGTATTTGTAAGAGACAGTCTGAGGGGCTTACTGCCAGTTTTTGCAAGACATGGGCAAATCACACCACTGGTGGTCATGGTACTGTTTTAGGTGTATATCATCTCTGATGTACTAAGTATTATGTGGCTCTGTAACATCCAACTACACACAGTATCTCCACTCCAGGTTCAAGGCCTGGAGGAAGCACGTACTTTTCGTCCCTTTCCTTTCAGTAAAGTCAATTGTTTTTACACGGGTTTGACAGCAGCAGCCTGCAGGCTCCACCATGCTCAGCCCCGTGTTTCAGCACATAGCCAACACACTGATCCACCCGTGGTCTGGCCATCTGTTTTGCCAATTATCAGGCCTAGCATAAAGGAGGCAGCCAGCATTTAAAGATGAACCAATAACCAGACTGTATTTGACACAAAAGGGTCAGTACATGGGTAATCGCTGAGGGTACAAACAAGTCAATGAGGTTATACATAATTGACATCATCCCAATGATCCCAACGACAACACCACACGACCAACAATGGGTGAATAAATGGTGAAATGCAGTCTCTCATAGAAGGGACAGGAGACAACCAGGTAAACAAACCAAACACATAAGACCAAGGAAGCCACATCATGAATCCCCACAGAGCCCACGTTTACAAAAGCCAGACCTGACTGGAGCCCAGTCCCAGGGAGGCGGGAGGTCCTTCCCCAACAGGGAACTCCGCACAGTACATCCACCTCACACAGACACTGCCCCTCCTGCAAGTGGTCCCAGCTGTTATCCCTGCGTGGGACACCTGACCTTGGGTTACTCAATGCAGGACACCTGGGGCTCGTTTACCCAATGGCTCCGTCTGCAAGGCTGCCGCACCCTGGGGGGAAGCTTAAAGGTAAACTCACCCCCCTTTGGGAAGGGCTGTGGGAATCACCCATATGTCAACCTTAATTTGGGGCTTGGGGTTGAAACCCCAGCATTTCACCGTCCCATACTTGCCACCAGTGCTGAGGCACTGCTCAACAGTTTCAAAGAGCTCACACAAAAATTGATTAAGCAGAAATGTAGGTATCTGTTTGTGATGTCTGTAAAAGATAAGCTGAAATATTTTTGATAACCATCTGTTTAGCAATGATTATTTAACATTCACCTTTTCACCATTATTTCTGTCCATTATTTACCCAATCCTGAACGGTATTTGCCAACAGTCAGAAAAGAGGAGCCATGTTATTTAAATTACAATACAGCATCATAACCACGTTATAAAGCAGTATTTTTAATATGCAGATTTTGTAGAAGAAAATACAAACAATTTTGTAGTAAGACAGCATTAAGAATCTAACTCAAGGAGTAGAGACTGCTAAGTACAGGGATGAACAATCATTTCCAAAAGGAGAATAAACTGACCAGCATACAACCAGAAGCACAGGGCAAAAGCAAATTTTTTTTAAAAAAAAAAAAAAGGACACATGCTTTTCTTTTTTTGTTCTTATTTGATGGCTCTCATTTACTATTCCTCAAAATCCCATTTGTAAAGGCTTAAATTCCACAACACAGCTTTTTTTTGTCTCAGTATATGTATTATGGCTTATTCCGTATCTCCTACTCTCTTTCTTCCTAATTTCTTTGCAAAAACATTAGTAAATTTTCCAGGACAAGGAATAACTGTCAGATCTGTAGTGTAAACTGACACATTCCCACCTATTAGAATTAAACTATGTTTGACCCTCATGTGATGGGGTTGATGTGGTTAAGATTAATGAGTCAATTATTTCTAGACGAGGTACAAGGCACCCAATAGTTTCACTATTTCAGTACTAACCACCATACTCCTTCTGCAGTGTTTCATACCCATAAAAATAATTGTGAACAATTTTTCAGCAAGACATCATGAGTATTGGGCTTATTCTAAAAAATACAAAAAATCACTGAGATGAAAACGAGGTAAGTGTACAGTTAAAGCAATCCTCCAAAGCCATGGGCCTTAAAGCTTTTAACTTCACGAATTTAAGTTCCCACAAGTTATTGTGCAATACAGTGCAATTAATTGCTTGCCATTCAGCTGACCTCCCACGGGGACCTGGGCTCACAGCACCTAACACCACCGTGTTAAGGAACTGACAATCCCCACAGGGGACTTCCCTGACAGAGAAGAGAAAACCAATACACATACACACACCTTTACACAATAAACTCTTCCAAGTTTTCTAGGTCTCTATTTCAACAGACTTCTCATAGCACTGTACAGTATTTCTTAACATTTAATACAGGCATCACTATTTTAGAGTGGGTGCAGCTTCACTGAAGTGGACAGTGAGAAATCAGGTGAGGCAGTGGTGATGCTCTGCTCTCTCACTCGACAAATGCCTAACAACTGGTTAACAAGGTATGTATGTTCTGTCACACCTATACTCAGCAGAATGAGGGATGCAAAATGACTGAGAGAGTCCAGCTATAGGAATTCACCCATTCCCTTTAGGATAAACCACATTTTAAAAAACATTTCAAAGCAGAGACTGTGACAAGTTTCTCTGAGTAATGAGTGCCTAGGAAACCTCTCAATGTCTTGGGATGGAGAGGGGGTCTATACCACATAGTAACATCACATCAGCATGCTCTTTGGGAGTTGTTTAAGGGACAGGACTTCCGGCCTACAAAGACATCTGCAAGAATGAGTAGATATGGAGGGACACATTTTTGATATCTTCACCTCCTGAAGACCCACAGTATAATCTCGCTTTTAGAGCTGGCCCAAATTCATATTAAAAAAAAAAAATCTTTTAAGTCTTCAATATATAAACCTATATAAGCTGGGCTTTAAATCAGCAGCTTTTAAAATATGCACTTCAATACACCAGAGGAAATCAGAAGACATTTTTAACAAAGTTCATTATAAGCCCTTTTAAATATGACCTAAATCTGAAATTCCAGAACTTATATGGCAAGGATACATTTCAATTATTCTCTTAACCCAAATAAAGAAAATGGATTAATCATAAAAGCCTCCAAAACAAGTTATCAGAGCAAGTGCCTCAAAACCAAGTAAACCTGCAGGAGTTAAAAGCTTTGGTCTGATTTGAAGAAGTTAGTTTTGCTGTTATTTTCAATTTTAACTGTAAATGTAAAAAGCAGAAGTGTGGCTTGCTCTAGTTCTGGTCTCCAGCACTGGAGCTGGATGTCCCAGCTTCACCAGACCACCACCACTGCTGGACATCACCAGACTGGGAGCAGGACTTCCCCACCACGGGAGCACACGCTTCCAGAGGACTGGGTCATCCAAGCTCCCCAACCACACCTGCTCTCCCTTGCTGCTCAGCTCGCTAATAAAAGCACTCGTGGGAGATGCTTTGCACATATCATGAGAGTCATAGCAGAGGGGAACGATCAGCTCTCCCAGGCTGAGCCAGCCAGCGAAGGTACAGCATCACCAGCTGCTGCTCAGGGACTCCCCCAGCGCACTTTTATTTTTATGGTAAGTGAAAAGCAGCTCAGTGCCCTACAAACCTCTGCCACGTTTGCCGGAGCAGAAGTGTAATAAAAATGACAGAGCTCCTCTTAAGGAAAAGGATTCAGAGAAGTTACACGCTGCCATGGACTTTCAGGCATTACTGTGTGGGAGAGGGAGTAAAACTCAAATTCAATAGACCAAACCACTCCTCACAATCCTCTCCCCCCTGCTTTTGGGAGAGAAGGCCTCAGCTCTCAATAAACCAGCAATCAAAGCAAATGTCACCTGTCCGAACTACAAAAACTGCTTCATTCTGGAAAGGTTTTGCTGCTGTCCTCAACAACAGCAGGATCAATCCCATCAGCTGCGTTAACTCCCCAGTATATTGGTAGCCACAAGGTGACATCCCCTAATTGAAGCTGCACAAAGCACCTTCCAGTAATCAAATTGTGAAAGTGAATGAAAATACTTTTTAAACTTCATGACTTTTTACATCAGCAGTCTTCAAAAACACTTTTGATTTTTTTTTAAAACATTAAAAGCCAATCAGATAGATACTACGAGAAGAAAATAGTTGGGGTTTAGTGATCAAATTTCCTTGATGGAAAGAGTTGGAGTTTTTAATATAAATTTATCTCTTGCTTTTAGCACTGAATTCAGGATTTAATCAAACAGAAAATAAAATGCAGGTTCCCCATTACTTCCATGGAGCCTTTAGTTAAAAGAAATGATCTTTCATATTTAACAGAATATAAAACTAGCCAACTAGATACACACACATCTTGCCAGTGCTTTAGCAAGTGGCAGTTTCCTTCGTTAAGAGCAGTAATGACATATTTGCCAGGTCTGTATGCCCACCACTATGTGGCAAGTTAATGAGATGCTTTGCCAAGGGTTCAGCCTGCATCTGCAGCACTGCCTCTGCATACAAAACGTGGCTGATGCTGATCTCATCACTTTAGACATTCTTGCAGAAGCATCTATCAGGGAAACAGAAGGGACAATGTATTAAAACTTTCCACAGCCACCTTTAGCTATCAGGAACAAGATAGGAGACTACATTAGAGCTTGCAAATTTAATAACCTGTTCTGCAGGTTATATATTTAATCAGTCAGAAAGTGATTGCATTTGGTCTGACTGAGACACTGAAGCCTGCCTATACAATGTTTTGCAAAAACAAGGAAGAGTCTTCAGGGAAGTTTCCTTAAATCTTACCCCTTTGCTTAGAGTAATGAAAAATGTGCATTTCTATGTACTTGGATCAAATGCAGAGGAGTAAGTGAAAGCAACCAGCAAAACACAACACACAACTAGCAGACCCTACACGCCAAGCAGGCTCCTGGATCTGGGTTCCAGGCAGTCGTCCAGATAGCAGGCAAGAAGTGCAATTAAAGTTTCCACACCAGTGAAAACTTAAGCATATGTGCATCCATTCATACCTGTTATCTGCAAAATCTACTGCTGGTATTTAACTTACTGCACTGCTTCTATCAGTGCTTAATTAGGCCCCAAGGGCAACTTTTAATCTAATTTACACCAAATAAATCCTACATCACCAGCACTCTCTCAGATTTACTCTACTCATGTAAACAAGGTAAGAAGCTGCACAAAATGCCTAACGTGAACGTTTTTGTTTCCCGTGTTTGTAGTTGCCAAAATCTTCCACAAATTTCTTTCAAAAAGAGTTTTAAATTGCTTTTTCTCTACAGACTCTTGATTCACCACTTTGCCATGCAGTCCATAACCTGCTGGTTTAACCTAGAAAAACTGCAGGTACAGGGCACTACTGCTCTACAATCACAGAACTACTGAAAAGAGGGAAAAATCAACCCATGCTGAGTGCCATTCTGCTGCCGCTGGACTGCTAATGGTTTCAAGTTGGCTTAGCTTAAAGTTTGTGTAGTTGTTTCTGTGACTGAGTGTAGACAAACCAACACGGTCCTCCTGGGCACCTCTGACATGGCCACCAACTCCTGGGGTGCAGGGCAGGAGCATCTTCCTGGTCAGCGCTCATTCAAGAAATCCATTCCTGCCTGGTCTGAGCTCTGTGAGGAGTGATTCTCAGTCACAAGAGAGATCAGAGCCCTGGCTTCTTTCTCTTCACATTTTGCTTGGGGCAGATAAACACTGCCGCAGGGACACACAGGGATCCACCACCTCCCTTCACCCCGATGCACTTCCCCGTAACGCGTCAGCAAAGCTACAGGTCTTCTCCATTCCTGCTGCCAGCAACACTATCTAGCGCCTGGAAAGACAAGAGAAGGTGTCTGACATGTTCCTTTTCCTGCGCCCAAGAAAAATATATTATCTGCCCAATAAACCTGGTTATCTATTGAACAGACAAGCTGGAGTCCTGCGAGCCTCCTCAAAATCAGGTTGGTTACGTACCAGCAATCATATTACACAACACTCTCCGATTTATCTTTTTATTCAAAACCACTCTTTACAGAAGACAAATGAAAAGCTGAAACAACAGAATCCCTCATTGCTTCCAGCATTCTTCATCGCGAGCAAAACTTGTTCTAGTAACAGTGGAAGACAAATGAGATTATTTCAAGACTGCAAGCATAAATTATGAATATAAATGCTACAGAATTTGTTACTTCATGCTGCCCCTTCTCACACATGGTCAGGGAAGCAAAATACGTGCATACAGGGAGACAAACAGGATAAAGCCAAACAGCATTTTATGTCTCCCTCGGCAACTAACACGGTGCATTTTTTTAAAATTTTTTTTTTTTAAAAGATTGTGCCCAGCAAAATCCCTGCTTTCTGGTCAAATTTGTCCTCATTTCTCAACACCTGGACAATTAAAAATAAAGTAACGGTTCACTTTACAGCAATGTAGCCCTGGAGTCCCTCATTTTTCAAAAAGTTTGCTCTGTAAAGCCTGAAACACACAGCTCTCTGAGATTTTTCCCATTATCATTTTTCAAAGCTTGCCTCTGGGTTTGGTTTGGGGGGGGTTTATTTGTCTCTAATTTCTATGCTAAAGTGCCAAGAGGTACAATAAGAATAGGTGCACGCTGTTAATATTGCCACTTCTCTGTGGATTTATTTGAAAAACAGTAGAAAGGCTAAAATGAGTAAAGACTGTAGTTTTCCTCTTCATTAAACTTCTCCTCATCCATGCATAAACACCTAATTCTCCATGGAGCTTCCCAGAGTATTAAAGTCATTTGAGAAAGAAACTCAGACAGCATCTTACTACATTTTGTTTTATAAAAACAGTTCTTTTTCTGCAGCAGGACAGCAGCATCGACAGGAGCTGCCACCACCCACCTTGGAAAGGAAGGTTATTCGGCTGCAAACTAGGCTGAGGGTGTTCCAGCAGAGAAGCAAGGCGACAGGCAACCAACCTTCTCCTAAACAATCTGACCATCACCCTTGCATCACGCCAGGAAAAAAAAACAGCAGGGCAAGGAAGTTAATTAATGAATCCTCATTAGCATGGCCTGCACAACCCTTTTGTAGGGCAGCTTCTGAACACTGACCACCACAGGAGGAGCTGGAGGAGGCACGAAAACATTCCAGTGAGTACAAGGAAACACCACTCAGCCAAAGAACATGGGTAGGAAAGCACCCAGCACTGAAGCTCTCAAATTGAACTCATGAACCCATCCTGTGAGGCATCCTACTATCAGAGGGGATGGCTCCAAACTTAACAGAAATTGTTCTATGAATGCCAGTGCTGAAGTATATGCTTCCGTTTTTGTTTTTTCCATTTTTTAACTTCCAAACTGGTAATCTAGTTCCCCACAGAACTGCTGTCAAGCCTTCCTCTTTGTTTTTAAAGATGAACAGCAAAAATCACATAAGTTATAACTGTTGTTTTAAAGTTGCAGCTCACTTTGGAACCCATACACTATTACAATTCAGACAACATGGTAAGTGTAACTTTCTGTGTTAAAGATGTATTCCTGGATTTAACATTATATTTAGCAAAATATAACAATAGCTTAATATTAGATCTAATCCACAGGCCCTTTAACACAGGGCTGGCTGCACAAAGTAATGAACACATGGTCATGGAAAAAACAATGCACTGAATGATTATGCATTGAAACCTGAAAAAGAAGTAGTACTTCCAATAAAATATTATTTCTTTAAAATCTTTTATCAGTTGCATTGATTATACAATCACAGAGCATATTTTCCTATTTAATTATTTAAAATTGCATTACAAAATTAAAGCACTAGGTATGGATTTTGACTGCTTTGTTCTAATGTCAGCCACAACCACCCTGTTAAGCATCTTCAGCCTAAGGAAACATCCACCCATGCAACTTTTTCCATGCCATTTGCGCAGAAGATAAAAACTAGCACAGAAACAACTCTACAAAAATATATTCTAAATAATATTACTTTTGAGAATTTTTGTATTTCACGTGACAGCAGGAGCACAGCAATATTTTGAATGGAAGCAAAAGTCAGTGCGTTCCCCAAGATATTCCTCTTGTGAATCCCAGCCTTGTGGCTCCTTGGATAAAAGGATTCCTGTGCTTACATTAAGTAAGGACCATCACTTATGATAAACCAGTAAAAGCCAATTAAGGCCCCAACATATCACACATAATTTATATACATTTCACTGATAGCTACACACAAATGTACGCTGTTAGTTTAGCTATTAGCAGTTTCCATGCTTTGTTAAGATAATGTCACTAATCCAGAGAGAGAAAGGTAATTCATGGAGAAAGATCCCACCACGATCACTAGCAATCCAGCTATAAAACTGCAGCTCTCTGACAAAGCCCATCACAGCAGTGCACAATCCAGGAACACTTTTTCAAAAAAAAATTTAAGTATCATCCAGCATATTTGAAATGATGAGACCATCTGCACCATCTCACACCATGTAGCAGTAGTAACTACTACTTTTCTAGAAGCTTTTATATTCGTTTATGGTATTGCCCCAGTATCTTACTAAAATTACACCTCTATAATTCCCAAGTTGCTCATTTATCTAAGTTTAATAACTTCAGTGCAGGTTCTGTCACTGAAGTTTTGATGCAGTTTTAAACCAAGTTAAAAGCAATGAAATTCCAGTCTCGGACTTCCACTCGGATCTATATTTAAATCATGGGAGATCAATTTCTCCCCTCTCCTGAGGATCAGTCATTAACCTTCTCCCCAACAGTTCAGCATTCGCTCAGCACAGCTACCATATAAGATGTTAACAGTCATGGTAGCTTTGCATTAAAGGTTAATCACTTCAATTCCTTTTTTAAAGGAGAGATAAAGATCTATTGGGCTGTTCATTGCACCTCTCTCAAAACAGAGGCAAGATGGCTGAGAAAAATCTTCAGTTAATCACCTGGAGGAATGAAAAAGCAGGGAATTTTGCATTATTAATGAAAATCTAGGAAATTAGGTAAGTAATAGCCTCCTTCCATTCTATAATACAGTTAAAGTTACTTACAAGGCTTCCTGATGTACCACATTTCAAGCCAAATTAAAGCAGCTTTCCCAGTTACGAACAGTCTCGTCTTGTGCACTTGGGAGATGCAGGGTTCATCCATGACTGTCATTAAAATTGAACTGGAGTGGCTTATTTCATCCTGGAACTTTTTACTGTTCTGCCCGATTATGAAAGTTATCTTTCTCACATACATTTTACATCAAAAAACGTGAGAGAGGTACACCTCACTGCAGCTCCATATTCAAGATACTCAACTGAATGCCGGAATATTAATCCAAGTCCCAGATCTGAATGAAGTCAAGAAGAGTTGATCTGAACGTAGGCATCCCTCATCCTACGTAAATCTCCACCCCTATCCTACCAACTATAGATTCTCTGGTGAGTTACTAGAAATTCCACTGTGAACATGAAAAAATTATTTAAGAACTTCAGTCAAGCCTAGAATATTTCATTAAGCCATCTCCATTGCAATTGGGAGTTTTCTGATAAAAAAAATATTTTGCATAAGGATGTTGGAAAAAGGTTTAGACATTCAAATGATGGAATCTGTCCCTGTGGATGTATATATGCAACTCAGAAAACTGTAGGAAGGTTACATGAGCCGTCTGTTGTAAAGTCAGAGGAAGAACTGCAACTCACACTGCAATAGAATTTATCTTCACAAAGTAACAGATCTCACATCACAACATTATGAAAATAAATATTAATCTTGGGTAACCTTTCCTACTTAGTGAACTTCAGTTTCCCATGAGGACTGAGCATAAGTTTCAATTCAGTGTTCTGAAACATTTCCCTTTCTATCCTGCATATGACAGTCTTCATTGACTACTCTTGGGTTCATGATATGCACCCATGCAGCCTGGTTCATTGTATGTGCCATAACTTAGATACTTTCAAATATAAAAACAACTATGACATACACTCATACTGATAATATTCAGAGAAAGAAAATGATGCCTAGTGGCAAAAAAAAAAAAAAAAAAGTCTGCAAATCCAGTACGTGAAGTGCACTCAAACTTACTGGTCTTTAAGAAACAGCATTTTATGTAGTTCTCATTGACACTCTTTGCTCAACAAACAGAATAATAAAACTATTAAATGTCAGGATGTGGTGTACTGGCTGAATTTATAGCATGCTAGCGCACTTGCACAGCATAATGTCCATTTTTAGAAAGTCTTGCTATTTTTTATACTAATTCACACCTATTAAAAGGTGCAGCTTTATGACATCCCAATGGAATCAGGAATTCTTTTTACATTTCATTAATTCAATCACAAAATTTATTACAACAGTACTAAACAACAGCTCCACCTGAAAAAATATATGGCTAATATATTTGAGGAACATAACGAAGGAAAAACTACCCGCATCACTGAGCTCAGCCCCACAGACACAGAAATGCGTGGCAGAAGTTTCACCTACAAGTCTATAAAAAATTTACTCTGCATGTCTCCTCATACACTACCATCAACTTCAAACATCCAGCAACAAACCAAGTCTGGAGTAAAACACAGTAGCCAGGACTGCAGCATGGAACAATACAGAAGAACAAATCATGGGCACAACCATCTGTTAGGTCAAGCACCCAGATGATCTCGGAACATGCATGAGCTCATGTGCTATAGAAGGAGGCCAAAAATCTCAGCTTTCATTCATCAGGATGAACATGCTTTCCATTCCTTAAACCTCATAATCCCATTAACCCAAGCACATGGACGCCAGCATGTCTAGCATTACCTAGCTTTAATATACTGTTGACAACAAAACAAAAACCCATAAAAATCCAGAGACTCAAGTTACATACACCAGAGAATGAAACTCCCTTGGATATAACTGCAGAGACAGAGACTCCAGATAGATAAACCCTCAGATTGAGATGCTCTTCCAGGACTTCTCACGTTTATGGTTTAAACCCTCTCTCAATTTTCAGGCTAAAATAATTTTGGACGTGTGCCCAGGTCATCTGATGCCAAATTATCATTCATCTTGAGATCTGAGACTGATCTTCCCTTCTACTTGTCATTTACTTATGGAAGGATGGAAGAGAGAGGATGGAAAAGAGAGGATAAGCACATGGAGCAGAGCCATCACATCACCTCTCACAATGACTGGGATAACACATTGCACATGGCATTCCCAACACACACGTTCCTCAAAGCATCATAGACACAACTATTAAGGTTCATAATGAAATTTCTGTCCACATGGTAGGGACAGGTATTCCAGACACAGAATTTAAGCTTGAAAATACAACCTCAACCCCCAGGGTGTCAGACCAATTGATAATGCAACACTTCCTCATACTGCTCATACATTTCCCTTTTTCTGAGGCCTATGGACCCATGACAATTTCACAGAGTACTCAAGTATTTTCACGTCTAAAGCTCTGCCTTCACATCCTTTATACTTCAAGTTACCTGTTTCTAAACTAAATATACATAGTGGTCAAAGCAGACAACTAAAAAGGCCAGATCTAATCTCTTTCCAAATCAACCATCCTATGAAAATGAGTATGTCACCTGCTTCCTTTTTGTCATTACATTTTCCCCTCAACATACAAGGACTATTTCACACATTGTAGAAGAGCATCTTTGTTATTTCTTAGTAATTACCTACTTCAAAGTAGATAGTTAAACTGACAAAAAAAAAAAAAGTATCAACCTGAACCAATTTCAATCTGCATTGTTTTAATCCCAATCTTATACACACTTCTCACACAACAGCAAGAGCATTTTGTTTTCCCCCGTATGCCCTACAACCTTTCCAAACTTCCTGGACTCCTCCTTCAGAAAGCCAAAAGTCAGAAATAGGTCCTCAGTGTACTTATATATAAAATGGCTCAGAAGAGTCTTGGTGTAGCCACATGATTAACAAGGGCCACTTCTCAGGACCAGCAGTGATGGGAACATACCAAAGGTTTTTTATTTAAGCCACTTCCTTCCAATTCATTTAGCAACAGGTCACTTAACTGCCCCAGAAATGGTCTTTAAGTGCAAATGCAGGGTTTTATCATTTCTCCACTACTTGACTGCAGTACAGCTGGCCAATTAAATATTTAATACAAAAGTCCTCAATATTTAATTAGGGACAAATACTATTCTTTGGCACTTTCCTTGAATTTGAACACAACCTTTCCCATTGTACCTATACATGAACATTTAATATGACAAAAATGTATTTCAAGTTATTAGAAAGTTTGTTGATAATATTACAATGAATGCCTTGTCAGTGACTGATGCACATTACAGTCTTATTACTATAGCCAAGAAAAGGATTAAAACAATAATGTTGCTGGCCTTAATCAAGTAATAAGGAAAATACACTTGACTATTCAGGAAAATACTGAAGGATTCTGAAACAAAATATTAATGGCGTAACTTCATCTGTCATAGCATATTTATAGTGAAAGGTATCATTTAAAATACTTTACATACTTATTTAAAAAACAAACCTTCATATAAACTTGGTCATGTCATCGCTAGTAATACCTATTTTGACATTCTTACTGATTTTGGTGAGTGCCCACCACTTACAGTATTCTAGAAAATTGGACTCTACCATCCTACAAGCTAAAGTGAGAATAGTGAAATCTTCAGATTAAAGATATCCCACCCAAAGGAAAAAAACCAACAAACAAACAATCAAAAAAATCCCACACTGCAGAAACACAGAAGCACAACTTGTTCATCATGCCCCTAATACATCACTGTGCCTACACAGACCAAGTGATTTCTAATCAAGTCCCACTTTCCTTTCAGATGCAGAAAAATAAAAGCAACGGTCCAGAGCCTGAGACTGTAGATTAGAGTCCTCCACTGCATCTGGACTCTCAAGAGTTATTCAGCTACAGTTTCAACAGCCCCTTTCTGCTGAATTTGCAATCAACTGTAATAATCAACATATCACGGAATTTCATCACAGTGACTTTCTCCCTGGATTCCCACCTGCCCAGTACTGTACCATGCGATGAATTCCACCATAACAATGGTAGTCTCCACCATACAAAGCTTTTACATCACAGACTGAAGCTGTTAGTGTCAGAATTCTCTGCTATTGAGGAAACAACTTCCAAAAAATTTTGATTATGCAACTAACACAAGCAGTCAGAAATCCATATTTGCACCCAGAACTAGAGGATACAGGAGTCATTTCAGAGAGCTGTTCCACCACCCTGAAACACATTTCCGAGGATGACAACCTGAACCTTCACTAGCTTTTGTAAAATAAAATTCAAAAAAGTTTATGGATGATACAGACACCCTTGCAGCTTTAAGAAATCATGGGTCTTTTAGTTTAAAGGCAAAAAACCTCCCCACCATTCAATTTTTGCTGTTTCCACGTGTTCATGTGACATCTCACTTTTTGGTACTCTACCCACCATGCTGAGACCCTGGTCTGCATCTAGAATGACAGCGAAAAAAAAACTGCAACCTGAACTACCAGTAACTGCCAAGAACTTTGAAGACATCTTTTCAGCTTAAGGATCAATTATCTTCTCTGAATTCAACCTTCACAACATCAAAGACATTAATTTTAACATGAAAGATTTGTCAAATAATGTTAGTGAATCCATCATCATCATCGAGCAATGTATTACCCTCATTCAATGTCAGGTTGTTTTGAGGTAAAGATCCTGTTGGAGGTTACTGGGATGAAGCTGTGACAGATTGGTAAGGGATTTGATTAAGAAACACTTGAAGGTAGCCCTAGGTCCTTGCCAGCAGCTCTGTGGTTGCTTCTCCTCAGCACAAACCCTTGGGGAGCCACAGAAGAGCAGGTTCGACAGCAGCACCCTGTGGGCAGAAGACACCACGGCAGTAGCTGCTTCCCTCCAGAGCCCCAGGAGAGGGATGTGTCCCCATATGCATCTCCTGCAAGTCTCCAGCATGGTGGTCACCTAAGACACCACCACTGGTATTGAGCCCCAACTCCCTTATGCTCAACTGCTCTTCTTGGCTATACTATCTGTGGTTTTCTTTTTTTCCTATTACTACATTATTTTAAAGAAGAACAATTTTGAAATAATTGTCTGTAAAAACAAACAGCTTAAACCTCATCAAGTGACACGACGCGCGCTAGAGTAAATGCAAACGCATCAATTGTATTGCCCTCAGTGGGCACAAGGTGATGGGACATGGGACAAGAACCTCCCAAGTCAAAGCAGTCAGTTCATCTGACCTCTGTTACTGTTCCATAAACAAAGCAGTGTTTGGTTGGTTTGTTTTCAGATCGAGGGTTTTTTGTTTTGGGGTTTGGTTTTAGGTTTGGGGGTTTTTTGGTTTGGTTTGGTTTACTCATATGAACTAAAAAGCTTACTTATAGCTTAATGACTTTGAATAGAAATAAGAAATGATTGCCTTATAAGCCAACATATTGTTTATACTGGTATTTGATTAACCTTTTCTTCCCTTTCTCCCCTTAACATACTGAAACTACAGAAAGAAAAACATTGATTTTAATAAGAGTTAACATTTACGCAGAGATTTCTGGCTTCTGCCTATGACCACTTGCCTTACTGGATTTGAAAACCAATCTTCTACACTGCTGAGTAGCTCTCCTTTTCTTTTATATAATGAAAGAATATTATTTAATCTCCAAAGTCCTATCATACAACCATTGCTTCTTCTATTAAAGAAAGCAAGGCAGAACAAATATTCCCAACACTTGGTGGAGAGATTTCCAATAATCCTGAGCTCCCCAAGGGAACTATTCTAGGGGTAGCTCACTAAAATACTGTCTCCCACACCAACAAATCTCTCAAAGAAGACACTCCAATTCTCAAGTTCAAAGTCACGCGGGCTTTTAAATTCTGTTTACTACCTCAAAAGCTTCCTCTAAACAATTTTATAACCTGCTTCAAGATCTGTTAAGAATACAGATGGCATTTAGCCCATTCTGGACATTTACAACAATTCTCCAGTTGGTTTTAACCATACTAACATTATCTATACCTACAACATAGCATGCAATTCTTCTTGCCAAGTAACTGTACGTGCAATTGCTTCTGCAGAGCTGAAATTTCTTTCCTGTAAATACATGATACATTATTTAATAGTATATATTGATATCAAAGTACCTATATATAGTATGCTTATAAATATATTAACAACTCACTGCTTTACAAGTGCTTGCTTCAGTTCATTCTCATCTCTACAGCTGCTGCAGCTACAGCATGGCATTGGTCAAACTCTAAATTGTACCAAGAAGCAACCAGAAAGGAGAAGGTAGAATGAAAACATCAGTAGACATATGCTTGAATCAGCCAGCCAACCCCTATACCGATGTCAGTAAGTCTCTGTAGAAGAGTAAGAATTTACAAGATCAGACCTTAATTTTTTTTGCATCCAAAACAATAGTAAAGCAGGGCAAATGATGACAAATTAAACTAAACACAGTAACAATTTGTATCTATTAAGCAGAATAGGAACATTCAGTCATATACAATGTTATCACAACTCATTTGTTTCAGTTTCTTCAAATATTCACATTTTAATGAAATAATTACTCAGAAATTTTGGCATATATACAGGTATATATTTAGAGAAGTTAAAGATGCACAGAAACAACCTTCTTGGACTGATCTTCAGCTTGCCAGTTACCACTTACGCCCATCTAAAAGAGCTGAGGATGTGGCTGCATGTGCCATGTCAGTTCAGTTCAAAAAGCAAAGCTCCTTCAGGGAGCAGCGATTCATCAAGTCAGTCGCTTGTGACACCAACAGCAAACCCAACAAAGAACGCTAACAATTACTTTTCAGCAAATACAGAATACTGAGACAGAAGAGAGCTAAATAAGCTAGAGCCACTCTGTTGAACACTATGCACCAAGGGCAGTTTTCCTTGCAGAAGCCCGATCTGTTCGCTACCCAGAGCATCCCTTGCTGCACTGAAAATGCTCCAACTATATTCGGCAGATCTGACAGAATATTTCACTTCTTTTCCCAGTCAGAAAACCAGAAATATTTCCTTCTTGTTTTTTCAAGAGAACAGAATTTTAGAGTTATTCTGATAAGCAAAAAAAAAAATACAGCATACTGTCAGAAAATGTATTTCTCTGATTTCTTTACTTGTCCACACTATGATGCTGGCTGTATTTTTGAAAATGGAACTACTACTGAAAAAAAAAACCTTTCAAGGCTAGTCAGATGAAACATCTTTCTAATGTAAAAACATTTCCCTCATAGCAACAATAACTTCAGACCAACCTAACTGAGGCAATTTCAAAGCAAGCAGGAGAATACCATAGCTGAAGACCCACAGACAGCAAGAGGGAAAAAAAGAGGATAAAAGTCCATTCCTACTTTCCTTTGATTTGCTATCAGTTATCCTTGTAGTTTCATCTGCCTCAGGAAAACAGATTTACTTTGTTAATACTTGTAAAGCATACTTAATTTTGAAACAATTATAAAAGTCTGAATTTTTTTCCATTTTAAAAAGTGGATTTTTCCTGGGGATTTTTTTTGTTTTTACTAATAAACTGAAACGTTTTGCATCTTCACACTAGCAGTGCAGTTGCATTCACTGAGATTACCAAAAGGTTACACGATGCATATATGAGCTAACTTTGAAACCCAGAGAGGCACAAGTATATACACACACAGGTCTTCTCTTCACAAGAATACCAATCCGTGAGAGAGCAACTCTAGAAGAGTACAAGGCATGAAAATCAAAACTGCACAGAGGACTTAGTCACTCCCGAGTGCTTTTTAATAGTGACATACAGAGTTCAGTCCCATCACGATGCACTTGTTATCCACTATTCAGTACTGCAAAGGATTTGAGTGTTTCCTATCTATGCGCTCTGGCGCAGACAGGACATGGCATGGGATGAAGGTTTTCCATAAGTCCAAAAGAAGATCAATATTCTATTCTACTTCTGAAGATATCTTAAAGGTCCACTTGGTCTTATTTTCAAATATTCTGCGGAGGTGTCAAAGGCCTTTGCAAACATACAATTTTTTTTTTTTTTTTTGTTAAACCTCCATTAGCACATATATCTCCGAGACATACCCCAGGGTGTATGATTTTCCATCTCAAAGTACTTCCAGATAACAGGGAAGCTAAACAACTCTGAATACAGTGTCAGATACCAGGTCCTTAAAGAACTCAAGTTTAACAAGGAAAAAAAAAAAAAAAGTTTAAAAAAAAAAAAAAAAAAGAGATAAAAACTCAAGCACAAATATTTCTGTGTTGTAAATGTAAAATTACTAGCCCAAGCCCACAGTGCAAACCAATAATACCAGTCTTGGCTCCAGAATCCACAAGCTCCCAGCTATGTGCTCAATCCTTTTAGGCCACATTAACTCAGTTTTAAACTAGAGAAGACTGCCTTCAAGTGCTGCAAAATTGAATCAATCACTGATTGACTAGTAAGAAGGTACTGATTCATAGTGTGCCTGAACTGACCTGAAGTAAGTGACAGCTCTGACTAAAAGTGAGGATCAGCGAAGCCAAAGATTAAGCTCTGTTTTAATAGAAACAGCCTATCAGATACTTTCCACAAGGAAGTTTAAAAGCTCAGGCTGTGATTCTGTGAATTAGTCAAGAAAAAAATAATATTGAAATCCGGAATATATTAAAAACTGGAAGCAGGCTCTATTCAAGCTTTTTCATTTTTGCTTAAATTCTTTCAAGGCATGTGGATTTTTCAGACTTTATGTTACCAGAGAACAGGAAGGTATCTGGAATAGTTTATTACCAGACAGTGCTTCTATACAGTGAGAAATTGGATTTAAATGGGAATACAAAAGCTAGTGATCTTGTACACAGCTTTACATAAACAAGAAACCTCACACTGACTTCAGTGGGTTTCAACATTTTCCTATTTTGCTTTTCCTCTTTTAGCTACATTCGTGAAAGAGGCAACAAGAGAGAAAAGGGCTTAGAGACCGAGAACATCCGCAGAAGCTGTTAGCTTAGTGAAAAGTTTTCATTTGTGTTGTATTTCATATACATTTGTCATACAGAAACTAAACTTCATTATCATTTTTTCATTAGAGTAAGGACATAGTTGTATTATTCTCAGAGGTTATATGGACAGGGTCAGTCACATCAAATCAGGTAACTGTCATTATGTCATGGTCTCAAGGACCAATAATAAGCAACACATTTTAAGTATTTGTATCCTAGTTTCTAGATAGCAAGATGCAAGATTCAGTAGAGAAGACATCTTACACAGAGTTAGTCAACAAGTCACCAAAGAGATGGAGGGATGGGCTTTACCCTTCACTGAGGCAAGGAGTAATAGTCAATTAAATATAGGAAATTATATACACTTGGATCTCCAAAGAAATAAAGTGCTGTCTATTTTAATTATGGTGACTGGTCACACTAACCACTGGATAAGAAAAATAAACTCCATTACGGTTAAAAGGTTACATTTGTCAGCATCTTTTGTCAGACTTCAGAAGAGAGTCTGGCCATATATAAGTATACATAAACATATATATATAAGTATACATACATAAGTATACCAGTATACTTATGAAAATTCTCCAGTTAGCGCTATGGGAAGCATCAAGAACATAAGAAGAGGAAACACCTGACGCCCACCATGTCAAGAAAGGCTCCAGCACATCACAAAGACAAACCTTTCCAGTTTAACCTTTGTAAATGTACAAGTGAAGGTCTTCTCTCATTTCTCCATCTGTGATTTTACTATTTTGAATTTTGTAGATAAATGACTGTTTGCATTTTGCCTTAACTGTTTTAAATTAATCATGAGCTCGAGTTATCTGGAGAGAAACACACATTTCTCTTTCAGTATGGCAAATCTATTGTGAGGGCAGCTGTGACCTGAAGTGCCCTCGCTCAGCTACAGGTTTTCCAGAGCATGCAAAGGCTAAACATACTCCCCAGCTGGAGCTACCAAGGTCGGGAGATGGCTCCTAACCTAAGGATCGGGATGAACAGAAAAATGTTGGTAACCAGGAAGGTTCTCTATTACACAAAACAAAACACTGGAGAGCACATTTGACTCCTGAGCATCCCCAGGAAATTTATTACATGTATGCAGCATCTTGCTGAAATAAAGTATCAACAGTGATTTCCTGAAAAGCAAACATGACTTTTTCGCACCAAAACCTCTTTCACCTTTTCTTGTACTTCTCATACTATTTTCCTACTGGAAACTTCATTCAGTGAACCAAAGCCATCGTCATCCCTTATTCAAGTATCTTTACAAACTATACTTGCTCTCATGGCATCTATCAAGCATAACGTTAATGATTATGGGGAGATCAAGTTTATTTTTTGGTCATTCAAACTCTGTACTATTGGACTATAGTTAAATGTTATCTGAATTCCATAGTTGTCTAATTTCTAATTCTCTTAATTTCCTCTCCTTTCTCTATCCATGGTTCTCTCTTCGAAAAATGCAAGCACTTACAGATTAGGCTGCCCTATTTAAAAATGAATACAGTATCTTACACTCTGGATACAGCTCCAAAAGAAAAAAAAAAAAAGTTAAAAATTATTTTTAATTTATATTTTTGGGCCTGGATCCTTCTAGAGGTCAAATATTTCACTTCTTCCACAAAGTGGCTGAAGTAAACTAGAAACTAGCAATGACAAAATTCTCACAATCCCCCTCCCCTGCAGTCCAGCACTCTATCTTAAGTCAAAGTTTCCTAGCAATAGCTTTTTGTGAGAATTAAGACATTTTGGGATGTGTACTACTTCTGCTGGTTAGGACTGGTATTCCAGAGGAGGAAACAATGGAAATTAATAAAGTCCATATATCACAAGCTGTTTCATGCAAGCTAATTTTTCTCAGTCACAACTTTCAGATTTTAAGTCTCCCCTCCCATTCCAAACCCTGTGGAAACGTGAAACACAAACATATATATCCACATTCTGATATGTCAGGAGATCACAATCTAGGCTTTTCACAAAACTCTCAGGGACTCTTACACAGCACTCAAGTTATAGCAAACACTTTCTGCTTTTCTCTTCATTTTTCTTTTCCAAACTTTACGACGTCATCACTGCAATTACCCCAGACTCTCAGTTGTAGCAAGCCACAAAGCTCCCCAGAGCCAGATTTCTTCCCGCACTGACTCCGTGTAAAGGAGTTCACACTCAGCTCCCAACCTTTCAAGCACTCGACACCAACCTGCTCTGCTGTTCAGCAATCTGCGCTTCCCTCAAGGCTGCACGGAGAAAAAAAAAGCTAAATTCGTAATCCTTTCTAGCAGAAGCAGATGCCATGCCACCTCGAAGTACAGAGGATTACATCAAGTGTATGACTCTTCACTGAAGAGCATACGTACACAAAACTCAAAATATTCTGATACGGGTTTTAGGGAGATCAAGAGCAACTGTGAGGATAGGAAGGCACCAAAAATCCCCAATATCTTCTTTTCCATTCTGGTAACAGGATTTTTTTCTTGAATTTACTTTCTTAATACTGCTTTGTGACTACCATATGAGAATCCATCAAAATCTTCCATAAAACCATGCAAAGCATACAAAACTCCGTACAGAACTGTAAAAACAGCCTAACAAAACCAACAACCTCCTCACAGTTACAGCATAGCGAGTCTAAGTTCAACTACATTAACCTTTATTTCATGCAAGAAAATTCCACTTGGAGAAGTCCGAATACTCCCTTCTACTGTGATGGCACCTGGACTACCAGGAGATACACATGATATAATGCGTCACAGCAACGTATCTTTCTGGGAACAGAAGTCAGCCTTAACAAGTTACCCGAAGTCCAAGTGACTTCAAAAATTGTGCTCAAATGCAAGGGAATGCTCTGGGAAACTGTCATCTAAAGCAAATCCAGATTTTTTTAAAAAAGCAATGAAAAAAACAAGATCAAGAATTTACAAAGTAATCAGAATATGGAAGCCAGAAACGAGTATTTTTCATCAGTAGGATAAGCAGGTACATATTTTATAAACATTTACAAGCCTACTATCCGAGATTATTATTTAGTTTCTACTTTCTGGGAAAGTTTAAAAGTTTGTAAGAATACCAAGTAAGGTTCCACTCATTACCCTAAATGATAATTTGGAAGGGAAACTCAAGTCCATTTTCTAGAGTTCCTTTCCTCAACCTCAGAATGGCTCATAAACGTGGCTTTACTGGAAGAAATTTGCGTTTAACCTCATATTAGATAAAACCTTTCTCTGTTTCTCTCTGTACAGAAATATTTGTACAATTTTGACAAATAAAAAGAGCATGGTCAAATCAAAAATAGTGCTGTCACAGCAAAACCAAAAAATTGATTATGAACTGCAAAGACGTATTGTGGCACTCCATGCTTAAACCCAGAAGGAATTTTTCATTTATTAACACCCTGTCCTTGTTCAACAGCATACTAATGAAGTTAATCTAAAGGCTAAATTTCAATTATGAATCACAGATCCACATCTCTGCTCCCTGATTGCTCAGATAATCTGAATCAAGGCTTATCCTATACAAAGCACAATGGTTGACTGCAGATAAAAGTTCCTGAAACATCAAAAATATTCAGTCCAGAAGGTAAAAATCTGACAAACACCTGTTTTCACATTCATTCAATAACTCTGTGGCAAAGTAATGATTTCTAATAACTTGACAGACTGCTCGCTCACTTAAAATATGCTGCACAGGTTCTAACAATAAAAGGAACAGCAAATGTTTAAATCTCTCAGGCTTGCAGCCAAGACAAAGTCTTCAGCCAGAGTGAAAAAGGGTTTCCATTTGCTAAAATAATTTAGGAGAAAATGTTTTCCTCTTGAGTACCTAAGAGGCATTTGTCCTGGAACAAAACCCAAGAGAACCACCAAAGGAAAACCAAGAGCAGCGAGAGGCAGTGCCTCACCTGGCAATTAATATGCACGACTACAGACCAAGATGTGGTGTTTCATAACATGTCAACACAGCTCAAATAGGGAGCTGAAGCCGCAGAACTGGAAAACACAAAATATGAGTAATAACAACGACCTGGGTCATTTGCTTCCAATTGCTTCTGCAAACAGAAGAGTGATGAACACTCAGAACACCACCAAAACCATGTTGCTTTCCCATCTGAAAGACCGGTATGAAGGAAACATTGTATCTGCTTTTTAACAAGACAATAAAGAGAAGCTGAACTGCCAGCCTTTAGTTTGTAGCTGAGAGGATGAGGCACAGGACTGCTCATTTCCAGTGGGAGAAAAAGGAGCAAATGGGGACCAGAACACAGGAAAGACACAAGTTTCAACTTATCACAAACCTGGGTCAAAGAAACTAGAACCTTTCAAATGATCTCTCAGAATGTTTTCACCATACAGTGCATGAGATTTCCAGATAATATAACAACTCTAGGGTCAATTCTGTCATTTCTCATGGGGAAGGAAACCCAGGAAGAGTAAATGCACCTGACCATCTCTGGAAGTAAAAACTTCATAGGAGATTTTCTTCCAAACCTAGAACAAGACAGCGATAAACTCCTTCTTTACACGTCTATCAGCTCCCATTCATGCTCTGAGTTGAGCTCACAGCTAGAGAGAAAACTCACAAGACTTGCTGCCATTTCATAACACTCAAACACAGGTCAAGTATATTCAACTACTTTTTCACTGAATAGTAAGACTTTTTTCTTTTCTCCCTCTTTAAAGGTAGACCAGGTCAGACATACACACCTGCACCTTCAGAGCATCCACTGCATAACTGAAGGTTTCTGCTCTCCTAAACACAACTACTAATTCGTACAATTCTTCAGTTCTAGTTCTTCGGGATGTAAGAACAAATAGTGCAAATTTTCTACCTCCAACCTCAGTCTACTGGTACCCCTTTATCCTTCAATTACATGTCACCCAGTGGGAAGTTATCAGCACCCAGACGATCCTCAGACTTTTTAAGAAAATAAATGCTTATCATTAAAAAAAAAAAAAAAAAAAAAAAAAACCACCAGATTTTTTTTTCCAGATTGACAAGATATTCATAACATTATCTGATTTGCAATTATTGACTACAACACTGACACATATATGCAAAACGATTTGTCAGTTACATCCCTCCAAAGCACAAAATCCTCTCACTGCCTAATTCCAAAACAGCACTTTGCTTTTGTGTTTGACTGGATGTTGTGCAAGTTCTCCTCCATGCCCTAGTCCTTAAATAAGCTGTTTCTCAGCAACGCGCTCATATTTGTCAGACTGAGCAATAGGCACATACATATATGCTTAGCAATATTCTTGGTGGGAGCGGGGCAGTTGTCATTTATAGTTTTTACCAAAATACATCTTAATTGAGTAGCAGCATTACACCCCAAATGAGCCAGAAAAAAGGCCAACAGTAATGACAGACCGCTAGAAATAATCTGTTGTCTTCTGGGTAAACCGTTCAATGCTAAAACTTATTATCTGTAAAAGCACCTTTTGAATCACTTTTGTTTTGCCCTGTGGAATACCTTAATGCTTCTACTGGTAATAAAATTTCTGGCTTGCAATACTGGCCTCGTCTATAAGACTGCAAGAGAAGAGAAGGGAAAAGATGAGAAAAGGGAAACACAGAACTGCTGTTATTATTAAACCTTTAAGTTACAGAGTTAATTCCAGCTAAACATCTTTGTCTGTTGCACTGTTTATATGAAGTGGATTTTTTTTCATAGAAAGGAAATCTAATTTTTGCACCCGAGTGTCAAACAACTCCACGGTCATCTGTATCTGCACTGACTGTACTTCTGCTACAAGTAATCTGTTAAGCAGCACATCCCCAGCTGGGGACTGTAATTAGGGTGCAAACTGCCATACAATCCCCTTGCCAGATTGATGAAGGAGACCTCTTACAAGGTGATCCAGAAGGCAGTGTTGAGACCATTAATCATTTATCCGTCAAGGAGAATACAAAAAGCTCTGCCACCAAGAGCATTACACTGCAAAAGTATCTTGACAAAACTAACACCTAAAAATCTAGTGAAGTTTTAATTATAAGGTCACACCTTAGTTACTGTATTACTTTTAAAAGTTTTAGGTAAATTCACATCAAAAAAGAGATATTCAGATTTCAGACAGAATTTGACACTCATACTTTGCTACTTCTTTTAAAAGCTTGATAATGATCAACTCAGAGGTTTTTTTTAGCTCTGCTAGCAGCATCCCCAGATAGCAAACAAATGTAATAGTAATCCACAAAGCAAGCTTAAATACACTGCCAGGCTGCCAGTATTTCAACCTGCAGCTATTTATTTTGGGGAATGTGAATCCACAGAAAATTAAAATATTTTCTATAACGTGTAGTTGCAGATATTGTTAGTACAAAACATCAGCCTACAGTAAGAATATCTAATCTTGAACACCTGCCTAACGGGGTCTTCACTGTCCATCCTGAGCACGTAAGACTTGATTCTGCCAAACATCAGCTCAAAATTTTTAAATATGCTTACTAAAATCAAATACCTCAAGTTGAGTTCAAGTGTTTCCCTTCTTCATTCTTATCTGATCCAATAAGCAAGCCCGCACCATTCTTACAGACCTCACGAAACTAAGAGATAAAAATGCAAAAATCAAGATCTCTTCTGCAGTCTAAGGGTATATTGCTAGAGTCTGAAATATTTTTCTTTGGAAACAGGTTTTTAAGCCTCTTTTGTATGCAAGCTCATGTTTTACTTACCACACACCACCCAAGATTATCAGCATCAAAAGCTTCTTAGATATATCCATCAGCTTCACATATGTTTCACTTGAGCCCAGCCTAAAGTGGAGCCGGTTGGGCAGGGACAGGTGAGGAGGTGTGCTCCCCTCCCTTGAATTATCTGGAATTTAACAGAATTGCCTAGAAGACTTCTGCTGTTTCAAAAGCAAATAAAATCTATCCCATACAACTATCTACCAGCCTAACAAAAAATACATTTTCCTATAGAATTGCAATAGAGAGGAACCATAATCCAAACACATCATTACATAGTCCAAAAGGATTTGTTTACATACTCTAAAAACTATCCCAGCAAAGGCAAGCTCCTAGTAACTTAGCCTAAAAAGCAGTTGGCAGGCAATTACTTTTTTTTTTTTTTAACTGAAAAAGCCAAATCTAAATCATTTTCCACAGATCATCAACAAGAATATCTGAAGTCAAGAGGAAGAAAAAAAATCTGCCACCTGTGGCTATGAAGTTAAACCGATTTAAACAGTTAAAAAACATTTTTATTTGAAAAATATTATACTTCCCCCACAATTCTCCTCATTCCCTAGAAACAAGAGGATTTTTTCTAAAGGACACCATGAGGGAGGCAAAAAGTAGTGAAAGCATCTCAGGAGCAAGGAAAGCCCAACAAAAATTTTAGCATCAAGTGCCTTTACAGTGAGGATTCTTTTGCAAAGATAACTGTTGACACAACAAAGCTTTTCATTTGTTTCTGCAACACTGGGAAACTTCTGATTTCCAAAACCCTTGCATGCATGAATAAGCATGCAAGTAATCTTCTGAATATATTAGTGAGAGAAGGAAAGCAGAAATAGCTTCATTATCATTATACAGAATCTCACAGGCAGCTGTGAAAATCCAAGTTTCTTAAAAACTATTGCCCTGATGAAAAACCATAATCCATTTCAACAGCAAGTTCTATCATATATATCACCGATTCCCTCAATATTTACATTTTTCCAATATAGCCTGAACTAATGATAAGAGCTCAGCAACGAAGTAGGAGCATACACAGGATAATTCACATATTCTAAGTCACCATATCTTTTTAAAAGGAGTCAGTAACATTAAAACATCACCCAAGAGAACAGAGCATAACTTACAAACACAAAGATGCAAACCTGAAGATGACAAAGCTGGAAAACCAAGTGTGGCATCGCTTACTGAAAGGCTGTGATAAAGGTTTAGCAGACACTTAACAAAAGTTTTTAAAAATAAAAAAAAAATTTAAAAAGTCTCTGCACTGGATGGCCCAAGGCAATCCAGTATGCACTGCAACATCTAATATTTCTGTTATGTATCTTGAAGCTTGATCCTGCACATTGGAACAGAACGTATTAAACAAAGCACAGAACTGATGTCGTGCCACAATCCTTCAGACACTTAGTTCACCCAAGTTACTAGTATGTTGATCTTATTTTGGAGTAAAAAAGGAAAAAACCTGCTCCCCTCCTTTTTGAATCTTTCTGCATCATCACTTACTGGCATTAATATTGCTCTCATCCTCAGGCAAGCCCTTAAAGACTCTGATCCTTTATATCCTTTAAAGGGAGCAATTAATGCTGCTATTCAAAGTTTCTGACCTTTAGCTCTCAGTCCCAGTAGTGTTATTCAGATTTTTCTTTTCGAGTTTAGCAGAAAATAGTAACTATTTGTGTCTTCCTAAAGGCAGACATGCATTAATCCTAACCTCAAATTGGAGTCAATTTTGGAAGAGTAATTCCCAAAGCTTTCACCTCCAAATGTGCTCCTCTGCAGGATCAGATGCTTCCCAAATTCTGCCTGCCCTTCCAAATCACTTCAGTTTAGATGTTCTGCCTTCCAGAGGTATTCTGGCAGATCACTTTGAAAATGCTTTCACAGCTGCATAAAGTTTTGCATCCCATACCGCATTCCCCCTCACCATCCTCTGCAGCAGGATGACTGTGATCATTCTCAGTGAAGTCACAGGGCAAAATTCCAGTTTCTTTATTCATGCTAATACCACTCCCCACTCAGTCTTCCCGCCCCTCTTCCTTCTCCACAAAATTATTTACTCAGCTTCCTTGTTGTCTCCTCCAGGAATATTTGTATGGAGCATCCCAGAATCAAAATAACATACTTATTATTTGTTGTCTTCATCTAATTTGTATTTTTAAACTGTCAAACACGGAGGCTGATACCTAGAAGACCAAGAACGCATCACTTTCAAAACTGCCCTACAAAGGCGTCTTACAGTTTCTTTTCTAAACGTACTTAATGTATGCTGTCTTTTCCAAGGTGCCAAACACCTTGCCCACACACCTAGAAAAAAAACCCGAATATATCCTATCCTTCCCAATCTCTAAAAAAAAAAAAAAAAAAAAAATCTGATCATTCTAGCCTATCAATACCTTTTAGCATTCAAGCTTTCCTGATATGAAAGTCCTCACAGCTCATCTGAAAGACTAACAAGCTACTATTTCTCTAGACGCAGAGAAAAGGTATTCCACAGCCGAGACTCTTCCAAACAGCCAGGGAAAAACTTACACCTATTTAAACAGAGCGAGCTCGGCTCAGCTAGCGCTGCGCAGGGAAGAGGCAATCAACTTGACAGTAAATGTAATTAGTGTTATACTTCCTGCCAAAATTAGACATGATATAAGCAGATATATCAAATGAATTTGACATGATATATTACCACTGATGTGCCTAAATATATAAAGGGGGGGGGGAGGATTCACTTTGGGAAGGGTGGGAGTAGGGTTTTTTATATTTTAAGGGAAACCACAAAACTTGACATGCCTCCATCATTTCTGTCTGCATCTTGTTTCTTCATTAACGTTTCTCCTCTCTTTTCTAGTTCCTATTTCCATCATGGTCAGAGTGACACAAAGCATCCTCTTTTTGTTACAGCTCACTAAAATCGAAACTGCATCATGTCTCTTTTTCATGTCTTTTCTTTCCTCCTTGTCATTCAGAGGCTTCAATCCATTTGCTTTCTGAACACATCTGCAGTCCGAATCCGTTTATCAACACCAGCTCACTTGTTTGCCTCTCCTCTTTCTCATTTGCACTCACCAAAACCCCTTCCCATTATATCACATTGCCATTCCAAATTGCCACCATCTCCTGGTTGTCACTCACACAGCCCTTTTCCCTGGTCCCAATACCAAGTTTCCATCATCTTTGCAAACTTCCTACTACAAGCAATTTTTTATTGTTTTCCTTTCTATAAACCACCCATTTATTTCACCACTCCCTGTCAACTTGCAAAGCTTCTCTGTATTTGCTCATTCTTCTACCAGGTCAGCTTCAGTGCAACACATTGTCCCAGTCACATTTTTCTTGATCATTTCAGTATACTGATCAAACATCTCAGACTCATTTCAAATGTCCCTCTGTTTATCAAAACAAGACAAAATAACAAGGTATGGCAGCAACTTCTGAAATCTTCCCTTACCAAATTCCAGTCTCAAGCTCCAGAGATACATAAAATGAACCAGAGCATCATCTAGAACTGAAAAGCTTTAACAAACGCCTCAGAAAATAACTTATTTGAGAGCTACTCTATCAAACGTATGTCTTTAATACCTAATTAAGACCTGATACCAGAGAAGGAAAAAGAATCATTCCCAACTCAGTACTATAGCAGAAGTAATAGGAAGACAGCAATCCTCAATGCTCTAAAGAGTTGAACTTAATGGACTTCTCTGTTAAACAGAAAAAAATATTTAAAAAAAAAAAAAAAAACAACAAAACCAAAACACACACCTCCCTTCCTCCCAAAAAAAGAACTGAACTACAACCGAATGCTTATTTTCTGCTCCTGCTAGTAAGCAACACTAAAGCTTCACTTAGAGGCAGCCAAGCTTTATTTCAGAAAAATGACCACATTGTTCAGGGGAAATTTACCCTTTTACTTATTTTGTTTCAATTTCCATTTTGAATCAAAATTTCACTTAAAAATAATATCATTAAATCCAGCAATGTTTAGACAAATTAAACAAGTTCCCAAATAATTTTACCTGTTCTGAAACAGTAACCTTTCACTAGCAATACGAAATTGTGTCCTCCCCGACTGGAAGCTCTGGGCTGCTCTGTTTTATGCAGCACCTGAACTTTCCACTAAAGTACTTGAGAAGGAAAAAAAATCTAGGCCAAGCAAAGGTATTTATGACCTTTTTTTGATAGAAAGTTTAAAAATTACTTTACCCCAAAAAATAAGTCTTTAACTGGACTTGTCTTCACTATTCCAGCAAACACAGAGCGTACTGCTGTTCATCTCCTGACAAATTACTCTCTAGGAGAATACAAATCATCCGTGCTGAGCTTCAGAAAGGCTCTGGAAGAGAGCTCTGTTTCAACCCACTAGAGACAAAAAGACAGCCACAAAACACGCTCCATCCCAGTGGAAAGCCTCCTGCGCTCATAAACACGAGTTTTAATCCCATTCATTAATGGCTGAACTGCACTCACCTTTATTGTGCTACATCTTCAGGTTACTCTGCCATCCATTATATTTTTTGCTGTGGGCGTATTCCCTGTTTTATTAACTGTAATTTAATTCAATACATATTCCTACACAGGACAGGTTATTTTCCTAACTGTTTCAAAACGTTTCTCAAGATGGAACACAGATGAATTTTTAACTAGCAAAACAGGACGCAAAAAAAAAAAAGAAACACAAGAAGAAATCCTACAGTGTGTTTCTGTTGGGATGGTTTTGTACAATAAAAAGTTTGCCGTATCTGTCAAGCCTCCCACCATCTAAGTTTTCTTTCATGAATGAATACCATACACTAAAAAACGATGCTACAGAAACTGTACATCATTGCTTGCGATAGTTGCAATCACAGTCTGCTGCTTTCGCCTTTACTAAAGCTGTATATCATGTTTACTACAGATACCTGAAAGTAATTACAGAATCTTAAATATTTTCAGCCTACAGCTTCCTAAGTATCTCAGAAGGCATACACTAATGCCCAGGAGTCATTACCACCCGTCTTGCAGTACCCTCTGCCTCACTGCTCTGATCTCTATGGTCTGCTGACATCAATTTTGCAATGAAAACCCAGCAATTCAGTGAGAATGGGTGACTAAGCAAAGATGAAAACACCTGTCTAAAGACGGAATACCACTGTCCTCTTGTACACATACAAAAAACCCTGTATTTTTTTAATATATATCTTTGTATATACGTATACATCCTACAATCTGCCATGGCAAGTTACACTCTCCCCAGTCTCCTGTTCAAAACACAGCAGACAGAAACCCACACTGCTCTCACCATGTGCTGAAACAACACCACTATGAATTACAAGCTGTTGTGGGAGATGGATCAGAAATAGCTACAATTATACCTAATAACTGAAGAGATTGTTTCATTTGATCTTTCTTTTGGAAGGCTACGCCAGTCTGGAAGAGCCAAACAGCACGCACCATCTTTCTGTCCACTCCTGGCAACCTGCAGACAGACCAGGAGTCCCCCCCACTTCTGGCATCAGAAGTTTGCCACATTAGACTATCTCCAACGTTTAAAACATACCCAGTATTGGCTACCAGAAGATCCCTTTTCTGCAGAAACACATTTTCTGTTTCAGCAACTGAGTTGGGAGGGTAACTATTATATTTTTCCACTTTCTAATAGTTTTGAAGTAGTTTCAAATGCTCATTTCATTTATAAAACTATTCATTCTCCCTCTGTCCTCATTCATACTACCCTTTCAGGTTATATCACCTCAGCTGACATTCAGCTTTTCGTACTTTACTGCACTGCACCTGGGTTTACATGCTCTGCCTTTATCAACGGGCAGTCTGCATCACCAAGGGACATCAGAGCTGCTGCTGGTATCGGACAACAGCTTATCTTGCATGTTCTTCCTTCCCCGCCAGCGCCTGCCCAGCACATGCATGGATACCATACATCACCCCACTCAGCAGCTCCACAGAGGGCCAGTTTCCAACCCTAAGCAAAGGCAGGGAAGTTCAGGGAGGCACAATCCACCAGATAAAAGGAAGGCAGCTCAGGCAGGTGGGATTTACTACATCATTAATACAGTTCTTCCTTTGATTTCTTGGTGGTCCTTGAATCTCTCGTTCCTCACCCATTCCATGCACTTTCTCAAAATAGCTGCCTGCCATGTGAGTGCAGGTGGAAAAAAAAAAAAACCAACCCCCTTTTAAAGCAGCTAGCTTATTTTCAGACACAAAATACAAGCATTAGCTAGGTGAGACTCAACAGAAAGGAGAAGCAACCAAAAAGCTTTTCCAAAAAAATTTGAAATTTTGTCAGAATAAAAGATTAGCAAATAAAAATAATAATAAAAAGGAAGCTCAACTAAAAGCATTCCCGACAAATATGATGCAGCATGTCCTTAATACTCAAGTGTTTAAACTAAATACAGCAGAAGTACAAAGGAATGCCTAGAGATGACTCAATAAGGAGGTATTCAAAGCAGAAATGGTATTACCAGCATGTTTATAGTAAGCTTCCTAGTCTAAAGCACAGTATTTTTTAGTTCTTGTGTTCAAAACAAGACTGCAGACAACAAGCACTTGTGCTTAGACACAGAAGTAAGGTAGGACGGTTCATCAGTGACTCAGAGACTGGACCTCACAGCACGAGCAGAAAAACCTGCCTTCCTTGCAGTGATTCTGGTTTTAAATGACCCACACAACTCTTTTATCCTCTGGCATAAATCTCCACGGGTTTGTTGTTGGTTTTTTTTCAAATAAACAGTACTTTATTTTGCCTGTGGTGCTTTATCTGTTTCCCCTACCACAGCACCCACTTCATCACCACGCTGGAAGCAGCTTTGGATGTGGTGGGATGCACAGCTTCCAGAAGGAGCACCACGGGCTTTAGCATCCATCGGCACCGTCCTGGCCTCGCCTGGCAATCACACCTCCAGTTCACAGCACACCCTCCCATTTACTTTACATGCTCCTGTGGCAAATAACAGAAAAGGTAGATTTACCAATATCTGGAATGCTACCTCAGTAATAAATTAAGCTTTTCAAAGCTGAGGCAAAAAGCTGGAGTGATGTGTGGGCAAAAACTAATGACGTGGGAGGACTCAGAACGCACCAAGCAACGTGCCACAACAGCAGAGAGATTTTTGGCCAGGAATTCTGGTTCTGTCGTGTCATGAAACTCAATTACAAGGAGGCAAGACAGCCCATCCATAGCTTCTTAACTTCTCTGGTTTACAGGCAAACCACACAAGCTCTCGCCCCTAGGCAGTCCCGGAAGTGTTCCCTTTCCTCAGCCACACGGGTAACACTGTGGGGCCAGGACAAGACAAATTTTCACTTGCTCTTGTGTTAATAAACAACAAAGCAGCTACGTTTTGTGAAAACGATGCTTTTGTCTCACCATACTGAAACATAAATCCCCAAGATTTCAAGAAAGTTCCTAACAATTAACAATATAGATGTACTTTCTGAATACATTTTGAGGCAGTGCAACTGGACAGTTTCTCTCACCTACAAAATGCCCTAAGAAGTTCCCAGAACCGCCTTCGCATCAGGTGGCTCAAACAGATGGGTTTCCACTTTCCCCTCATCCAGCCCATCGATATCATCAAGCCCAAGCACAGCACACACCATTAAAGCACAGCGTACACCTCGAACAGAGAATGGAGAATTTACCTCCCTGAACAACAGCCTGGAGGCATTTCCATCACCTCTTTAATCTGCAACAGCATCCCTGTTGCTCAGCTTTCATAATCCCTTTCGGTTAAGGTATGGGGGTGCGAGCAGCATTGCAGGGCAGGGAAGCAGAACAGACACAGGTATTCATGTTGTCAGTGCAGCACTGTCAACTCAGTGGGGGGTTTTTTAATATATTTTCTTATCCCACTCTTTGCTTACAGCCTGCGCAGGCAGACGAGCTTAGTTGCCTTGGACACCTGGATAGGACCATTCACATCACAGCACATCTTCCACCATGACCCCCCTGCCCACCTACCTACAGCAACTGGGAATCAAAAGCTTCCAAAGTGCAACCACCACCTGGTTTTTCCACTCCCGCATTGCTACCTTTGTGCCGTTATTCAGCAGCAAGCTTGGCACAGGGTACCTGCAGCATCTGGCATGTTTCACCCACTCCCGCTCAGGCTCCTCACGTGCTCTCCTCTGCTACCAGCCACTGGGATAGTTGCTGCTGTGCCCAAATACAAAAGGAGCAAGTGTCTGAAACAGGCACGAGAGCTCTGCTCATCTGTCTGAGGGCAAGACATAAGAGACTGAATACTGGTTGGGGAAAATAAAAAAAACAAATTATACAGAAGTGCAAGGAGACCTGTGGGAATCCCCACTTCTTACTTGCAAACCCCAGAACTTTTCTCCCATCAAAGGCAGCTAAAAGCAGCAGCATGAGTGCCTCCTACCAGAGCAGCTTGTCAGCAAACACGCGTCAGTGCGATCCTTATCGGTAAGGCTTTCTAGTGAAAAGATGTCCCTAGAAAGCAGTCGCTACAAATACAGTTTTCCTGAATATCATTACTGATCCAGAAGTAATGAAATAGCAGATAATACGGCCCCAGGGTACAAATCAACCACCTACCCTAATGCATACAGATGGAGCTCAATAGCTCTTCTGGTCTTCCATTACCAGAGTGAAATGGGATCTCTGAAACACCATCATGGCAAAGCAGAAGAGATCCTTAATGAGTGGTGTTTATTTCTGATTCTTCAGAAAATGCTTTTAAATGCTTCAGTCTGAAAAAAACCCTGTTTTCATATAGTATGAAGATGAGCAGAGACAGCTTCCCCTCACAGAACCAAGATAAAAAAGCAGAATGTACAACCTCCTGCTCTTCCCTGATTTTACAGAAAAGGCTTTGCTGAGAACAGTGTCTAAATACTTTTTGCAAAAATCAACAATGAAACTTTATCCAGTCCCATCAAAGAAAGCAGCAAAACTGTTGTGACTTACAGCAGGATAATGCTCCTCTCGTTGATGTTCACATCAGTTAGAAGTGGTAACTTCCACAAAGCTCTAAAACCGCCTCGGCAAATGCATAAAGTACAGGCAGGCACAGAATCTCCCCGCTTCCATCCTTAGGAAAATTTAGCACTTAACACCAAGAGCTTCCTCCCGCAAGGACGTGATGTTACACATCCCGAGCTGGTCACATCCCCACGAAACAGCCAAGCCAACGCGCAGCGCCGCACACACATCGCACACCCCGACACATCCGTACCCCTCTGCTTTGAGGGGCAGCCTGCGCTCAAGCACCTTACTTTAATGCCATCTCTTTCATCTGCGATACGGCATTACTTAAACTCCACTGAAATCTTTTCAGAAACTATGGAGTTCACCACTTTTTTTTAATCAGTTTCCTTAAAGTTTGAAGATTTTTATGATGCAAGTTGAACACCCAGGCAAGGCACCTGTGTGACACAAGGCACAAGAAACACCAGCTCTCTCAGTCACCACGTCCCCTCTCACACACTTAGAGCGATACCTAGTTCTAGCAGGTACGTTATCCCACTCACCCGTGCGCGCACAATGAAGACATCCTCTTCGCCGCTTCTTTCAAAAATTACATTCTCGGGAAATCAAGTCTTTAAGCTGCTTGTTTGTTTTCATTAGCGGAATGAAACAATATATTTCAATTATACAAAAGAGCTGGAGGCAGCGGTCAGCAAGTACTTTTATGACCCTCATCTATTCTTTTAAAAGCCTTCTCCAGAGCCGCTCAGGCAGGCACAGGAGTGGGAGGAGGGAGGAGGAGGAGGAGGAGGAGGATGGAGGTGGGGGAGGAACATGACTACAGCGAGTCCTCATTCATATCTTCACACAAATAAAGTCCAAACTCTACACGGTTTGACCTTGAATGAATAGCAAAGAGGCAAAATAAACAAAAGGACAAACATAACAAATGAAGACTAAACGTTCGGATTAACGAATGGTTACGAGGAAGGCGCGCATTAGAGTGCATTTCACCGACTGAAGAACCAATGGAGGGAAAAAGACACCTCAAACACATTTCAGTACTCCGAGGGTGGGTGGGGAGAAGGTGTGAACTCGGCAGCCACCCTGCAGGACAAGCCCGCAGCCCCGCAGAGGCAGCCCCGCTACTTTCCCGAGCTCCCCGGCAGACGGAGTTGGCAGCAGTTCCCTCTCCGAGCCCGAGCGGGCGAGCGCCCGGCTGCGTCCCGCCCTGAGCGGCTCCTACCTGCGAAACTTCACCTGCTTCCCGGAGGCGACGGCGCTCGCAGGCCGGGCCCCCGCGCCCCCCCGGGGGAGCCGGCGCCGGGGGTGCTGCCGCCCGGGCTCCCCAGCCGGAGCGAGCCGCGGAATTCCCCAAACCCACGGCAACTTCTCCCGCCCGCCGCGACCCGGCACCGGCACCGGCACCGCCATCCGCCCGCCCGCCCGCCCCGCCCGCTCCCCCGGCGCCGGGGCGGCCGCACCTCCTCGCAGCCCGAGGCGCGACACTGGAGCCCGGCGCGGTCCGCTGCGGCGGGGAGGTCTGCGCTGCCGGCGGGCGGCGGGGCGGCGCCGGGCGCTCCCGCGGGAGGGGCGCGGACTCACCCGCTCAGCCCCGCGGCGCGGAGGGGCGCGGCGGCGCGGTGCCGCGGGCGGAGCGAAGATGGAGGCTCGGCGGCAGCCGCCCGCCCATCCCGGCACGGCCCGGCCCGGCCGCCGCCGCTCCCGCCGCTCCGCTCCGCTCCGCTCCGGCGGGGGAACCGCCGCCCTCGGGCGCCCCCTGCCGGGCGGCCGCGCCAGGTGACGCCGAGGGGAGCCTGAGGCGATGCGGCGGGACGGGAGGCCCCGCTCGCCGCCGGCGGTCGGCGCGGGAGGCTCGGGCCGAACAACCCCCTCCCGGCGGGATGGGAGCCCCGGTGCCCCCTCGCCCTGCTGGGAGGGTCGCGCCGGCTTCACCGCCCAGCCGGCGGCTCCCGAAGGCGGGAGGCAGCGACAGACCTCCCGGAGGTTCGAAAACCCGCAGAAAGTTACTTCCCAGACTTTTAAGATAAAAGAGGACCGAGTTTTCCACATATCTTGTGAAATATTCATTAGCTCCACAAAACGAGTCCATTTTTCGAAGTCTTAATTGTCTATTGAGCCCACACCAAATTCCCAATTCTGTATTTTTTACCGATCTTTTAATCCTCTCCGCCGTGCAGTGCTGAGGACACTTCCAGTGCTTCCCTAACAACCCCCGACCATCACTAGTACGCTCTCTAAAAGCTTTGCCCGAGGAACGTTAGTCCCATCGACTTTCAAAGTCATCTAAGTCATATTTTCAGGAATTTAATTAGTGTAAGAGATCACCAAACTGGCTGAAGTCCTCGATTAGGGAGGGAATATTTATTGATTGCAGGGAGAGGAGGCAGGGTGAATACTGAATCCATCACTTTTTAAATACATGAAGTGAATGATCTCAGTTTAGTTTATCTGCACTGTTTAAAAATTCAACTAGGCATTATTCAATGCAACCTACATATTTTTTTATATATCCAGTCAGTAAGTTTAGGTGTCACTCAAGAAAAATTAATGCGTATATCCAACTTAGCAAGTACAGGTGACTGTCCGCACAATGAAATTACTGCAATATTTATTCCAGCTTTTCACACAGTTTTTATTTCTGTGTTGTTAAAGAAGGTTCATTCTCACACTATGTGGAGCGTGAAACTAATTATGACTGCTGAGAATGAGAAATAACTCCACTGACATGGAGCTGGCATAAACAAATGACAATCAGGCCCTTTAAGACTAATACATGACCTTTGCGCTAACACTGTACCCCAGAGATAATCTATTCAGGCTCCAAAAATGAGCTCAGCAGACGTTTTCCGTTTAAGAAGAACAATGTATATAATGTTTGAACGGACATAGTTGTGTCACACATGTTTCTCATTTTATTTTTTCTTCCCAGAAATATTAAATGCTGGTAAATCCTAACGCAAGGATCCTTCATAGAATCTACAGACTCCCAACAACACCAGAACTTCGTTGTGGTAGGTTCTGTGTAATAATCAAGTGTTCCTGCCTCGGAGAGCTTGTATCTTACAAAGGCAAGAGACAGCAGAGTAGAAGTGAAGGCATAGAGAGGTGATGCTACTTATCATAAGGCATGAAATCCAGATCAGGGATTGAACCAGGAGTTTTCTGCCTCCAGGTTCAGTCTGTTGCTCTCATGAATTATTAGGCATCTTCCTGGAAGTTTACCGGGGAAGGAAAATCTGCCAGAGATTGCACTCCAGCTGGTCAGGAATGTTCCAAAGTTTTGTGAGGAAAGTTATATTTGCCAAAGTGGAAACACTTCCTCAAAGACAATTTATTTTGAAAAGGTTTTTTTCTCAGGTGTTTCCCAGGTCAGAGAGCCCTACCCCAAATGCCCTTCACTTCTCTGCCTCCTGCTTCTTTTCTCCATTGAAAAGTTTTTAAAGGTCTCATTTTTGTCTGATACAGAATGGAAAACACCTCTTGAAATGTCAGGAGTTTTTCACAAGTGACACTTCTGTTTTTTTCCTGACTGGCCCTGCACTACAGGCATTTACACTCTGCTCTCCTACAGCCCTCGCCTTGTTGTCCGCTCAGAACAGCTACGTACATTTTGCACCTCACAGTTAATCTGGAGTTGAAGCATCTGGGAACCTGCACCACTGTGATTCTTAGCTTAATTTCCCAATGTAGAGTTTGCATTAATGCAGCAAATCTAGTGTCTGGGTATGGGAGCCTGAGCTCTGCCCCACAGCCCCAAGAGCAGCACTGATTAAAAGAGGAGGCAGCACAAGAGGGCAAGAAAAGTGCTTCGATTCTCTTCCTTGAGACTTTAGCTTTCCTCAAAATCCTTATGGAAGATTATATATACCTAAAAGATATGTAGGAAATAAATGTGTAATAAATGTGTAGGAAATAGATGAAATAAACCCTCTTTTCTCATTTTTGAGTAGGAAAACTGAAGTAAAGGACCAAGAAGCAGCAACAGGAAAATAAAAGCACAAATGTAGAGCATGAAGGAGGCTTGGAACTCCGAGTAACCTGTTAGGCTGGTTTTTAGCCCAGATCACTGGTTCCTGCTATTTGTGATTGTCTTGTTATATGGACCTCGCCTGCTCTGTGGGGCTCAGAGAAAACTGGTACCCAAGTACTCTTGAGTACTGGAAATGTTAAGCCAGTTCTTGCTTATGGATGACTGGCTCAGCCTAAGAAGGGAATAACAAAGCCACTTGAATGACAGCTTGGATCAAGTTCATAATGACCTGGTTTGTACAGGCCAGGTGTTATGTAGATTGGAGCTTGTTATTGTGCAAAATTTTGGCACGCCTTGCGATGCAACAGCCAGTTCCAGCAGAGCTGGGCAGAAAGCCACAGACTGGAGGCAGGTCTATCTTCAGCAAGATGGGCAAAGAAGCCGTCTTTTTCTGTACTCAGTACCTTGGGGATGTGAACCAACCTGCCTGCACAGCATCTGGAAAAAAGCTTATAAAGGAACAGAGAACAGTTTCAAAACATGGAATTCCAGGCTTAAAAATGAAGAGGAAAGCTTGCATAAAAACACATCGCCAAGGTTATTGTCCATTTCTTACGGAGCAAAAATTCGGAGCAAAATGGTACGAGATACAAGCCTCCTACTACAGCATTAATGGGAAGTGGGCAAACTCTGTTACAAATGTCCCTATGGATATAGTCTGCGTTGGTTAGGAAATCTTTCATAATATCAATATTTATGTTGTCTAAAAGTAGCTACTAGAGTAATCTGGACAAAGACCTATCGAAATTAGGGCTCACTCTTCATTAATATGCACATACTATGATTTGTTACTTAAGCTAGCTGGGCTTAAGTTTTATTCTTTCTTTAGATGGCCATTTTTTTAAAAAAGGGAGATATCAAAAAAACAAGGAAAGTATCCTGGGTGCAATTTTTGTAATAATAATTAATGTTGAACTTTCAGGAAATCTGAACACTTTTCCCCAATACTCAGTATTTATTTATTCCTGTGCCCAATGTTAATGAAAGGGACTGTACAAATCAGATCAAAGCCAGTTAGGCGAATTGATCAGGTTTCTACTTTTTTTTATAGTGAAGACTTTATAAGTGTGGTGGTAGTGATGTTTTTATACCATACCACAAAAGCTGGTACAACTCAGGAGAAGAAAAACAAAAAGGGAAAAAGGAAAAATCTGAATTATGTCATCTTTACCAAGATATTATAACTGCAAATAAATGACAGCTTTTTCCCTATATGAAGTATGGCATTTTTACTGTAGTCACATCAGCTTTCATATTGAAGTCAGCAGCAGCATAGAGAAGCAGCAGAAAGCCAAGCAGATAATGAATGCCTGCCACTGTGGATTTGCAGCCGAAAGGCACAGCTTTAGATAAGTGGTGCACACAGGACAGGCACAAAGTAGGTGTGGTTACTTGGGCTTTAATGCTCCATGGAAAGGTGGGTTACGAGGAGTTTCTTGAATCTCTCATTGTTCCAGAACTTACACCGAGGTTTAGAAGTTATTTTTAATAGTCTATTATAAGCTGAGATCATGAGAACCTGAAAAAAAGAAATTATCCTCTCATCCTTAGGGGCAGTGCCTCAGAAATCAATGCTAATGAACAGACTGCAGCATACGGAAGCTTGCGTTTCCCCTGCTGCACCAATTTTGTGCATTCACAAGGGACACTGCAAGTGCCATCATGTGTAATTAGAAACAGGGAGGGGGAGAAAGGGTATCACTCATTCACACTTCTCATGGTGTCCTTTCTTTGTGGCAGATTTAACAGAGATTAAACAGGCATTCAGTTTAATACTAGTCCTATTAAGGACCGAACATAATTTATTTTTAATTATGGAGTTATCGAGACACCAGCATAATTGATGTCATTCCTGTTGTGAACATATCCTTGGGTGATGACTTCTTTAGTAACAGAAGAAATGTGTACAGGCAGGATATTTATCTTTATTAACATTCTAGTTACAGTGCACGTCTGTGCACAGTTACAGCCAGTTTTAATGTTGGGTCCAAACCCACCACTCGCTAGTGGGTACAGTGCCCCAAATCTCAGTGTGCATCCCTGCCTGAGCCTGAAATAACACTGAACCAGGGTTTGAAACCTTTGAAACCCTGCGGTGTTGGCTGGACTCGCAGAGGTAGAGCAGCACTCCGGTCCCCTCTCCTCCACAAGCCATCTTTCCCTTCCCATTTTTTCTCCACCCAAGTTCTATTCTTTGTATGCTACGAATGGTGGCAAGTGTTTCCTAAGGGACACACGGCTCCACTTTACATGATTTTATTATCCACCACCATTCAAGGCACAAGGTAGCGGAGGGTTTAAATTTCTAAGACCTAAATATTGGGATTTAACCCTGTTGCATCACCCTGTGGCTCCCTACTCACCTTGTGGGGACTCACTCTCCCTCATCCCACTCCCCACTGTGTACTACAGGGGATTACAGACATCGCATATTACACCAGTAAAACAGCTAGAGCAATCAAAGAGCTTTTCTGATAATGGGTGTGAAAGTAGAAAATTTCCTCCATGGCTGCCACATCCACAACCCAAGGGTTCTAGGAGGACTGGGGTCTGCTTTCTGTGCCTAGCAAGCACTGTGACAAACAACAGCCACCATGGCCAGAGCTCTCTTAAGGTTTTACACATTGAAAATCTTTCCAGGTGCAAGTTAACTTCTACAGAAGGGAGAAAAGCACTTGAACATTCCCATTATTCGCACTCCAGATGCAGTCGGAAAGAGTGGATTTGCATAGATCACTGGTTGTTATAAAATAATCATAATACATTATCATTTAGACTTAACAACCGATGTCCTACGTTCCTTCCACGAAAGGAGAACATTAACTATTTGCACTCTAGATCCTTTGGGGGCACATCCTCTGTCCACACATCTGCTAAGACAACTATATCGGCACTGGTGCATGAAGATCAGAAAACACTACCTGCCTCTATGGACTTTATCTCTCCAAGGGATTTTTTCAGTGTCAAGCCCTGGAATCATTTGTCCTGTTCAAATTTCAAGATCATCTGGAGTGTTATTTTTGAGAATGCAGGATCAGACCTTTTGTTGCCAATGATGGGTTGAAGTGGAAGTATTTATCAAATAAATAATCACTACAAATTATAGCACAGACCAGAACTACTGCAAAAGACCAATTATCTTCTTGGCTAGAGCCCCTGGAGTTTAAAAATGTGATACCGTTGTTAATGTTCAAGGAAACACAATGGTTGTATTAGCGTGTAAGAGAAAGTCCTTTTGAAGTACCATGGCATGCCGGTTAAAGAAAAGCATGAGTAGGGTGCAGCATGAAGCAATGCATCTGCCACCTATTCACCAGCCATGGCAGGGCAAGAAAAGCTTCAACAGAGGCACTTCACAAGCTATTAACCTTTCCTGATTGGAGTCTTGCTTTACAGAAAGAGCAGCAAGTATCTACTCAAAGAAGGGCTTCCCTGCAAATAGTAACTGGCAATAATTTAGCAGCTGTGGAACCTGTCAAGTGTTAAGGATTTTGTGTCCCGAGACACTACTTCTTTAGTACCAAAAGTGATAATAAGAGATAAAGAAGGCTCATGCTAGTGACTAATTAATGATTTGAAATCTATCAATGACTGTGGAGCAGAAAACTAAAATTCAGGATATTTTCTAATAATTCAGTTTTGCTTTGGTTTTTTTTTCTCTTTTTAGTGCTTCTGTTCACTGCTTTAATTAAGTGCTGCATACAAGGTAAGGGATTTGCTCAACACAATCAATAATGCCATTCTGATGCTGATGTTAAATTGACTTGCTATTTTTAACATGCTGCTTAGTTATTGCTTACCATCCTTAGTCACGCCTCGGGGCTCTGCAGATACGCACCATCATAGGCCATTCCCTAGAAAAGCTTTGCCTCAAGGAGGCTGAATCCTGTCGCATACTTCTGAGCATCCGTGCAAGAGATTAAGGGTACCTCCAAACGGGCCAGTGGTGGTAAGAAGTTTTTGCGTGTAGACAGCTGTCTGCAAGGAATCTGGTTGGACTCAGCCACACTCCTAATGAACAGCTCTCACTGACAACCACGCTGTACTGGATTTGGCGTGTCTTCATCTTGTGAATATTTTACAAAACCAGTACACGTAAGTATTTCCAAGTCTAGAAAATATCTGCCTTAGTAATACCACAAAACACCTTGCTACAATTTATTATTTAAGTGAACTGTTATTAAATTCCCTGTCAACATGAAATAGGAAAGTGTTCACACTATAGATGGGTGCAATTTTTAAGACAAAAAAAAAAAAAAAGAGAATTTCAAATTCCGGAACAGAAATAGGATGAAAGAATGATCAGAAACTCAGTCAACAGCTTAATATTCAGCTGCATTTTTCAGTTTTCTCTGATTTCTCTTGCACTGAAAAGCAGTCATCACTTTTTACCTAAAGAACCAAAGATGAGAGGGATGTTCAGCTCAGCTAAGAGCCTTCATACCAGGTCTCTCTCCTTCGCCAGGGGCTCTCTGTTTAGTGCCTAAACATCACAGAGCTCTTCAGAATTTGTACACACCTTGTGTACCTTTGCAAATCATTTAGGAACGCCTGAGTGTCTGTCCTAGCTCTCTATACACACAAACACAATAAATGCATTATATACAATTTTCCATCACCTTACCAAGCTTTTCATATCTTTCTGAAATTGCACTTTTCTGCATTTTTGAATATAAAATAACATTAAATTTAACCGGTTTCCAATAGTAAGGATTCAATTCAAGCATCATTCATAGTGGGATATAGGTAGAAGAGAGCTAAACTAAAGTTCAAGGACAGCCACAAAAGAAGTCTGAAACTATTTTTGTTGCATTTTTTTAAAGAAGACTTAAACATTTTAAATTCATCCCCTACTTTTTTCTTCTTCTGTATTTAAGGGTGACAGTGAATTTGTCTGATGCTTCCACTCAAGCCAGGTGTTTAGGCTCATTTCTCCTGAAGGCTTGCTTGCTATGCACATCACTTTCCTACCCAGGCTGTCCTGCTAGAGAAACGTATTACAGCCCATGCACTTGTATTTGCAGCCTCCTAACAACATTCAAGAATTAGTTCAGTGTATCTGCTCCTCTCTTCTTTGCCACGTTTCTCCTGCTAAGGCTCCAGATCAGTGTCATTTCACAAATCAAGTACTTTTTGAAGCAAGTCATTGACACGGTCTCCCACTTTAATAATTCACAAAGCCTTTCAGTGCAGCACGCCCAGGAGCGTCAGCAGGATGGGGAGTAATGGAGCCAAACCTTTGTAAAGGCAACTATCATGTGCTTGTAGCATGCCTTAATATTACTGATTAAGGCAACGGTTACTAACTTTAAAAATGTTTTCCTCCCTCTGAAATCCTCATCTAATCATTTCTCTCTCTGCTCAGCAGTGATTTATTTTCCACTCTGGATGCATATAAAAGAAGCTGCAACAGTTTGCTTGTACTTACTAACTGCTAAGTTTCATTTTTGAGTGACATTTCTGTTTGTTTTTTCAGCAAAAGTCTTTTTCAAAGGCGCTATGTAGTCCTAGGACTTACTTACATACACTGAAATATCCTTTCTTTTGCTATAGCCTTGGTTTTCAGCACCATATCAGATATATTTACTAAGCGATGTGGTGGTTTTTTCAAATGCCAGGAAACAATACAACTATTTTAGGCAAAGTCTCATTGCTTCCTAGGAACGTAACTAACTGCTGGTGGAACTCTCTGAACTTTATATTAGTCTGTGTTGAAGCACTGCAGGATTACTTATAATTAACTGTCATCAGTCATTTTTCTCCCAATCATCCAGATTAAAAAAAAAAAAAAAACAAAACCAAAAAACCCCAAAAAACTCCTAGCAGAAACCATGATTAAAATGTCTGTTTCCTATCCCAAACTTCATTTTGAACTCGCAAAGCTCACAAGCTCTTCTCCACACACCCCTCAGCTTTTACACAGATACTTGTGCCTTGTCTACTACATGTAGAAATAAGCATTTTTAACAGCAGCTAAAGAGTTAGTTGTACAGAAGGTGTAAGAAGCTTAAGACAAATATTTAATATTAAATAAGTGCTTCCTTACTAAACCATTTACACTCCCTGGTGTAATAGTTTTGTGGATAGCTATTGCTGATTTATTCATTTATATTACTTCAAGGAGTCTGTTAGAGCCTGTAGGCACACATTCAAAAATAATTTGAAAGGACATGAATTCATCAGTGAGCCAATGACAACTAATGGTAATTCACTAGTTGAACCTGTGCCAACTAAAAATAATATAAAACTACCTACAAGTCAGGTTTCTCTGAGTTTAGGATAAGTCTATAAGCTCTGCGGCATCACTTTGACAGTCAACAGAACTCGTATCTCCCACCTATATGATAGGTCAGTGGTTCTCAACCTGTGGCCCATGGACCCCTGGAGGGGCCACAATGTCATCACAGGGGGTCCGTGAAGACTTAAAGCAGGGGTGGGGAACGTCCAAATCAGAAATATTTGGTCTAGCCCATGGCAAACGCTGTGCCTCCTTTTCCCACAGCCCCCGCCCCTCAATGCTCCTCTTGTACTCAAGCCCCCCGCCTACCCTGACACACTAGTATATTCAGTGCTAGTGTGGTTGGTGGGACCCACTTTAACTAGGTGGTCTTAAAGACATTTTCTTAACCCAACAGCCCTCTTTAGAGCGACAATGGCACTGAAGTCTGTTCCTCCGAGTGGTGGCCCTGGACCCGTAAACAAAAAGACATGGTGACTGAACACAAACAAACAAGGGGGGAGGTCAGAAGAATTGTAAAAACTTTTCGTCAAATTTTAATGTAAGAATTAGCATCAAATTCAGAATTGGCGTGTTAAAATACCATAGAACGGACCATTTGAACAAGAAGAGTGCTGATGCTATTATTTTAAATTCTTACAGAATCATTGCATTAAAGATATTATAATAGGAATGTGTGCGTTAACAGATTAACTTACTTCCCCTTCTCTCCAAATGTAAAGACCCTTCATGAGGAAATTGAAATAAATATTTGATGCGGTCTAGTGCTTTAAATGTTGAATTAAGCTTTGGTGATCTGTGACCACAAAAGGTGTTTAAAGGGAGTCTGTGGTGAAGGAAAGGTTGAGAACCCCTGTGATAGGTGATAGCTTTCACCTAACATGTCACCTACAATATGATAGCTTTCAGAGTACAAAGCCCTTGTTGAAAACTGTTAATATGAAGATATACTTAAGTCACTGTAATCACTGTGAATGTTACAAGAAAAAAAAATTGTCACTTTTGTTTAGGTCATCCCAAAACCTTAATATCTACAATTCTCATGTGAATTCTCTTATTTAAGTGGGGGGAAATGGACAGCATTGCAAAAAAATTAATGCCATATTAAAGTCAGTCATATTTTATTTTAGAATAATCTACTTTCAGTTAAAAATCATGATCTAACATTCCTAATTCAATGATTCTGGGGAATTAGGAGAGGAATGGGCATGTTAGGAGGGTAGGGCGCTCATGCTCTCCCCCAGTAGCATCTCCATTGCCACCAGCAAAGACAGAACCTGCACAGACCACTGTTCCCATCCAGTAAGACATCTCTTATGTTGTGTTAAGAACCAGGAAATGCAAGCAGATACCACCCCAAGTGAAACAGATTTATATTTCTCTCAAAGATACAAACGGTTGGAGATTTGTCTCCCACTACTTCTTTGGCCCACTCTCACACCTTAAAAAAAAAAAAACCCAACCTGAAACCAAACCAAAAAAAACTTTCATAACAAAGACTGTGGTGTATTCAGAGTCATCCATTTTCTTGAACTATGTCTATAGTCTCCACCGTAGGAGGTTGCTATGTCTCAAGGTATCAACTGTTGCTGCTTTTTATGAAACTGCTGGGCAAGTAAGAGGGAGTAGCAGAAAAGTCCTAATCCACTAGTTTCACGTAACTCCTGGCTGTGGATGATAACTGAAGCACTCTGTGCAAGGTGTAAGGATTTCACTGTCTTATCTTGAAGGAAGCTTCTACCAAAGTTAAGGTTTTATTGTGCAAAATGGGCTGGTAAGCCACACCATACACAAGCAACTTCATTTCTTTGTGATCAGCTCTGGGAAATGGCTTAATTCCCTCTCCCATTTATGCAACACAAGCCTTTCTTCTTCACCACTCTGAAGGACAAACCAGTTGCTTTCTGCAGTCTATCTACAAACTTCTAAAACTCATTACTAGGAAAACTTAACAACTAGAAGATGAGTTAAATGACATTTAATACAAGATTCAATACAGAAAATATTTTAACTGGATGTAAAGAAGTGGGGAAACGATACATTTACTCATCTTTTGTGCTGTACTTCTGCATTTACCTTTGCTGAGTAGACGAGGTAATATACCTCATTGATTGGTAATCTGCTGTTCTGTAGCTAAATGCCATTTGCAACACACATTAAGGCAGTTTATGAACAAAGACCCACCAGATCAAAGTATCACTGCATGCATTGGGCAAAGCAGCTGACGAGATTAACCACTACTACTGGTGCCAGTCTGCCTTACATGATGTAGGTAAATGTGTTTAAATCCCCATGCACTTCCAGAACATGCAAAAGGCATAGCACAGCTCTGATACCACGTCCCTGGGTGGATTCGCAGCCGTGGGTCTGATCCCAGCATTTTAAAAGAGGCACACATAGGACCTGCCTTTTGTGCTCAAACCAAAGCTGTAAAAAGTTTCATCTGTCAATAGAGAACAACAGAGTCAATACTACTGTTCACACAAACATGAACAAGAAAAACTTTACTATATAATCAAATCTCAGTAGCAATGGATGAGGAATTTCATATCTGGAATAAAATAATTGCTCATAAAAGTCACCAAAGGAAAACTGACATGGTGGATCATCCCCAGCTGCTGTGGAGAAGCAATGGCTTTCTTTACCATGTCAGACATTTTCTGTAGATGACTGCATGCCTCCATGACTCCCTTACACCTATGTCTGATCTTCAGAAATCCTTTGTATGCTTTGAGTTATTGATTCAGCTAAAAAAAGTGTTGGTTCCTTGATAACTATTGTTCCCATCTAACACTTCAGTTTGCCAGCAGTTGCAGGTAGCTCCAAATTTGATTTTATATCGTCAGACATTCCCAACTGCCAGACAAGTTTTAGAGGAGCCTCCCCCATTCTGTGTCTCCTGTTGGTTGTCTTTGAAACCCTGTAACTAGCTATGGATTGGTGGGGGTCTGACTTGCTTTACCGCAGCAAGCAAGACAGCACTTTACATTAATTCTGGATATAATACAAGAGCATCTAATGAATTCAAAACTTTTTTCTCTTTAGTTTCGTATCTAGAATTACCTGAGCCCAAATTAAAATATATCAGAGGAAACTCAGTGCTTCTCTAACTTCTAAAAAGCGCAGGCTGGGTTAAATGGATTGACGTTTTAGAGAAAATCTGAGACTCACGTGCAGATTTCATTCTGTCATTCTCAAGAGAAAACACAGTGAGGAACTCACAAGCTATTCAGTTTAATATAATCCCCAGATACTAGCAGAGTTTCATTTGCAGAGGACCGAAAAAGAATTTTTTTCCTGGGTCGTTAAATATTACTCTAAATTCATTCATGCTCCTCTTAGCAGGCAGATCAAGTCCATATGATTGCCAGCAAGTGCCCATAATTTAATTGAAGTCTTCTCACCCATCTAGAAATCTGAAAAGAATCCTTGTAAATGATTAAGTATTTGATTCCTAGCAGCAAAAGGAATGAAAAAAAAAACCAAAACCCTACACAGGTATATAATGGCAAGCCCACTGGGTTAGGTCCTGAGGTAGCTGGAAGTCCACTGCCTTTACTGAGCAAAGGAGAACAAAGGTAGTTTTAAAGTTTCATTTGTGCTCACAACCACAGTGGCAGTGAGATGGCATTTTGACCCCCAGCACAGTAAATTATTTCCAGCTCTGACAAGCACCAGAGAATATTTCACAGCCTGGGATCTCTGTAGCACTGGCTGCAGCAGCTACTACACATGCTAGAACCTCTGCACACCCAGGGATGAACTCCCTGAGTACCTAGGGAGGCAGAAAGGGACCTTAATATGGGGCAAGAACCCATCTCAAAGCTTAGAAACAAGGATTTCAGTGTTGTATTCATAGTGAAAGCTAAATTCTTAACCAAGGCAGTGATTCAAGAGTGGTCATCCACTCCTTTTGAGGGGTTAGTTGCACCCATGAATTTGAATAGGAGGATGGTGATTATTTAGCACAGAGTCTTTTTAAAAGAAATCAAAAAAAGATGGAAAAAATGAAGACTAATGAGAGAACTTCAGAAGACCGCTTTTTCTATAAATGATTTATTAGAAATTAAATAACCTGGAAACCAGGATTCACAATCTCCCAACCAATCATCCATTACATGTAAAGTTGCTGTCTTAACCTGCCAAAAGAAATCAAGTGTAAAAATGTAATGAAAGAAATGGCACTTTCCTCTTGGACTTAAAGATACTGTTTAGCTTTAAAAGTATAATCTAAAAATAAGCACTGCTGCTCATAGTCTCATTGTATACTCAGATTCATTCTTCTTAATTTAACAGGGACAAGAACTAATACCCATTTGGCATCCAGTAAATCTGTTAGCCAGGGGAAACACACAATTTGAATACTTGTAAAAAATACTTCTTTGCAATAAGCAAGCAAAAGACATCTGGCAATTAACTAACATTCACAATCCATGCCTTCTTAGGCTGGCCTTGTTTCTACATCGCCAGCACTGTGTATGTTAAACAACCTCAGTTTGAGGCAAAACAATTGTTAAAATGAAACCGTGGAATAATGTATACTTATAGGAACAGCCAATTTCAACTTCTGTGCCAAAAAGATGACACAATTAATGGTCTAATTAAAGCATATTTATAAACCTTGCACTAAATTCCATTTCCTTATGCAAGTGATACAGTTGACGTTAACCTGACACAATTATCTGCTTTGTGAGGTGTGGTTGCACAAGGTTTTTTGTTGCAGCATACCTGGCAGGTGAAGAGTGACCATCCTCTCTAGTAGTAAATGCCAGGCACTTATTGGTCTGAATATCAGTAATTCTGAGAACTCTTCCTTGAACTGTGTTCAACAGCATCTGAGGGCTTCCCTGCAATGAGTAATAGCTACTACAGATTCAACACAGCTGTAATATTCAGAAACCTTCCTTCCCTCTATGAAAATGTTTCAGTGCATGCATTTTCTCCAGAGTTTAAAGTTGAACTACCAAGCATTTAAGGACCTAATGCTGAAGATTGTATAGTGCACCGGTTAAGCTATATGCATACAAAAGCCAATAGAAAATATATGCTATTAGAAATTTGCAGGTTGAAGGGAAAAAATAATCCACTTTTTGACGATATTACTGTACTAAAGGTAGTAGCTCAGACCTGAACACTGATCCTCAGAGTGCTAATTCTCCTGTTGGCATTCACTTCATAAATAATCCTGCAGAACAACCAGGCATGTCTTGTCCCATAAAAACAAAGATGATCCTTTGCATTTAGATCTTTCCAGGCTGGAAAGAAAGGAGAGAGGAAACCTCATTTAAATCAGGTAGCTTCTCTGCTACTCCTAATTTAGGCATGCATTGCTCATTTGAAACGTGTAGGAATTCAAACAGAAGGTAGGGCTAAAAACCAACAGTGTACCTTGCTGCCTGGAAAAGTCCCCACTAAAAAACTAAATCTGTGCTAGTCTGTCTACATCCTGTTGTTCAGGTAAAAGGAGAAAAAAAGAAAAATCACCTTCTGCCCTTCAGACAGTTCTGGAAATAGTCGTGGGTCATATGAAAGAGCCTGACTTCTCAGCTCTCTGACAGAGTGCAAATTCAGCTGCTGCCTTCCGCAGTGGAAGAGTGAAGGAGATAATGCCACAGCAGGACATGCTTGAAAAACTTCTTCTTTTTGCTCCTATATATGTCACAATTACACAGATTCTTCATCTGCAAAGCATTAGCTCACAAAGAGAGGCTAGTCGGCTGAAAAAAAAATTATACCTCAGACTTTCTATAACTATAGTGATCAGTAAGAGCTAATAATTAATCAAGGTCTATCATCCCAAAAGTAGATTCGCACTTAGTAAAAGGTTAACTGGAAAAATATAGAGCATACTGTGGCCCAGAAATTCCTTATATTTAATCAGTTTGTTACATTTCAGACTGTACCATGACAGTCTACAAATCAAGTGAAGGCCAAGGAGACTGAAAATCACTCTGACCTAACTGCAGGCTTCAACAGTGGCAAAAACTCGACAGTCGCATCCCAATAAAACAAAAGCAGGATGGGCCAGAAATGCACTTTCTCAGCTTGAAGCTTGTCTTATGATCACATCCAAGACATTAGAAATAGTGATAATTTATTTCTATTTGTTTTCTTACAGAGAGTTTCCACTTCAGCACTCTATTTGCATGTAAAGTCACGTTGAGGGTGATAACATTTTTCTCTGAAGCATCTCTCTTGTAAAGTGAGCTTTACAAGCGAGTTCAGATACCAAATATTTGTCTACAGGAAAGAAAGGCTTTCCACCATAGTAGAACTACCTTACAATATAATCTTCATCCAGTAAAGCTCTATTAGATCAAACAGTACATGTTCTGGAAGCAAACTGATTTTGGTATCATAGCTAGAAATAAACTGCAAGAAATTTTTGCATAGGATTAAATAATATACAAATAATGTCTGTACCTACTTGAAAGATTGAGTTTAAACACTATTTAAAGTAAAAACAAATTGTTGAGACATGTTTAAGTGCTCTAGCCAGATGAATCATGGTATGCCCAGAACTCCCACTAAATCTATTTTATCCAAAGAGCTGCATGGATAAAACTGACAGAAAAATATGCTGCTAAAACTGATCACATCAGTTGTTTCCCAACACTGATCACTCCTCCTCACTGCATCCTAAAGATGTATCTTGGACCACTAAATTCCTCTTCAATACTTGTGTTCAAGTACTGTCCTACTTCAGAACTGACTGCATGTTATTTTTTAATGAATTAAAAGGATAATTGAGGAGGTAATTTTGTCTAATTCTGTAAAGTCCCTGTGGACTTCATCAGGAATGCTAAAAGCTTGAATTCCTGGCCCCAAGGTGGGTTTTGTCATCAAAACCTTAGCCACCTGCCAGAGCAATCAGCAGCTGGTGGCCATCACCCTCACCTGGGCGGTCGCAGATCAGATGCTCAGGGGCAAGGGCTTCCCCCTGGCCACCACCAGCAAACTGCTCCAGGGCAGGGGGCTCCAATGTCATGCCAGAAAGGCAAAACACAAATCCCTTGAAGTCACAACATTTATTTTGCAAAGCAGAATTATTTATTCTACCTTTCAGCTAAATTAAGGAAAGAGTGACTGGGACAGGAATGTATAAAGATGAAAATAAGGGGCTTTGGTTATTGTTCAGCTTCTGTTGTCATATTGGGGTACAAATAGAATCTGTGTGCCTGCACCAGAGCCCACTGTAACCCCAGGTGCAATTAATGATACTGGGGTTTATTCCTCCAAAGAATAAATAATAAGGAGCATAGAGTTTGCCCACAGATTGCAGCAGAGAACTTTCAAGGTGCAAGGCGGGGGGATCATTAATACTTGCAGTGCACGTGCACAAAGGAAGAGAATTAACCTTGCCCATACAGCCTTACCTTTGACATCACCTGAACTTTGAACAGCTCATTTGTCATTCATCTAAGCATTCTTTCATCACAGTTTTCTAGCACAGAATTTTATAATTATTTCCAATTACTGTCTATAATATATGCAACTTTCTGCACTGCAGTTATATTTTACCACTGAACTTTAAAACAAACATCTTAATTTAAAATATACTCTGCCAACGGTATGACACAGCTTCTCCAAGATAGCTGTCGAAGAAAAATCAAGCATAAATATTTACCTCATTAGTAGCAATAAAAAGATTGTAGTTAGGTAGGCACAATAAAGATTCTCTTGAATCCTGTCAATGTCCATCTGCTTCAAAAGAACTCAGTCTTCCAATCGTTTTAGAGCTACATGCAAAAATATATGGAGCTGAACTTAATACAGAATAACTCCTCTTTTTTGCATAATGCTGCAATAGCTCCTCAGGGTTTGTAGCAGCCAGTGAAAGGCATTTAAAAAAGCACTGCTTGCCAAAAATATGTTTATTTGCCATCGGACAGCCAAAAACGTTGGGTCTGCAATGGACCTGTTTACTCAAGCTGTGCTGTGTGTTGTAATTATGATCATCAGCCCAAAGGACTGCTAAATTAGCAGAGCCAATAAAATCAATAAGATCAGGGGCACAAAGAGACTCAGGAAGGAAAGGATCTGCAAAGAAAACTATTTAGTATGACACAGCTGCCCTCTGCTTCTACACTTTGTTGACTCAGCAGCTGTAGTGGACGTTGCTGATTGAGTGTCTGGTGTACACCTTCAACATAAAGCAATGTACGATATTAAATGGAAAAGCTCTTGTCTTAGAACAAGTCACAGCAAATCTTGTAAGGTTTAAAGTATTTCCCACTCTGTTTTTCATGGCCTTGAATATCCAAGGAATCCATATAGGAGTTCAGAGAGGGTAGAGGTATCATCGGTTGAATAGTAGAAGTGCAGAAAAGCATCCCAAGTCATAATGTTTAAACATGGTAACTAAAACTAGGCAACCAAAGTCTGTGACATCAGCCAGCTCTACATCCTAAAAGTTTTATAAACTTGTATTTTTTGGTCTTAGGGAATGTGATTTAATACTTTTCTTTGTGATTTAAAAACAAAACAAAACAAAACAAAACAAACCCACAACAACAACAACAAAACCAAACATACAAAAAACCCACCCTGAAACTAGGGTTAGACTGAAAATTGCTTGCCCAAACGAGGACAAGGGAGAGAACAACTGCTTTTCTCTTCATTTCTGTAGCACCGGTGAGCTTCTCCTACTAACCACCCTGTAACATTAAGGAGAACGGGTAGCATGTTTCCAAGAAAAGGGCACCGGGTTTTCTCACCTCAGTACACACTCATTAACTCTGATTTCCATCTCTCTGGGAAGTAAAAGACCAGGCTGTAGTTAAAGAGACTTTTCTGCCAAAGGTCAATGAAAATTTAGTTCCAATGAAATAGTGCAAAACCCCCATATCTGTCTCCAATTCTCTCACCTTTATATGACAGACAGAAATGTGTGGGGTTGCAGGGACAGGGTTTAATACTTCACAGCACAGCCACTAAAACTAGGTCAGTATCTGCCATTAAAAATGCCAAAACTATAACAGAGGGTGGAACTATTAAGCTTTATCCATCTAGTAGAAATCAGTGTCCCACATGCACCTGCCCATACATGGCTTCTTATCGTGTCAACTTTGGTATGTTCATGCTATTTTGCTTTTTATTCTCTACTTGCTTAAAAACCACTACCTAAACACTGGATCTAAGAAAAAATGGCCTGGTGTAACACAGACTGAAAACAGTCTGCAGCTTTTACATTTTTTAATTTAAATTTAATTTTAATTTAATTATTTAATTACTTTATTTAAATGAATTGTTGCATTTTTACATCTTTGGAGAAATCATGCACAATTAATTGCAGTGACCAAAATCAGCATTTAGAGCATGATGTCAATAAAAAAGCCCCTTGTAAAAGTATGCTAAAATCATAAGCAAACTTTCTGGTACCATTTCAGCTCCCATCAGGAAGTGGCTGGAGTCTGGCATCTAGATAATGCTGACCTTCAGCTGTGACTTGGTTTATCTGGATTAGCATTGTTATTTGCTAGAACCTTAAAAAAACAAAGGGCTAATCAATACAAGGTCAAAACAAAAGTGTCACAGATGGCTTTGACGATTCCAAAAAGGTGACATCTGTCACCAGGAGTTACTGCAGGAGATGGCACGATGCTCCAGCAGCTAACGCTGAGGGCATTTCCATGGGCAACTTCCACAGGCATCCACAAGCCATTGCTCAGGTATATTTCATGCCCAGCACTGGGTTACATGGACTGGCAGGTCAGACTGAATAACAGAATGAAAAATATGTCAGGAAAAAAAAAAAAAAAAAACCAGCAGAGCAAGGAACAGAGGTTGCAATACTGGAGAGTTTTGTGAAGGAGTTTAACCCTTTGATACTCTGTAATCAGTTACTCCAGCAGCTCATCCTCACTCCAAACACCATAACTGAAGCCAGAGACAGTCAGGATAAGCATGAGGTTTCAGCTATATAGTGACTCACAGCTCAAGTAGTTTATTCAGGTACTATAACATTCACTTATAAACTAGGCACTCTGACACAAAGCTTCAGCTGCAACTTAAGTGCTCTAATAGTAGACAAGAAGTATAGATACATCTCCCAGATAAAACTGACAGAAAAATAGAGATGAGTATAATGGTTCACTGGATTTTTTTATTGCTCCCCCCCCAAGCCACGGGGATCGTGATTCTTATATTTGTGCCATGAAGCCTGGTTATGAGCATAAATGGTCTTGCTCATGCAACCTGTTGCAGGGTTGGGTTAAGAGTCAACTTAAGTCAGGTTACCCTGTGCCCCCAGTGCACAGCTCCAGGCATCAGAAAGGGACAACCCACAGAGCTCAGTTTGGGGAGGAGTAAGCTTTTTCAGCACACAAAATTCAGAGCAGGCTGTGGACACTGAGGATCTTACGTACCACCTAGAAGCATGTTCCCAAAGAAAGCCTTGAGGTACAGCAGCATTCAAACTCGAAATTCCAGGTCACCCTGGGATGCTCTCGAGAGGACATCCAAGACGCTTGGAAAGCATTATGTTTTATATTACAAATACTGTTAAGCCACACCTGTTTATTGCAGAACCATTATGCAGATAAGGATTCAGGATGAACTTGACTGCCTTGGGGAAGGTCAATCTCAGACTTAGTTCTCTGCATTCTGCATGAGGGGTTGTAGGCCAAAAAAAAAAAAAAAAAAGCATCGGGTATTTCTTTATGGAAGAAAGGAAATGGAATTTTAGTCTATGTTCTGCTCCACCTTCTCACTCTGGGTATTTAGTAGTTACTGGAAGCCTTAGTTATCCATTTTGCACGTTATATTTATTTGGAGATAAGATCTGTCCAATTGTTAAAATAGTTTGTAAATGAAGAATCAGCCTATGAGTTTCTGCTCTGAGAAAATGTTTCATAAAGCCTTTGGTTTTCAGTTTTGTCATGGGGCAGGTAGGGAAGAATATGCTAATCAAAGACCCTAGAACTACAGCTTCTATAATTGGCAGCTCAGTATTCTCTCATAGCCTTAATTTATGCGTACTATTAAAAGGTTAAAGTTGGGCGCAGGTCTCCTGTGACTGTCATCTGTGAAATAATGCTGTTGGAAATGCAGTTTTGGTTCTACCTCATTCCCGCCTGCAAATAAAACCACGCATATTCTGCACATCTTTCCCCCTGAACATTGACACCTCCAGCGACATAAAATCCAGCAAGCGATGTGACAGCTGCCAAGGTCAATAAGAGTTATACTGAACTGCTGAGTAAGTGCTGGTCACACAAATCAAAGCTGTATAAGGGCAGCTTAACATACACAAATCTGCAACTTATTCAAACTACTTTTTGTACTGAGAGATTTTTATCATTTTTCTCTTCCATGAAATGTTATATAATGAAATGTGATTAAGTCAAAGGTATTTCGTGATATATTAGCATTGTGTCCTTTGTGTCAAATTACTGATAGCAAAGTCTGTTGAAAATACATTTAACATTTTTGAGAAACTTAACACTTAAAGGCAATTGTAGGAGGGCAATAATATGAATAAGAAAGTAAAAATAATGTAGCAGGAAATTTTAAAGACACATTGGGCAACACTATCTAATGATGACCCAGATTCAGCTCTTTAGAGGAATTCCTAAATAAGAAATTCTGGGTTGGACATTTTCAGGGGTACTTTAAGCCTTCTGCCTTTGCTACACTTGTCAAAAAGGTTTTGATATGCATGTTAACTTTTAATTATCAACACACTAGTATTTCCCAAGATGTTACCCATTAATTGGTAGGGATAATAAGGTATTTCTGACAGGCCCAAGGGTTAGATTGGATTTTATATCTGAACTCTTCTCTCAGAGTCATAGATGCACAAACTGCTTGCTGTATTAGATCAGCAAACTTGTATTTTTGTTGTGCAGTCATGAAATACAGAGATTTAGAACAATTGCATAGAAAAATCATTCTGAAATTTGTGCTTTGAGTAAGGCCTTGTGTGCCAAACCATATCCGTTAGCAAGTATTTACAGATGAGTTGAAAAGCTCTGGAAATAGAAATTGTTAATAGAAGCACTGCTGCAACTCTAACTGCATTGCCAGGACCGGTAACACTCCAGTAATTACAGTGAAGTAAGTGTTCAAAGGGGAGTGAGGATGGAAAGCTCTCCCTCATCTGTCAGGCACTTGCTTACTCCTGGATTTTTCTCTGAGAAAGAGAGCTACTAGCAGAAGGGCTTCCACCTTCCTTTATTCTATTTTAAGGTTGCTAATTGATCCTCTGAGGGAAGGTTTAGTCCTTTTAATGCAGTCTCTCCATTAACGGAGAGTCTGTACAAGAGAGGTTGGAGGCGTGTGGGTGTGGGAGCCATGCAACCTTTCATGCTGTTCTCCGCGATGACTCACAAGGCAGGAAAGTTTGAGAACCTTCCTCACAGGGCAAGAAACGGAGCCCCGTTCCCTGCTAATAGCATGGGGGTTGTTATTGAAGCACACTGCTCGGTTTGTTTTGCTTGAAAGGAGCTGGCTGCCCTAAATTTTCCAGGTGTGGGTATGATAGCAGGTCAAGGAATAAGGGGACGGCAAGACAAAGAGACCAGATTGTGTTGGAATAGTCGTTATCTTGACTGACACATTCATCCATGTTGCAGAAACACAGCTAGTGGTGCTCTGCTCCGCAGTAGGACATTTAGCTTCAGATAAGCAAAATAAATATCAGGAGAAGCATCCCTTGTGAGATATTACCTTTGCATTAGCATAAAAATAACTTTGCAATGGCTAACTTTCTCCTGTAATAAAGAATAGTGGAAGCACAAGAAGTGATCAGACTGATGCAGTCAACTGGTAATGCCAGTCACATCACTGCACAGGAGACTGACAGCCTGTTCTGATCTGACTAATGGGTTAATTTTATCGAAGCACTACCAGACTAAAGAACAGTTTTATCAAGTGTTTCACCATTTAAAAAGCAAGGCAGTTTGCCAAGCAAAATGGCCCATGGTTAAGAAAGAAGTGTTTCAGTTTACTTGTTCCCTGAGCAAAGCACAGTTTAATTTAGGTCTAAGGCACTATCTAGGAAACATTTCCATTCTTCTTACTCAAGGATACTGTAGTTACACCTACAAATACTACTACCTTGTGAAATGGAGAGAAGCTTTTTTCCCCTTTCATCCATGACTCTTTTTTACTTATCTGTTCTTTCTGCTACCAGCCAGAAAGCAATGCCTGATTACTTTTAGGTATGTCCACAGCCCTTTTGGTCACGTCAGTTCTAACAGAAGCCCACGGAAAGATTTCTACTCTGTTTCCATTCGAAGTCAGAGCTTCGATCTGAGTCAAGTAAGGTCTTAGTTTTGAAGCATGCAATCTCTGTTTTGGTAAGAACTTCTATCATGACTTATTACCATATCTGAGTACCTTTTTGCAACTCAACACACAGACTGTTAGTGACAGAAAGAAGGCTGAATTCAACAAGCTCTCACCAGGGTCCTAGGGCATTGCCCTCAGTATTTAACAGAGAAAAAAGCTGGTTTCAAGTAACAATCTCAGTCATCCAGAGTCACATCGTAAGTCTACTCCAAGAATGTTTAGCTTTATTTTGATCATTTGCATACATTTGAGAAATACTCTAGTAACTTCTTGCTACAAGGACCACTCAAAATTAAGACAAATTCTCCAATCCCTTGAAATTCTATGAATTTTCTTCTTTGGGTTTTGGAGTTAGCTGGTTGGGGTTTTTTACATAATCTAAACCACCAATATATACCTATGTTGTACTAATTACACATAATTTTTTTATAAAACAAATCATTAGATTTTTCTCTTAACTTAGAATACATCCAGTTGTCATTCAGCATAAGCCTAACTTTCAAATGGTGCTTCTATGAAATGTATGAAGGAAACAAATTTTAGGCTGAAATGAAATATTAAGATGTTTAGATTTTCTGCCATTCTCTTCAAATACTCTATGCAGTCCAACACCAACTCTCAATCAACAAGTGGCTGCAGGCCAAATTCTTTCCCAACCCCAACCCACCACATCACTCGTCAGAAGTTGCTCCAAATGAGTTCAGATGTCCAGTAACTCCACCTTTCTCAATCAATAACTGGTTACAGGCCAATCTGTGATCATGTTCACATCAGTTTACAGATAGTACAGCCACGCTTGGATAGTGAATCACACCTCTGGGGTGGACTGGAGACAGTTCAGCTGTGTCGATAGACTCTGCCTGCAGATGCAATTTCTCACCTCCCTAAAGAGGGCTCAAGTGATCAATTGTTGCAGACTTAACCCATCTCACCTTCTGCAATTGTAGCAGCAACGTCCTCAACAAAAGCAAGTGCTGTTTGGCAGGATCAAGTACCCTGCATTTTTAGATTTCTAAGAGCATTTCTGTGTCTAAGAGAACACGAGTTATTGAATCTCAACTCTCAAATCCGTTATCAGAAGATCCATTCAGTGCAGAGCTGCACTCACTGGTCAAAATGCTCAGCAGGCCTAAGTTGATATAATTGCACTGAAGGCGATGGAATTCTACAATTCATAAATATAAAGAAATTACCATATTAAAGCATCCAATTTTTTTCCTAGACACCCCCAATGAGAGCCATCTGTCTTTATTTTTCTTTCACAGTCTTTGGCATGACTTTGTTTGAAAAGAGATTTTATCCCTGGATTTCCTCTATCAGACAAATCTGAGCAGCAAAGGTAGCTTAGTGTTTAAGTGCTGCAGAACAAAATTTAAGAAGCAGCTTATAGACACACAGAGTAGTAATCGTATGTCTTTAGACTGGATCTTTTTTTAACTTTCTCCCTGATTTTTTGCAATTGTGTTGATTTTTAAAAAAACTTCAGTGATTTGCCTAGTAGAGATATAAAAGAGTTTATTCTTGACCCTTATCATGCAGTTCTCTGGGATTTTGTTGATAAACGACCTTGCAAACAGAGTACACACACTCTTGCACTTGCAGCATGATCCAGACAAGAGTTATTGGCCAGGGGGCTGGGGGCTGCCTGAGGCTATATGAGCATTTGTGTTTTTAGGTTTTGGCTGGTATATTCAGGCACACATAATAAAATAGAGCTTTTATTTTAAAAATCAATAAAATGACTGATCTTAAGTCAGAAAACCGTTTAGTTTTACTTTTACCATCATTGGGTTTTTATTGCATCTCCCATTTTGTTTTTTCCTTGTCTTTTTCCTGCCAGACAATCAGTCTACACTCCTTCTGAGATTCAGCTTTCTACAGTACCTTATTTTTCTGTGGTAGTTCCTCCCCTCTTCTTGCTGTTGCTGGTTTTGAGTCTTTCTCACCCAGGTTTTCCTACCACTTTCTCCATCAGGCTGTTAAAGTTAACTCTAATAGATAAATCATAGCGTGGTGAAGAGTTATGCCATTTAGAGACAAATTGCTGATTTTTTTTTCACTCTGAGCATCATGGACCAGTAAAATAGGAAACCAGATGAGGCAATGAAAGACATGTTACACAGTTAGTTCATGTGCTACTACTTTTTTATGCCAGGGCTGGGCATACCAAGGCTATGACAAAATTTACCTAAGAAGGTTCTACTCTTCCACCCTGCTCTCGACCGTTCATTCCCATTTCTATCTCAATCTGCCACCACCCAGCAATACCACCCTCTGTGGTGCCACAGTGCAGATCAAGAAAATTATCCAGACTAAAACCTACTTCACCCAGATCATTTTATTGCTCTAATTTATGCTGCCACCTTGAACAATTGTATAAACAACCACAGCACAGGTGGGAATTCAGCAATCGAGATGAGGGGAGGCAGCTGGGTGCTTCTTAAGCTGGTGTAGCTGTTACACATCTAGTGTTGCAAATCTAGTGTAAAGAATTGTGTTCTCATTCGCCTGGCTTCTTTCACTGTAACTCATTAATATACTGTGCTGAATAGCTCAGAAGGAAAGGCAGCAGCTTTTCTAACTTTCTTGATATTCCTCCCAAACATTTATCATATATGACCTTGTGACTTCCAAGAAAGAAAGAAAGAAAAAAATCTTTCCTGACATCTTTGATATCTTACAAAAATGGTGAGTCTGACTATTTGTTACACTCCTATGTTGTTAATACCAATAAATGTTAAAGATACAAAGATCAGTTCCTGTATAAATCTTGGTTCAAGGATGACGGGCAAGCAGCTAGAAAACATTTCTTCATGTCTTTTTCCCCTAATGTAAAACTCTTAGTAGAAAAATGATAAGGATAAATGGCACCTATCCAACTGATTCCATTATAGAAGCTGGTTTGTCTGCAACAGATGATTCACTATTTATAGTGTCTTTAGTGCATGCCTCACAGTATACTCTCACAGTCAATCTCAAAGACATGTTATTTAGGCAGGGTAATGTACTCATCTTCTCTGAAAGAGAGAAACTTCTGCAGACAAAGAAAAGAACATCTTGGGGGATAATATCTTCTTCTGTATTTATGGCCACTCAAAACCTACACAGATCTCAAGTACAACAGAACAAGAACACCAGTATAAAGCCAGGACAATCCTTCTGATTTTGGGGGACTCCAGATGCTCTAAGGTGTAAGAGGAGCATCTAGCAAAGCTGTCATTTCCTTCTAGAAACATTTAGACACTCCCAGTTGGAGCCAAATACACAACAAAACCAATTCTGATTTCTCCCAGTACAAAAGGTTTTCAGCTGAACTGCCAGCTCTGACATACATCAAATAACAAGGTGAGAAAATACAACTCTTGTTTCATGACAGGCAGTTATACCGGAGATACTACCAGACTGCAGCGTACAGCAGTCACATTCAAGCTAGCTTCAAGCTCTTAGTCTGAGAGAAAGCTCTACAAATCTCCATACAGACTAAAAAAATACGTGTATTTAAGACACTAGTAAGCACAGAGGACATACTCACAGTGATCTTAAGCCCAGCGTTATCAAGAAGTAGGGAGCGTAATTGTGGCTCAGGTAAGTCTATAGCATTGCAGGGTGAGCTCCAGGAACTCATGGATTAGGATAGCCTGAGTATGCAACAGCTGAAAACCAGCTATGGAATCTACTTCATGATACATGGGTGTACAACCAGCATTTTAGCTGCCCAACACAAAACTGCTCTTTCCCCAGTAGAGTGCAAGAATAACTGTTTCTTCTTCCTCATTTCAAAGAAAAATCTATTGTTAATGTTGCAAGGATTCACTCTCATAAAAGCCTCTGGCCCCTAAAAGAAGTGCTTAGTTGTTTTTTTTTCCTAGATATTGTTATTATACTACATAAACTGTAAAAATGGAAACAATGAAATATTTTTAAAGCAGTTTGGATAATAAAAAAATAAAGTGTTCCATTCTGAAAAAAATACCACAATGAGAGTTTTCAACATCAAAGCACGTGTCAATAAAATACAAAGAACTATCACAGAACACTACAGCCCTTTTATTTTTCTTGTTCCAAGTCACTGTCATCAGCCACTACAAAAAAAGGTTACAATGCTTTGCTTTCCTTTTCTTCTTTTTTTTAAAGCCTTCACACAGCGATACCCCTCTTCAAAATACTGAGATAAACCATCATAAACAAACTCCTAAATTACCTTTGTGGCCTCTATTTTCAGAAAATACAAAAGCATTTAAAAATGTATTATTCAGAATGTTTTAGATCAGGAGTAAACCCATGTTATGTTTAATACTCTATGTGAATTGAAAAGCTGCATCTCTGATGACTGCTGGTTAAGTATGTTTTTTTCTAGAGCACAGTTGCAGAAACTTTAGGAAAAAAGATAGACTGAAATCTACATTAGAGGTAAGAAAAAAATGTTAGATTGGCACAGCACCTGCAAACCCTGAAAACACTGGGCTTTAGCAGTTATTATCAAAGGGCAGTTAGACTTCCCCATGGGACACTGACATTTTTTACAGCAATAAGTGCAAAATCTTCTCTTGTTGATTCTTACAGATACCTCTGTTCTCAGACAACCTCAGTTAATAGACCTGGTGGTCTCACACACATGCTCTTCATCCTGGGTTTGCTTTCACAGATCTCTCTGCAATAAGCTATTTTCTGGGAGTGATTCATTGCAAATACAGCTTCTCACATCATTTCTTCCTACTCCTTCCTCAAGGTAAAGAGGGGTCTTGACAGTTTTTTCACTTCAGTTCCTTTCAAATAATATTAGAGCTCCAAGGATGGGGATGGTTATGCATATGAAAGCTAATGTAATGGACTAACACCTGACTGAGCTAGAGGTCGGGCAGTAACAGATACTGGGACTTCACTGTCAGTCAGGCAGCAGTTCATTAAACCTTCCTGTCCTATCAAGAGCCCCCAAATAGCAGCTTTCTTCTGACTCCAGACATCCAGGCAATTCTTTTTTTTTTTATTTTTAATCTTACCATAATGTCTGCCTCTAAGTCCATAAAACATGCCAGCAAACTTTTACCAAAAAGCAGAGCAAAAGTCTTCCATATTTTCCTCCCATTTTAGATGGAGGTGGGGATTTTATTTTTTGCTCTTCCATGATACCTCCATAAGTCTGCTTTCTCCCAGAGAATCAGTACCAGCCCACTGCTACTGAAGTGTCCCTTAAGCACAGGGCGAAAACAAAATCAAATTTTTCCCACCAAGGGGTGGGAGGGACAGCAGGGTATTTAGACTTGGTGAAAAGATTTGGTGAAGACTTGCTGAAAAAACAAATATTTGTGAAAAAAGCAGGAAACGAAGAGGGCAAATAGCCACAAGGGCAGAACAAGGGTCCTGTGGCAATCAGAACATCCCTGTATCTCCCAGTGTTGCCTCAACAGTGGCAGCAACTGCAGCAATGTTCAAGGGACTCAGACATGAGCATCAGGGTAAGAAACCCCCCTTCCTGCAGTCACTCCCCAGCATCAGCTCCCCGCAGGCAGAGTAGGCATGGTGGGAAACCACTCTCCGTCTTCAGATACTCTTCTGCCAAAACATTACTACACCGGGGAATAGTTTCAGGACAAAGAAGATTTTTGAGAATCAAGGATGGGAGCAAGGAGGGTCAATTCTGAAGAGGACGTGAGAACAGGATCCAGGTCCTCAGGCTGGAGGCAGGAGTGGAGGAGAAATTATGTGACTTGATGACTCAGGTGAGAATAGAGGGGAAGGGAAAAATGGCACAAGTATGGGGTGAATTGGTGGAGGAATAGGACAGTAGTAAGGTAAAGAAGTGGGATTTTGCTCTAACTCATCCCTGGCTGAAGGCTTTCTTTCCAGGAGATATGGTGGAGAGTCCATGGGGGCGATGAGCCAGCCAAGCTACACAGAAGGGGCCATAACTGAAGCTGTGACCATCAGATTTTGGTTCCTGCTAATGTGAAGGTCAAGCTTTATCATCCAGGTTCCCACAAGCACGATGAAGATGCCAGCAGCAGTGGTAGCAGCAATTGCTACTTCTAGTAGCAGGGAGGATGCAGGATCCAGCAGTCCCACACCCCGGGCAGCGGTTAGTGGGTGAAGCCACCTCTGTCCTCCCCACACTGGCCACTGCTCCCAGGGGGAAACCGACTTCTCGCCTGACCCAGTCAAACCACCGACTTTTTCATCAAAATTCAGCAAAGGATCCAGATGCACAGTGTTGCCCTGGAGTAGAGATAATCTTTTTGTCCTGCCTGTAGCAAAGCAAGGCTCCAAGGCTTTTTAACTAAGCCCAGTTGCTCTGAGTTTTATGACACTTATATCCTTCATAGCTGCCCCTGCAGACTACCTTTCTCTCTGCACTTTGGACTGTATTTTGTTCAATGATGTGTGAAAATACAGATTGGTGCCATTCACTGCAACAATTAGTCAGGGTTTTCACTGGTGTCATCAACAGAAGAATTTGGCTATTATCTTCCTATTCCACAAAGTCATAAAATGCAAAACTGAATGAACCAGATAAATTGGCAGTCGATCATTAATCTAGCATTTGTTTGATGTGAAGATCTTTTACTGATTCAAATGTTTTTAATATAAAAAAAATTTCACAATTCAGAACAGGAGTTTTATAATTGGCAATGAAAGTGAATTTTATAGATCAGTTAATGTCTAGATGAGTTAAGGGTGAAAGGTAAACTTGACATTAAACGCTTAGTTAAGAGTGCCAAAGGATTCATCATTGCCACTAGAAGGATGCTGAAGTGAAACTATACTACTTTGTTTCCTTACCGGAAAAATAGGTTTCTAAGAACATTTGCCATCTTTGCAGTCTGAGGAAAATAGTGCAAACTTTATGCACCTAGCACTCAAACCATTAAAACAGGTTACAGAGAGAAAATCTAAAGATTTAGCTCACTGTTTGAGCTGATTGAGAATTTTACACCTTGTTGACCCTGCTTCACACCACCTCCCTATGCAAGACTTGAATTTCTTATATCCTTGATAAAAAAACTACTATTAAAAGTATTTTAGTCTTTCAGCAGAATGTTTCAGTTTTCCAAAATACACAATTGATATTTTGGCTTTAGCTACTTGGCACCATCCCTTAATCTTAGAGGAAGATGCCAAGTAAGGCAGACTGCACAAAGCAGGAAATAACAAGTCTTCATGAACCATACCTTGTACAAAGCAAATTCCCTTGACCTCTGTGCACACCAGCAACTAACAGGAGCCATACCCATTTGCACTCAGACAACTTTCCTGCTTTCAATTCTAGAGGAAAGTCACTCAGTGTATTATTTCCCACAGTATTATTGCAATAACAATAGGCAACATACCTAAGTCACCAGCCAGGTTGTCCTTCACATCACAAGAACTGAAATTTCAGGGGTTTTTATTTGTCTTCTAGACTTCGAGAATTCAGGATTTGCTTTTTGATGTCTGTCCACGCTGATATTCGACTGATAGAATTCATCCCCTAAGCGCTGCCTTCATAGTATCAGTGCCACACTGGAAAAACTGATCCAGGAGACTACTACAATTAGTATGTAAGACCTACCAATGCAACCAAAAATCATTTAGTAATAAAGGATGAGTGACACAATCAATACTGTCATAGACTGGGGAAAAATTCTGAGGCAAGAAAAAAAAAAGAGATGTTAAGTGAAAGGAACAGCAAGTTTTCGACTCACAGAAATACAGAATACACCTAAATGCCTTATGAAGACTAAAGAACATCACTGTCAGAAAGAATGGAGATGTAGGCTTCTGGTACTATTTCAGAGCATAAAGTGGAATATGAAAATGCAGTGCCTATTTCATGCCTATGAAATATAGTATGTGCAACAGCTAAGAGGTTATAAACATTATAAGTAACTTCTGGTATCAGGATACAAGCCACAACTATTCAGTGTATATTTAATCATACCTTAGACCTACATATGAATAAGATATTTAGTATGGCACCAATATAGGAAATAAATAGAAGTGTGACATTAAGAAAATTAAAATATAGCCCCATTATAATATAGACCAACATCAGTATGTCATTCAAAAGTATATGAGAGATGACCTATAGGCTACAGAACTGAACAGTCACTATTTAGACTTCATATTGAGAACCTTAAAAATATATATGCTCATGAAAATTTTAATAAGGCAATTACAGCACAACAGGGGGATTTAAGAAACAGAAAGAAGCTGGCCAGCTTATAAAATCTAATCTATAGAGAAAAGGAAAAAAATAATTTATGGATTATTAAGAGAACACACAGTGCAGTACACTAATACACACACTTGCCATTGACCTCAGTGCTGATGGCACTCATTTACTTTTTGTCCCTTAAAAGACCACCTCTGTATTTGGCTCAAAGATGGACCAAATGAGCAAAAAACTGGAATCGACCTTCAGAGGGAGAAGCACTGCATAGGTCTGGGATAAATATTAAATGCATCCAGACAGCTGGGTCTTTTATTTCCGTTGCTCTTCTGAACTGATGAGCTCTCTACTCATCAATCATTTCTAAGTTGTGAAGAGTGACTAGTGATTTTTAGCTGCTTGGCTTGAGATAGCAGTGCTGCTGTTTTCAGTGACCACAAGTCCAGCTCTCCTGTGACACACAAACAAGGATCTGGGCACAGAAGGAGGTGCTGGACACCCAGAAATTCAGTTGCTCCTTTCTAAAATTGAAAGAGGCAGCAGTATTTTGTTTTAAACAAGTAGCCAGCAAAGATTCTTATCAATGACCATGGATCGGCTCCCACAGCAGTGCCATCAGTCGATCCTCCTGCCTCCCAGTCTCTATAGGGGAAACATTTGTCCTCAGGCAAGCAGCATGTGCCTGGTCCTGCCCTGGAGTCTGGGCGCTCCCCACCAAGGCACACCGGTAGGTCCTTAGTCCTCTGCAACCTCTACTCAGAGCAATCCCATCCCCTCCTGTTCTCCAGCCCAAGAACATCCTTTGTAAGTATTTGATTGCACCTTCCTAATCCCCACTATTTGCCAGTTCTTACTTTTTCTGCTCATCACCACCACTTTATCATTCCTTCCAGAGCACTTTCGCTCCCTTTTTGCAGGCTGAAGCTCCTTCAGAAGAGATATTTCTAATTAGCCACTTACAGAAGGTAAAAGCCATCCCTAACTAACCCTTTCCAGGCCACTGCCTGTCACCACTCACAAGCCTGTCCAGCCAACATTCGCCATCTAAATGAATCAAACCCAAAGCTGTCCTTGCTCAGCTGTTCTCTTTGCTGCTAGACTGCACTCACCCGAGAACCAGGGATGTTTAAGGTGTTCTCTTGCCGCACAGGTAGTTAATAGTCTGTGCAGCAATCCCTGCTCTGCTGACCAACATAAACCATCATTTATGTGGCAGCTTCAGAACCCTCTAAAAGAGATGAAACAACTCCACTTGACCTTTCCTTACAGACGGCATCATCAGCATCACCAGAGTTGCGCTGGCTGTTTCCTTATCTGCATAATAAATCTAAACTCAGTTGTAACTTGATGTCCAAAATACATCCCTTCTGCAGTATTTCCTTGTACTTACCCTTAGTGAAAGCCAGAACACTGAATGCAATGGTAATCTTTATTCAGTTACATGAAGTTATGGCAAAACTAAAGATGCCTACTACCAAAAAAAATTAAGAATTAGAATGAATACATTTAATTATTGTTCCCGTAATTTATAGTGAGAGGCTTCATGACTTCCAAGACCTGGCAGCTTTTCAAAGCAGACCTGTGAGCCTTGATATGCAAACAGCTCCTGATCTGAGACTTCTTGCCAAAAGGCAAACTCAGAAGAGCAATAAATGGAACAAATCTAGACTGTCTTTGGAGATTAGCCAAGTCTTCATGAATGGCACCTCTTGCAAAGACAGGCAAGTGAAGCATCAATAAACCAGTAAACCAATAAACACGGAAATCTCTCTGTTGTATTCATTATATATTCACAGCTCTTTCTAAACTTAGATAAGAACCAATAATAATCCATTCGATACCCTGAATCTGACGCCTGGCCAAAAAAAAAAAAAACAAAAAAAACCCCACAAACATACAAACAGATTTGTTTCCATTCTTGTTGTATAAACTTTTCCCTCTAACATGATTTGAAAATCAGATCTTTCCTGCTGTTTATTTCTTTTGAAGAGTTTGAATTTTTCTCCAGTGATACGGCTCCCAATTTCAAATCTTATCCCAGAGGTGTGCTTGGAGACTCTCACTCCACAAAGAAAAACACTGTTAAAACAGCTGTAGAAACACTCAGCACTGTATGATATATTAGCTCAGAATCGAAATGTGAACCAAATGGAAATAAAAAACACAGGTTTAATGTATATATGTACTATAGTCAAATGTATGATAGCAGCCAGAGCAGGCATACTTGCCAAGACACCAAATCTGCAGCAGCACCTTGCAGAGACAAGGAGAAATACCCAGGCAGCTCACGGCAGAGCTAAATTACTATGTGAAACACAAGAACTTAGATCTGACATGTCAAGCCAAGTTAGTCACACAGTTTGTAGCATTAAATAAGTATTTAATGTGTTTGATTATGTCTATCCCTAGTAACTGGATTAGGGATTTATGTCTTGCCCCAGAAGAGCCAGCATGAGATTTTGTGCCCATTTGCCATCACAGTATCTGGCACAGCCCATTTAAAACTCCAGATGCTCTCAAGAGACTCAAACTCCACTTAAAACTCTCTGCTTGCAGTTGCAGAGAAAAGCTTGGATCGCAGTCTCCCTCCTTGAAGAACCAAGATTTTGAGGCAACACAAGTCATGGGCTTGACAGCCTAAAACACACAGTGACTTCAGTCCTGCTAATCCAGAGCACAAACTCCAAGGGGACAGGTCAGGCAGAAGCAGTGACTAAAGTAAGTGTGACCAAGTCCTGCAGTCGCAGCTGTGCCCACCTCACTAGTGTCACATTTCTAGTGTCAAGGAGGGAAGATCTTCCTCTGGCCACCCTCCTCCTTCCCTGTACCATGTTTCCTCCCTCCTGCTACACCAGCACAAGTGCTCAGCAGAGCTTTTGCGGGGTGAATTTAACAGTTTGCCCTCGAAGCACATTGACCCTTGTCATGGAAAACTCTGGCATGCACCAGAGACTGCAAGGTGCAGGACCAGGGAAGGGAGACCAGGACCAGTCTTACCCTCACACATGGGAGGAAGACCCCAGATTCAGATTGGACGATGGTAAATTTGTAGGTACACAGCATAGAATTGTTTCTGAAAGCAGTAGAAAAAACAGTTTGAAGAGCAGGAATGTGATATGTGATACCATCAGAACAGATAGAGCCTAGTTTGCAGGATGAACAGCACACCACAGTACAAGCCTTGTTACCATCAGTGAAGGGGCAGACAAGTTTGATTTTCTTCTATTTTTTTTTTAGTAATATCCAATTTAAGTTTGATCAGACAAATATATAGACATCCTTTAATATTTCAGATTAAAATCTTTATCCAAGCTGTTTTCACTATTTTTAAATATTTCACAATCAGAACATGATGAAAAAGCTTGCTTTCCTTTACTATTTAAACACCAAAAGGAATGCACCATTTACGTTCCAAGTACATCATCACACTTATTTTAAAAATATAGACATGAGACTTGAGATTTTTCATTTTCCCTTGCACAACACCCAATAAAATCTTAAGCCCTGCAACAAAAAATTACTAGTGTTGCTCCCACCACAGCAGCCTCACAAATCACCCTTTAATTCTAGCAAAATGAGACAAGATCAACTCAGAGCTGAAGTCTCCCAACAGTATTTCATCTAATAATGGCTATCAAAAACCTGATGCATTTCAACTCTGGAAAAACATCACTTCAGCTGTGGAAACTCTTACCAAGAAATATATTTTTGTTTCCTTTTAGCAGCAGTTTCAGATGGATTGATCAGCTACACTCCAAAAAATGTTACCGTACTAGCTCTAATGACTTCTTTGGATAAGTTATCAGAACTTTTCCCAGTTCTTATTCAGAGCTATTCTGCACAGGCACTGCCGTGGTGCAAGGCTGATGCCCATAACAGTTAGCAGAATATTTCATTTGAGTTAGTGACTGGATTGCACTTTATATGCTTGAGCAGCACTTTGTAATGCATGTTCTGTCATTTTGGTTTACTCAGAATATTACTTTTTATTTCTACAGTGGTGTCTCTCTGAGCCATGCAAGTGACAGAAGTTAACATATTTTACATCTTGCCTCTGCTTTGATTTCAAGGATTTTATAACCCATTTGAAAGCTGTGCTGGCTGCTGTCAGTGGCAGATGTCCCATCGGTGACTGAGTGCCAGGCAACCCTGCCCGTTTGAACCCGGTGCTCTGCTCTCACCTTTGAATTCTCTTTCTTGGTAAGTACATAGACAAACTGACTTCTGCATAAACTTTCTCTTTATTTAAACCTGAAAGGTGCATTATTTTTTCTTTTAAAAACCATACTCTTACGAACAATGTTCATATTATTACAGAATACTTTAAAATATTACCAAAATTGAATGTTCTAAATGGTATTTAATGCAGGCATTATTGTCCAGAGGTCTGCATTTGATCAACCCCAACCCTGTAAACATCTGAGGTCATTCCAATCCATTTCATAAGAGCTCCAATTCTATTTGGTGGAACTGTGTAAAAAATATATATGCATAGACTGTATAAGAAGAATGGAGCTATATGTAGTACAACTATGCAAAAAAAATAATGCTGTGGGCATAATATCATGCTTGAAGAACTGAGTTCAACATTACCTACAGCTTCTAGTTCTATTCTGCTGTTGCATGTTCTAAATTTTAATTCAGAAAACACAGAGAAAGATTCAATTTTCTTTCCTGGTATAGTCACATTGATAGAAAAGCTTTGCTTCTGCATTATGGTAACTATTAAGAGTCTACAACTTGTACTGCAGATTCACAACATCACAAACTATTTGAGAAACCCTCTAGGTTTAAGGTGAGAAGTGAAAGTTATTTTTCAGTACAAGTTCTGCTGAAAGCACACAGGAAAAAAAAAAAAAATTAATCCATCAGCTCCAGTGATTCAGTCTGTAGCACTTGGCAATCTGAATTCAACATGAAGCACCTATTCAACTAGGCTACACTGTGTTCCCACCCACTGCCCAAAAATGCCTAAACACAATTATGTGACAAATCAGAGGATGCCAGAATGACAGTGAATAGGAAGGTTTAGAAGCTTCCTTTTTAAAAAAAAAAAAAAAAAAAAATCCCTCAATTTCAGTGTGTTTTGAGGAAGACAAAGATATCTGCTCATGCAATAAGGAAAAATAGATAGACAAGTGTCTTAAGGTAAGACTGTTCATTTCATGCTTTATTAGCACAATCCTATTATATATTTTATTCCCTTCATTTTAATTAACAGAACTGCAGTATAATGGAGCCATCCTGAAGGCCTCAGTTAAAAGCTGTAACTTCTATTACAATCTCTATTTTTAGTGGTATACAATTTTGGCCAGGGAATTAAAAAACATCTTAGACTGAAAACTGTTAGGTTATCTTGAAAAGAAAGAGAAAAGAGATTGAGGTCTACAATTTGAAGACAATCTGGCAGTGCTGAGTTATAGGTCACGAACACTGCCTTAATTTGAAGTGTTAACCCCCTCCTGCAAAACTCACTGCAGTACTTCATTAATTTATATGCAGGGTATGCACAGCTTGTACACAGATTTAAAGATATTTTGCATCTAGGTATATTTATTGTTAGCATTTGTGTGTGCATGCCCCCATCAGCAGTGGTTTCTGCAAGGGGCAGTAGCAGGGGAGAGCTCAGGGTGACTTTGCTGTCTGCCAGACCAAGAAGAGGTCTCTAAAACCCAAAGAAAGAGGTCACCCAGCCATATGAAAAAGAGAAACACCTGTTCTTTGGGCATTAGCAGCCCTCAGATTGGGTCTAGAGCACCTAGATGAGTCCTCCTGTAATCAGCTCCCACGAGACAGCCCCTCCCAAGCAGCTCTTACTGCACCCAGGGATGTGTCTCAGCTGTGCCTCATCTCACCCCCTCACGCCCTGGGGATGATCCTTAGCACCTGCATGTTTTGATAGTCATCAGGACACATGTTTTTTTTTCCCCATGTCCTTAGGGAGACAAGTGAGCATACAGATTACACTTCCCAGCTAACAAAGGCCTCATTTGAGTTAAAATCATAGAAAGAGTGTTTCAGTAGGATGGAGCAGGGCTCTTACACCAACCTAACAAGAAGGTGCTGCTTAAACACATGTACGACTCGTCTGGCCCCACAACCAAGCTGGAAGGTGACTATTCTGTTAGGCCCAAACAGCACTGCAGGAGTGAATGGTCCCCTGCATCTGGGCAGAACGCAGGTGATATTTCTAGCTCTTATTCTGGAAATAAAGCTGTCGGGATCCCTGCCTTGTCTGATGTTCAAGTGAGATTGCAATCCACTCTTCCTAGACACCCATGCACCATTTAAGAAGTCCCTAACATCTCCTGGTCACTGCAGCAGTCTCCCTCAGAGTTCCGCCTATATTAATGCACTATGATTTCCATCCAAACCTATTGGGAGTGATGAGAAACTAAAACAGGAAATATTTATTTAACAGCCAATGCCTTAACTCCAGTCATATTACACTTTCAAAAAAAATAACCAATGTGATGGTACAGATATTTCCAAAAAGTTTTGAGCCTCATACACAGACTTTCTCTAAATGAAAATAAGAGTCTGCATCAGAAGGGCAGACTTTAATGCTCAACAAAACTTATTTTGCATGAACCTGATATTCACTTTTTATGAAGTCTACATTGAGCTAAGAGAGGCAGATAGCAAGGATTGGATGGAGAAATGATCACAGTGTTACCTCGGGAAAGCATGGCAAGATTTTGAATTGGATACGAGGAGACTATTAGATGAGCAGCTCCTGCTTTCTGCCTCATCTTAGGGGGTATATAGATGAAGTTGCATTTTCTGGAGTGTATAATGGAGAACAAAATTAAATACATCTTCCTCTTTTCTGTAGGGGTATGTTTCATACAGGTAAAGATGACCCTGAACTCCCTAGACAGCAGGGGAAAGATGAGATGGTATCTCTAGCCCATAACCTGTTTTGCTGATTTGGGAGCTATAAAAGATGGGAAGAGAGGTCTAAAGGAGCTTGTTTCATTTTCAAAAACAACTAATGGAGAAGATGATATTAACAGCTTTTTAAAGCCTTAAACCTTCACTTACCAAAACAGTATGGAATATTTTATTTTGTCATTGACAAAATAAATAGCAGAGGATCATGCCTGAAGAAATGTGGTATTTTGGCCCTACAACTTTCATGGAGGTGTGATGAGTTGAAGAGCAGTTTGCCCTCCCTTTGCCAGTAATGTCACAATTTTAAATACTTCTGTTTCTTTTAACTCTACCATTCCCCTTATGTTTATATCCACATCACACTTTTATTAAACATTAAAGTTTACCTTTATAATGACACAATGTGTACCATACCCAAAAATATCAACCCCCTCAAACATTTTTATTGTCAACATAGGAAGATTTCCTGGGGAAAATTACCCTGAGAAACACACTTACAAAACCAGCAACATAAGAAACTGGCATGGTTCCTGTGTCCAAGGATCACTTTATCCAGCTGTACAGGCTTACCAATCACTGTATTTGCATAATGTACAGGACATGAGGGCTAACAAGTAAAGGTAAAGTAGTGCCTAAAATACTGGAATCATGTGTAAAATCTAACTGGTTTGCTTAATAGTCTGCTGGGGACACTGAGCAAGGCAAGTAATCTGCAGGTAATATGCTAGGAACAGGCAGAAGGACAGTGACACTGTGAGACCACAGAGAAGTTGCCACGCTGAAGCAGGTCCATCACACATTGCATTTCTCACAGACAACCTATTTGCCATTTACACGTGTTTGTTATCTCACCATCAATGAATCAATAAGATTACAAGCTTATTATGCACAGTCAGGCTTGGATTATTGCACATATTAATACAAAATATGAGGTTTTATAATACTGAAACAAATGTTTTGCTTGTTTAATTTTTAAACACCTACTACTACCAGAGCACAAATCCTATTATCATCAGCTTTCAAAGTTATTACCTCAAGGTCATCTTCAACAGTATTTACCATTATGTTACCAGTTTCAACAAACTGTCTTTAGAAGGGTTTTATATATTTATCAGTTGCAAGTTTGGACCTTAAATCAGTCAAGTTAGTTGATTTTGATGCAAACTGGGGGAAAATGTATGAATTAATTTCAGTAGAGATGAAAATTACTCACCAGTATCTCTATTCAGAGAAGCACTGTAATCTATTGTGGTGGTATTGGCAGCAGGACAAGACTTGCAATACATCAGAGGAAGGAAAGGAGGTAGGCTTGCCCATGAGGGATAGCCAAGCCAAGTTGAGTTGTCAGACTACTTCTCCATCCCACAAGTGGCTGAGGATGACAGCATTATTTTTGTTTATTATTCAGTCAGCAGTCTTTGGTGCCTGGTCCTGTACAAGAGAGGAAGACCGAAAAAATAAACAGTAAAAATGAAAATGAAAGTGGCCACAGCAGATCTAATCCAGAGCATTACAAAATACAGAGGTAATGCTTCAGAAGTTGAGCATCTTCCGTGGTGGCTTCAGACTGGTCTGCTCTCTTGCCTCCTAATCAATATTCAACAAACGAGAGGTGGCCGTCCTCTCTCTGAACTAATGAGTGGTTAATGACCCTAATCTGGTGTATAACAGATTGTTAATACCGGTACAAGAAAAGCCCTAGCGAGAACAGGAGGGCAAAAAAGTCATTTGCTTTAAACCGGTCACAAGCTGCGCTTCTCTCAGAAAAGTTATGAGAGTTATTTGTTATGCAGCTATGCCTTATACAAGCAGAACAAAAATTAAAGGATTGTGATATTTTTAATATTACATTTATGAAGATGATTACCCAGCTGCTGTTTAATTTCCATCTGTGTTCTGCTGCATTTATACCATTAGTGCCACACTGTGGTTCGACAGACAGGCTGATATTTTGGAGAAAAAAGTGTGACTGACAATCACCATTTAACTTTGCGGAGTAGCAGCAAACGGGCTATTCTATATATTGTTGTCTATAAATTATAATGACTGCTTTCTTTTTGCTGGCTTTTCAAAATCAAGCAAGAATCAGAGAGACTCATGCAAAACCCAGCAGTTCTCTGCTACATTGAAAGAAGTTGCCTCCATGATAAATTTGCAAAGCTTCAACTTAGTCTAAAGTTCCTCCCAGCAGGCAGTACACAATATTTTTATATTAGGAAGGTATTTCAACACTTCTAATATACATTTGCTTTCTTTTTTTTTTTTTAATCTTATTTTTATATAATTCTACATTCATGCACCATAGAACTGACCTTCATCTGTCTGTCACCCTCTCCCAGTAATACACTGCTGCTTTCCACACGGCAAACTAAATTGTGTTTTCCAGTCAGTCAAAAAAAAGGGGCTTTACAGGATACTCTCAATATGCTTTGGAAAGGATGAAGAACCTTGTGGCCATCTTGAACAACTGTCTAGCATCCTGGGTCCTCAACAGGCCAGCAGTTCAGCACTAGAAAGATTCCTAGGCTGTCTCCAGATGATCTATTTTCTCAGTGAAAAGCAAATCGTGGTGTACAACTTGACTGCATGTAAGCTCCTCCCTTTTCTCCTGTATCTCGAGTGTCCTGTCCGAGGCTCTTGAGCTGATTCTCTAGGCTCTGTTAATGGAAGCCCCAAAGGGCTTCAGGACCATCAAGCCTTTCTCAGAGACCTACCTGGGATTAAAAGTGTCATCACCTACCTGAAGGGATGTTGTCTGTGGAGCAGAGCTCACAGAACCAGCACTTGTGCTATCTGGAGCCTTCTTCATGTGCCTGTGGGAGGTCCCCTCCTCAGACAAGCACAGCACCATGCTCACAGCTCATGTTCTTAGTAACTTGCCTCTCAGATCTACTCTGATAGCTCCTACTGTTTCCTTAGGCCAACACACTTAAAGTTTTATATCCCTTATGATCCTGGATATCGATTTGGAGAGACTACAGTTGATCCAGGTTGTTTTGACCCAGGCAGGAGGTATTTCCCTATTGATGCACCTTTTTACCATTGCCTCACTCCCTGTGAAAACCTCTCTATAGCCACCTTTGATTTCACTCTGTTTCTGCTGCAGGGCAATGTGATACAGGCAACCCCACAGCAGAGAACATTTGTTGGGTTGTTTTTTGGTGGGGTTTTTTTTAACCCTATATATCATTACCTATTTTTTACAACAGGCTAGTCAAACTCCACCAAAGTTAGTATCACAGCATTTCTTGAAGAGAAGCAGAAATCAGCACCTCTGCTGTTACCCTTTTCCTTTACAAATAAGTGCACCAGGCTGATTTTTCTAGAATAAGCCTCAGCTGTTTTCCAACTGTCCCTTAACCCCTACCTCTTCAGCCTGGAAACAAGCAGCTCTTTTTCTCCCACATATTACACCTTTGATTGGGAATTTTCCTCTTCATAGCTGGTTCTTCACACTTAGAAGAGCTATAAATGGTGAAAAAGGTGCACAAGCCTTATTTTCTGAAAAGCGGAGGAGAATTGAGAGTTTTTTTCTTTTTCTGTATTTTATTTCTTGTTTTCTGTTTCTTGATTTCTTCTTTTATAAAAGGAAAACCACTTGCATTTCTTACTGGGTGTTAGCTTTCAGAGATGCTGACCATTCACATTAGCTATTGATTACAACATTAGTTTGGGGTATTCCTTAGAAATAAAAATCAGGCCTATTACCTGCATGCATAGGTTCTAAAAATACACTGTTCCAAACATAGACTTTGTGCTGTCTCAGGCAACTATCCATAAATCTCTTAAAGCACTAAAACTCAAGGACTAGAGCTCAGCAAGAAACAGTTATTTTTAATCATATATCAAGCCAGCTTTCCTGATGTGACAAATATTCAATTATTTATACATCTAATAGAGACCCATATTCTGTCCCAATTCATTGTGGTAAATTCGTCACAGTAAATTCAGAGTAACTACACTGTTTTCAAACACTTAGGCAAAGTGTGTGTGGTCAGACACCGCTCATGACAACAGGATTGTTGGCTTGCTCTTGTTCTGTTTGGATGCTCTGAGATCCTCCTTCTGTGGAAAATTAGAGCAATATAGATTTAAGAGGATTTATTTATTGTATCACTGGTCAAAAAGTTGCAAAATCATACAACTGAGAGAAGAAAAGAGAAACCACAGGGAATAGCAGGAACCTAACTTGTACTTTTACCTTTGAAAGTCTCCTCTTCAGTTAATTAAAGATTGTATTACCCTGAACTGAAAATCAACTGTTCTCATGGGTTTCAAATGCACAGTACCTTGTTCCTTCCTAAGAAATATAATTTTTCCTGACATAACTTCCTTCTTCTTAAAGATAGAGAAAAAAAATGTAGCAGCAAATCTATCTTAGAAGTAATAACTTACCCATTATATTGGAATAGTATTTAAGTGACAACAAGGCAATCAGCAAAAGAGCAACATTATTTGCTCAGTCAATCTCTTTTGGAGTGATAAAACAATTCAAAGCCCAGGCCATTAAAATGCTGAGGAAAGAAAGGCAGAAGAAACCTGGGGAAAAGAAGCACGGCAATATAAAATATTCAGAGTACTTACACATGATAGAGTTTCAGAGACATTGGCCGCAAAATAGGAAAACAATTGCAGTGTTTGAAAACCAGAGCTGGGCAAATCAATGATCACTAGTCATCAACCATGCCTCACACATATCATTTATTCAATCAGAATCCTTCCTTCATCCTCCTCGACAGAAACAATAAAAAACTACTCTATGCAGTTAAGCCTCAATCTGTATATCTGAGGAAGACAGGAATCAGATAAATTCATTTTAAGGAGGAAATTCTTCTTCTAATTTTCCTCATAGGTAGCAGTTTTCCAGCTCCCTACAGTGTCCTACCATGTGATTCTCAATCACAGTTATTGCAGAAGCACTCACATGGAAATAGTGGCGATAATATCTGGGTTCAGGGGCCCCCACACAAAACCAAAAAAGCATTCAGTATTGATGACCCTGGAGGTCATCATCATCTAACTGGGAGGGAAAAGTGGGAGTTATTGTTATCAAATGTATCAAGAAATACGTGACTAAAATACAAGGAAAAGCTGTTCTTCTATATAATTTTTTTTTATATAGCCTTATCATTCCTATTAGCAAGGTGTGAAAAAGCCCTTGTCCTGAGAGGTAATCACATTCTGGTAAACCCTTTATAAGCAAATAGCAAAAAGATGGCTTCAGCCCTCAAATCAAAGAGAACCTAACATGGAGGAAGTCAGAAAGGAATACAAGGAGACAGGTTCCATCAGGATGATAGGTTGTGGTCTCGACACACAAGGAGCCTCAAGTGTTTACCTGTAGCCAGCATGAATCTTAAGGAGCAATGTGAAGGACAGCAACAAAGACATTTCCAAGACGTGTCTTCAGACTGTGAAGGCAGCTTGAGAGAAGACATTATGTTTGTAAATAGAACAAAGCCAGGCTGGTGTCGCAAGATGATCTGTCACTTCTCAGTGAGAGATGATCCATTGGGAGAGGCTGTGACCAAGGGGATGGGGAAAAAAGTTAGCATTTGGCACAGCTACAGTTGTCAAGGTCAGAGAAAAGGATGCTGTGGTAACCAAAGCACAAGTAATTAAAGTCTAGACAAGATTATTATGGACTTTGTGTTAGGTTCCTAATCAAAAACAGCTCTTAGGGTCTGGGGTGTGTCTATGTCCCACAGCCACTAGTGACAGTGCCCTTTCTCTCTTCTCCATCCAGCCCTCCCATTTTCCTCTCTTGTGCTAACTCATCCACCTCTTGCCCTCTCTCTCCTCCTTTGTTCTCAATTAAACCCAGGCTAAAAACAACAGACGATGCAGCCTCTGTCATAACTGACATCACAGAGTAAGCATCATATTAGCTAATGCATTAAATAGACACTGAAAAACAGGGAAAGGGATAAATTATACCCTTGTCTGTTTGTTCAGCTGCTATGCCCTGTCAGATGCGTGTTGTGGTGTTTGTTTGTTAAACCTTCCTTGCAAAGAGCAATATTCTGAGAGCTCTGGTGCTGACAGTGCCGAGGCAAACATCTCCCTACCCCATGCTAATAGCAGGTTTACCCCTTCCCCCCCAAAAGGGTCTGTAGCCTCTACCTTGTAGGAACCCCTTCTGATTTTTGTATTTCAGGAAGAAATTTTTACACTTGTGGAATTGGTGTATTGATCTGGAGCAACCATGGAATAAAGATTATTAAAAACTGGAGCTCTATGTAAGATTGTGTGAAATGTGGAAATACATGAAAAAATCAGGTAAGTTCTCTCCCAAAGCTGTAAGAAAAGGAAACTGATACTTCAATTTTAGCTACCACTAACAGGAAAAGCATCTTTTACCAGTTTTTTCCATCCCAAGGATAGATTTGGGGAATGATATAGGCTTTGAACTAATATTGCAAAGAATGATCAAGCCTTTTTGCAACTTCTTTTTCTGATTGATGTGTTCATGGCAAATATTCTTGTTCACAGATCACAAATGATAAGTGCCAACCCATACTCTTACACAAAATCATCTGTAAAGTGCCCTGGCTAATCATCTACAAAGTCCCAAAGTGATTCCTTGATATTGTGCCCCACTTTCCCATTTGTACCAGTTGAGTTCTGGTCTTGAGACCTGACAAGTCCATAAAGACAGATGTAAAAAAGGTGGCAGAAAATGGAGGAAAACATTAAAAAATAAGCAGACAGTTTTCAAAAATGTCATTGGAGATTCTTATAGACTTAAAAGAGAAAATGTTTATTTTTTTAATACCAGATGTAGAGGCAATCACAGTCATGCAAGCCTATAGTCACGTAAGCAAGAATTAATTTAAAAAATAATATTGGCCGTTCTGTTTAACTCATGGAATCTATTATTTTTGCTGGATCTACTTGCAAAGTACACTTATTCAAGGAAACTTAGCAGGATACACTAAGTTTAAGGATTATACTAAGGATGAAGCTCATAAGCATTATACCGCACTCTTTACAGTAGTCCTTGGATACTCAAATTTTTCACAAATCACTTGCACAAAACAACCTGGGGTGGGGGATTTTCATACTAGGAGTATTGCAAACATAAATCCAGAAACTCATCCAAACTTGCTTTTGTTCCCAAAATAGCAGGAATTTCCTGGGGTATAAAACATCTGAAAACATTTGGCCTTAAGATGTTGGATGAAGGCACAAATAATGGGACTCTGGGGAATGAGTGACAACCACTGACCCTGCCTTCTGAGAGCTCCTGTTGTTGCAACGTAGTTCCTCCCTTTCTGAAGGCAAACAGCATAGCCTCCATAAATCAACACTCTTCTAGACTTCAAAGCCACTGGGACATCCCTATCAATACATCACTCAAGTCAGAAATTAGCGATAACATGCTATATGATCAGTAAATAGTCAGTGTCAGACAGCAAAGGAGTGTTGATAGGTCCAGTCAATTATCATTTTCCTGATGAAATAATATCTCCAGATCTCTTAGTTGTGTTTCTGAAGCTAATATAGAGTCATGTTTCAAATCATGACCCTCAGATGCCATAAATTTCAAAGATCTACACCAGCATGCTCACTCACTTCAGGCACTTAAAGCTATAAAGCTTCAAAGGAGACAGAACAAACATTAGTTTAAGTTGTCCAAAAGAACATCTGCATCTGTACCAGCCACATGTGGACACAAACAGCTTGAGCTGCTCTCTCCAGCTGGGCTAAGTGACCTTATCTTAAATCTTGCTGAATTGCAACTAATGACCCAGAACATCCATTGCAACAATTAAAGCAAATAAACAAACACCCTGCCATCTTCCACAGCATCTGAATCTTCTTCTCTGTGCCTGGTATCTTTACAGATCATCTTGATACTAGTCATGAAAAACAGTTGCCAGGATCTGCAAGAACACTTGAAATACCAAGCTATGAGCCGTAGTTTACCAGAGGGCCACCTTATCTCCAGAGTGACAGTGATAACCGATCAGGAGGTCAACAGCACACAAACTGGAAAGAGTCACACACGTAAAGCCAGTCCAGTCAAACTGGGTAGATTTCGCCCTTGGATGAAGGAAATGCAGTACATTTCAGAAGTTTTAAGTGTATCAAGTGTGCAAGAAAAGGGATAACAAAGTAGGAGGTCTTCCCCTGACAGCACAGACAAGGAGGCTCCAAACCTGACCTAAATGCCTAGTGTGAGGATGGGTAGCCATCTACTGCTCAAGACTAATCCTATCTAGGAGAATCTGAGGCCTCCTAGGCAGAGAAAGAGAAGGTGGCCACTGCCAGCTTTTGCCCTGTTTGGATGATACTCCCAAGGAGTGCAGGGGATGGTCCCTGGTGTGGCACAGGCAGGCCTACAGTTCCCAGATGTGGCCGTGCAGGATCCCTGCTCCCGAAATTGTGTCACTGTTCCATGAATACTCAGGGCCAGACAGGGAACCTGCTCAGTAGCCCAAAAGTAAGGGGATTCAGGCAGAAGAGCAATGTCCTGGGGTCTGGTCCCTGCTTTCTGCATCCACTCTGCCTTTTGCAGTAGAGAATAATTGGATAAAGTGCATAAACAACACTGAGGGTCACTCCAAACCTGCACAACATAGCAAGGACATGACTTTGTCCATATCCTCAGCATTTGTTCCATCAGTTCAAACTGTCCATACCAGTTTTATGTTCAGTTGGAACACCTTTTTAGTGAAGCTTCATTTCTGTTAAATTCCTGCAAAAACTGTATTTGGTTATGATGTTATGATGGAATTATTATAATCAAATTTAACAATGACTAAGCTGTGTGTAACTGGTCTAGTTCATGTAAACACACATAGTAATTTTGACAGAATATGAAATGTTGGTCTTTGGTTCTGTAGCTGCAAATAATGATGACATAATAGTACAAGGAAATTATAATATGGCTTGTTTGAGGCAGGGTTCTCTTCTGAAAAAAACCAGTCTTTAGAGCCATTATAAGTGCTCTCAGTTATATTTCAGCTGCAGTTGCATTTCAAAATCTTCCCGATTAGACACATCTAGAGAATGGGAAGATATTCCTCTTTCCAGTAAAGTCTTAGACTTGCAAAGTCAGACCAAAAAAAGAGATTGCTTTGTGTTGATTGCCTGTCCCCCTCCTCCCTCCTAGCCTTTTCTTTTCTATGGTGGCTATATATTTTGTCCCAAAAATCTCTGCTTTCATTTATAAAGAAGTTTCTAGCCCCTTTGATCACAAAGAAAAACCTTTGAAATGTGAAATGAGTTTAAACCGACGCAGTAATGTGTGCTCAAGTCTTTAGACACCTGTAATAACAGTAGTTGGATGTGTGAACTATCCTATTCACGTCAGCAGAGTGCAAATTCTAAAGCCAAGTTAAATAGAGGACACATGGTCCAGTGATTAGATCATTATTTTGGCATTTGTGATGCTCAGGTTTAGTTTTCTGCTGATCCACAGAGTTATGGGAATTTGGAAGAGTCATTTGGCAGACGGTTTAAACCATGTCTGCTTCCCATCGGGGACCTGGAGTCTGGTTTGTGCCAGAATGGCAGGGCTCTGCCTCCTGCTCTCCCTTATCCCACTTGCCATCTATGGTTAGATTTGCACAGCATCACAAAATTTGGCCCTGAGACTAAAAATATTTGTAAATTACCAGATTGCACTCTTCGAACAGACCAGGGTCTCAGAGTTTATTAAACTCCACGAATTGTGAGAGGATGCAACATTGCATTTATAACAAAAATATACGGCAGATTAAAAGCACTACAACAACAAAGCTGAACAGTGAAAGGAAAAGAGACTCATCCTGTAACCACAGCCCTGTGACTTGGGCTCAGATAGACTTCCTGTATGGCATCTTAAAAGGGGAATTTAACGATGTTTCAGTATTTATTTTTCTGACAACAGATGAAACAGTAAGTTAATGGAGTAACTACTGCCAAAGATTAGTGGTGAAAGGTCTGGTTCTCCTAAAAAACCACCATGTAACATGTAAGTAACATGATAGGGAGGGGTGTGTATGTGTGTGTATAAAATTGATATAGTTGTATGTATTGTTTCCCAATTAAGTGCAGGTCTATTTGGATCAGCAACCCTACAGAAACAAACACAGAAGAATTCACTGTTTTCTCTCACCACAGTTATGACAGATTCACAATACCAAGAATATTTTGTCAGATTCCTCACTGAAATAGCTCTGGTTGGAATTTATACTTTTTATTTCATCTAAACCCTTGCCATGTTAAAGCCCAGCAAATCCATGTTGACTTCAAGAGGACTGTGAGAAGAAAGAAAAGTCTGTACCTAGGTATGTTATTGAGAAATTTGGCCCTACATCATACTTCTAGGCACAAAAAGTCATATCTATCTATATGGAGCATCCACAATTTAAAAATATATAAAATGCTACCACTAAAAACCATTGCAGGGATCAAATCTGGAGCAGAAAATTGTGCACAAGAATCAAATCTTCTCTCCCATTCCTCAGTCCATTGATGCAAGAAAGAAGGGAATTTTTCCTTTCAAGCTGGCCTTTCATAGAAAGTAAGGCCATCCTATTTTCTGCCGAGCTTCAGGTAGCTTACAAGGATAAGGTCATATCTTTTAAGATGTACCATTAGCTTCCTTACTGCTGGAGAAAATTAAAAAGGAAAATTGCCTGTCACACCCAGAGAGCTAAGCTGATGATGAAGGCTGAAGTCTGCTCAGATTTTCATTCCTGGGCTTAGACTTTAAGGTTACCTTATTTACTTATTTTCATGCACCTTGAGTGCTGTTTAAAATACAAAACCTACCAAGTATTTGCTTTCTTGCAAAGATGATAAATTGGGCTAGCTTTTCAATGTGCTGCATATACACAACCTCAACTTTTAGGTGATCTGGAAGGGTCTCAGGTAATTTTATCTTTTTGATGGCATGTAATCTTCAGTGCTAGAACGAGACACATTTTGTCTCTGTTTTCCCCTCACCATCTAACTCGTGGCTGGGCTGATGATGCCAGGATTGATGTGCCAAGGAAGAGATACTTGCTATTTTTTATTGCTTATATGTTATCTTTTAGTTTTACTATTATTTTTTCTGCACACTGTTTGGAGAGCAGTAGACCTATCACACTGCATCTCTTTCCAAGTGTCAGATTACTCATCCAAGCAATGACCTTACTTTACTTCTGGAAACCTAAAGATACGTTTGTTAAAATAGGCAATTGGACACATTGAGATAGCCTGCCGGGCATGGTTACTTTGTCCATATGAAAGATGCTACAGAAACTGATGTATTTTGAAGCATCCTTTTGCTTGGATAGCTGATAGGTCTGACTCCTTCAGCATAGCTCCTGTTTTACTGATATGTCTCAGGGAAATTTTTTAAGCCTTCAAGATATAAAATAAAAGGATACATTAAAGTAACCATAAAAGTCTGTTTTAAACTAACAGAAGAGAACAAGCTTTTTTGTTTGTAACATCTACTGATGCCTAAGTACAACAGACCTTGAGGATTATTTCTGCTGGAGAGATGCATAAGCTAGGGTTCTGTTAATAATAAGCATGATGGTAATAATAATGATGGTAATAATAATGATGATAAGAAGGAGAAGGAGAAGGAAAAATGTAACAGCATGCTCTAATTATCATCTGACCTCATTTTGTGAGCCATATAAGACCATTAAGTCCACAGAGAGATGCTCTGCCTGCCAGATGAGGCCAGCTTACTTGGTATCATAGCCCATGCAGCACACAGTCCAGAGTCACACTGTAAACCTGGCAGGCATGCTGCAGCGTGAGCCTATGAGGGCATGGAGTTGTCTCAGGAGGTAATCAGAGACTGGTAGGTCCTGAATGCCAATGATATAACTTGAATTCTCCTGAAAAAAAACAGTCTTGGCAAGTTACATTCACAACTTCAAAGGCAAGGCGAGATTTGCAAATGATTTTATTACACCAGTTAGTGGTCTTGGAAAAATTAGATAAGTTGTAAAACAGATGAGCCATACTCAGATGTTACCAAAATATCACAGATGTACAGAACTAAACTTCCTATTCCTCCCTGCCCCTCCCAGTTTCTAACCTTGATATGTGAAGGCCAGCACATAAACCAAATGTCTTCCTTCTTCAGAGGTCACACAAAGCCCTTTGATTGCAACAGGATTTTCTCTGTAGTAACTAGAAACTGGCAGACCCTTTCTTCTCTATCCATGGAGAGGAAGAACATCCTGCACACCACATTTAAAACAGTGATGACAATGCCCCACCTAACGCCTGAGGGGGCCAGAAGTCATCAGATCATGTGGTCCAAATTGGCAAATACAGTACAAAAGAATTGCTTAGAGAAGAAAGAGAATTTTGTTGACCTTAGACATCTCTTATTGCTGCTTTCCCTATGGCACTTCCTTCAAGCTCTGTGGACTCACTCAGCACTCCACTCTCAACAGCTTTGCAATTCATCTTTAAGATACCATCACTCCACACTGGAGCACACCCGGCAACCAAGCCCACTCCCTCCAAAACCCTGATGGTCTTTGTCATTACAGAAAGGAGCCGCATTCAAATATCTGTCTTGTCTCGTAACAGCAACAACCATCCACCAGCTTCTAAGACAGTGTTTCAGTTAATGTTTGAGTAAAGGCAATCAGTGAATGAGAATCTCAGGAGAACCAAGCAAGGACAGAAGAACCATGGAGTATGTTTCCCTGTTACCATGTAAAGTATCATTACCTTACATGTACAAAGGTTATTGGTACCCAAATCACCTTCCAGGGAAGGACTTACAGCAATAAACCCCATCCTGTGGCCAGTCTGTCACATATACAGACACTCTGCAAGACTTTATTAAAGTGACAGCTTGATGCAAAACCACAAGCTCCAAAAAGAAAAGTAGAAATCCAGGTATATGCAGCAAACCATGCACTTGAAACCAAGAAGAATCCTGGAAGCAAATTCTTTACATTTTTAGGCCATTTCCTCTCCCCCTTCTACCATTCAATGCTCTTCTTTTGGCAAAAGCAAAGGAGACATTCTGGGCTAAAAACTGAATTTTTCTTTACATAGTAATTGAATGTACACAGTATTTAATTTACAGACCAAAACAATCAACAATATGGAAATAGTATTTATCAACAAATTCAGGTTTTATTCATACATGCAGAATACTGTTATGCATAAAACATGATATGAAACATAGCTTTATGTATTTTTACTAGGCAAACTTAAACTTTGATTTACGTCCATTTCACTAAAACTTTATTGCTTCCTCGTCAGATAGGACAGATTCCTTTCTGTATCTTAGATGGTAAATATAGTTAATGTGCTGAGGCTGCAATGGATCAGCAGTGAAGCTGTTTAATAGAGACATAAATTATTTCGGTGACTTTTCCTGCAAGTGAGAGATGACTCCATGTGCTATAAACTAATACCAAAGGAATGATGCTCTTTCATGCTAGCAAAGTGCCTGAGCTATATTGTTTTTGTATCCTGTTGGGGATGCTACAAATGCAGCATGTATTACAACTATATGCACTTAGGCCATTTTTCTTTGCTGTTTTTAATGGTCTCCTGCACTGAAAATTGAGCTTCAGTGTCTGAATGAAGGCAAAGCCAATTACTTTCTTTGAAACCTCTCTTTAAAGTCTGCAAATCCCCACAGATTTTTAAAAACCTTTCCATTAGCTTAAAAATATATTTAAAAATAATTACGCCTGTAGAAACTAAGAAGTGTGAGGCATGAATGAAGCTGGATGGCTGGGGAGAGCCACGTGCACGTGCCTGCATGCCCTTTCCCACACTGCAGAGGCTGCTCAGCAATGCTCCGTCTCCATTAGCCTGCCCCTGTCTCCAGAGACCGTATTATAGTTTCCAGAGCATTTTGTTCAACTTGCAGTTCAAGTGCACTTCTACTAGGAAACTAGTTTCTATTTGTCCTCAAATTGGTCACTTATAAAAGATCTTTCATGTGCATTGTGGTTCCTCAATAGAAATCACAGGAACACAGAGGAACAGAGCAGACGTTTATTACAGTGCCACAAAAAATGTGCCATCAGGCAGTTAACTGATGTAGAAGTTCATCCTGTGAGTAGTTTTCACTTATTCAGTGCAGCCGTATTGTCTGTACACTTTTGTCCTTGCCCCCATAGGAATTCATCCTTTTTCCTCCCTTGTACATGTCCTTACAAACTTAGTTGCAGTTTCCCTCTTTCTGTACCTCCCACCAAGGCCACTTTGGCAGTCCCACAGAAGGTCCCTTGATTGTTTGGTTTTATTTCTCCACCAGCATGAGGGACCTCAGATAGGACATCAGGTCCTTACTTCCCACTTCTCCTCTCCCTTAAGCACTCCTTCCAACCGTTTCTCCCTCCTCCCCATTCTTTGCATGAACTTAAACTGGCCTCCTTCTTTACACTGTCCTTTATCTATTTCTCTGCAGACCAACACTAACCTCTTTTCCCCTGTACCTCCAAATTAAACTATATGGTCTACAACTGCTTGCTTGGTTTCTTTCTCCATCACAAACCTTTTCATTCTTCTCCATCACTCTGCCCCATAGAGCCAATGCAGAATCTTCACAGCCAAGTCATTCTCCCCTAGAGCCCCCTTCCTGCCCCATACCTATGTACCACACTGCCTCACTTGGGTCCTCACATTTTCTCCTGTATTTCCTGTTAAACCTATTCATTCTCTTCCTTTTATCCAGAACTGTAACATGCAGCTCTGTACCTGGAGATACCTGGCTCTCCTTGGTTGTCCCTTCCAGCATCTGTGTCTATTCAGGCTTACACCAAGCCATCAGTTCCCCCCAGGACTGGTATGACCATCTCTCACTGCTGCCTTCCTGTATTTCTATATCATTGTTCCTTGCACGTGCTCCTCCTAATGCATTTGCTCCTCTCGACAGCAGCAACACGGGAGCCCTCTGCAGTTGCTGGCAAAGTCTCTGCCTCTGCCTCGTCCCGGTGCAGCCAGAGTTTGACCTCCTCCTTGGTCTGCTTCACACCCAGAGCTCTGTGTTTCTCCACTCAGACAAACTTTTTCATCATAAAAAGATTCTAAAATCTATTTCTTAAGTGTATGAGAAAAGCGTTCCTGAATCTGTTTACTTGTTTTCACACAGAATGTAAAATAGGAACAAACTAAGCATTTTCATCATGAAATGTAAACAGCAGACAGAGCCCCTCTCCTGCTCCGCACTGTCTACCTCTCCTTCCTTTCCCACCCACACCATGTCTCAGTGCCACCCACCCTGGCAGCAACAGCCACGCCACTGTCCCACTCTCTCAGCATTGCTCGGCATCTACATGGAAAACTCAGCCCTTCCCAGGTCTTCATTCTCTTTTCATCACTCCAGCAGCCAATGTAAGAAATATTTCAGCCTTGCTTTCAAAATTTAAGTGAGAAGTATGGATGGTCTGCATCTCTCCTCCACCAGCCCCTATGGAACATTTTTTTTTTCAGGGAGGAATGGGATTTGGGGGAGTCCCTTATGGCTAACTTCTCATTGAATATAAAGCCAGTAAAAGCAGCAATGTAAGAGTTATTTCCCCATTGTTCATCCTGCTTTCCAATTACAGAACATACAAACAGGCAAGCACTGAACAAAGCGCACAAAACTGAGCTGGCAATATTAGAACTGAAGTACAACCATAAAGAACCCAAATTACATAAAATTTAAATATAGTGATAAATGTATTGCACTTTGAAGTATATCTTCCCAAGTTCTCCCAGAAAAGTCTTCAGTTATGTCTTAGAGTCTAAACTTACTCTCTCAGGAGGAGATTCTCTAAGTTATCAGTCTTTTCTGTAGTGGCTAAAGACTACCTTAAGACACAACAGAGAGCACTTAATCTGAGAGATCTCCATCACTTTCGACATTGTTTTATTTAAACCTATGATGAAAACCCAAGTTATCTGCATAGAAACCTCCAGGATGGTCTCAGAACAGCCCTCCATATTATGGCTGAAGCAGGAAGATCTCTTAAGGGAATGTTCAGAATGCACCATGATATAAACAACATCCAAAAGTTCATGTTTCACCTGTAGTTCTGAGAGAGCTAGCACACTGATTTCCACTACTGATCATGAGTTTTAAGGTTTCCAGTTCCTTCAATAGACACAATGTTCTTTGTCACATGCTTTGAGTTCTGCTTTGAACCAACCCCTTGGAGCAAATCCTGCTTTTCCAAACTGAAAACAGCTGCTGTCTTTCATGTCCTGCTGCCCCAGCCATCTCCAGAAGAGCCTGTAGAGGCCCCAGTTTCCAGTAACCTGCACCTTATTGCCAGTTAGGGGTATCATAAGAACTCAAAGTTTGTGTTTGCATTTGTGATAATTAAACTACTATTTGAATTGGATTGCCTACAGGATGCAACATTCACCCTTTTCCAATGGAATGTACCATCCATTCAGTTTACTGATTTACCATTAGGCTTTAGCATTCTTCCCACCCTTCTTTCCACAGCACATGAACCATCAGCCTGACAGTCCCAGTTGTCCAGGGACCCCAGCACATGCAACATGCCCCAGAAGCATCTCAATTCACAGACGGCTTTCACTGCGAAGATTATTGCTGTGATCTCCTTTTCTCTTGAACCACTCAGAGATTTCCACAGGAATCAATGGAATTGCATCTGACTGAAATTCCTGTAGCCGAGAATGAAATTGTCCACGTGTTTCCAGCATTTGCAGGCAGATAACACTCAGTTTAGGTGGCTGATGTTAGTGGATGCAGTGCTTCGTACCCCCAGGCTGAAGCAACAGCTCAAGGAAGTTTTCCTTCCTCCACCCTCTCCTCCCTTTAACACTTTCTTATTACACATAAGTTTCCAGTCCCATCACTTCCCATGTAAAAGCAATGTCAAGATGGAGGAGGCAGCTGAAAAAACTCACTTTAAACACTAATATTATTTAATATTTTTTTGATGTTTATTTCACCTGGAATGGTCTGGAAATGCACAGTTATTTACAGTGACTTATTACTTCCTTTATTAGATATGATAACCACAGAGAATAGACTGACATAATTCAAAATCCACAGAAAATGACAATAAACATCTCTGTGATGCCAGAATGGCTTTTGACTTACTAAAAAGGCCTCTTCCATCCTGGAAGCCTTTGCTTAGCTGAATGTGTTAACGGCAGGGCTGGATGTCCAGGAGAATTACATCATTTGTCCACAATTACAGTACCACACTAATCCAGAAGAACTGGTAAAAGCAGAAGAATTCATTCAGATGTTCCTTCCACATTTCCTGGATAAATAAAACTAAATTTGGGAGAAAAATAGCAAGGAATTCCTGAACAATTAAGTTTCGTCCTAAAAATGCCAATTCATGTAAGGGAGGCTGAAGTTGACTGCCTAAATTACTGACAAAACATAAATGATTTCTGAAGTTTAGACTCACAAATATTTTGGTTTTCAACTCTTGCCCCCCCATTATTATTTATTCTCTTTTGCTTGAAGACACATTCAGAGAATCAACATTTGTAAAAGCACCAAAGGACAAGAACAGATAGAAGGGTTTTCATCATGTACAGACAAGTTTTAAGTACGTGTAAAACTGAGAGATCAGCCAGTCAGAGGTCTGTAGTTCATCTTGTCTTTCATTTTCCCCTGTGATTTTTTTCTCCTTTGATTATCAAGAAAATCAATAAGGTTATGTCCAGTGATGTCTGAGACTTGTCTATCAACTCTCTATGCATGAAAAGTGATCGATTTCCATGATACTACAGAAAAAATAGACTGCCATCACTTTTACAACCCAGGTTCTATATTTGAACTTGACCGAGGTGATCAGCCTGTAATTCAATGCTTACTGTCTCTTTCAGACTTTAAAATCAACAGAACCCTTTTCAGTGATGTTGTGTGTTTACCCCTAGAATGGAAGAACACAGTATTTCACATTTTTTCAACTCCCAGTTGGTTTATCCATTTTGAAGCAGTCACTTGACCAAACCAGCTGATAAAGTTGGAAGTTAAATGAAAAAATGCTTTCTCTGTACTGCTGTCAACAGCTCCAGCACCCCACAGTTAACCGATGGCTTCCAATTGCTCTGTGACCTGACTCTCTTTAGCACTTCATTTGTGCACTATTTTATTTTTAATTTTTTTTGACATCCATAAGTCTTGCATGTAGCATAGCTGAGACACCTACTGAATGAACTAGCTCTGCACTGGTGGTGCTACCAAACAGGCAGAGCTCACATGTCTTGCTTCTTTTTCCTGCATCCTGCTGTAGCCCTACACCTTGCTTTGTTGTATCCATAAGGTGCTAGACTGAAAATGCTGAGATCCAGTTCACTTTCAGATGTGCAGTTTTGCTTACGCTGGGTAAGCCCCGCTGATGAAATGATGCAGAAACATCCTGAAAACAAGTCTGACACTTTGAAACTGCAGCACGCTCGCAGCTCAGCAGCACATACATTCATTTTTCTCTATGTCCAACAGTTTGTGCTGCCACTTGTCTCGAGAACCACCTGGGAAAGGGTGTGTTCCACACCCTGGCATTTTTGACCCGTATGGCCACATAATATAGTACGCACATATGTTATGCAAGATGCCTATCTCTCTACGTGGGCTCCCTCAGTTTCTGACTCTGGCCAGATTTCTGACTGAGCTCCACTCTGAGTTGGTACTTCCTCCAGTTCCCTGACCTATGGTCTCCTTAGACCATGACTAGACAGAAGAGAGGGACATTCCAGCTCTTTAGTCTTAGCTCGCCCCTGCTTCACTCAAGTTTTCCTGGTAAAACCAGTGCAGCTTTCTTCTCTGTTTTCAGTAGAAGCAGGAATGAATTGATAAAAAGACAACTTTCTCTTATTGCAACTAGGAATTAATCCTTTTTTTTTTTTTCAGTATCCAAATTACAACTACCACTAGTGGTGGAAGAGTACAAAAAAGTGAGTTAGCTTGCAGCACAGTTTTCATTATCTTCCCAGTATCAAGTGTTTGGTAGGAAAAATCTACAGTTCAACATTTATCAGGAAAATACTGTGATTTAGTCTTTACATTTCAGCATCATAATTTGGTAAGAAATTTGGTCCTCATACAAAAGAGTATTCATACATGTCATGAGCTCTCCTCAGTCCTACAGTGTTTCACAGGAGAGAATACTCTCACTGAAACAACAAAAAAATACATGTTTCTACTAAATTCATCTGTAATTGTTTTAGAAATTAATCCAGATTAATGTGGATGAAAAACCATTAGAGAGTGAACTACTGTAGTCTTGGAAGTAAAGTGACAAAACAGCCTGGGTTTTTTGGCTGCTATATTTTCAGTCAAATAATTTTTCCCTTTTGTTCACACTTGTGCCACACTTTCAAAGAAAACAGTTCACGAACATTCAGCTCAGAGTAGTCTTACATTTATCCATCCATTCAGAAATCATCTGCCCCAGCAACACTTCATCAGCAAATCTCTAGGTTGTGCATGTTCAGTTTCAAGTGACATCACCATTATTTTTTAAAATACAATTTTTTTAACCTAGTAATTTCTGTACTTTTAGACTTGAATATGCTTTTTTATAGTGCATAAAAAAATCCAGAAGAGCACATACATGCTAGAAAAAAGGGTCTTATTCCTTTCTGCATTGCAGTCCTGTCAATCATTCATATCTGTGCAAAATAAGTGCAGCATAAACAAAGTGCCAGGTCTGATTTGACTTCAACTGTGCAATGCATAAATAAGGTGCAAAGCAGGGAATGACTGACCACAGAAACTTTATAGCAGGTTGCTGGATAGGTACAGAAGTATGGAAATTCTAGGTGCCAATAACTTCATGTAAATAGGTTATGTAGAAATACAAGGCTGTATTTCCTACAGGTATACAGTATTTCTCATATACATGCCACAGTTTCCTTAATACATTATCTCTCTGAACATATGAAATTGATGACTTTTGCACCAACTGTACCTAGAAGATGTATAGGACAGCAGAAGCTACCATGTCTGATATAAAAAATAAAAGTATTGAAAAAATAATCCATTTCCTAAAATCCAATCAAATCTGACTTCTAGCAGAAACAGTAAAGGAATATCTCAACATGTGTACTCTTGAAAATATTCTTACTGAAGGACTGACTGTGTTAACCCTAAATTAACATCCAGACACACTTCAGAGCAATCCCTGCACCAGTGGTGACAGTTAGACTCTCTAGCTTTGTCTGTATCTGCACTCCAGCTGCTCACATGCTCTATGTCTTTCTTTCATTGTTATTTATTTATTTATTTATTCTTATTTTATTTTCATATACTTATTTCTGGAATAAAAGACACACTTTCTAAGGAAGCAGCATGCTCCAGTGGGAACAGGACCAGCGCAGCAGCAAGGAGATGAAGATTCAGGTTTTACGTCTGTGCCTGACTTGCTGTACAGTCTAGTTACTTACCTTCTGTTTATCAACTTAGCACTATATAAAAAGGATGCATTAGCAGAATTCTCTCCAATCTAAACAAGTACTGAGCATTACTATAAAATATGAGATATGATCAGGTGGGCTTTCCCAGTTCCTTAACTAAATGGTATGCCTTGGCTGAAGCCTCCTCACTTGCAGAAGTCTGTGCCACCCACTGAATCGTTAGAGAAGTTAAAATAGATGCAAACTGGTGGGTTAAGATGAAATGAAAAAATGGGAAAGTGTCAAAGACTTTAGGTTCCCCTCCCTAGCACTGAACAGCTCTGACAACCAACCTCCTACCACACCAAGTAAGATGAGGGCTGCTCGGAGCCATCCCACTGGCTAGCCGTGGGCGACTGCCATCTGCCTGGATGGACCTCTGCTTTGAGGGTACTGCCTCTTCCCCTCTTCATGATAATTCAATGAGTATTTAAATATAGCTGGGGATCACAAAATGCTACTCAAAGGATTTCAGAGAGAAGCAGGAGAAAGGCCCTCAAGAGCGATAGCTGTGTAACCCAGAATTATAACATGTATCTAACTAGCTGGAGGGGCACTGGTGGTATTTAACCTCCTCTGTACCAGTAACAGAAACAACAGCTCACAGGGGCAGCCAGAAATTGCACCTTATCACACAAGAAAGAAGCAGAGAAGGTAACAGTGTGGAAAGGAAGTGCAGATGGAAACTTTGGTATTAAAGGGTACATAAAACTTTCTTGAATGTAACTTTCATTAGAATATGAATGCTGAACAAGTTAACAGAGCTTAGGGAAATAAAATGTTAGGTGAGTGGGGAATTTTGCTGGGTCCAGAAGGGAAACCATGTGCGAACATTTGTCCCTTTTAGATAATCAATTCTCTACATATGCTCAGACTGTAGTTTAAAATATTGAACATGGTTTTCATTAAGAAACACTGTAGAGTCTACTAAGGAAACATATTTTGTTAGATTCACCTGTGTAAAGGATTTGCTCTATTCTGAAATTAGCATACTAAATTCTACCTAGACTTGCATCTTAATAGAGTTTACTGAGCAAATGCATAAATAACAAGTTTTCATCCATCATCTCTCTGACATGCAAGCTAAAGTCACTTTTAATCTCTGCATAATAAATGGGATTAAGCATTCCCTACATATGTTTCATGACAGTTTACAGGAGCCCAGTGGACAAATTCTCCTGAACGGCAATCTACCTTTTTCCACTCTTCTTGCTTGAGTACTAGGTTTAATACCTCATGCAAGTACCCTTCACTCTTCCAGTGAGTCAGCTGCTTGACAAACAGTCTACACTGCAGAGATACTCTCCGATGGGGTTCATAGGCTACCATTACTAGCAAAGCTTTTTATTTCTGGAAAATAGTAGAAGGTCAAATGATACAGAAAAGGAGAAACAGGTTAAACACCCAGTTAGAAAGAACTGAGAAGCACAAGTAAAAGGAGGGAGGACAGTCTTTTTAGAGAGCACTGAATAAAGGCTCTTTTTCCCTAAATCCCATTGAACTCCTGGTTTAACTGTAGGCTCTCTTTGATATCTACATTTCCTCTCAGTTCCTCATCTGTATAAAATGGGAAATACTTCCTTACTGTGTGTGACATACTGTGACCATGATAGGTAATCACATGCAATGACTACCAGCACATACTGTGAACAGCAAGTGCGAAAACCAGTTTTGGAGCCTCTCAGCACAGTGATTTTGTCTCCTGTCCTTCCACTTCTCATTGTTTCCCCAGTAAGTCTGTATGATTAAAATACCAGTAAGTGAACACCACAGTTTTGCACCAGAATTGAAGGGAAGATCACTCACCATATGAAGTCAGTAAATAACTACCTGGGACAGGTCAAGTTCAAGACCAAACTAAGGAAATACAACATCATGCTTAAGCCAACATGCCTTCATTTTCTCAGTCTTGACTGCCACCCCAGAGATGCTTTTCATCACGTGCATTAGCTGTTCATCATTTGCTGATCGGCAGATATCTCATATGCTTTTCACAAAGCTATAGGATCCCTGACACAGATCAAGGCTGATGCTCAAGGCCACAGGGTGAAAACATGCACGCTGATATTATGTACCCAACCCCAAAAGAAGGGGGTTTCCTAAGATTCCTAAGAGAGGACAGGTGAAAACAGACCATTAAACCAGTTTGATAACATCAGGCAGTGGCACTGGGAACAAAAGAGGCCAGAGGCCATGCAGCTGCTTCATTCTGGTAAAACTAAATCTTTGACACCAACCACCAGATCAAATGTTCAAGTACCGGCTGTAAAGGCTTCTCCAGCTGACAGAATTTCCTTTCAATAGGATACATGCTTTTTCCCATGTAAAATAATCCCTATAATGTCTCTGGTAAACCCAAGTTAAAAGTATGTGAGTATATTTTCAACTATCCACAGTAGTAACATTTTATTAACAGACTGGAAAAAAACCCAAAGTTAAAACTGTGAATTCAAATTTATGTCAGCTCATTGAAGACAGAGAAAAGATTTGAATACATTTCCATGTTTCTTCTTCATTGGGAAAAGTAATTTAAGTCATGTGCATAATACCACTGACATTTCAATATTTTTCATCTGTTCTACACCAGTTCAGTATTTTTGTTTGATATCTGTAATAAGACCAAATTTAATATCATCATATAATTTACTTTTTCCTTCTTTTTCCACCTGTGATTTACTGCTCAAGTTCCCAGACAAACAAAAAAACTGAAAACAGGGAGAAAGAGATGCATCTGGCTTAATGTCTTCATCTGTGCAACCACCTACAACACTGTCAAGACAGAACTGGTATTTTGAAAGTGATTAAAGTCTCACTGTAAGCAGGCATAAGCCTCAAAACTCAGGCCCTGAAAGACTCTTCTAATGTACAGAAGTGATGGACACTGGTCTCCTGCTGTATATATGAGCAGAAGAGATAGTCTGATTTTGTAAAGGGTTATTCATATCTCTTTTCTTCTTTTTTTTTTTTTAATAGGATGGGTGATGATTCTTACTTAACTCAGTAAAACATTTTGAGATCAATAGATGAAAAGGTTGATACCTGCATGTAGAAATATTACTGAGTACTTTGCAGCAGATAGCTGTGTGCCTGAAAGCATGCCAAATGCCCCATTTCTTATTCTACAGTTTAGAATGAGTCAGTGAATGCTGCAGGATCATGATTAAACTTTTAAATGTCATGTCTACTAAACAGCAATATCAGTCAGTCATTGAGACAGTGTTATATGAACTTAGCTCACATCAGTGACTGAATTATACAACTCTTTTCCCATAATTTGTTTCAATAGGATATATACACCTCATAGCTACAGTCAATCACTTGTTCCTCCTTTAAGGAGTGTGAAAAATAAACAGTCTTTATTCAACTCCACTTCAGGAAGAAGAATGACATACATTTTATACACTGATCAGCTCAAGGTATTATCTCTATACATGTCAGCTCCTTGGGATTTCAGGCCTATAAAAATCAATAACAATGATGCCAGACTGAGTCTTGACCTATTTGCACTACAGGAACTGTCTCCTACAAACGCTATACAAGGTCAAGAAACGATGAGCTGCTAATTATGAGACTAAGACAAGTGATGCAAGACTACTTTGTTATAGCCTAACTTTTTCTTAAGATTTTTTTTTACTTCACTATAAATCTGTTTATCTGAGTTAATGCCTTCCTTAAACAGTACTTGTATTCAGATTTGGACGGGAAAAACTGTAGAATATAGTTCACAACATCTATCTGCGGTATCTCAGCATTTGTAAATATCAAAAATCAATCAAAAGAGAAGTCAGCTGGCTTGATGTGCTCAGTCACAGATCAGAGCCTTTGTCTGATCTCTGGAAACAAACACAAAAATCTGTCTTAAAGTAAGGAAAAAAGTCATTGTTTAACTTTCTACACTTATCTATGCCACAGTAAATGATCACTTCCACGGCAGAGATGGGCATGTTTCTACAGTTATGCTCACTGACAGTCATCAGTAGTTGAAGCCAAATAATCAGAAAGAATTCAGATTCAAATTGCCCTAAATTGATTCAACTATATTGTAACCCAGCTCTGCTCTTCTCTACCCACCACTGCTCATTCTTAGGCAGAGCTGGCCAGCTACAAGCCTTTTACCAGGAGAGCTTGTCTTTGCTCACACCACTACAGCCTCCCTCTAGATTGACTACTTTTTTGCCTCACCAATGACAAATGAAGAAACATCCCACAGATAAATCAAATCCAACAAAGGCTGGTTCTCCTTATGGAAAGGCTGTACTCTAAATACCTGCTGACACTTTAAAGAAATGAAATTTCTTTTCAAATGGGAAAAAAATAGAGGTACCTCAGTACTTTAAGCAACTTTTCCAGAAACAAAAATGTTGAATCAGAAAGTGATAAAACACATCAGGAAAGTTCTAGTCAGTTGAAACAGTACATGCCCCCTTCTGAACAACCTTCAAGGAGCAAAAATAAAATATGTTAGCTTTGTCTGAAAACACAGCAAATTGTTGTCTTTCTTTTAAATACATTTGATGACAATAACAAACCTCCACGGGATTCTTCTGATCTTCCTCATGTAAAATCCACAAGCCTGTGTATTCAGAGCTACTGCACAGCAGAACAGGAATAGAAAAGATTTCTCCTGGTGTCTTCCAGAAGTCAAATACAGACTTTGATTTAGGGCAAGTGCATTTACATGTCAGGAATTATTTCTACTTCTATATATATAGATTAGCAGCAAGGAAAGCCTTAGAAGTTCAGACAAAAAAACCTGCCCGGCCTTGAGATGTAAAGGTCACTCAAACTCTGCTGGACTGCGAAGCTTTAATCTTGTAACAGGAAGGGCCACAAATGGAAGATAGTGCCAAAATCTGCTCTCAGCCACTTTAAGGCTTGAGCAATTCCTTTTACATTTCAGTGTAAAAGCAAATTTGGAGCAGTGACCTTCAGCCTTCTTCTCCTCATCATACCCCCCACGTGAAGATGCCTCCGTGGAGCACTATTAGCACGGCAGGAAGCAGAGCTCCCAGAGACTCCCTCGGGTTTCACCATCTTCCCTTCCTTCCCACTGCTCTCTAATTGTGCTTTTAAAGGAAGGACACTAACAGCTAGGATGTTTCTGATTAAAGGCATAAATGCCTTCAAACTGCTGCTAGCTTTGTTTCTTTTTGAATTTTTAAAGCATTGCAGGAAGGGTTAAAATGCACAGATCTAACTAATAATTGGAGCTATATGACTAAATTTCTGTGCTTGTTCCTAAGCAGCAATTTTTTGTCTGACTGACAAGGTCCTTCTCTCTCTGAGTAGCAGGGTCACAGAAGCCATCAGTCAATTACCCTTTCCCAGTCCAATGACTGCCTTTTCACCTCTCTGACTGAAAGGACTTAACAGTGTTATTCACACTTCCATGAGTGTAAAACTCTTCATGATCTTTATGGATAAGAGATATTCTTCAGATAAAAGCCAGAATCCTTGTGATGTACTGCTTTCTTTTTGGCACACTTGCACTGCTCTATCATAGCATAGGTGGAGATACAGTCACCACATGTCCATTTTTTCTTATTTCTTCCTCAACCTCTTTCATTTTCCTCTTCTGCAGTGGCCTCATAGACTTGAATAATGGAGGGAAGGAGAAAAAAGTCTGCAATACATGTATGCCTGGCTCCATTCTCTTCACTGGAATTACACTGGGGATGAATTTAGGCATAAACACTTTTCATTAGTTATACAGTAAGTAGAGATGCTAAGCAACACTGGTCCAGAGATATTCAATTTACAAGCCACAGCTCATCACAGTAGCACTGTACGTGGTTATGTTACACCTATAAAGAGTGGAACTAGAAATAAAATAGCTAGATGAATGAAGCCAGAGCCCTTAACCAAAGGGAGGTAGTGGTAAGAGCCGAGTTATGAGTCAAGGGTAATGAATTATAGTCTTTATTCTAATACTGTGCACTTCAGTAAGTTTTTCAAAGTTATATCTTCAAAGCTTGATCACCAGGTCAATTAATAAAATCCTCACTCCCAGTCAGGCTTCCTGTATAGTGGAAGACAATGGAGCGAATGGAGATAATTGGTTAATTAAAGACTGTATTCAACGCTGGAAAGGAGGTTTGTATTTAGCTGTTGCTACAAGCGTATCACTGGCAGATCCAAATTGCTCGCAGAAGCTTGACAGTTCTCCTAAGTGTTATGAAAAGAAAATGCCCGTGACTTGTTCATTTGAGAAGGTAACTCTTGCTTTGCATAATCACCCTCCTCTGTTGCTTGCACATTGTTCTGGCATCGCTGGTCTAAGGGGTATCCAATATTTTAAACTGCTCTGTACATATGGTTTTTATTGATGTGCAATGGCTATCTCATTTACATAAAGGTTGAAAGCAGAGGTGTGCAAAGTGCTGCAAATACAAAGCTGACTGAGCTCTCTGTTTCTATTTTCTTTTGAAGGCAAGACTCTTTCAAGACAGAAGCAATGTTGAGTACTTAATTGCCCCATGTGGGATCAACAGTTTCTTCAGCAATAATAGACAAAGTTTGAACACAGTTGCAAGTCTACTGCCTAAGGAAGAATTGCCCCAATACTGATTTTGACTGTTCACAGAGTAACTGGAGTAACCAGTTGATATTCAGGTTTACAAAACACTTATTGTATTCAAACTTTCAATTCAGATTGTCTGTAAGAGGGCCAAGAAGTAAAATAGCCAGTCATGAAAGACATAATATCCCAAAGTGTAAAGAAAGCAGAAAGAACACTTATATGCACTCGTTAAGACTTTGGCCAAATTTTGCCATGAAGTTGTATTTGACTTTGTATTAATCAACTTGAACTGTGGAGTTTTTAGAGATTTATATGCATGAAGTGCATGAAAAGAGACTGGTAAGAGTAAAATTAATGCATTGCTCACTCTCCTTAGTCTAAACTTTGAAAAGCAGTCTAACCTAAAGAACACACAACTCATTCCTCATCTGGTGCTTTTTTAAATCTATAAGCTTGTCTACTACCATAGACATTAGCAAAAATTTAAAAATTAATAAAATCAAGCATACAAGACTGCTAAGAATTCACACAGCTCTTCTAGATCTGGTAAGAAAATGCAGAATACATTGCTAAGTCCATCTTGCTGCTCAAAACTGAAGAGACTAATTTATCCATTTATGGTTGGACTCTATGATATACAGTTGGACTTGATGATCTTAAAAGTCTTTTCCATCCTAAATGATTCTATGATTCTGGGATTTGTATATCTTCCAATTTACTTTAAGTGTATTATTTAAAACATATGGTGGGCTGCATAGGATAGTGACATGAATTCTGATGACATCTTGGATAGGGTCTGAAAGGATGTGAAGTGGCACCAAATGTGATAGCTGCTGAGCTGATATATAAACTGATTTTTCAGAGTAAAATATTTAAAGATATGACAGATCTTTCAGATTCTGTTCCCCAACTAAATGAAGACAACGTATTCCACGTGAGGCCTGACCATAGAGCAAATACAAAATTAGAGATTCAGGCTTTCCTGAACAATTAAAAAGTAGTTAGAAAAAGACCATTAACCATAGTTTGATATGTGGAGAGGTTGAAAATTGTGACCATGACTAACTCTCATGCTGAAGCCAGCAGAGGCTGTAGAAAAAGTGAGCAGATTGTAGAAGTCTGCACTGGAGATTTTTAACATCTTTGAGGCTACTCTGAAGCCAAACAAGTGTGCTGCATGACTGTCAGAAGCTGCAAAGAGACAGGCCTTGACACTTCATGGGCATACAGCATCTTTATTACGAAGTCAGTAACTACAGACTGGTGACATTTACTACCTTGAAGGCTATGAATCTTCACCACAAGTGAAGATAACCATGTTTCCTAACCATGTTTCACTGACCTCATTTTCTAAGCTTTTATTTTTACAGGTCATCATAATCCAGTTCCTTTTCTTCTCCTGTAAAGGAATGTGTATGTATAAATATGTTACTAGGTTTGGGTCACTCCCAAATTGTGCTAGACATTTTGCCAACAGCATGTCACACTGCACCTTGAAAATAGAGACATCAAGGCAGAATAAGATAAGGGAAGGACTAAAACAAATATGTTAAGTGCTAGGTGTACTAAGCAATAAGCTCTCTGTCACTGACCTGTGTCCAGGTGAGCTCCAGTTGGCAAGAAGTGCTGCCAATGACAATAGGTAGTCAAACCTCAGGATGTGGAAGAGTCAGGTAGCCCATGGCCAGACTGATGAATGCTTGTTGGTCACATTACTATTAAATAAATTGCATTTCCACCCTTTACTAACAGTTTTCTCCCCAGCATCACCACAAGAGCAGAATGAACGAGAACAGAGAGTTCTTCTTGCTTCAGTTAAGGAGGATAGTGAGAATATTGCTAATTAAAGCCACAAAGACACTTCTAATTCCTGCCCAGTATTAGTCAACCTGCAGATAATCAGTGAGGTATGACTTCCTTCAAATCGGTAAGAAGCTCATCCTTAAGCAGAAGTAGATTAGCAGGGAACTTTGCTACTCCTCTTCTTGTAAGCCTTAAGAGTTTATGCACATAGCAGGTAACCTATTCCTCATCACAGGCATGCAAATGCCAGACATCAAAGAACACTTCTAACTGAATTCTCAGGGTAATTAATTTTCACCAGAAAGTGTTTTAACCTTTTAATCCATCCAAGCTAATAGATAGTAATGGCCTTCATTATTGCAACATCAGAACAGCTCCCCATCTTTTAACATATGAAGGCCTGTCACCACTTTTTGTGAGGTAAGGAAGTACTAACCACCCTCTTGCACAGAGGTAAAGCACCAGGCAAATGCCAACTAAATAAACTTTTCAATTTTATGTATGAAACTGTTCCTGATAAGGCCACCATTTCTGGTGGACAGCTTTCTTTCCCCGGAGAATGGTTTCATGTGTCCAAGGTGTAAGGTCCCACTGTTTATACTAGCTATCATGCCAGCACATGCCCCTGACAACAGCATCATCCATGGAAAGGCAGCCCTTCTCCCAGCTCTGCAGGCAGCATTATAGCTTCATTCCGCTCAACTGAGGCAATCATCCATTCACTATACAAGTGGGTGAAATGTGCTGTTCCTTCTCAAAACAGACACTTTCTTCCACAGAAATTAATTTTGGAAGTTTAAAACTGCCATTTCCCACAAAACATCGCCTATCTTTTCACCACCTGTGCAGGAAAGATGTTTGCTCTGGCTCCAGGGAGCTGAGAGAAGCCAGGAAGGACCATTAATCCCTCAGAGAGCTGTCCCAAATCGTACAGTGCTAAGTGTCAATAGCAGTCTGAAAGCATCCTCACAGCTCAAAATGGGCTTGAACCAAAACTCCACCTCTAAAAAACCTGAATTCCTTTGGCCTGATGAGTCAGTCTCTGGAATTCGAAACAGGATTCAAATCCAAGTTTACAAGTTTGATAGTTGATATAATGAAGCAAACCATTGCCTCCAACCTGAATTTCCTGAGAGCCACAGTCCAAATCTCTCCGCTGAGCTGGGCAGCTCAGGTACAGCACAGATGTTGCAGGCAGTCATTGATCTCCTTTGTCAGAAAGAGGAAAAAAGTTTCCGTAACGCGAGGCTGCACTCAGCAGTAATCTGTTCTCTACATCTTTTACTTTCAAGAGCAGAAAAAATCACTAGAGTAATTCAAAATTAGAAGAAGTTGTAAAGGGTCAAATGAAAAAAGCCCACCCAGTATCACACCTCTAATTTCTTTAGTGAATCACAATGCATAAGGGGATTTCTCTTGTCTTCCACGTCTGACAGCAGAGATTGGATTTATGCAAATTATAAAGTTAAAATAATTAGAGATAGGTCAAAGGTATAAATCAAACAACCAAAGCTGACACGTCTAAAATTCTGCATACTAAACAATGAAGGTGTTTAAAGTCAAAACATTTATTGGTGCTTATTTATATAGAGCAAAATTTAAGGAAGGATTTGCTAAACTTCCTGGTTGTTGAAATCAGGTTTTTTCTGTACATTTTAAAGGTCTCACAAGGGAAGAGAAAGTCCTGCTCTTATCCGTATTTCTGCAGTACAATTAACATTTATGGAGTTACACTTGAAAACTTAGTCCCCTTCCCCTTCTCTAATTTAAATACAGCAAGCAGAAATTATTTGGGAACAAAATGCTGCAGCAAGAGTAAAGCTGAAAAAAAATCTAAAGTAAACTAAAAGTATATGTAATCCACTTATGCATATGCTGTGTTGCTTGCATTTTGTCACACTGTCGAGGCTGAAATGCTGTTTTCAGCCTGCAACATGTAAAACAGCAGTAGGAGTCAAGTTCTGCTCCTTCACACTGGTGCAAGCCTACAAAGACTGTACTGGAAACCACTCAAGAAATGGATTGCCACAGCTCTGCAAAACACTACATCTCAGCCATAATCCAGCAATGCAGACCCAAAGTGGTGGAGAGGGTGGTGAAAACAAAGCCCTAATTTAAGCAGGTGAATAAAAAATTACAACCCTATTTTTTAAAATGACAAGTGGTGTTTGCTTTCTGTGGAAAAGTCACTGTTTCCTGGAGGAAAAAACAAAATACTTGTGTCCAAAGGGCCCTTTCATCAGAGTGCTCCACCCAGAAGCTTTTCAGAACAGCTGGATCAGTCCTGCCTCAAACCAGGGGTATCAGTACAAAAGGACAACATCCAAACAGCTAGTTTATGGGGTAAGTGAATCACTGAACAGCTAATGTACGTATTCCAGGAAACTTCACAGCACAAGATTAAATTTTTCAGGTTTGGACTAGGACATTTCATGCAAGAAAAAAGATACTTTGTGGATAGCTGTAGTGAAAAATCATTTGCTGTGGAGTTAACTTGGTGATGACTGACTTACATCTGGGTCCCTTGTTTTTTCATAATTGTATGATCAATGTCCTATGAATAGGTAGAGATAGAGTGAATGTAAGAAGAGACACACATTTCAACTATGCATTTGTGTTATCTGAAATTATACGCATTGTGATCAATATGAAATAATTAATATCCCTCTTGGTTAGTTTATGAGTAGAGCAGAGATTCATATAACATTAAATACTACATGGCAGAAAACAGATCCCTGCATGTTTCATGGTGAAATAAATTACCAAATATATCTGTACATTGACTTTTGCTAGCTAACATAGTAAATAAGTAAATAGATAAATGCATCTTTTATTAGTCTGAAGTTTTTGTCCCTGCACTTAGCAGGTGAAGAGGAGAGGGAAAATAGAGCCTGAGTTTACTTTATGACTTTTTTTTTCCCCATGTTGTGCTTGAAATATCAGTGGCTGATAATGGCCTACATTTCTTAAGCAAAGAAATAGTGCCTTTTTCAAAACACTGAAAGAAGTGGCACTCATGAGGTTTGATGTCTTCCTTCTCACAGTATGGCAGAATAATTTTACTCATATCTGATCCATTTTGTTTCTTCAGTACCATTTCTTTTTTCACCCATGCACCTCTGTCCTCTCCTGCTACTTAAGAAGTCATTTACTTGGCTCCATAGTTCATTAAAATGTTCCCTACTTCAAAACCCCTTTGAACTAACATCTTACACATATTTACCACTCCTTATTTTAAATTAGTTTAAGGCACGTTTTGCCTTAGAGTGTTCAAGTGACCTTCAGTATCCACCCTATGAGTAAAGTCCATTTAACACAATATGCACACATAACAATTTAGGGAAATTAAAGAAAAATTCTTGGAAATTTTCTGTATCATTGAGGAAGAGCTCATGCTGGAGCAATGTGAGGGTGATTTGTGTTTATTACAAATATCCTTTTCTTTCATTTTCCTGACATAGTAAGATTTTGTTTAGAATTGAGCTGGGCAAACAGCTCACAATGAATTATTTACTTGATTAATGTAGTCTCTTTTTGTTTGAATTATTTGTGAACAATTTACAATTTGTTCATTAATTATTTGAAGTATTTTGATAAATAATTTTGTGAGCCACCCATGTGCATAAGCCAAGCTTTGTAAATACAAGCTGCTTCTTTGGAATAAACAACTCTAAGCACATCTGAGTCTTCTGGGGGCTTTATTTTATAATTATAGCCATTAGTCTAAAGCAGGAAAGATCCACTTAAAAGAAAATCTTTCAAAAATATATAAATTAACTCAGTTCAGAGGTTCTTCATTTATATTTAGTATAAAAATTAAGTATTTAATTTAGATATATAAAATTAATATAATTACATTTAAATATATCCTGGAAAAAATATATACATAACTGATGAGGTAGAGGTACATGTGTTTATAAGAACTATTTTTCCTTTTTTCCAGCTAAAGAAAGGCAGTTGAGAAGAAATATCGTATAAGATACTTCAGGGATACCATTCTTAAAATATTAAAGGTACTTTATTTACTACAGCAACATCCTTAGCAGCACTATAATAAAAGCTCTGTCTGTGTTTCCATTCTTTACCCTAACTTCAAAAATTTTATGTATGGCACTCATAAAAATGTACTGTGCTTTAAAATTTAGCTTAGAAACGAAACATAAGAGAGAGAAAAGTAGCTTAATTTTTTTCTCTTTTTTTACTATTTAGGTACTAAAAGACAGTTATTCAGAAAATATTTACAGATGTATAGAGACATCTTGCACCTCCCTCCTGGAGAGAAAGGCCATTTCTGTTTTCTTGTTTCCTTCAATCAATAGTTGCTCACTGATCTCTAAAGTCTAAGCTTTTAAACATATGACTCAAAAGGCATGAGTCAGATCCCTCCAAAATATGTTTGCTTTTTTTTAAAAAAAAAAAAAAAAAAAACAAGAAAAGAAATTTGAGTCCTTGAAGATTTTCAGAACATCACAGGACAAAATCCTGAGCAATCTTTGATTTGATGTTAGTCCTGCTTGGGGGAAGAGGCTGGACCAGATGACCCTCAAAGGTCCCTTCCAAACTGTTTTTCTAAGATCTCCATGGGAAGGAGTTGCATTTGGAAAGGGCTGAAGCTTTGATTCCAAACTTAAGCTATTATTTCTTTATTTTAATTTTTTGGTTAATGGAGGTAGCCAGTATCTCTTTCATGAGAGAACTTAGTTGACATTTTTCTCCTGAAAAAGTGCAATTTTGGTGGCAAGGCTTCCAGTCCTCTCACAATAAACTCCTAATAAACACTTGGTTTGTTGGTGGTTTTTAAACTTAAATAGGCTGTAGACTACCAGTTTACAGAACTAAATGCTTCGAGTAGTTTGAAAGAATTAATAACTGTTATTTCCTGAATGGAGACATTTGATTTTGAATGCTTGTAAAATACTTTGCTTTTCTGAGGCATCTAATATCCAAGATTTTAAAGGCCTTTGCTGACATTTATTTTTCTCCTGAAATACTTCTGTAAGAAGGGTGAGAAGTGAGGTTAAGAGAGACTCAAAATACACCAGTGAGAGACTCCATGACATTTTCAACCTCCTATTCTTCTGCTCTAGCCACTAAAATTATTCCCACGCTCAAGTTCAACACCTGCATTGGTATGATAAACCTTTGGAGCTATTGTAGTCCATCAAGTTAATGACACGCATTTGAGACAGTCCTTTTAACTAAGCCACCAACACTATCAAGGAGCAGTTACGCTGCAGATGCAACAATTCAGGCAGCTTTATAAGGTCCCTAAATGTATATTTACGTGATAAATGGTAATAGACTCGTCACACACCCATCAAGTGCACAGAGAAAACAACAGCACACCAGCCATTCCTAAGGCTTAGAGCAACTCCACTGTGTTCAGCCATACTAGTTGCAGATGGGCTAGTTTTGCTATTAAGCCAACCTTGATGCCAGGTCTGTGCCAATAAATCAGATCACTCTTCATGTTGTTCTGCATTAGCACTGCATCTGAGCCAACTCCATTTCCCAGGCAGATTAGATCAGATCAGATCATTCTTAATGTCACTCTACACTGTCACTGGTTGCCCACAGCTTTGTTGGACAACTGTCAAGGTGTAGATAAAACCCAAGCAAACATGGTAATAGATAAGGTGAAACAGCAGCACAGGAATTCCTACAGTGTTACTGTACCAAAAGGCAGTCCTATAAAGGAGTTATGCTTTGCTTGACCGTTTATTTAATGCCTTGGCAGTTTCTCAGTGAGGTGTGAGTCTGAGTTCCTCAACTATACAGCACACTTACAGCTGCCAGTGAAGGCTAGATCCTTTGCCAGGCTGTTTCCTAAGAAATTTCATGTGCCTGTAGAAGTCTTCCAAGGAGAATTAACCAAGTCTAGAGCCAATGTGATAGATGAGAGTATGTTTTCACTTTGTTTTCAATAAGGTCTTTAACTGGAAGAACTGCTAGAATAGACTTGAGCCTCAATTCATTGCAAGACACCCAAACCAACCTGGAGTGACTAACTTAGAGAATTTCAGCTCAAGCTTCCCTATTTTCTTCCTTCCTTGACTTACTACAGCGTATTTGCCTTCCTAATGGCCTCAGTTATTTCACATGTTGAGGATCTTGGACATTCAAACTCCCTTTTGCACAGGGGTTCACTTTTTTCATACATTCATTGTTTGTTTATCTGTTTGAAAGCCACCTCAACACTGTCCACTCTAAAACCATCTTAGAGATCTCTGGGGTACTCAGAGCAAGTCAGTATCTCCATGAAACAGCTGTGTGTCTTGCAGAGATTCTAGAGGCAACGCACAGTCATGTCAGTATGCCTGTACTATTGTCAGTACCAGCACTAATTATACACAGAAAAGTGTCTCTGGACACGGAGACATGCCCATGAAGTGTATTACATTTAAAGATGGTACTAGAGGGCAAAATTAATATTTTTCATCTGCATAAATGATCATCTGGAGCAGAAAGTGTATACTGCACATGAAATCCTCAAGGCAAATATTACATGTGCTTTTATTCTAGAAACTTTCTCCTGCTTTCTCAGGTCAAAAATGGCAAGTATGGAAATAAAACAAAAAATAAGGATTCTCCCCTTGATATCAGGTGGCACTGAGTCACAACAGAGTTAAAAGCAACAAGAAACTATGAAAACATGCAGAAGGGCTCTGTTTTCTTTCCAGCATGGTGCCCAATTGAATAAAAGGATCTCTACACACCAGCCTACAATTCCATGTAATTAGTTCCACCCAACCTAATGATTCCAAGGGTAATTAGAACATTTACTTTACAGCCCATTTGCTGCAGTAACAATGAAACATTATCTAGATAAAGTTCTTCCTTCAGCAGCCAGGAAGGATATACTGTTGACAGAATTTTAAATCAAAGGAAAAATGAAATTTCCATTAAACCTTCTCATAAGCAAGGGATCAGCTTGCCATCATTCCTGTAAAGGCTCAGTACTCTAACCCTGATCCAGCAAAATACTAAGCATATCTTAAAGATTAAGTGTAAGTGGTCTCAGCATTTGCAGCTTTTACAGGGTTCAAATCTTTAAAGTTAAGCACATAGTTAAATGATTTCAGGACAGAGTCTTGTACAATTGCCTGATTCAAGCAGTTTGTATGGTATCTATTAGCATGTGTATTCAGAGAAGAAAGGAAAAAGAAGCTAATTGCACTGCAATTTATGTTGCTTCTTTCCTGTTGCATCGTTGACATAATTCCTTATCATTTCTAATTACCTGGAGAAAGGGAAAACTTGAAAGTTTAAACTGTCTGACATAAACCTGTCAGTTCCTGTCATTGCTAAATTTTGTAAATGCCACAGTTATGCAAACAGACTCACTCTAAAAGTCAGAAGATGCTGGAATATGTACATTTTAATATTGCTTTTTAAACTAGATAATCAGCCTTAATAGTCCTTTCTTTTTGAGTACTGTTATCACTAAAAGATTTACTGTACTAAAGAAAAGGTCATTCCCTAATGACTGCTTTTATTTATCTTCAGATGAGATACACTCATTAAACTCCCCAGATCTTCACTTCTCTTCTTCTGCATCGCCATTGTGGAATAAGCACAAAGTACTGGCTGTATTTTTTTTTTCCCCACATTTGGTTAGCCAAATGGCCCCACTAACACTTGTGTTGGCACAGCTGAAGAGCTACTATGGAAGGGGAATGAGAAGCTGAAGGGTAGAAGCCAGCATCTCCTTAAATCAGAGCAACTGCTACAGAAGACAGTAAATGAGATCTTAGTGCTAACCTTTAGAAAATAGGCAGACTGCAAACAAGAATAATTTTTATGAGCCAGACCCTCCTGATTTTACTCATGCTGGAATCCTATTGCCATTAAATGTAACTGTATGTATGAATTAAGAAAGCAATATTTGGATTTTTATTTATGTAGTCTCCTGTGCAATAACCCTGAATGGAGATGCATTTGTTTATTTTTAAATGCACTCCTCCAAGTTTTATCGTTACAAGAGTGGCACTGCCTTCACACTGCTTTCCTGCAAAACAAATATAATGTCTTTCATTTCAACTTCTCATTACTACATGTTCAGATACTTAATCTACAATGCAAATAGGCAGGTTAGTGATCATTACACACTATGTTCCTGTATCTTCCTGAGCTTAATTTAAAACAGATACAATGCTGTCTTGTGAATACATTGGTTTTCAATGTTCTGAATAGATTTTTAGTGTAGATACTTGTTCTGACTCCATTATTTTCCCTTTCACCCTAAATAAAGTTTTCCCAGATCACTGTCGCTACTGCAGAGAAATACATTTTCTATTTTGCCTTGAAAGAAATGTGAAAAAGGAAAATGCTGATGGCACGAGAAGCAATTTGAATCCCATGATAGAAAACATAGCCTTAGCAGACAATGCACAGTAATAAATAATAGTATAGGAACACTTTTTTATTTTTTTTGTTATCAGAAGAGAAATGCAAGGTACACATTTTTAAACAAATAAATGTTTCCTTTTGCCCTTTTTTTGGTAGTAAAAGAAAGGTGGTAGCAGGCAAGAGAATAGATCTGAAAAATACATACCGTGTCTATCATTCAGTAGCTACAGAACTGGTTTTGGTTTTTAATAATGTATATTGGTTCCACTATTGTACAGACTACATATAAAGGACGGACAACAGATAAAGGTCAGGCACTAATACACCAAGTCATTTTCCTCAAGGTGTTTTGGTACCCTTTGCTGTTATTTTCACTGTCATTATCCTGCGAGTAGAACAGCAAAGGAAGCTGTATATCTTACTACTGTGAATGTGTTGGGCTGTTTGTTTTAGGCTTTGCTACAAGTAAATCAGATTTAGTAGGAGTGATTCACCAGGTACATATTCTTCCTTAAGTGTAATAGCACTATACAAGACTGCAGAGTTTCAGGGATGACAAAGCATACATTAAGTGTTATCCAAGAGAATAGTTTGTGTCCTGTGTGACTACCGGATCTTATTACATTGCTCTTGATGTAACAGGATGAATTTAAAACTTTGTGAAGTGCTGCCTTGTGACTGGTAAACTACTTCTGGCATGAAGCTGAAAGTTGCTGCTATTTAATGGATCTTTGGTGACCTTTCAGAAGAGAAAGGATGGCCTTGGTCCAAGTTATAGCACACAGACATCCATATCACTAGCATGAGCAGCTTCTACTCTGGAGGAGAATGAGTTCAATCGTTCTTGTGGGTAGGGATTTCCCAATCAGACCCTATATTTCAGATTTGTTAATCACAGCTCAGCTATATTTTCTCATTCCTTTTCTTGGTATTACAGCTCAGAATGTAAGCTCCATGGCTAATGATGATTAGATACACAGACGATGATGATGCACAGATCACTGGGCAATACTATTTTTTCCCATCAAAGTTCTTATGCAAATTAACATAGAGAAAAATCAGATATTATTGCTTATGAGTATTATTGCCACCAAAGTACAACACAAAGTGAACACAGACAAACAAATGGACTCATCTGAAACAGACTCACAATCTGGCTTAATCAAGCCTTTTGAAAGGGTCTGCGTTACTGAAGGAACTTCATTAAGATTTGATTTTTAGGTCACACTATTTCTGTGCTGCAGACAGACCAGTTAAATGTCAGTAGAGAGGAATATTAAAAGTTTACACTTGTGTTACAGAGAGTAGATACCTTATTTGGCTGTTGTTGACCACCATATGTGAAATTACCTTTGTGGGTCAGAATGCAGCCAGTGAACCTTTACCCACATAACCCACAGACAAGAAAAAATGCCCCCCACATCCCTAGCTAGTCTATTAACAAAAATGTTTGTTGCATCCTTGGCTTTAAGAAAATTTCCCATTTCTTCTGTATTCCTCAGGGAGTTTTTGCAGACATTTTCTCATACTTAACTGGTATACTTTATGCTATTCAACTGTTACCTTCCCCAGGTGGGCGCTACCTTTCCACAGCACATTAGGTAGGGACTGGAAAGCAGGTCTGTTCTGTATAATAGAAGCTATTATTCCTATTAATATTTTTAATGCAAACTGTAGAACACTGGAATATTCAGACAGCTCATGTCTAATCACCACTGTTGCAATAAATATGCTTTATTTTACAATGAGTATACACAGCAGCTCTTTTGTTTCTAGTTATCACCAACTATTCGCTGCATCAGAAAGAGAAAGAATTAGGCAATCTGAAGGGAAAAAAAAAAAAAAAAAAAAACAACAACAGAAATCAGCTCTCTTACAGCTGAGTTTATTTATTTGAGTATGAACAGGAAGCAATGTGTAGGAGTGACACAAAGGAGAAGAGCTTATACAGACTCTTTTTTAAATAGAGTCAGTATCCAGTGTATATAGACTGGAAAATATGCAAAGGCATCCAGTGCAGAAAACCGTGAACAGTCTGCTTAGAAAATACTGACTAGCAGTGACCATTAGGTCATCTTATTAAAGATGAAGAATGGCTTGGCTTTGAAATAAAAGCCAGTTGCATCCTATTTAATATCTTGATGTGGTTGCAGGAACATGGAAGCAAAGTACAAAAGCCAAAGTACAACTATAAATACACAAGGAAACAGCAAATTAAAATACTGGCTAAGTATGTTAGTAATAAGTAGAAATAGTCCAGGGAAACAAATTGAGTAACAGAAATATTCTGTGATGATTTGGTTCGAACCTAGATCCATTAGTGAATTACCTTTGAAATCAGAATAGCAGACAAGTGTCTAACAAATGAAAAAGGCAAACATAGTGCCAATCTCTAAAGGACAGTACGAGGAAATCCCAGGCTATTTGAAGTTGGGCAGATTCCTTCATAATTAGAAAACAGTCAAAACCAATAAACACCTATAAAACAACAGACTTCCTAAAAGACAGCCTGAATTCTTCCTAGGATTTAGGGTAATAGGCTTCTGAGCTCAGGATTAGTTTCAGATTAACCTCAGAAAAGCTTTTTACACAATCTCTTCTGATATTGTCAAAAATGAGCTAAGGTGGTACAATCTCAATGAAGTTATTGTACGACTACTAAAAAAATTTCCATAAAACTGTTGGTTTATTGCCAAAAGGCAATGATGCATTGAGTAAAGCTCCTGCAAGAGCTTAAGCTGAGCTCAGTGCTATTCAGCATTTTTATGAATGACTTGAATGATGGAATAAAACACACAGTAATTAAATTTGCAGATAATATCAAGCTGGAAGGATTCATGAGGGCTGTGGAGGACAGCATTAAAATTCAAAACTTATTTAAACAAATTGAAGATACAAATAAGATATAATTCAGTGAAGACAAGTGCAATATACAGTATTTATGTAGAAATCATCAGTTGCACAAATACAACATGTGGAATACATAATTACAGAACAATTAATTGAAAAAAAAAAAAGATGTGGAGGCTAAAGGATTACAAACAGAACAGGAGTCAGTATTTTTTCTAATAAAATTGTCCTCCTACTAGGGTATGCAATGAAGATGTCTCACATAGGACATATGAAGTAGCCCTCAGTAGGCTACAGCCTGAGGCTGGAGCACTGTATGGAGTTTAATACACCAAACATCAAGAAAGATATGTCAGCTGAACAGCTGAGAGCAGCAAAAATGATCAAAGGTTTGAAAACACATTCTGTGAGGAAAGGGTGAGAGAATTGGGTTTGTTTAACTTACACAAGACTCAAGGAGACATAACAACAGTCTTCAAATAACAGCAAAATTTTGCAAGAAGTTACTCTTACTACCCACTCTGTTAATATGTTTGAATGGCAGCCAGGAGTATTTAAGGACAAATTAGACAAACATCAGTCAGGAATGATTTGGCATAATTAATCCCATCTTGAGTAGGCTGAGGGATCTCTCAGAGTACCTTCCAATCCTATCTGCTGCCCTTATCTTCTCAATGTTATTTTTTACACATCCATTCAAAGCATGCTCATTCTGCCCATGAAAATGTAAGAAAAATAACAAAAAGATCACTGTGATTATTTATTTTTTAGATTTATATTAAAGGGTGAAAATTCCAGTTATTTTAGGTGAACTTCAGAAAACACCATGTTACCCAAAATCAGTTGTCACTTTTTAGGCTAAACAATGGTACACAGACCTAAAGAGGTAAATTATTGCAATTACTGCAGTTGTGCAACTGAAGCAATGAGACGTTCGAGGGAGTGGATGACAGATTCTAGACATTCTGGTCATTTTATTGTCATCTGTCTGCCCATTTTAAAAGTCTACTCAAAATATCAAAGGTACATTATGGAGGGAACTTAGACCAGAGCTTGTCCAGATAAAAGTATTAACTAAACAGGAGGCACTGATAATGAAGCTAGATAACAAGAGTGCTTTGCACAATGAAAGGAAATTAACCTGCTAAAGTATTCATGACAGGATCCATGATACAACATACAAGCACCTGTAAAGGTAGAAAGGTAGCAATGAGCAGTAGTTTGAATTATTTGGATGTGGGATGCCAGAAAGCTGGACGGTATCACGTGCTGTTTGGTTCACCTCTACAAAGAGCGTTGCATCCAGAAGAGTACTCAGGGCTCATTCAGTCACAGTCAACAGCTGGACAAGAACAATTTTAGGTCTGATCCTGGAGTGGCCAGCAGTGGCTTTTGGGAGACCAACTGCACAAGGTACCGAGAGCCCTGGAAAACCCAGAGTGGCCACACACCGGTAAGAGCAGCAGCCAAGTCCGAAAATCTCATCTAAGAATCTTTCTCTCAGCAAAGTGTTAATAATGAAAACATGTGGTTAGTTCAGCAGATTGTTCAGTTTGCTTTAGTCATTATTTTGAGTTTGCTGCCTTCTAAATGAACTTAAGTAAAGTTAACTGAAGCATCCCTTTCACTCCATTTTACGGCAGACAAAATGGGAAGACACACCATATTATCGTTCATCTATTATGCTGTCCCATACTAATTTCCCCTTAGCACTGTCTTAAATATCCTCATGTTTACTTCTCCAGGAATTGTTTTTGTATTTCTTCATCAGTTTAGTTACTCTCTTTAGGACCTTTTCTATTATTTCATACTGCTTTTGAGATGGCATGACTGACATTGAACACTTTAATCCAGGCACAGGCATACTATAAATTCCTGTAATGATACTCATTTTGCCTTAATACAATCTAACATCTCAATTTCTTTCTAGACTGCACTGAACTGCAGTCTTCTCTATGCTGTTCCCTTCAATGACCAAGTATTTTTCTTGGAGTTGTTACAGATAATTTAGAATCTATCATGTAGTATGATTAGTTCCAATTGTCCATTCAGAATCGGTTACCATCAGCTGTCCACCTTGAAGCTCACCTGTCATTATTACTGAATGCCCGATCTCCGTTTGATCCTTCTGCATTCTTTGTATGTCCTCATAGCTAAAAAGCCCCATGTAATTTCACCCGGCCAACGAAAAATTTGTAGAAGTTCTATTTATTCCCTTTCCAGATAATTTTCACATTCCTCTATGGGTCCTTACATTACTCAACTATTAATCTTTTTCTCAAGTTCTTATTTTTTACCTTCTTAGAGGTCCCTAATCCACAAGAGAACTTTCTTCTTATGCTGAGATCTTTTTTTTTTTTAGAGTGGCTTTATCCACATAAACAGTATTTACTATTGTAGCTACAAGATTTCCTCTCTTCAAGTAATGAAAGAATTCTAATAGGCAGCAAAGATAATGTTTTTCTTAACAGAAACTATTTTGATTCATTCTTTGATAATAGTTTTATCTAAATGTTTTATAAAACTCCATACCAGCATGTTCTCTACTTCCTTGAAGGTACTAGTCACAAGGCTCACTCAAACCATTTGTACTTCCTATATCTTGCCCTCTTCCCTTTATCTATTTGCTTTATCTTTATGTTTGCCTGTTACTTAGATTTTCAACTATTTAAGGATGGCTTTTACTCTTTTTTTTTTTTTTTATATTTGGACAGCATATAGCATAGTAGGACTGGAGCCCACACACACAAGAAGTACCTTAAAAAGACAATAGTGACTTATTGCACGGAAAATGTTTCAAATAAAGTGATTTACTGCTTATCATCTGCAAACAGACATTTATATCTCTTCTGCTCAGGTACTTCTCTGCTCAGTCCTGCTACTAACAAAAATAATTCTTTTCTTTCCCAGTGATTTTCTAACATCAACAGCACACTGATCCAAAAGAATGCTATTCTTAGATTAACTCTACTGGATATACAGGAAATGAATCTAGAGACCTCTGCCTATGCAGTTACCATCCTTAGACTTAAGATGGTATCAATTCAGACAATGATTTTGCTTATCTACACTTTGGAGTTTGGAGTAAGTTTTCTCCTTTTACCAAGAAGTAATTCAGTAGAAAAAGTTAGAAAATTCCATCATCTTGGTAGATGCCTCTCTACTGCCAATAAAGTGAACTGCTTGTTTGCAGAAGTAAACAATGCTTTAAATATTTTTACCCAATAAAATGCTATTTATACACATTAGCAAATGACTTCAGCTGAACAATTACTGACACTAAACATTCGTAGGGATTGCACCTGGCCACAAAGCTACCTCAGACCACTCTGTTGCACATGAGGAACTAGGACAATTAGTTCACAAAATTACTCTTTAGTGGTAAATAACCAACTGTGGTAGATTATTACAATTGTTTAAAACTCTTTGCTTTCTAGTGTAGACATAGCTTTAGATGCTATTCTATGGTGCTATGAACAAAATATCTACAGTCAGAGCCAGCAGCCAGCTTCCCTCATGGGGGACTGGAGGCTTGTAGTGCAGTTGACTGTTATCATGTCAGGAGCAGACAAGGAACTCCGCTCAGCAGTGACAGTTACAAAATCTATTGTTCAGTCCACAGACTGGATCAGTGCCAAGATGAATCACTCCACTTTTCATCTCTCAGTGTCTGCAGACCTTTTCAGTTTTATACATCAGGCTATTGTGGAAGGGAAAAAAAAAAATAGCACTGAAGAAGAAATTAAATAATGTCTAATAAAATGAACCATATCAGGATTGTGAGAGGTTCCAGTGTCAACATTCAGCATCATCTTAAGCTGTAGATCACTCTCATCAACTGGTTTGTTATAAAATGTGGGAAGAAGTGGGTTCAAATAAAGGAGACGTTGGCATCATAGGTTATCAGTTTTACCAAAGATGCCTAAAAGCTTTAAACACAATGGTTTCTTGTAAGAATGCCAGCATTAAATGAATTTAAGAAAATTAACCCAAACTAGCAAAAAACAAAGATAAAAATATACATCATTATATCAATTGACTGATTGACAGGTTGTTTAGGATTATACCATAAACATCAGAATCTGGTTCTGGAAATGACCTTGAGAGATCATCTAGCCACACCTAGTACTATACGATACCATTGTGTAACACCTAGCATGAACAGGTTCAGAAAAACTTCATCATTGCTTATGAAAACACAGGTTTTCACACAAAAATTCCATATGCTTTTCAGAGTATTCTGTAGTTCAATATCTGATGAAACAATACATTATTCTCCTACACATAAAACTACTGGGAAATTGGCAATAACAGCTTAACAAGGTAAATGTTTATGAAGTCTCCACTAAGTGAAGCTTACAACTTGTAAGTTGTGTAAAACCAAAACGCTCTCTTAAATAATTTCAATGCTATCTTCATTTTAAATGAAGGATAAGTGTATGCTAGCGCTGTTCTTACACATATTGTTTGTTTCACAAAAGGTTAAGTTAAAAGAGATCTGGAAATGCTGATGAGATGCCAGAGTCAAAACTGATGTGGCATTTTCTCTCTAAGCCTCTGTTTTCAGAACTAGCAGCTCTGAACTTCACCTTCTGGAGAAAATTGCTCATGCTTATTCTCAACATAGAGATAAATGATCCTTGAGGGAAAATTTCAAGAAAAGCCACGGCTATATGTTTTAGTTATCAAGTGTAGAAAGTGTATCAGGCACTGAACAATGTATTTCTATGTATTCATCAGACCAGTGATCGAAGTTCCTGCAGCAGCCTTCCTCTCATCTATACCTATGCCCAAGGCAGGAAGGGAGCCACAAACGCAGTTTAAAATCCCTCCTCAAGACATGATACTAGATTGTCAGGCCAATGATAGGACCTTGAAATTATGTACACACTGTGTATTATCAATAAATTTGAGCTAGAGCTTAGGCTGTAGTCTGCACTTGATACACAGCATGCACATATTTTGTCTCAGCTGGACAGAGGAAGATCAAACAGGATCTTACATTAAAGCTCTGAAAGATATCCCTAGCTCACATTATGCTTGGTATTTATTGATTTAAATAGAAATAATATTCACCTTTTATGCAGAGCTTTCACTGGTAGATTTCAAAACATTTTACAAAGGAAGCCAATGATGTTATCACCAGTTTACAGTTGTGAAATTTGAAGTGAGGTAAGGTGCTTTGTTAAGAGTCACCCAAAAAACAACGGACTGAAGGAAAGGTCCATTAAGTCTGGCACATGGATGGTGTGAAGAGGAGGACAGAACCCTACAAATGCAGTTTGTGGAAAAGAGGTGTTAAAGGAACACAAGATCCTGAAAGAGCAAAGGAAAGAGAAAGGTGAATGTAGAGAGAAGGATCATAGGTAAGTAGAAGGTTAACAGATCAGGAGCAGTGCCGTAGATATGAGTAGATGCCAATGGAATTATCAGAGCCAGTGAAAAGGGGTGGCAAGAGGGGTGTGAGAAAGAAAAATGTAAAAAGGAGCTCTTTGGTATGGACTATAAAGGGTCCTGAAAGGCCAGAAAAGAACAGGCTGTAGCAGTCCAGATAAAACCAATGACACATGTCAGCAAAAGAGGATTGAAGTTGTGCTCAGGTGGTTTCTGACCTGTGTAACTCAAAGTTGCAGGGTTTTTTTAACTTCAAGCTGACACTGATGCTGCAATTCACACTGAGGCTTTGCTAAGTGTGAAACAAAGGAGTCGATTTGCTTTTCATGTTTCTCTTCTGCTCTACTTAGATTTTTCTCCAGGGCCATTTTCTCTTTTGTGCTGATTTATTCTCTCTCCTATCACGTTTTTTCCCCTATGCTGCTCTTCAGTATCGAGTTCAATGTTCTTCTCAGATTTTGTGAGAGTCCCCCCCTCCCTGGACAGTACAAGGTTTTTTCATTTAAATTGATTTAAGCTTTAGCTTTGCAGTAAGAGTGTGGCATAAGAGATTCTTCTTCTCTTCTGCATCCCTGTGACCAACACTTCTGCCCTTTACCTCAATCAACATGATAATGGCATTTGTGCTGCTATGCACAAGCCATCTAGCCTTTATGTCAGAATACTTTGTGGAGAAAAACAGTGCGACAGAGAATGCATTCATTTTAGATGCAAAAATATCAGGAAATTTTCTCTTACTCTCTATCACTGAACATGCCTGTGCATTTCATACACCGATCTATATCACATGCTTGTGCATTTCATACACCGATCTATATGAGTTTAGAAATGAACACAGTATGTGAGTAATGCCCTTGCACAGAAGCAGTTTTATTCATATTTTGGCATTTCTTCACTTGCAAAAACCAATGGGTAGGTGTAAGATCCTGTAACTGCAACTGCAGTGGTGGAACGCAGTAATTTACCTATATGTTTGTGTGCTTGTATGTATGTGGTACGCACCCTTAATCAGTACAAAACCAAAAGAATTTTAGACCTTAACATTATATATAAATACAAGTCCAAAACTGAATCATCTGATTCAGAATTATCAACATCCTGTACCCCATGCTTGAAACTACAAACACCCATTTAGTTTATAGTCGTCCATAGAGGATATGAAGTATGAGCTTCACCATTTTGTCCTTCTCTCTCCTGCCCATGTGCAGATAACCAAAAAGATTTTTTATTGATGGTGCTAAGTGCATTTAATGCACATGGCACATTTAATGCGTTGACTTGTATGAGGGCTTTGCTGACTGCTGAGTCGGGCTGTCTCCGTATGAGAGAGTGTCTCTTCTTACCTGTTAAAAGTTTAAGGTGCATTTGAAAACAGCTTTTCTAAGCCTCAGATCTATGGGTTTTCTTCCATATACCCCTTAGGAATCAGAAGCCAAAACTAGTAAGATGCTATATTTGTTTTCAGAGTATTTAATATTTCCAGTCTATTCCATTTTTTTAAGCTCAGCCTGACTGGAATTTAGGAATGCAATCATAAAAGTTACGTATTGCTACTATGAGTAAAACACAGCATGTTCTTGAGAACATGCTGTTTCTTGTGATGTTTGTTAAGCATTATTGATGGTTTTATGATTTGTATCTCCTGAGACCTTCTCAATTTCTCTAAAACTGTCTTCCATCTTGTACATGTATGAGAACTAGGCAGTTCATCTCACTACTTCCTTTTTAGTGTCACTTTATTTTTAATGACCAACTACATATCTTATATTTTTTTAATTTGTTTTGGTCACAAATGTATTAAAGCTATTGTAAATTGATACTGATAGCCCTCTGCTATGCACTTTTACAGCCCTTCTCCAGAAAAAAAAAAAAAAGAAAAAAAAAAAGAAAAAAAAAAAAAAGGAAAATCTTTACACCCTTCTACAAGAGTTTCATGGACTAAAAGTCACTGAGAACTTTATTAAATATGTCTGTCACCAGACAGGGATAGTTGAGAAACACACCGACACAAACTTTTTCCACATGTCCATTTCACATATGTGAACATTTCGTTCATGTATTCTCTTTTCATGAGAACCACACATTTCTGACATACACATAAATAACCATTAAAGAAGCTTAATAAATGGTGCAGCATGGACTGCTTTCTTCTGTGCATATTTCACTACCAACTCACCAAAAGCAGATCAGAAATTAAGCTTTACTTATATAATTATTTATTTTGAGAGCAAGTTATGGAAGATTGCCAGTCACATCTGCTCATTAACAGGCTGAAACACCCTCTGTTGGCTATCATTGCCTTTTCTTTCAAGAAATCCCACGAGGTAATTCTTAGTGTGTTTGTCTTCTGCTTCATTTGTATGTCTCCCTCCATTATAAAATCATAGTGCAAAATGCACAGATGTTTGCCATATATTATTACCAGTATTTCCAGACTTGATTTTCCAATTTACTGAAGTAATTAGTGAATCTCAAAATAATGCACACAAGAACCTATCTTTTCAGCTGTACAGTTCTAAAAACCAGGAAGTGTCTGGATTTAATAAAACTTGTCAATGAAGCCTGTCTGCTTAGGGTTGTGAAGATCAAGAAAAGAACATTTTTTTAATATTGAAAACAATATTTCAAATGAAAGAGCTTATATGCAGGTCTAAAAATGACTCTATATAGAGGACTTAACAGTAAGGACATGTCTCACTGAGTCTACAGTGTATAACAAGGCATGAAGAGAATGATGTATATTGTAAGACTGTGCAAACCCAAGATATCCAGAATCACTCCATTGCTGAATCAGTTCAACTGATACTCACATTTGAAACAATACTCATTCCAAAATAACTCACATTTTTTAAATGGAATGTTTTTCGATTAACCTCTATCTTTAGGTTCCCTCTTTAGACATTAAGATCCCATATTTACAGTCAATTAACTAGATATAAAACATCTTAAAAGAAACAGGCAAGGTCTTCAGAATTGTGCTTATGTTTCTTATTTAGGAAATCAAAGATACAGGCTGAAGACAGAAAATAATTGCAAAATTTGTCTTATATATAAATTACAGAAAAGTAAAAGGAAGACATTCATTCAGCTGTATTAGTAATACTTACATCTAAGCCTAAAAGAACTCACATTTTGTCTGTCAAAAGCCTGACATTTTTTTTTTAAGTCTTCAAATAGTGTGAAATAGATTTAAATCCATTAAAGGAAGATTTCACTTCAGATCCATAGCATTATATTCAAGCCATCCAGGGATATTTGAAAATTTAAGTCTGTAGTACTTTCAAAACTGATTACTTTAATGGCATTTTCGATAATACATACCAACTGTTTGGAATTACCTGTCTACATCAGTGTCACATCAAACTAGTCTTTCTTCCTACATCAAAATTTTTTGTCTCTAAATGGGAATCACTGGGTTATTTCCATCATTCACACTTTTAGTGCTGTGCTGTTATTCACCATTTAAGCTAATGAATAAATAATAGATATTTTCCCTATTTTTGTCAAATTAAACTTTACTTCAGTTGGTCCTTGGCTGTTATTTCAGTTCTGCTGGAAGGAAAATGCATTCACAAGTGGGTATGTTTTCTGAATTTAAACTTAGAAATGTCTATGACTCTTCCTAAGCAAATGACTGTATTATGCCAACCCGAGCACTACATGCAAGCAAAAGCAGAGGCTGATTGATCTCTCTGCTCATCCCAGCCCAAGCCTATTCTATGGCTACAATGGAAATATTCAGGTCTGAGGGATCAGAGAGACACTAAGAAGCCAGAATCCCACAAGTGTCAACTGTATGGCAGATCTTCGCATTTTATTTATTTTTTCAGCTGTAAATTCTCTTGCTTCGGGACATATGACAGCTACTCACCAGAAGAGATCCGGAAGGAACACAGCCTGTGTGTGCCTCCCAGCTTCCCATATCCCACCATACGTACATAACCTGATTCTCTCCAGCCCACCAAGAGGGAGCCTGATGGGGGGGTACCTGTATATTTGCTTTCTTGGCCTATTAGAGAGACCAACAGTAACAAAATGGAAATATGAAAGACAGGATGGAAAAGTGTCGTGTAGGGGCAGCACTGCAAGTGCTACATCCCATTAGCTCACAAGCTTCACAGTATCAGTCAGCCAGGGTGAGAAGGGCATTGCTAACCTGCCACCATCAGAGAACCTGTCCCAAAAATGTAACTGCTCATTACCAAGCACTTACAGTAGGAGTGACGGAGTTACCATAGGTGACCTATTTACAGATTCTCTAAGTGACAGGTAAGGTTTGCTATTCTTGAAGAGGTGAGGGAGTTTTCTGGACCCTTGTGACTCAACAGTTACATGCCTACAAAAGCATGTGGACAAGCTACTGTGTTATTCAAGGCATGCTTTGTTCACTTTTCATAAAACTAATTTTTTCATAATATTCCTCCCACTTGCACAAAGTTCTAAACCAAAATAAATTTATCAAAACCTACACAATTTATTTGTCCCATGCAAAAAGACCGATATCTGCCAGAGGTATGAAGAGAAGTATGCCACTTTCCCGTCTTGTACATACAGGAACTCCCAGCCCAGAGTATGGGTTTTTTTAAAGGCTTTTCAGGAAGACTCCTTCACACACCTAGACTGTATCTGTCTGTATCTTCTATCTAAACTCAGCAAAATCAAATATCTGGTAAATCTCTACCCCCTTCTACAGAAAATAGAATAATCCCTGTGAGAACTGGAAAAGAATTCTTCAAACTGAATAGGCAAAACTAATTAGAATTAGCCAAAACCACCATCAGAGAGCAAACAGATCACTAGAAGTTCTTGCCCTGCAGTCTGTGAGAGGGAACCTCTTCCTTATTCTGTTAATAAAAAGACCTACTAGTGCTGCAATTTATATAGCTATGCCTTTATTCAAGATTAATCATGCAATTTTGTGCTACGTGCAGGTTTTATGATTAGAGTGAATATTTTGAGATGCTACCTGGACCTTTCTTCCATGAGTTCAGCTCTAAGCATCGCATCGACTTTTATGTGTGCAGCTAGTAACTACTGCGGCTGAAATGCTACAAGTGAGCACCTAGGAGTATCCCAGATTGGGATGCTATTTAGTCATGTCCAGTCTTTCATTTTTAGAAAATGTTGTGAGGATGGTTGTGACAAGACAGCTTTGTCATCTAGGAGTTTACAGACCTCCTCCCTGCCTTTCCATCTGGCTTGTAGAATATCAGAAGTGTAGTCTCTTTGCCAGGTCCCTACAGTCATGAACACAGGAAATTGCTGTTCATCTTATCAGCACCCAATACTGGTGGTGATACTGAATTATTCTGATCCTGAATTTTTTTTTAACTCATCTTCTTATTTACTGAACATCTTATGGACAGGTCTTAACATTTAAACTCCATACAACGCTTCCAATCACAAAAGAACTTGCAACATAAGTACCAACCACAAACTTTGCTTACATACTTCTAGTTAGCATAGGTATGTATAGAAGCTAACCAGAGGCAACAGGGAAAAAAAAATCTTTTACTTATGCTTGGAACAGAAGATAATTTAAACTACTGGGAAATATAGATGTCATGGAAAATGTATGAGGTGTTATAACCTAAATGGCTACTAATAAATTATACAGGCACTTAGGAAGCCCTAACAACAAATGTTAAGGGATTTTGCATCCAAATTCATTCCTAGGATTTAAGTTCTAGGTCAGATCCCAAATAGGAAAGGATATTTTCCAGTATAAATAGAAGTATACCTTTTTCCTGGACCCTCTAGCCTCCCAAGACTTAGAATATTTAGGACCAAAATCTTGTGAGAACACCACATTAGAATTACACTTCATTCATGTTAAGCCACAGCCTTTACGTTTATCCTCAAATCGTACTGCTCTGCTCCTAACCCTCATCCGGATCTAAATTTTCACAAAGGATATTAAGGGATAGGCCACTCTATCCCTGTTGAATATTGTATCTTTGAATACTTTATAGGATTTTATTTTAGTTTTCCAATTACAGCAACCGTGAAAGCATGCACATTTGATAGCTACTTTTAAAGCCGTATCCTCTACAAAGTGTTACTCGATACAGTAAAGATCAGACAAAACACACCTAAGGAATATCATAAAACATTTTCATAGAAGGTCATCCTTTGACACCTTCCTGAATTGTAATGAAACCAACTTCCCTTTGCTGTTTTCACTAAACTAGTCACATGATCAGGTTTCTCCTAAAGCAATTCACAGATGGATGATTTGATCAGCTGCTGTTTTCATGCAGTACAGAAAGATTTACCTCCTCTCTCTATTCTGTACTACAGCACAAGCTGCAGAAGTGGCACCCGTGGCATCTCTGACCTGCCCCGGCCTCCTCCAGGCCAGAGGAGTCCTGCAAACTGCAGGCGTCAGTGGCATCACTGCCTGGCTGCAAAGCCTGGGTGGGCATGGGAGAACATCAGCCAGAAACTAAACCTTTTTTCTGTGGTGCTGATCAGAGCAAGTGCTTCAAACACCAAAATCTAAGTAAGTGCTCTCCCTATTAGAAGGTAGTAATTTTTCCTTAGAACAGATTTTTGCTCCTCTGAAAGGATTTTATTTACCTTCCTCTGCTTATTTAGTGAAATTCTCTCTTAGATGTATAAATTATAGTCACACAGACATAGGATAACAGTTCAAAGGCAAAAGAGCATCAGCAAATAAACATTAGTGCTTTTAGAGGCTTTCATGGGGCTTTGGCTTTGACATTTCTATGTAATGCAGGGTTAATACATCTGGCATTACACCCAAATGTGTAATGCCAGACACGAGGGAGTAATAAGTTTTTCTTTTACCCTTTCCATTCAGCTTTAGCATTACAGCTAATTTTCTATCACAGCCTTTGAGTGGCTGTGTTCTTCTCTTCACCTGTATGCACCAGAGGGACGCGGCTGTTTGTTCACAGAGGGGCTGTTACTGCAGATAGCACAATAACAGAGCCCTACCCACAACTCTCCGTTGTTCTGAGAAAAACGGTAGGATTAAAGATCTGCATTCTTCCTGAAGTGAGACCCATGAGCAGTTTGCTGGTAGTTAAGGACACCTGTTCCCATGCTATGATGTGCATCGATTGCAGTTTTGTCCGCAAAACCATGGGCAGATTTAAAGGTTTGAAGGAAGTATTTTCATGGAGGCATTTTTCAGGGAGCCTCTTGTTTCTGGGATGGCTGGAGATTGGCCTCTCTTCTGGAACAAAAACGAATTGGGGGGTTTTGGATACAGTGACTGGTTTCTCCAGCTTGAGAATACCCACCTCGGCCTAAGCAGACAGCCGGGCCTTGGTAACCACGCGAGTGAGGGCTGAGCTGGTGGTCAGCACCACCTTGTTACCCGCGTTTTCTACCTGAGTCCCCAGACCAGGCGGCACAACTAACAGCTCCCGCCCGGGCCCAGCCGGGAAGCGCAGGGACACGCAGGCTGTGACGGCGTTAACAGTTCACAGCCGCTCTCGGAGCCCCCGGGCGGCACCGCCAGCCCGCCGGGCTGGGCCCGCCTGCGCCTCTGGGCAGGGCACGGACCGGGCAGAGCCCCGCCGAGCCGAGCTGAGCCGGGCCGAATCCAGCCGAGCTGAGCCGGGCCAAGTCCTGTCGAGCCGAGCCAAGCCAAGTCCTTTCGAGCCGAGCCGAGCTGAGCCGGGCCCAGCCGAGCCGAGCCCAGCCGAGCCGAGCCCAGCCGAGCCGGGCCGATCCCGCGACAGAGCGCGGGGCGCAGGCTGCCCCCTGGCGGCGGCGGGGCCGCCACGCCCGCCCGTCTGCGGCCGCTCTGTTTCCCGGCTCGCCGAGGCCTTTCCCGGCCTCGCCTCTCCCCGCTCCTCGCCTCTCCCCGCTCCTCCGCACACAGAACTCGTCTGGCAGCTGCCTGAAGCGGCCTGAGCGGCTGCAGGGCTGTTCGGGAGCAGGGGCAGCCTCGGGAGCCCGACAGCAGGCAGGAAAACTGCCTGCGGGCGAGGCAGGCTCCCAAAGCCTCGTGTCAGAGCTCCCTCCCTTACTCGGTCTTTAAACACGCCTCCCGCTCCAGAGGGCGGAAAATCCGAGGAAGGATGATATATTCTTTGTCATCTCTTATAACCAGTTTCCATGGGTTTTGAAATAAAAATCTAAACTGCAGCGAGGCAGCTTGCTGCCCTAAGGGCCTGGGTCGTTTCTGTCGGCGGCTGGTGCCCGGTGTCGCTGTGGGGACAGTGCTTCCAGCAACCTCTGTGCCCGCCTCTCATTTCTCAGGGGACCGTTTCTACGCTGTTTGGTCAGTATTAGGAAGGAAGTAATAATTGCAGTTTCTAGACACTATGAAAAAATTGCTTCCTTCAGTTATTACAGCAAGATAGAATGGAAAATACTTCACGTTTATTTTCAGAGATGGCTACTGTCAGCCTCAAGTCAACCGCAACTACCAGTGTTCAGAGAAGAAATCAAAGTGCCGCAATCAGAAGTTACTGGGGTGGTCTCACCCGCTTCCGTTTGTTTTCGAATGCCCCTCAAAAAGAGGGAGGACTGTTAGTAATTTGCCATTGCCTATTCAACAAGCAAAAAGACTGCACCTGGGACAGTGGCTGGAGCCAGCGGGATGGAGCAGGTTTGTCCCAGTCTGTGCTCAAACCCGCTCAGATCACAGCAACGGGAGTTGAGTCACTGGGAACCAAGGATCGCTCCCTCATAGCAATGATCTGAATTTCTGCGTGAGCTGGTGCCTCTGTGTGTGCAGACACTGGGGTGATGGGAAAAGCTACACAGGCTCTGGCTGCTGGCAGTGCTCTGGCTCACAGCGCAGAGGTAGTCAAAGCCAGCAGTGAAAGTCAGCAATCTGTGAATAGGCATGAGGCCAACATATGTTGCTCTCTGTGTTTGGTAAAGCTCTTATCTTCCTTCATACTGAGAATTCTAGGGTTGCTCTCCAACACAATTACGTGGAAGATCACCTGAGCGTCTTGAAGAGGATGGTGGCTAGAGGAGCTCCAAACTGTTACATGATTATCTTGCAACCTCTGCAAAAGGCTGGTGGTGTTTTGCAGGAGGTGACCTAATGCCACGTACTCTGTGGATCTCAGTGCAGAGATGTTTCATAAGAATACACTGGAGGTTGTTTCAGCTCCTCTAAGCTCGAAACGTCATTGGTAGTTCCACCTTGGCTGTCTCCTAACATGTTTGGGTACAGAAAACTGTCTAATGCCAGGCCTTCCTAAAAAGGCAAAGCACGCTTGCTATCCAGAGTGGGAAGGATCAGCCAGACTGCAAAGGAAACTACTGGTATGAGGAAGCGCTTTACTCAATTATACCATGTCTGTGAAAAGTCGGAGAGAAAGTCTACCCTACACAGTGCTGCTATGGTTAAAAAGCACCTCAGAAAAATGATGTGAATAGAAATACGTCTATCACATAGAGGAGACTTGTGTACAGGTCACTCGTGCACAGCACCACAAACCTGGATGCAAATGTTACAAGCACTACCATAAGCAACTACCACAAAGAGTTCGACTTGAATCATCAGCTGTTTAACAGTTAGGTTATTAGATCAGATTTAATCTAACCAGGAATCTGGTTAGGGGTTTAGAACTGGAAGATTAAAACCTTCTCTTGTTGAAGATTCTTTTTTAATAAAGAGCTTGTAGCTGAATGGTAAATAAGGTTTAGACCTGTTAGAAGATTAAGTGCTCTGCTCTGTTCCTAAGCTTATACTTAAGGCAATTAATAGTTCTCAAGGTCTGAATGGTAGGGATGTGCATGAATTTTCTTAATTCCACCAGCTGAAAGGGATCTGAATGACTGTTGCCTTACATTGTCACACATACACTAGTGCAGCTTGCAGTGAGGCAAATCAGCAGTAGTACAAGATTATCCATCAGTGATCCATTAAAAGAGTAATACATCATAATATATATTACTGCAGATTAAAAATGTGTAAAAATAAATCCATTTTTGAAGTCATAGTAAGAATGGGGGCTGTTTGGATTGTGTTTTATTTTAATTTAGCCTTTTAATTAACTTTTGAGTTAAAATGGGTGAAATTAATGAAGAATTGAGTTTATAAAGAATAAAGAAGTTACAGAACAGCAGATTTACTTCACATTGCATTGTATTTGTTGCTTCTCAGAAACATGAGTCTTATTGTGCATGGGGTATATGGTGTGACATATATTTCCATCCTGGAACCACAGACATGAGCATGGGCACAACCTCAGTTTCCCCAGGTCAGGATCCTGAGACCATTTTTCCTGACTTCCTCCTCCCACTCTCTCCAAACCAAGACTGCAATCCCATATTTTCCTTTTTTATACTGTATGTACTCATTTTGTCAGCCTCTGCTCCTACCTCCTGAACAAGGAGTACAAATCGAGCAGTGTTTCTAACGGACCAGCTAGTACAGATACTGTTAGCATGCTTGGACCAAGATGGAAGTTACAGACTGATATCATGACAAGCTGTCATCAGCTGGATGAGTCTGTGTAGTGCCTTTTTTGGAAGTCAGCTTTAACAGAGTCCAGCATTAATTTGAGGCTCCCGGTGTGTGACATTGATACACTTCATGGACCAGCAATGGGTTGCAGAGCAGAGCAGAGCATAGCTTAGGAGTTTCTGGATCACATGGTGGTAACAGCCATTTTTGTCTCACAAATAGTGAAACATAGAGCAATAACAAACACAGAAAGTGATCATTACAAAGTGATCTAATTAGGTTTGCCGTCTGCTTGCTTACAGTGTTATGAATCACTTCATCAATAGGCATTATATCTTTGTACAAAGTTCCTACTTTGTGTAGTAATTATACTCTAAAAACCCTGCACAGTCTTTTCACCTCAAGAAAGGTGAATTACATTGTTAGCTTTGCAGCTTGAATTGAAATCCTTAAGTTCTGCCACACAGAGAACACACATCCTCTGGTGAGACAATGACCTTGATCTAGACCCTTAAAGACCCATAGGCAACAAACTACCTGCAGCCAAATTAATTATTTTTCTTTATAATGTTTTACATTTTTAGTTTTTATAATAAGCCATTAATTAATTTCCTAATCATTTGAAATAGTCAAATGATTATCACTAGAGTCTGCAAAACCAGAAATTCCCCCTGACCGGTTGCTATTCATTCTTCACTAGAAAGTTCTACTAGGCATTCTGCTATTGTCTCTGAGTGACCCACACAAGGGGAACTTATAATTTCTTGGCAACTGTTCTGCAAGCTCCTCAAATGAGCATGCAAGCCACTTCATTCTGGAGACATATTTTCATTGTTCTTCAAAACACTTCTGCCTTCAGGAGCACAGATTTACCCAGTGAGTTGCTCACAAGTAAAGACAACAGTAGATACCTGCAAAAGATTTACCCAGTGAGTTGCTCACAAGTGAAGACAACAGAAGACACCTGCAAAGTATCCAGCAGATTTTCTTCTCAAGACTGTGTGAGTGAATACCTCTCATTTGCAGCTTTACAGTTGCACCCCGTATTATCAGGAAATTCTGATTAAATTCTCATTAATTTTGGCATCATAGAAAAGGAGCTTTCACATTTCAAGTGAGTGTTAAGTTGCATTAGGACTTGTGTACTCATTCTGCCTGAATTATTATTCATGCACAAAGAGTTGTAAGCGCTTTTTAAAAAAGTAGGGTGTTGCAGCCCTCACTGTAGAACTTCTTGGTGTTTATTTTGTTCTCTCCATGGTGTAAGTTACATAAGAAAAAAACATACAGTATCATGCCAAGGCAGGTTTCTCGGTTGTCATGGTTTAACCCCAGCCAGTAACTAAGCACCACACAGCCTCTCACTCACTCCTCCCTAAGTGGGATGGGGGAGAAGCGGAAGAGTGAAAGTGAGAAAACTCGTGGGTTGAGATAAAGACAGTTTAACACATGAAGCAAAAGCCACGCACACAAGCAAAGCAAACCAAGGAATTCATTCACCACTTCCCATCAGCAGGCAGGTGTTCAGCCATCCCCAGGAAAGCCGGGCTCCATCTCACATAACGGTGACTTGGGAAGACAAACACTATCACTCCAAACGTCCCCCCTGCCTTCTTCTTCCCCCAGTTTATATCATGAGCATGATGCCATAAGGTCTGGCATATCCTGGGGTCAGCTGGGGTCAGTTGTCCTGGCTCTGTCCCCTCCCTCGCTTGGTGGTGTGGGGTGAGAAGCAGAAGAGGCCTTGATGCTGTGTAAGCACTGCTCAGCAGTAACAAAAACATCTCTGTGTTATCAACACTGTTTCCAGCACAAATTCAGAATATAGACATTTAAATTTCTAGGATAATTTTTTTTTAAATTGTATTAGTAAACCTTATTGACTTTGTGTTCTATTTTACTCTTTAGCTCAGTTTTTTATTTTCTTCTGACTTGTGCAAAGTGTACTTATCTTCCATGGGAAATTAAAAAGTGGACTTCAGAATTTGGTTCCTGGTTACTGTTATTTGTTTTCTGTAGCCTTTGTTGAAAAGGGTAGTAGATAGCAGCTTTCTTTTCCAAATGCCTACCAACAGTGCTGTCATCTCATGTTTTAGGCTACGTGACCCACAACAAAAAAATCAAGATGACAGATGTGTAATAATATGAAATCTTTACTCACCTGCATACAGAAAATGAACCATTTAAACAGTTTGTCTGCCAATTTCAGAATAAGATTGAAATTGAAGCACTTTTTCTCCTCAATTTCCTGATGATTCATAAGAACAAACTTGCAAAGAACAGCAATAGTATAAATACACATACTACTTTGCAAATAATACTATTCTTTTCTTAACTGTAGTGTAAAAAGAGTGACTTCCAGTTTACTTTCTGAATCTGAAAATGTTGTATATGTACGGCAGAAATGTAACCGTCTCTGCAGTACTTTAATTTTATGCTACAGTTGGTTTCTCTAGAACAGATTGATAAGTTGATTGATTGTGTCATAAAATACTTAGAACTTGTAACACAACAATCTCTCTACAAGACAAAAATATGGAACCAAAAGATGTTATTTAAATGTTTCTACATGCCAGAAAAATCTTACTAACCATTATTAGTCATATTATTTACACATTTTTTGAACTGACCCATACACATACTTCTTTTATTGAATATGCTAAAAAAAAAAAATAAAAAGGCTGTGTATGAATTTGTCAAATCAATATTAACCTTTTTTTCTTAAGCTGTGAAAAATGTAATCTATTTCTGCTTGGGAATTATTACCAGGCAAGATGATGTTCTGCTGGATGCTGTTAAAGCTCTTCAGTGCAGTAAATATTGTTTCACTGACATATGGATCAGAATAATATAGATAGTTCATAGCCAATTGTTTGAAATACATTTGGGTATGAGCATCTAAGAGGAGTGGGAAATGAAACAAAAGCTTGTAAAACTTGCTGCCAGTGTCTAGATCAGTAAAGAAAGAGGTGATTGAAAACATACCAGTTTTATAGCAGAGAAAGGATTGCTATCCTATACAAGGTCAAATATGTAGAAGAAAAATTATCAACCCTTATATGAATAAATTATAAATATTGATTAGATTTAACATAATAGCCTGGAAATAAAATAATTTCTAACAATATGTGATTATCTATTAAATATTCATCCAAGAATTGGAATAATAAGGTGACCAAAAAACATTCTAGTATATAAACTGGAACAAACAAAGAATTACAAGCAGCCTCCTTGCAGTGTAATCGATCAAAGGCAGTTGCACTTAAAGTTATGTGTGTGAACACATACTGACAGGCTCCATTACTAGCACATATACAAAAAATGAAATAGCCATTTCCCAGTAAACTGCAGTCTTTGCAGCTGATGACTACCTTCTTGAAGGTGAGTTGGCTCATTCACTCTCTCTTTGCAACCCTCCAAAATTTCAGGTCTTAGAGAAGGAAGCATCTCCTTAGTCACCAACACACTCTGAATGTGTACATTCTTGCTGTCATGCCCAAGGAGTTATTTTTGTCCTCCTAATCGTAGTAGCAGTTAACTACTCATGTGTGGTGTTCTCTAAACACCTGTGACTGACAAAGGCAATTCATGACCAACAACAAGAAGAATTAAAAGCTAAGCATTTTATTTTTGGAGAAATGAAACTAAGAGTACTTTATTACCACCCCTGATTAAACTAGTCAATATATTTATAAAATAAGCATTTACCAGACTGCATGATGTGTCCCTATGTGGGTCAAGGAAGCACAAGAACTATCCTCATATGGAGGTGGAGAGTATGAGAAGAATTAACTATAAGTTCTTCAGAAACACATTAATTGCAGTTAAAACAGTAGAGTAGGCACAAAAAATAAAGCTCAGTTGGCAGGGTGTAACTGGGTAAAAACAATTCCCTGCAAGGTTATGTAATCAGCATGACAGGTAGTTGTATTGTTATCCTACAGGCATTATAAGATATCCATCAAAATTGACATACAACACATGAACTGCAGTGGATACTAAATAAGGCCATGAAACAGAATTTTGCTCCCTGATTTCCAGCAACCGTTCTAGTTCGGCCACACCAAGTTATCTTATTTTTACTTGCAGAAGGGAATTGCATTTCTGTTATAGTGTTGTAGTTGGTGTCTCAAAGTACTAACGTAATGCAGACATAGTTATCCTACATCCAAAATGCTGCTCTGACCTGAACAGCACTCTAAAAGAAAGACCCAAGATTCTGATGTATAGTGAAGAGTGACATTGTCCGTACATGTTGGGTTTGTGTGGTGGGGTTTTTGGTAGCAGAGGAGGGGGCTATAGCGGTGGCCCCCTGTGAGAAGCTTCTCAAAGCTCCCCCAGCTCCAAGTCGGACCTGCCTCTGGCCAAGGCCGAGCCCATTAGTGATGGTGGCCGTGCCTCTGTGATAACGTATTTAGGAAGGGGATCTGGGACAGGGTTGGGGGGACTTGTGAGGAGGAGTGATGAGAAGGACACCTCTGCGAACACTGAGGTCAGTGGAAGGAAGGAGGAGGAAGGGGGGGATGTGTGCTGGAGCAGACCCCCCTGTATCCTGTGGTGGGATGGCAGGGCTGCCCCCCTGCACCCATGGAGGTCACCGGAGGAGGAGCAGAGATCCGCCTGCGGCCTGGGGAGGACCCCTGGGATTCTGTGGGAAGACAACCATCCCCTGTTGTAGTTCAGTGCTGGGAGCACTGCAACACGCAGAGGTGACCCACGCCAGAGCATCTCAAGAAGAATGCAGAAAAGTACTCCCTGTCCCCCCTCCTTGGAAGAAGAAGCAGCAGGACTGACTTCACCCCCATCCCCTGCACCTGTGCCACTGGAGGAGGAGGTAGAGATATCTAGAACAAAACTGAGCCTGGGAAGAAGGGAGGAGTAGGGAGAGGTGGTAACATTTCTCACTGTCCCATTATGTCTGTTAAGTGTCATTGTTAAGTGTTTTGAATTAAAGTGATGTTTAGAGGGTTTTTTAATTCCCCTAAGGAGCCTGACTTTTGCCTTCACTATAATGGGTGAGCCACCCCTCACTGTCCTTATCTCAATTTGTGAGCCTTTTGATTCCTTTCTTCTCCTTCCCAGCCTCTGGGGGAAGGGGTCAGTGAAGGCCTGCCTGGTGCTCAGTTGCCCTCTGGGCTGAAACCACAGAATTTAGCCTGGCAACTCTGGGGGAGAGACTCAGCTTTGGAAGGAAACCTGGAATGTAGGAGTTCCAAAGTTAAACAGCAGTTTCAGGCTGGCTATCATGGTAAAAGATGGAGATAACACCTTGGTTTCCTAACACCACTGTTTGAAATGCAGTGTCCATACTGGCCATCTAAATATACAGAAGACCAACCATGGGAAATGGTACCCTGACCTTTCTAACAACAAGTTTGAATTTGGAAGCTCCCCCTCACATTCTTTAAACTTGCTGCACTGTTGCTGAAGTGGGCAGGAAGGGAAAAGGATTTTCAGTGTAGACCCACTACACCTCTTACATACAGATTACAACTGTTAAGGACAGACCATTTTTTCCAAGTTCTATGAAATGTGTCCTTAGGCAGTAATTTCAAAACCACTTAGTAATTTTGAATTTTAAGTCTCATGAAAATGTTTCATTTCCTCCATGAATATTTGATCCTTACCCACGCAAAACAAGAAAAGAGTTTTGCAGTCTTTAATTCTTTTTCTCACCCACTTAACAAGGAATTTGGTAAGGATGATGTTACCAGAAACTGAATCGACCAATTAGTGAGACTATTTATCTTGTGCTTCTACTAAAGAAGTAACAGAATGTTGAAAGAGCAGTAAAGTATGCAAACCGTCAGGGTGTTTTGTAGACTGCAGCAGCTTTTGAGATAGAGCACAAGGATTAAAAAAAAAAAATTCTCATTTAATTATTTTATCTCCCACTGTTGCTGTCACCTTCTATAAACAACTGAGCAAAGAAAGATGAACTAGGAAAAGTAAACTAAAGCTTAATTAAGAAGGTATTTTTCTTTCTTTTCTACTCAGGCCCATGCATGTATCTTGTCCCTAGGATACAGCAGACATGCCATTTCGTTACTCTGCTAATTAGAGACATCACATTCCCTGAATAGAGCATGAAGGTATATTCTCAACCATTTGTTTTTAAAACAGTATGACAGTCACGTTTATAACCTAAGAAGTAACAAATATTCATGTAAACACAGCCTATTTGCACATAGACACGTTAATCAAATTGACATTTCACACCTTTTCAAAACTAGAACTGTTCCAAAATAGATCAACACTGAAGCCTTGGATATGACACCAGAAAAGTTGTAGTAGGTGGAGCTGAGAAAGGAACGTTTTTTAGGCTACCACTGAAAGCCTATGGAGGCCTGAAAGACATGAGATCTAATTATTATATCTGAATACAACTGAAACAGTGGAGTAACTGATAAGCAGGCAGAAAATAGACTACCATGCAGAATGCAAACTATCAAAGGTCTAATGAAATCTACCCAACATATTTATAGCACGATTTGAGGATGTACAGACCAGGAAATACCTATCTTGAGTATTTAAAGATGCCTACCACAAACTGAATAAATAGTGCTGCAAATAAGTGGAATTTTCTGCATGTTTATGCATAGATAAATAACCAATTCAAAGTTGCATTATAAAAGATAATAACCAGGAAGAGAATTCATAATACGATGTATAAGGAACAGGCATATAAAGTGAAAGCATAGCTTTCCTCCTTTGGATTCAGGCTGTTAAAGCTCAGTGTGTATCGTTTAATCAGCACATAGTGTTATGTTTATCTATCATACTGCTCTCACAAGGAAACCTGCATGACAAATGTACTATGAAGAGCATCGTTGCTTTGTAAGGTTGAGTCACACTTGGAGTAGGCAAGAGGTACCAGTAGGTGAGCAGCTGCATGTTGAGATACCATGTGAGTGGGTTAAGTCTTGAGAAACTGGAGTACCAGCAGCTCCACAGGGACAAATGTGCCTGAGATTCTGATTAAACCCTCGTTATTTTCAGCATTATAGAAAAGGTACTTCAACATTTCAAGTGAGTACTAAGGTGCTTTCATCTGATGATCAGTCACTGACCATAGCCCTGGGGCCTCTGGTATCATCTGTGCCCACACTTCCAAGGCCTCTGCTACCATCACCTGCCTGTACTTTTTACTCTACGTTGTGCTTTGGTGTGGGGTCATAAATAATTCACGCTACACTAAAGATAACTTGTCATTACTACCAATTAGTTACAGAAATACATATAACAATAAACATTAGCACTCAGTTATACAAAGCTAAGCAAAAGCCATCTGCTTGTTAGGTAATGCTGTTACATCTTAGCAGACTAAACCAAAACTCCAGTCTAGGTACAGCCTGACAAGTCCTGGGGCTGTGTCCTTATCTCAGCACAAAGCTTGTGGCCTGCTACATGCAATGGCAGCACCGTATTCACTGGTCTACAAGGCTACACCTCGACACTGGTAGCTACACAACAGGGATCCACATGCTTAGGTGTCTGAACAGCATTTTAATGCTTTTGCCACTTTAAACCACTTTCTCAACAGCAGCCAACCTCTCCATCTTTTAACGGGAAGGACAAACTCAATGTCTCTCAAATATCACTAATAACTTTGCTGAACATATTAAATGAAAAATATCTGTAAATATGTTGAATATTAGAGCTGATTATCACCCTTCACAAAACAAAGCTATTTAGGGAGGGCATTTCCATCTAAGAAAGGTTCCTGGTATCTTGCAACATATAATTTGCATAACCAAGAGATGGCAGCACTCCATCAACCATTTGACTGAAGCATTTATTTGAAAATGATTATGCATCTGTAAGCATGATACCTCAGTGTATGAACAGCATTAGAAGACTAAAAGCAATAGAAAACAATGGAGCAAAGCCAGTGATTATTATTCTGTTTCTTTACAAAGGTCTGTAAAGAAGAAATTCATTCACTAGTAACCTGAATTATTTTTTACCCAGCTTATACTAAGAATAGCTAGTTGTTTTTTTTTTTTTAATTTAGTTCTCTCACAGTTGTATCTTCTCAAAAAATGCTTCCTAAGATAACAGAATGACCTAACTCCCCTTTCACCAAAACTTAAGAACCATATATATATATATATATAAAATACACAGTTCCATTCAAAGCAGCCTTTCAGCCTTTTCTCAGCAGCTGAAAAAGTTCTCTGCTAATAATCTTAAGGATCAAGACACCTCTAAAAATTTAATGATGTTTTATATATATATATATATGTATACATACTGCTGTTTGTCTCCTGCAGACTGATGCTGACAGAAATTGGAAGAGTTTAGCTTTTCCCAAAGGCATTTAGTGTCCCATATCATCAGGCTCACATGTTCACAAGAGGTTAGTTAACAGTGATAATAAACCTCTTTTACCACATTCAGTCCAATTTACTTTTAGATTGTATGAACAGTGTATGGACTTCAGCAACAGTCTTCAAACAATGCTACATCGGAAATTAGTAACACAACTATATGGACACTATGAGGTGATTAGGAAACTGGGTAGAAGGCAAATGACAATGAACTGGACTGTAAAGGAAATTGTTGAACTGAGATGTTGCTGTTGGATGAGCTTTGAGAACAGCATTATTTAAATTAATGAGGAGGTTCACAGATGACTAAAGTTAACACTGTTTCCCACCTCTGGTATTTATTACTGAAACTCATTTTTCTAAGAAAAAGGCCAGGTTCAAACAACATTGATTATATTTCAGAAAAATACATCAGAAATAAGTTGCATGTCACTAAGGATCCTACTATTTTTTGCATTTAAATATCTGGATTTATTTTCTCCTATTGCAACCCATTAGTCTCTCTCTAATTTCATTGATGTTACACTTAATTTAATCCAATATACAAGGAGAATCAGTTTGCTTTCATAGAAAATACTGGATATAATTGGGGGGGCTTTTGTTTGGTTTTGCTTTTTTAAAATTGTGACCTTGTTCTTTCATGATATCTCTGTCTCCACTGAAAATGTCCACCACTACTGTATTTATTCATTATATTTCTAATTATATAAAAGATGATCTTTCTTAGAAGAGCAGCAGGTAGATTCGGTTTTGTTTAATAGCTTAAGAAATACTATGTAGCAGGAGTATCAGTCAAAAACAACTCAGTATTTCATCAAAAGATACTAAGTGTAGGCAGTAACTAGAAACTGGAATAGCAAGGATGCTTTTATTCTACCTTTTATTCTAACGTAATGTGTACATCTTAAATTACAACAATCAGACTACGTGAGACTACAGCTATCATGAGAACAAGTCTCTAACTGATCACCTCTTTTCGTTTTTTCCTAAAGCATAAGACTGCAGCATCTACTTTCTCCTCTTTCTCACACAAATTAATCATGCTGCCTATAATGAGCTCCACTGGAAGGACATCCATGACATTGTACATACTAGCTAGATGAAAACAGTCCAAGGAACTGAACAATTTCTCCAAAATACAGATTGGAAGCTAAGTTTTTCTGACTCTAACTGTTTCTATTTATGAACCTGGAGTCCCCATTCATTATTACTTCAATACATTTTCAGAGGGTAACAAATGGAATCTCCAGAACATATATTGCAAAGAATTTATAACATCATGATTCTTGAATTATAATTAACTCAAAAGAAATCCTGTCTTATATAAATATGCTTTAAAAGACCAGACAAAATTAAATTTCATTCCTGGGGGTAAAAATAATTTTCTTTTTTTCCCCTCTGAGATGATCAATTCTTCTGCAGCTCCTCTTCCACCCACACTGTGATGTGGTTGTATCAGAATCAATAATCTATTTATAGATGAAAGAACAATTTTTACTCAGCAGTTAGTAGATTTCTACTTCTTTCAGTTGCATTTAGTATTCCTTTCAAGTTCTTTTTTCTACAGATAGAAAACTTTCGATAACTACTTTGAAGATAATTCCCATATCAAACTGAAAGCACAAAAGATAACTGAAGTTCAAAACGTTTTAATTTCTGATTTAAGGAAGATAGGACAGCTCACTTCTTCCATTTGTTTCCAACACAGGGACCTTCAGGGTTGTTCTGAAACACTGCTATTTAGCTCATTTTCTTTCCCTAGTTTCATTATTTCCACACTGTAACTTTGCTTTGGATTCCTTTACCTGGTTCACACCCACAAGTTGCCCCACCAGTCTGCTGGCCAACCAATAACAGGCTTCAAGTTTTTTTAATTTCTGTGATGAAGACTCAGTTAAGTTACCTACTCCCAGTACACCCATTTGTAACATGTGTCTATGTGTTCTAAATGCTATATTGCCTACATGACTTAGGGATTGCTCTCTTGATTTTTTATAAAGAAAATATATGAAAGCATGTCACAGTGAAATTTAACACAACCCTTTTACAAATAAATTAATGGCACTTTGTAAGTTGTATTCCTAAAATTTTATTCAAAAGTGCAAAATCCTTCGATTCAAAGATGCTTAAGGGCAAAGGGTGGGACAACAGCAGAGTTTAGATACAAATTTTCCAGCACTATGAGTTCAGATTTAAATTTTGGGTTGAACCCTCCATGGTGCTTGTGTCACACCTTATGTCAGGAGGTACTGATGTCATCACCTGAGCTATTTAAGGGTTTATCATGCTTTGATGCCTCTCAAGTTACTTCTGCTTTACAACGATTTAAAGACTACTATGCATTTCAGTTATTTGATGAAATTTAAGACCAAAGTAAACTCAAATCAGTAGGAATACACTCGTGCTTAATGCTGAGCACACGTACAGACTTTTGCCTGCTGAAGAACTAAGTGAATGGATAAGAAGGATGTTTTGATTGTGTTTCATGTAGAAAAATATGTTTTCATTATTCTTATTCATGCTCAACAGTTTGCTGAAAGAGATTTAAGTATAAATTCCAAATTTTGAACTCATTCACCAAAAAGTGAAAGTACAGAATAGTCTAGAGTGGATGATATCTTAAGTGAATGCAAGCTGATAAATAGTGTCTGTCATGTTGGAATTTTAAGATACAATGTTTTTGGTGACAGAAGTCAGTAGGGCAGAACTCATCTGTGGTAGCTTGCCCCACATCAAAACTAAGCTGAAGGAAGTTCAGGCAAGCTCGAATCATATTTGTCAAATTATCTTGAACAAAAATTTTGCTTTCATCCTGCTTTTATAACGATAAAAACTATGATGCTCTGTCATGGGAGAGAGCCATGGTTCATTCAGTTGCTAAACAAAGGCAGATTAAAAAGCCGACTGACCAATAGGATTTTGAGAAGTTTCTCCGATCATCTGCAAAGTGACTTCTCAGTTCAGTGAAGATAACCACCTTTAGAATTAAATGTTTCAGCATTAACACCTAGATCTCAGCTCCTCTATCTTGCTTCCAAGACAATTGCCTAGGAATTGTAAATTTGCACTATCTGCTATTTAAATACTGTATTTGTTAACCGGTAGTGCAGTGTTTGCCTTAACTTTCAAAGGCAGGAGCTACCTGCTGACAGACACCTCCACAAGTCGTATCAATGAAAAACTCAACTTATTGAAGAGGTGTAAGTCCCCTCCCCGATTAAACGCATCAGTTTCAGTATGTCTATACAGGAAGCTACTGCCCACAAGCCACTTACAGTGCATCCTTGCACTTCTCTGATGTCTGCGCCTGTTACACCACAGTGAAACCTCCTATGTTCACTGAAAAAGAGCACGGTAGGGTATATCTCCGTGAACAGACTCATACGTCAGTTATTGTTGATCGTGATAAACAATCATCTCCCGGTTAACAAAGCACACTCCGAGTCCTATGGCTCACTTTCCACATGATTTAACATTGCATAGATAAACTAAACAGCCCGCTCTACTCTTGGGTAATGAGTCAGATCTTCCTAAACACTTCGTTGAAGTTTGTTTACAGCAATGTCGCTTGCTACATCAGGAGGAGGAGGTGTCTGCGTTTCCTTTTTTTATTTTTTTTTTTTTTAAGCAAACAACTGACAAAACTGTCAAGTCTTTTTATTGTTTTCAACTTATATAAACAGAATGAAGCTGCAGGGAATCTATTAATAAAGGCCTACACAACAAAACCATTCACAATCTTCAAGGCAGGTTTTAATCTCCCAGAAAAAATCAATTTTATTTAGAATAAACTAGTACAGAATGGAGATTACTCCAGGGAATTAGTCTTTAAAGTATGATGAAGAAATATAGATTTTCTTCTCTACAGGAGTATGATGTTGCAGTGCATATAAAATGTGCCATAACAATTACACAAAGACTTCTTTTAAAATTCCAGGCTTATTAACCCTATAGGTTTATAGAAATAAGTACTTCTGATAAAAATAAGAAAAAGCATAATGAGAGAGACAAATACCTGGAAGAAAAAGCTTAGAGCCTTGAATGAGTTCCACTGCACTAATGAACAACTTCACCAAATCCCAGGAGGTCGAAATATATTATGTGTTTTGACTCTGGTGCAGAAGAACTAACCTTGTGCCCTTGCTTTCCATATCTATGGCATCTCCAAACTGTCACAAAGGGATGAACACAGAGGGTGAAGGTATATTAATACAAGTTAAAGGACTGCCTGGAATACAACTGCCAAGACCTTCACTCACAGATGGTGACACATTGTCTTGGAAGCTGAACCGTTTCAAGCAACCAAAAGAAAACAAATTCTGCTTTTGGTTATACCTGTACTGATCTGCAGCTGACCTTCATCAGCTACAGCAGAGAGAATGAAGCTTTTTTGACTGAACACAGGATTTGATGCATTTTCACTCCAGTGTAGACACTACTGGGTTTTTAATATTTATAGCTTGGAGAAATCAGAATGACTTCAAGTCCTGACACTCTACATTTACATGTTAACAGGGTCAGTATTTCACTTTTTAGCTCTGGTTCATATTTCTCTTAGCCAGATAAGTGAGACCTGAACTCTGTGCCCACTGCGAAAATTTAAAGAACCTTTGATTCACTGAGAAGCAAACAGCATGAAGGCTGTACTACTTGAAAAAAACATTTCTTGGCTCTTCGCACTCTTTAACTGTCTGTGTTCCAAGATCTGCATCAAGTATCAGTGAAAGCCTCCTCCTAACACTTAATTAGGGAAAATTATAAATTGTATTTTGCAGAAAGTACAGAGCCACAAGTGCAGTGACAGCTAACAGTCATGTCTGGTTAGGAGTGTTTAGTGTCTACTGGAGTTCACTTACACTTTCAAGATGTTTAGCTGACTTTCTTTAGACAAAGATGCAACCTAAAAACACAAGCCTGAATACTTCATGATTCTCAGAAATTGCTTCTTAGCAGTCACAGCCACTTTAGGCAGGAGATCTCATAGCTGAGCAAGGAGAAAAGTTCAGATCTGAGCTGAATCTTGGAACTTTCTTGTCTTTATTAAATTCAGATATAGCCATTAATAATCAACAGTTAAAATTTTGCTATTATTACACATTTTTCCTGCCTAGAAGTTGGTATATTCTGCCCTTGTTTATACTTTAATTAGATTTTGCTCCAAAGCAGGCATTTTCTATTTTTGCAGAGAAATTCAGACTTCTAGTGGAACTAACCTCTCCTCCATCCATAGAAAATACTTGTTGGCCTTACTGATACAGGAGCTTTTGCATCAAGGTTACATTACTAATAAGTAAGCTAATCTTCATGTTAATGACCTGCACTAGAACAAAATGAAGCTGAGGTAGATGTGGTTTACATGGCTCGAAACTCAGTTCACACAGGTGTCACAGATTTGCAGGGGAGGGTTTGAACTGGTGTAAGCATGACTGTGTGTGGGGAAAAAAGCTTGGGTAGTTTTCATCAAAAGATACTGCACCGTTGTGCTTGTGGGCATAGATGCACACATACAGATCTGGGTAGCAGTTAACACTTCTTCCATACACCTACACTTCTGAGTGAAGTTGGTAGCTATGCAACAGCTCTGCTCTTATCCACAGAACAGACCCATCAGGGTCTCTGCTAACATTGTCGCCGTAGTGTTTTGCCACTGGCTGCCTTCCGTCCTCCTCCTTCATCCTAACTCCCCTATTCTTCGTTGTAGGAAATAACAACCCAGACAACGGCAATGTCTCTTTTCCTTATTGGTAAACATTCTCTGGGCACATCTGCTGTGATGATGATAAGGCAGAGGTCTGCTCTCAAATGGGAAAAACAGAATGTCAGTTTACATAATGGCCAGAAAACAAGAAAAAAGAACCTACTGGCTTGAGCAGCGAGCCTGTTTCTGTCTTGCTTCATTGTCTTAACAGGATTCTTATTGTGTTTATATTTAGAGACATGGGAAACTCTGCTTGCCATGCTACCCATTGTTACTTAACCTCAAACAACCTATATAATATGCTGTCCGTTAAGGAACCTGAATATAGACTCTAATCAAGGTGGCTAAGCAAGATATAGGAAAATAAAGTTCAGTGCTTCCTCCTTGTTTGGGAAAAAACAAACAGGAAGGCTCCCTCTTAGACTCACCTCAGCAAAAAGAGTGGGGGGGTAGGTTTGTTTTTACAGGCTCACAGATTTTAGCTCTCTGCTGTGCACCTGTTTGGCTTTTTCATCATTCACTCTGCCAATAAATGGATAGAAACACTTCAGCAACTTATTCCCCAGCTGGGAAACTTTTTTCTTTACTTTTTAGGAACATTGTTTATTAGAAAACTGTGTTTAAAAATGACAGTGGAATCCTGACATAGCTAAGACAGCACTGTGACTGGCGGATCATCAGCAAATTGCTTTTGATAACATGTTAGTGTGTTGCGCTTGGATAGGCTTGTCTGAATGCTGTATAACCAACAAAACATTATCAGATAACTTGAATCCACATAACATCAATTATGTTATTAAATGGAATATAATGTTCCTAATGAAAACAAAGCCTTGATTAAAAGTCCACGATTCCAACTCACATACATCAGCACTGAAGAGGACTAACAGTGGCAACTGAGCCCGATATTCTGAACGCAAAACCATTTCACATGCAGGAAATAATGCAAATTATTTAAACAACACATTTCAGTCTTACTTTGTCTTCAGGAGCCACAATATATGGGCCTTTTAAATCAGCCAAGGATGACAATCTTAAATCCTTTAAAGCTTTAAATTAACAAATTTATAAAGGCATCTTTCACCTCTTTCTGTGGTGTTCTATCTTGTCATAATCACTGCATTTGACATTCTTCAGTAAGTATTGAGGTTTTCAACAGAAATGTTTAAACTTTGGACATTTAATTTAACAGAAAGGAATAACACTCCCTGATATACAGCAAAGAGAGAGGTTGCCATCAGGAAGCAGTACAATTCTTTTTCTTTGAATTATTTGGCCCTGATGTACATAAGGCTGTGAAGATGGCCTACCAGGTATGCCACAGGCTATGGGACCTCACTCCAGAAATGTGTCTCTTTTTATAAATCAGAGATTGAAGGCAAGGCTGGTCAGTTGCTATCCTTAGCAAAGTGATTTCCTTGGTGAGTATACTTCTTACTACCTTGTCTTGTCACCCAGTCATCAAACATGAGATTGATGTAAAGATGTGGAGAGTGAAAAGGCTGTAGTTCTTTCTTACCTCTCTTTTCATTTTCCAGTACCTCTGGAATCCTCCCGTGCAAAGATCAACAAGAAAGTGGGAGGCATGTGAAAGGACCATCAGTCTCCAGGAGTTGCTCAGGGAAAAAATGATCCTGCATTGCACCTTCCTACTCCACATGCAAGGAGAGAGCCCTTTCCTGTTAGTTTCCTTTCCTTGCTGCTCAGGTTTCATATCACATCCAGGACCTCTTGGATTTAGTGCTAGAGATGGGAACAAGGTGATTTCTGGGAGAAAGGCCAAAGGCTAGCCTCATTATGAATGGCTGCAGTAGGATTTCAGTTAGATTTTAAAATCAGACCTTTACTATGATTTCATTTATGTTAATTATCATCACTGCTTTCTCCCCCACCCTTAGAGTCTCCCTTTCTTTCAGGTGGTGGCACTGCTGCACCATTTGTAGTACTCAGTACAGATTGCTTTGCCAGATTTTGGAGTGTATCTTAACAAGTAATTAGAACAGTTTTCACTAGCTCATGCTGTCGGCTTTCCAGCTCCTGCATGATCCAAATGGCTCTCAGGGGATGTTACATTATGGTTGGTTTGTTATTGTTTGTTCCAGGCCAGTGCCACTAGACAAAAGCATTATAAAACTGGTGAGTGCTATTAATCACAATTTCTTAGGTGTCTATGTCTGCAATGTCCCTATTCTCACTTTCCCATTTTTTTGCTTAGCTTTCGTTTCGTTCTGAAAAAACAATAAGGATGTGATGTCCAGAGCACTTTGCCATATAAAAGCTCAGCAATAGGCTGAAATATTTGTAAGGTTAAATTAAAAAAAAAAAAAAAAAATCTGAGAGAAAAATAAGCATTGCATTTCAGTGACTCCATCTCTTTGTTAGGAATGACTGGATTAGTATCTGGGAGCTTCCTTGCAAACAGCCAAACTCCCACCAGCTTGGAATATTTCAAGCTCCTAAATTCAACTGAAGCTTAACTGCTTACCCATTGTGTGTCTCCATATCTAACTTGACTTCAACATACAATGCAGAATGTCTCCTGCTGTGCATCCCCAAAGCAAGCTCCTTTGAAAATAGTGTTTATTTCAATTCAGTTAATCCTTATCTTTTCAAAACTCAAATAGTTTTGAAATTCATTGACATGTAACCCTATCCCCATGTTAAGAGATAGGTATTCAGTCATGTAGGGGGAAGAAAATAAGCAGAGTAAATAGAACTAATTTATTCCATTTCTGATCTTATTGATTCCAGGTCCAGTGGGCTTTTAAACCTGTTAACTGAGGCAATAATAAGTAATAATAGGTAATAATAACTTTAGCCTGTCTCCCTCTTGGGTCTTTTCAGTACAATTAAGTGGCTATTCAGTATTATAAAAAATAAGCCCTCCAACTGAAAATCCACCAACACAAATTCAGGTCCTCTAAAATTATGAAGAATTAAGAAGAAACATCCCATTTTGCAGGATAGCTAAAGGCAACTAGACAGTTGTTAAATATGTTTTCCGAAGAGGACTATGAGCCTGGTAGATTATTGACTGATCTAGCAATAATAACAAGCCTGCATTTACATAGTGTTTTACATCTTCAAAGTGCTGTGTAAACATTAACTAATTGATCTAGTTAGAAAAACAACTGCTTCCAGTGTAATATCAAGTATATAGTCACAAGAGAATGAGTTATTAACTAAAGGAAGCAATTTATTTGAAAATCTATTATCATAAATTATACTGATCTTTTTTTCTCCTTTTTTAAGTTATTCCCTCTGCAGTCTGATTAATGATGGATTAATATGCTCATGACTTCTGGAAATCTAGTAAGTGCAAACTTAACAGGAGGCCGATAGAAATGTCAGAGGTAACTGATGCTTTAATGGGCATGAAATCTGGAAGAGTCCCCAATCAGAATAGATTCACAATGGCCTTTGTTAAAACACTAGGTTCACCATATTAGGCTTACTTTAGATAAGTTTAGTAAATTGCGTACCATGAGCATTCTCTGCTTCCTAAACATAGAGGGACAAAAGATCTATCAAATCAATATAGCACTTCTCTCATTAACTCTACGCACTGTATTATTACCTACCTCTTTTTTATCAACATTTTTAAATGATGACATTTTCAGATGAATGGTTGCACAGAAGATCTTATTTATTTAATGATAATAAGTAGTTTGCATCATACAACATTAGGACAAAAATAGAAGTTGGGGCCATTCTATTTATTTATTTATTTCCTCATTGGATTGATACAAAAAGTTTCTGTTCCTATTATTGGTTTGTCTGTTCTTTTAAACAAGGCCTGATCTGATCTCTGAATCAGGCAAATCCTATTATTCCGCTTCAGTCATGAATACAAAGGAAACATTCCATAATCTGTCCACAAGAATCTAATCCAAGTCTGTTTCTTAATGGAATATGCACACAATGATAACACATATATTGTGTGTTATCAGGAGGCAAAAATATCTTCATCTGTGAATGCTGCTTGTCACTCTGTTTATCACTACAGTGTGTTTGAAAGCCTTTTTTTTAGAAGAAATAAAGTTGGAAAAGCACCAGTGAATCTTAGTTTACCACAACAGACTATAACATCCCTGTCTGCAAAGTCCTTGCCGTATATTTAAAGTCAGCTCTCAAGTTCTTTTCCCTCTCTGTTAACACCATGAAGTTCTGGCTGCTGCACTCCCACTACCATCCTCACATTAACTCTTGTACTAGCCAATAAGTAAAAACCATTGTAATGCTGTCTGGCTTGTAAACGAGAAGAACAATAAGGGAAGTCTGAGCCTGACAGCCAGCAGTCCATGGTGATTACAGAGAAAAGGGACTGCATTTTTTACTCTCTTTTTGTTATTGTTATTAAGGTCAGTGTCATCCATCAAGATGCAGAGTTATTTCTGACACAGTTTCAAAGGTCAATTGGTCATGTGCAACGACAAAAGATATTCATGGAATAATGTACCCAAAATCTGGGGAATGTGCCTTTTCACTTTCTATTGTCATGCCCCTACTCATATTTCAACGCCAGAAATCGACAAAGAGAGACATTTGAAAATACTGGTTAAGTAAACAACAAGAAGAAACTGCAAGTAACTCATTGATGTATAGTTTGAAAACCATGGAAATTCTCTTTCTAAGCTACCATTCCCTTTATTCCAAATATTCAGTCAGGTTTTAGCCAGAAGTATTTCACTGGCCTCCCTGTGCTACAAAGTGACAGACTTCTTGAAAAGGGTCCTGGTCCTACTCCAATGAAGGTTTAATAGCAAAACTCCCAAGTATATCCTCTCATGCTACGATTCGCTTGGCTGGCACACTACCATCTTTGTCCTCCCTTTTAGGAGTTAATAGATGAATCTTTTCCTGAGTTTGAATTCAGGGGAAATCTTGGGCAAAGTCCGCAGAGGTTTCATCACCATACCTGCCACATTTCCACAGTAAGAACTGCTGAAATCGGTAATAAATGGGTGAAGGCTGAATCCAACAACCAGCAGGACACTGAATGAGAAATTCCACTTTTACCCTCTACTGTGCAATGGCTGCACAAATACAAAGCTGCAGTACCTTCTGCCACCCTCATTCATCTCTCCTTGATAGGAGAGCAGGAATATCAGTGCTTCCTATGTCCTAGAGCCAGGCAGAGGAGAATTCTGTACCAGGCATGTGAAGCCTATACAAGAGGCCCCTAACTCCTATACTCCATTCCTTTGTGACAAGCAAACTCACTGGCTGTTAGTTTCTCAGTGAATAACTTTGGAAACAAGGACTCCTCCTAAAGAGTTACCAAGCCGAATTCCCTGGGAATATAAACAACGTGATTCAGAGCTACAGTCTGTTTCTTTTTTGAACAGATCTACCTATGCCGTTTATTATATAGGCTTCTCAGCATACTGGCCCATACAGCACTTCTGATAAACAAAATAGTACCATTATCTTTCTGAATTTATAAACAGAATTAAGCATGTAGCCAGGCTGTATGATGACTGAATTATCCACCTGTGGTGTGGATCAGTACCTTCAGTATTTCTTTTGCAGTTTAGCTCATTTCATTCAGTAACAGCTTATTTGCAGGCCACAGATACAACGTGAGTGCTCCTGGCACTCAGTCGCTATTGATCACTTAATTGCAATGTAGTACCATAGAGTGGTATGGAAATTCTATGGTAAATAATTAGCAACTAAACAGTTGCATTTGTTTCATTTAATTTTGTAGCTTTACAAAATTTGTCACATAGTAGTTAATAAATTAGGCTTAAACAGGTCCCATGAGTGGTAATAAAGTGTTTAGCATAAAATGCTGCAGTGAATATCTTCTCACTTCTAATGTTTGCAATATAAAAACCAGAAAGCTTATATTGAATGTTGCATTATACCATTAAATCTGGAGTACAACAACCAGGAACAGAAATAAGTTTATACAGAAGGATTTACTTTGAAGTGGATCTAGGAGGCACAAGACTGTTGTAATTTCCCCATTTATGCTAAAGCTCATCATTCATAACCACAGTGTGTTTTTACCCAGCCCTGATTTACTAAACTAGAATAAATACAAAACTGATCTTTTGATTCGATAATATTATTCAGTTAGACACATTCAGTTTAAAAGGAATCAGTGATATATGCATTAAGTCAGTTGTTAACAGCCTGTTTAGTCCCACTTTAGAGTCAATGGCATACTGACAGGCATATCTATTGACAAAACAGCTCCCAAAAGTAAAAACATTCATTATTTAACTGTAGAATCAAAGCAGTCATTAAAAAAATGCGATTCTGAAAAGCTGGAGACGTTTCTGTTTTATCATTGTCAAAGGCTCACTCCATTAACCATTAGGATGGGCAAGCCTTACTTTTTCAAACATTGCACATGTCAGCCTGTCTCCCCCAACAAAACACTAACTTCTTTTGAGGAAGAATCCCATTTAAACACCCAGAGTCACAAGGGGGTTATTCTTCTGTATTCTCAGGGTTTGCCCTTCCTAGATAAAACCAGTACTGTAAACTCAGCAGGAGATTAAGACAAAGTTCTCAACCAATGGCTCAACTATTGTCCCTCGATAGCTCTCAAATGTGGGCTGGAGATAAGGCACATCTGGGCAATAATTTCTTTTTTCCTGCTTCTTCATCCTCCCATTGCCTTTTAGACAAACACACTGGGTTAATGCATTCAATACCCCAATAACATACAGCTTAATATACAATATTTTAAAATTATTATAGAGCACCTTCAATTCTATTTTCAGAGTTTTAGCAGTGATCAGATAGTAGAGGTACAAAATTTTAAAACACCATTACAGGCTTTCCAGTTATTCTTTCAACTCACCTGTTATATTGTGATTCCTTCTATGAAAAGCATTTAAAATATTAGTTACATGATTACTTAATTTTGCCTCTGCAAAGACAGAAATAACCTGCACTACTAAATCACTTTGAGAAACTGAGGTGCATAATTTAGTTTTTTACATTCCCATACTTTTCTCTCCTAGACAAAGCTCTTCAGTGAAATAACTATCTTTTCTAAATGCCAGGGATGTGCGGGTACTAATAGGTCTCAATGGCCCTGACCTGCCCCACCTGGGACCTACTCCCCTGCCCCTGGGCCCAGGGGCTCCATTTAAGTCCAGTCATTGTAGGAATGTTTGCCTCCAGGCTTGCCTCCTGGCTAGACCTTGGACCATCAGGGTAGGGAGCTTGCTGGCTGCATGCATGCTTCAGATGTATGTTCGAGATTGTCTCTAAGTCCTGTCTTTGGCCTCATCTCCTGACTAGACTTTGAACTCATGTTGTAGCCTTGTCTCCAGCCCTGTCCCTAGCCCTGCCTCCTTTCACCACTGACTGGGCTCCCCAGATGGACCCTGGACCCGGTTTATCACTTGCCTTGTCTGGGGCTGTTGATGGACCCTGTTACCAGCTCCTGGCTCTGACACCATGGTCAGACCCTGTAGGACCGTGCCAGGATCAATGAGGGCACTGCTACCACAGGGGTTACCTTCGGCACCAGGCTCACCCTCTCTTAAGTGGTAGCAGGCCCTTGCTGTTCCCTGACATAAACCGGTAAACTATAAATGTGCTCTAATAGCAGCAGTAATGATTTAATTTTCAATCTTGGAGAAAACTAAACCAGAAACCTGTGGAACTTGATTTTCCCCCTTATACAGCTGAAGGTGAAATCAATTGTTCTGAAGTCCAGCTCAATCCCCTCAACAAAGCGCCTTCTGTTACAAGTGATTAAGACACATTAGCTCCCATAAATATAATTTCATATGATGTGCTGTAATTAGCATAAACTGTAAGTTTAACTAATTTAGTTAAAAAACAAATGACATGAGTCAGTTAGAGCTTTGAAGTTTCTATCCACTAATTTTTAAAACTCCTCCAGATGAAAATAAAGAGCTGGGAATTATCAGGATTTTCAGTCAGGCATTCAGGATGAAATTCTGTAACACATTATATGTCTCCCGTTACATGGGGTCCTTCATTTTCTTCTCTGGTCACACAAGTTGAGAATGGCTGGCAGTCATATCCAAAGTTTACTTATCTCAGAAAAATTACAGTCATTTTAACTAAGGCACACACATGAACACCTATAGGAGTTGACTCTATACTCTCTATCTCTACACTCTATCGACATGTACAGAAAAGCACATGTTATTAAGGGCAGAAGCAAACTTTCACGACTGGAAAAGGAATTACCTGCTTAAAATATACCAACCACTACATGTCAGCACAATGTTTACAGAAGACGCAGATTTGTTCCAGGATTTGTTTCTTTTCTTCGAATCAGCATATTTATGCTGCACAGAGCACCTTGATGTATGAGGATTTGCACTGTCATATACAATTTGGAGGAGACAAATGAGGGTCAGGTGTCAAATTTTCAGTAAGCAATGTCGTATAGAACATAATTTTTATCATTTATTAGAAGAATGATTACTTATGAGCTAACTCAATATATCAGTATATATAATCAATGTATATGTGTTGACATATAGATACTCTGGTTAGACATTTTTGTGAGGAAAAATGGTAGGCCTCTATCTGTCAGTGAAAATCTAAACTCCATTCATGTTAGTAGTCTACATCTGGCACCTAACTGTTCATCTCCAATGGGAAGAGACTCTTCTCATAAAAGTCACATCCTACCCCGTTATGCACTGTTGTAAAGTTAGTCACCCCACTGATTTTAATGGTATTATTTTTTCATTACATGACCACCTGAGAGCAGAATTTGCTACTGTATGACCTCAATGTGTCACTCCATATTGACAGAGCTATACTGACTGTTTGCCAAACATGAAATGGATTTTTAACATTGTTTTAAAGGCCTATAAGGTTGTGCATAATTTCATAAGTCGTCTATTAAACTGAATTGCTGACTCTAGCTACTAATATCATTCAATTCTGATCTATTGATCACACAAAAAAACGCAGGCTGAAAGTGTGTGCAACACTTGCTATAAATTTCTATATCCCAGACTAAAAATGCACTGCTGGTCAAGGTTATGAAAGCTAAATGAACATACTTGTTTCAGTCTAAAGAACTCTATTCCTGATAATTTTATCTCCACAGGCAAAAGACAATTTTGCATCACACAGTTGTATTTTATTTTCGTAGAATCATAGAAAAGTGTTTATTTTTATTTTATTTTATTTTACTTTATTAGAAAGAACTTTGGTATGTATTTGTATATGTGATCCCTTGTACATCTGAATGCTGAGTTACGATTAATTATGTCACAGTGATAAATTGTTTTCTTCGAAAGATATAGCATAGCTTCTACAGACTGATACCAATGTAAGTAAAAAAGCACCTACATTTCAACTTAAAAGAGAAAATATAGATATTCTAGAAGATAATTTGATAAATCTCCATAGTATTTTGCTGTTATTTTGTTAACAACAGACATACATGGTAAAGATGACCATACATCCATATTCATAAATACTATCATTTTACAATGATTGCCATTGTACTGTGACCCAAAGATCACATTAGAGCATTCCAGACAAGTACAGAATTGACAGAAATTACAGGAAAGAGTAGCAGAATAAACACTTCCAGCCTTTCCAGACTTTCTTGCTAAGTTTGTTTAAATAAGAGAGAAGAGAGAGACACTAAAAACAAATGGAGAAGTCACAAGCCTGGCAGAACACCCTTAACTGGACACTGCCTAGGCTTCCCCTATATCCCTTCAAATTTGCCTAAGCATCAGTAGAGGCCTGTTGTTTGGTTGATCTTTTGGAGGACAGGTTCACTGTTTACCATCCCTTATCAACAATAGGCCCAGGAATCCCAAGCCTGTTTGTTTCTGTTCTACTGCACACGTTCTCCAGAGCCATTTACAGTTGTAGACAACGTCATATGTTATCCCTCACATTTCTAAGCTTAGTGTTTCCACCTCTCTTGAATCTTCCTTAGAGATCTCTCTAAATCTTTAAGGAATCCTGATGTCTTCACTAAATTTTGACTGGTGATCAATGAAGGCCCATTCCCATGCCTACTGTCGGTGCTCAGCCATGCTCTTTCATTGTTCTGTGTTCCTCTCCTCCCTGTGTTTCCTATCTCTGAATTTCCCCTTTGCTCAGTAACTCCCCAATAAATCTCAATAGGTGATTAGTACTCCCCATCTAGTAATCCATGCAGGGAACAATCTCTTTACTTAAACTAATTAAAGAACATTTCTGATATCTGTCTTCATGCTTTTGTATAAACATTCCACTGTAGCTGCTTGAGCTGAGGAAATGTTGTCACCTTTACCCATGACTTGGATTGCTGCAGGCAGTCATTATCAAGGAGGGAGGGGTCACTGCTCTCGTCAGACAGCACAACACTGCAGCATCACACTGGGCCAAACCGGTGTCAGCCCTCAGCCAGCAATCCCAGCCCTGAACTGTGCAGGTCAGTGAGCAGGCGGCACTACCCTGCACTGGGCACAATGTGACAGAGTCCGGAGAACCAGAAAAAGATCATATCCAAACCAGCCCAAATAGGGATGTCTGGGTAGCCAGAAAGAACTCCCTATATTTCTATTGATTTTTTTTCCTTGCTGATTATTTCCTCTGGCCTCCCTCACTTTCTCTACTCCTCAGCTTTGGTCCTCATCAATAGCTGTTAAAATACTCTTCCTTTATTTGTCTCCCTTGCACAGTTCCTTTCCCCTTACTTCCCACTGTGCAGACTCATGTTTATAATGGAGCCCACCTACTTTTTCTCTCTCAAAAAATCCAGCTTTTTTTTCTTGCCCTCAAACTGTTCCTTCAACTTATATAACATCTGCCTTGTGTCTATCTTACCTACTTGCTTTGTATGCCCTTGAAGCATTTGAATTATGGTTGTGAGCATGATTATCATAATAAAAATCATAAAAAAAATAATAAAAGACGTTCTAATTGCTTATGGTAAAGTATTATTCCAACAGACCAAACGAAATGTTACCATCCTATGGTTGTGGTTGACTCCTAAAGAAGACCAGAGCTTGGACAATGTAGATAAATGCAGACCCAGTTTGCAATTACAAAGAAAGCTCTCAATAACACTCCACAACTGTCACTTTTATTACCTGACTCCCCCTCCCATAACACTACCTCATTTGTAGCCATGGTAAGATGCCAAATTGCTTTATTTCCAAAGTGTATGACTACATTTTTAAAAAGCCTTTGTGTGCAATATATTCCACAGTGCTTAGTCTCATTAGTATTGCCTCAGCATGCATGGATTCATGACCAGCATCCTTATTTTATACGGAGGCATCCTTTAAAGAAATTGAATGCTAGAGGGTCTATACATCAATGTTATGATGCTGTATTTTTCATGAAATCTGTAAATAAGGTCAACAGGATAGGGATATTCCAGATGACAGAATCCCTAATAGTTTTTGAGGAGCAGCCTGTTTCCCTCTAAAAAGTCAATTTGCTTTTGACCCATGCCTATTAAAAAGTGTACTTTGTATAGCAGAGGCAAAGCACAATTCCAGCAGTTTTCATGGCTTTGGGTAAATATTGTTAGGATGATGCATGCAACGGAGCTGCCCATAGCTAAAGAAGGAAGGTAATGAGAACTCTGGATCATTGTAAGTGGCATTGTTTGACTCTGTATTTTAGGGTCTCAGACATGATGAATTCATAACTACAATCATATAGCAAGGGAGAATAAACAGCATAGGCCTTGTAAAATCTATAATTTAGGGAACCAAGAATGCCATTTCTGTTGCTACACACGAAAATTTAAACAGCTTAAGCTTCTTTCAAGACTTTGGACCCAATCCTGGTTCCCTGGGCTCACTGCCTTCAGTGAATGGAAGGTCAGACTCTATTTCACAATCGGAGGATTTGTAGTTTCTCCTCACTGCCCCTGTCAGCAGCTAATCAGAGCCCATTACAGAAAAAAGCATTGAGCTCAGGTCAAAGGTGTGAATAGGATCCAGGTCCCTAGTGATTGAAAGTCACTACAACTGGGCAGCTGAGAAGTAAATTGGGCGGTGAAACTAGTTCCTGGTGGACAGCTGTCCACTGTACAGAGATCACCACCATGACAAGAGTGGCAAAAAAAGGGAGAAACAAAAACTAATTGGAAAAGAATACAGAGGTGTGAAATAGAGAAGCAGATATATAGAGAATCAAATGAGGCAGGCAAAACCAGAGTGTAAAACCCAATATAATTCATTATAGTTTATGACATAGTAGGTTTTTGTTCATCTCTAATTCCAACATCCAACAAAAAGCAGATCAAATATTCAGGATGATAAAATTCTTTGTTTTTAAATTAACATGAAAAAAAGTGAACAGAATTAAAGCTACCAGAAAAGGACAAAATGAATTAGATGAGATTATTTATAACAAGAAGTATGTGGTTCCAGTCCATAACACACCTGCTTTCTGTCCCATTCTTATAAAGTTCCCTCCCTTCTGCCACTGATGGACTTAAATCCTATAACTGTCCCCAGAGCACAGGACATTGGAACAGGCTAACAAAAAATGCGTTAGCACTAATAACAAGAAGGGTTTGTGTTTCTGTTAATTAATTCTCATTGTACTGATCAGTTAAGCTACGTTTATTTGCAGTCCCTTTTGACAATTCTCATTTTCTTTTTTTTCCACCCTACTACAAAACCTCTTATGCCTTAAAACTGAATTTAAGTCTTGCCTCTTTCTTTCAAGACTTTATCTCGTGGCTCAGACTCTGTGAGCCCATCCCAAACTGTTTACGTTCCTTTTGTTCTGAGGCGCAGCCACATGTTCCAGGGACCATTCAGGTGGGGAACCCACCTGCTGGGTCTTGGAGACAGTTTGACTAGCATTTCCTTTCCACACCAAAGAAGACATATAATCACTTTGTCACTTTCATGGCACCTATTTTACTGCAAAGGACTTTCCCTTTTAGAGAAACCCCCTAATTCCTTAATTGCTGTCTACTAAAGACCACTTGTTTTGCAGTACTGATTCGCTTTGGAGTTTATATAACCCTTTGGCAGAGGAAGATTTTTGTATGAAATGGGCAGAATTTGTTTTACAAAATGAATCTCTCCCCCATATCTTTGGCAGCAATATCTTATACCTGTCAGTGCAGTCAGCTGAGTCTATTACCACCACCACCAGCAAATGAATATGGTAGCCTAAGCTCAGTCAGTCCTCAGTACACTATCGTGGAGAAAGGCATAGACAGAATAGGTGACCTACATAGAAACTATTAGTGGCATTAGCAGAAGTTAGACACACTGGTGGCACTATTAAATCCCTCTGTTTTCAGTGGATTGCAGGATTCCTGCTGTGACTTGTCTATTCACCCATCCCTTGTTCCTAAGAATCATGTATGTGCTCAGGTTTTCATCCATACCTACCATACACTAATTAAGTCTTGTAATCTTAGCCAGTCTGCTAAGTAGTTTTAGAAAAGAGACAGCAACATTAAGCAGGGCACAACTTTCATTTTTGTGTGATTATTGCTACTGGTACACCAAAATTAAGCGATTTCCCTGCATAACCTTTTCCTACCTAGTCTTTCCACTGTGTGGGATATGATGTAGCTTCATATCCAAGGAGGACGTAAAAGTGAGTCTCATGACTGAGACTTGAACTCACCTCTCTGGATTCTTTCTGCATTTTAGCAGTGTCATGTAGTATCTCATTCACCACACTATATTTACATTTATTAGAGGAATACAGGAATTTGTCCTATTTAGGATAATACTTCCTGGACAGTCAAAAGTGCTGGCAGTCTTTCTAGTTTTCATCAGCTTCTGGGAGAGATCAATGGTAGAGACAATGATAAAGAATAGTCTGTAACTTGTTAATGCTTTCATTCATTCGTAAGCATCAATAGCAAAGGAATGCTGGCAAATACAAGTTTACACTTGTAGGAATTTTTGCTGATGTTAATATTCCCATGGAGTACAGGAATAATGAAGCAGTATCTTCCAAAGTTACAGTGCTGAATAGAGTCAAGTGTCCTGAATTCTACTATCAGCTCCTCTGCCATAGTTCGGATATTTTCTCAAAATAAAATAGATTCACTTCCTTGAGCCTCAGTGTGTGTTTAACAATCCTTCAGCACATTTTAGAGTCATCTTTTAAGCATCTGTAGTTAAGGAGTACTAACACTTCTATTATAACTTGACTGGAACAAACATGTCTGGGTGTCAAACTCCCAAGCTTTATTTTAAGCAAAGCTTTGGTTAAAAAGCTTTACACAATTCCTGAAGTCAAGTGGAATTCTTTCAAAAAGCTTAATGTTTGATTGAGATGACTGGGTATTCAGCATTTTATCTGTAATCCAGTAAAATTTAAAAAAAAAAAAAAAAAGTCTTTAGTTTGTATGCCCTTTTTATGTTTTAGCAAAAAAATATTTAAAAGTCTTATCCTGATAGTAGTTCAGTCTTTGTTGGCATTTGGCATTAGATTTCCTAATGTATCTCTTGGAGCCCTTCCAAAGAATAAAAGAAGGGGAGAGAGAGAAGAAGAGAAGCAGGGGGAGAGAGAGAAGAAAGAAAGAAAAATTGATTTATGTTCTTTTTTTGTTTTAATCACTTCTCTCTAAAATAACACATAATTAACTACAGGGCTTCAGTGGTAAATGCTGAAATATTATAAGCAGCTCAAATGGCTGTGGATTCTTCCCATCTGTCATGGACTGCAACAGAGCACTATAACAGAAAAGTGATATTAGTCTCAAACTAAAAATAAATCATCAAGCCAAGTCTGTATCTCTAATCCTACCTACACTGCCCTACCAGTGACCTTCCCATGGCCAGGACAAATCATACTCTATAGGGAATTTGTAAATTCATTCTTCATGCTAGCTCATTTCGGGTCTCCTTGTGGGGGCAAAAAAAAATTTTTTAAATTTCAGATATCTCAAGACACCACATTAAGTTTTCAGACTTTGCCAATGTTGAGCTTCTCTCCATCACAGTCTAGCCAGGCTACTTTCATATTTAATATCTCTGAACTTGTCTACTAGGAATTTATACGCTACTAGGAATTTATATGCTACAACAATAGGAACTAATGCCTGTCCTGAAGCATTCATGTAAAGAGAGGGAAAAAGAATGGAATCTCACTCCAGATATGGATAACGAACAGGGAGATATCCTTTCACAGGTAAAAGAGAACTTCTGCATACATTTAGCATCCTCTTCCAAGGCCTAAGCAGGTGCACTTACAGGAATAGTAAAACTCACTGAATACTGTTACATAAGGCAAGATCAAAGCTGCTTCTCTTTTCCACACAATTGATTCAGGCCAAGCTAGATTAATTTTTGAAGTTAGATTCAACCTGCTATAATCTTCATGTCAAATGACATCCATTATGTATAATCTTCATTCATAAATGAAAATGGTCTGATTAGTTCATATGTTATTTGTTTGAAAAAGACCACAGTAAACAAAGCTAGCAATTAGAAGCTATTAGTAGAAGAAAACAACTTCCTTCGTATTTTAAGAAAATCTCATCAATGGTCCAGAAAAGGGAAATGAAAAAATGTTCCGCACAGGGGGCTATTACATGAAAACAAAGTATTTATGCTATATTGCCTTGCCTTAGTTAGAGTGGGAACAAAGTTTCTCACAGATGACAACTAAAATCACAGATATGCAGAATATCTGTAAAAAGAAAAAAACAGGTTTAAAGTACCTATTGTGGCTGAAAACAGAAGTGCCCAAAAGTACAGGCCTTTTAAAAAAAATTCTTTATGTGACAAGGTTCAAGGCCAAACAAGATGTTTGTGTCTGAATCTGAGAAAGAAGTCAGGCTTCCCAGATCCACATCTTAAACAAACGATTTGCCTTTGTTTGATTCTTCTGAAAATATTATTTTGCACATACAAGTTACTAGTGTGCACCTATGTCCATACGTATTTGTGGGAGCAAATTTAGAGGTTGCTTTCCCAAAGCTAACTCATGAATCCAAACTTATAAGAAAGTCTCCACACAAAAGATATGTTTCTGAATATAAAGAATCACAATTTCTAATCAGTTTCATTGATGTTCACGGTTTCTGGTTACCATAGTAACCGACACACACAATAAATGGTGTTTTGTTTAATCAGTCATGAGAAAGAAGTCTGGGCATGATGAATCAGACTGAATCAGTAACAGTTTCCTTTACTACCCTAATCAAAATAACTTCAGTGTAACTATAGGACAATTCAAATCAGCAAGACAGGATCAGGTCATGCAATTGAGAGCTCAATCCTGTTTTCAAACACTTCTCTCAGAAGCTCAGATGAAAGTTTTACTTCTATTTCAAAGACAGGAGTTTATGTAGGATAGGATTTAGATCAAGGTTCAGATTTTATCTCTCTCACCCATACTGTAAGTAGTTTGCATCAGGCTGAAGTCCACCAGAGACAATAGATGTTCAGAGCCAAAGAGCTCAAAATAATTTCAGACTCATGTACTAAGTGGAAAAAATACATGAGAAATAATTCTTTAATGCTAAATAGGGAAAATGTGCCAGACTTAGTAGCAATTAACCCAAAATTTCCTTACTCCCAGTTAATGCTTTAAGGCATTGATGGCTGGAGCCTGCTTTGCACCAGTGGAAAAGAAATATAATTAATATATATTTATACATTTTTAAAGAGAAAACCAAAAATGATGTAAAGTAGAGGGCATTGAGGAAAAGGGGCTTTTCTGACATACACATTCTTAGAAAACAGGTATAAAGGTGGCATTCATGTGGTTGGCCCTAAACCAGTTGTAGACTTGAAAAGGATTACCTTTGATGTATAAAGATCAAAAAACCATTTTTTTCAGGTAATAAGATCTCTCTCAGATGGATTTCAGTAATATGAACATGTTTTCCATAGCATGGTAATAAAAATAAAACAATGCAATAAAACTACAACTAGGACTAAGTCAGTTACTCTTGAATTCTTAGTGGAAGGTCAAACAAACTTACAGTTGGTGTTCACAGTTTTTAATGTAACAGTTATATATAATGAAAAATTATAAAAGCAATGTGAGTAATAAGACTTCAAATAATTCTGTGGCTGTGGTGACATCATAACAAGCTTGATCAAGTGGCCTGTGATGTAATCAGAACTGTAACCATTTTTTCCAGAATGTCAGATTTTAAAGGAGCTTTGGGAACATGGGTGGACAAGAAATATAACGTAAAACTTTTCTTTCTATATTTTCAATTCCTGTTCAGGCTATACCATGTACTTCTCTTTTTAATTGTACCATGTCTTTCTCTGTTCTTCCCTCTCATTGCTTTCATCACACTTTTACAAGTAACTAAATTTTTTTCAAAACTAAAAAAAACTTTTTTCTTTTACATTGGGTATTTGATCTTATGATTTCCAAGTACTGCTAATTTCAGTATATTAGAGAATGTCTCACTGCAAACATTTTATAGATAGGTAAGATAAAATCAGAGGCCTAGTGTGAGGTAGTGGTAGAAGCAGGAATAAGGCCCTGTGATTCTGGCAGTGAGAAACCTTTCTACCCATTGTGTAGAATCTTCCACAGCAGTTCATGGACTTCTAGGGCTCTTCTGTTCAGGGCAGGACAAGTGGAAGTGAGTGCTATCAAATGCTGTGCCAAAGCCAAGGATGAAGGGGAAATATAAGAGCAGAAAAAATAATTGTGACTATCAAAGTCATGTTCTTCATGGATGGCACCTTAGTAATCTTGAATTTCTTTATTTTAACATATTTGTAATGGTTTGTTCCCAGTTGGAAGCTACATATTATGAAAGACTATGCACAGCCAGAAAAAATGCCAAACGTTTGCTGTTTTTTGTCTTTTATTTAAATCCTGCTGTGGTTCCCATTGGTATCAATAGTGTAAGTGCAGGGAAACACCTGTATGTTTACTCATTTCATTTCATCTCTCCAGTTCAGTTACAGAACCAAATTTCCACTGCAGTCTTTTCTTTTTACCTAATTTTCCATCTGAGCTGGCAGAAGATCAAGAAGGTCAAATGATTTGCTCGAGGTCACATAATGAGTCAGAATCTTGAGCCCAGCTTAAATCCAGGATACTCCCTGGCTCCACCACATGGGACTTGTCTACTCAGTAAAGTGCACAAGTTCCAGCTGTTTTCCCTCCTCACATGAACTGAATATGAGGAAGTTTGTAGAGAATCTGTCTTAACCAGAAATTCAGTTGGCAGCAGGCTTTCTGTAGTCAGATACTGGATTTAAGGTGGGGTTAAATCTATAGCCGTAACTGCATGCTACCTAGTACTGTTCTTTTCATTTCTTATCCCCGTCAAATATCTGTCCCTTTTCTTTCTTGTGGTTATCCAAGAAATAAGGAAAGGTTTTTTTTAAATCTTTGTTATCAAATGTAATCTCTGAAGACAGAAACAAACAAAAAAAAATATTTAACCACAGAGCATTTCCTGCAGACACTACAGCTCATGCTTTTAATTCATTCAGTACATGGGAGAAGCTGCATCACTATTAGGTAAAATCACAACACAGGAGAAACCTAATCTAGCTGAATCACAAGCAAGACTCAGTGTTGCAAATAATGACCACAGATACAAATGAAATTTCATGGCACAGTTAGAGAGATCATACATGTTACTAAGGATTCCTGAAGGGTAAATTGAGAGTATAGATAGTTTCTACTGTAGTAAGGTGGGAGCATTAGGAAATACCACTACAGCTTGAAGGTCTCAGTTTCTTGAACATCTTGTCTGAGTTAATAAATTTGAGCTTTAGTTAGGTAAGGGCTGAAACTTAACTCACATGGGAGACAACTATAATACCAAAGTAAAAGGAAGATAGGAAATCCAGTGCTACTTTACCATCAACACAAGTTCTGCAGCAGTCTAGAGAACTAAGGCATACTTTATGTAATTAATCAATGAAAGTGTTAATTTAAACTAAACACTATTCCTAGTACAAATGCTACTGAATTACCTTTGAGGAAAAATATGTATGTTACAACAGAATAGATGAAGGACTCCTAATTTGTTCATCAGTGGTGTCAGCCTAGATAAGCATTTGAATGCTGTATTGGTCACACTTTTATCACTATTTAATGTCTTACATGGCAATAGTGCCAGGTGATCATGGAGAGGTTACAGACTTTCCCATCTGAGAACAACATTTACTGTTACAGGATACAGTAGTTACGTGTTACAATAGAATGTAAGTCTCACCAAGTCCTATCCACTAAAAAAAGGTGTTTTGGCCAGTCTAGCTCTTATCCCCTTGACTCTATCAGACTCCCACCTTTGATCCTGACAACCGTTTAGTAAATTCTCCTTAAAAAGCTGTCCAAATGCAAAGACCTAGGAACACTTTGGTAACTACCTATAAACCAGACTGTAGACAGCCCTGAATTCATCAGTCCTATCACCACCATGATGTTCCTATTATTAACAAATCCCAAATGCAAAAAAGCAAACTGGTGAGGGATCATCCTCAAAGATGCACTTTCCTCTGCATCCACATTGTAAGTATTGCTCTCTGCATGGTGCTTGGTGTTCAACTTAACCTTGGTTTCCATCAGTTGTGAAACTGCTTCCTGCGCACCGGTAGTGCAGAGACTTTAGACTGCACCACTGGAGTACAGACCCAGAAAACCCACAGTTAAAAAGAACGCCTCCAGTGCACTAAATATAGATCCAACCTATGTAATCCTCTTGTAGGATCAGATCTGAGAGGCTGCTCTTTGTCACCTACCAACTAGATTATAACAATGCAGTACACTGAGTATGAAGGTGCTGACCCTCAGGAAATGCTAACAATTCAAAATATAGCAACATGTGTTCTCTGAAATGCAGACTGTCATGAATGTATTCAACATGTCCTACCTTGACATCCAGTAGAATGATGAATAAAGTTCAAGATCATTTATTTTAATCATATGGTGCTCCTCAGTTTGCTAGCAGGTTGTATAAATTCTTGTATACACCTTTAGGGTAAAGGCTGTGGTTGACGACTTCATTGCTTAGAAACTTCAGGACTTGATCATAAGATGATATTTATTCATTCATCCTAGAGTAAGAATATTTCTGATACAGGCCTACAGAATGAATTACCTCAGAAAGGAAAATGTGCTGTCTTCTCCACGTTTATGTTGCACTTGTCTGACTTTATTTTCTCTAAAGCAAAGGATGATCACTGAGCATGCCTATGTGTGTCTGCATATCTCTTTGTGTGTGTGTGTGTGTGTATTGATAGGTGTATGTTTGCATATTATAAGTTTGACAGATTAGTTCACTGTGTGCACACTTCCTCCCAGGGAACATGCTGAGAGAGAAAATGAGCCTTGCATAACAGACAAAATGCACCTGGCTTAATGTATGGTAGGAAGGGCCTCCAGGGATGAGCGTACCTGAGTCTCTCTAGAACAAACCACCACCACTTCCACTCATGGAGAATTCTAACGCAGCAATATCCTACATCTGCCACCAACACCCTCTCTTTTAAAAGTTACAAGATAAAGTTCAACTTTATAATATCTTATAAATTCACACAAACATGAACTGATAGGAAAACTCCTGATAGGAGGTTTGTCCTCTGATAGCAATTTAAAAGTTATGAATATAAAAATATAAACCTCAGATCTGAGGCTGGCAAAGGCCAACTCAAAGATACACAAATATCTCAATCATATAATACGAATATGAAGTAAAAGAAAATGTTAATTTTCTGATTCCCCTCATGGTCACCTGTGACCCAGTTATTTCCATTAATACTCCTCACAGTCTTGTGCAACATTTGCTTTGACAATCTGAATTTGTCTGATCTGAAACTCACATCATATTATTATCTATCAGATAAATTAATTTTTAAAAAACACAAGAGAGACAAGCACATTGTTTAGGAGATACTTTGTGTTGGCAATTAATAGATAAGAAGGTATACACATTTTGCTCAAGCAAAATAGTTGGCCTGTTTGCTAAACACAGGCAGCTCCCTAGCTGTGATCAGAAACCCTAAACAAACGGAAAATTTAGTGGAAATTATTACATTGCTACAGCTTAAATGTAATTTCAATGCACTTAAGGGCCATTTGACATTGTTAGAGCTCTGCAGAAGTTCCTTAATTGTAAATGAAAGCAACACTAAATGCTCCAAATGCTTTTTCTTTTTAAATTAGTAATCATCTCTTCTGGAGAGCTAATTCATTAAGCAACACAAAACACATGAATACATACTTTCTTCTGCTGCAGAATAAAAACTCTTCAGATTTAACAAAACTGATTCTGAATTCATGCTGTATCAGAGAAGAGCAAGCTAGTTTTGACTGCACTCCATCTGCTACAGCGTTGCTAACTCTCTGGATTTTATTGCACCTAACACTCAGGGTTTCGTGTTTTCCTTCAGGCTTCAGCTGATGTAATTCTGGGTCAGCATGTGACCTTTCTGGAGAAAAGCTTGGCAGCGTGACTTGGGTGTATCCTGAAGACACAAAAAACAAGAAGTCAAGTAAAAAGAACTTCATAAGTATGGCAGCTTTAAATTCTCATGATTTAAGCAAATCTCATGACGCTTTGAAGGCTGACTTATGGGCAAGGGAGGAGAAGCTTATACTTGTGGTTGGTAATGCTGCTGTTATTTTAGAAATAATAGCATCAGAAAGCTACTTTGAGAAAATCCAGCACTCAGAGCCAACAGAGAGGTAAAGTGCCTTGACTCCCAGAACCCCCAGGGTAGCACAAAGTGAACAAATCTCCAGATGAGCCCCCTCTGGGGACCCTTTCTCCAAAATGCCATCTGACCTGGCATTTCCACCCTTGCAGAAATGGATCTGAGGAGCTTACACTGATCCATCAGAGTCATCCTTACAGAAACTGTGGAGTTTCTTTTTAGAGTCAGGACACAGCATTTCTTATTTACTAATAAAATCTCTCTTGGAAGCCCTAGATTTCAGGATCATGTGGACCCTGGGATGTCCCTCTGTTCTCCCTTCCTCTTCCAGATAGAGGGATAATACACATACACAGATGGGCATCCTTACTTGCAGATACAGAGTATGCAATTAAACCCAAATGATTACTATTTCACCCAAGATCTTCCACACAGAATACCCCTTGCCTCTAAATGAAACTTTCATTATCAATCACTTTGTATCAGGCTCACAAAATTCAACAGGAGTTTTGTCTGAAAGAAGTTTTTGGTTGTCCCTTAAGTGAAATAACGTCAGTATTTTGAAGTGGCTGAGTTGCGCATCAAGAAACAAGAATTGTAAATAAGGAAGTACTTTGACTAGTGCAGAAGATTGATACAGCACCTGACAGCTTTCATTACGTAAATCTAATTTATTTCAGCAAACAAGTGACTGGAATCATGCATCATTTCTGAACGAGCTGACCCTCAGGTTTACATGGTTGGCTGATACGGGTTTGAAAACAGGAAGCTCCAGCTGTAACATGAGTGACCCAGACAGCAAAAAGCTAGACACCAAACTAAATTGGAAGGCAGGAAGTCAAAGTTCATGCTCATACCACAAACAATACAAAAATAATAAAGTTCCTCTGAGATACATTTGGCAAAGCCCAATGTCATTGTGAGGCATAAAATATAAAAGAATTGATAATATAAACGTTTATAGAAAAACCGAGCAAAGAATTGTTGATAAATTACCAACAGTGTTCCGAATAGCTAATCCATCTGCATGCATTTTCATAAACACTATATGTACACTATGAACTGAACACTAACTCTGACAGGATGCCTAACTCCCGGAGGTTCTGTTAACTAGTCCATTCAAAAGCCCTGGGATTTGATTATCTTTATTCTTGGGTTTCCTAAACCTTGATATTAGTTCCCTTTCAGTTCCTGGATACTGGTCCACTAGGCACTTTTTTCTGGTCCTGTGACACTCTCTTGTAAAGCGCTTTTTAGTTTTCTAGGGACCTGCTTTTCGGCACTTTTGATCTCTAGAGTCTTCCACAGGCTCACAGCAAGCCTTCACAGCCCACATCCAGAAACGTATCACATCCTGTTTGCATCAGAGCTCCCCAACGATTTCCCCAGCAACTATACTCAGCCTATTGCTGTTATTTTCTGGGGACCCCATTTCTACACAAACTGTACATAAACAAGTACATTTGCCTACAGCTGAGCAGAGTTTTCATTTTAGGGACAAAATAAGCCAGTACAGAAGAAAGTCTAACACCTAACCTGTGCTCGCTCTGCAAATCAGGAATAATGCTGCTGAAGCAAGTGGAGTCCTGAGAGACTTACATCTGAGCAGCTGGTCGTTGCCAGAACCATGATCTAGATCTACACAGATCTCTAAAAGCACGAGCTTGATTCTGTAACAGGGTTGCAGCAGTTACACTCAAATTTTCCTAATTCCACTCTGCAGGAAATAATGGAAGTTTTTCATTAAATTTCATGTACATTCAATTTCTCAGGGAATATAATTTATCCCTAGACTCCTGACAGACATTAATCTGTCTAATCACCAGCAATCACAGCTTCGTTTTATGACTCCTCTGCATCCTTGTGTTCTGTAACCACCTTCCATTTCCTATGATCTGTCCCATAGCCTTGCACTCAAAAACTTGAAAGGTAATTTCTGCCTCTGTTTCTCCAAGAATGACTATTTATCCCCATTATATCTATAGAGAAAAACAGGTTAATATCAACTGCACCCTATATATCACATATAAAATTATTTTCCTCTGCAGAATTATAGGCACTACAGTCTGCAGACACATTTTCTGAGAAGGTAAGATTTTTGTTTTCACACAGCCACAGTAGATCACAGCTGATCTAATACTTTTCACCACACAAACAACACTGGGATTTTCCAAATCTTGCTCAGAGAACTTTTTCTCTGAAGTTCCTTTTTCATCTTGTTTGCCTTTTTGCTTTCCAACTTCTCCTGTTTATTCCCTTGCTTTCTTTATTGCAATGAATCTCAAAAAATAGTATACCCAGCTAAAAGAGTGGCAATCTTTCTGAAATTCTGAACCAAGTAAGTGCTCAGCTTACACATACACTAATGACCCACTGAAGCCAAAGGGGCACATACATACACAATATGTCCTGTTGAATTCATTTCTATGTAAGCATGTGGATAAACTCTTTTAAATTGCAACATAAAAGAAAAGGAAAACTTGAACAGGAAAGACTGAAATAAAATACAGGAATTTAAAAGAAGTTTCCTTTTTATTGAATACCTCTTTTCATCTTAGTTTTGGCAATTTCTGCATTTTAAAAAAAAAAATTAATACTTGAAACCCTAGAAAAGTACTGTTAATTCACCTGACAGCTACCAATACTGCAAACCACATGAACCCAGAAGCTTTCCAAAAGCTTGCTTTCTGCTAATAGTTATTGGATTACACAGAGGCCATTATCACATGCCACCATCATTATTAATAATTTTATTCATAATAGCCGTCAAAGTACTTCAAGAAAATGCAAAAACTACAAAAACAATGAGTGAAGTTCCCTTTGTTATCAGTATTTTGTAAATGAAAAATTAAGAGGTCCATAGGATAGGGTCTGCACTTTGAACATAACCTAGCTTTTTGCATTCTAAAAATTGGTATACTGATCTTAAAATGATGGATCTATTCTTCAAAGGCATTTTTACTGCCACCATTTACTATTAACTTTGCTAGGTCAAATACTGAACCACATTGTTCTGTGATGCAATAGCATGGTGGAGAAACAGAGCCAGTTTAAAGTGTGAGATAAACTTGTACCTGCATGTACATTGATCTGTAGTGAAAATACAAATGTGCCAATCTCTGAAAACCAAACACAATATTCTTAAATTGGATATTCAAAGACTAGTAATCATTTTAAAGTTACAAGTAACATTAATTATAATAAGTAACATAATTAATAAAGTTACAAGTAACAATTAAAAGAATTGTCAAAAAGGATACATGGATTTAATGACAGGTTTATTTTTACTTACGTTTGGTGTTTTTACATTTTGCAACCTAAATTGTGACACAGCTTCAATTTGTTTCCTCACTCAAGTAATTTAAGTTGCAATACTGTTTCCTGAATTTGCAATTTCAATTTGCTCATTCTTCTCCTCAGGCTCATCTTTCCTCTTCATAGTGAAGGTTTGCAGAATCAGTCCAATATGCCTTATCTGTATCCCAGATTAGATCAGTGACAATTAATACAGAATGTTCTGTACCTTACCTGATTTGGAATCAAAAGATTTGAAGTGTTTAGAAAGGGAAAATAATTATCCTCTGTGTTTACTAAATATCACTTCAGGAAAAAGAAAAAAAAAAAAAGCTTTTTACTAAATTAATTAGGAATTCTAATTCTATTCTAGTATTTTCAGTATTTTCTAATTGTGATTTTGTAATTCTAGAGATCTGTATTCACTAAGTGCAGAGGACATCACACGTCTCAAAGGTAAATGTTGTATCAACATTACACTGCAGAGAGTCTTGATTCAGTACTGACAGGTACACAGATAGTACATCCCACATCTATTTAGTATTAAAGTTGTCTTAGAGGTTTGCAGTCAGTGCATACAGTGCTCTATATGAATATAAATATTTGATTTCCTCTCATACACTAGCAGGATGGCTTAGATATAATTCAGTATTATTATGTAATTAAGGGCAGGCTTTTGCACATGTACATACACACTAAGATATCACATACAGATAGTTACACCATATAGTACGATTTATTATGTATCCTCAATCAAGAACATACAGTATGGTTTATTATTTGTCCATATACATGCACATGTATTTACATACACTTCTTTTAGATCATTAGTAGCTCTCAGCTTTCGTTATATTTCTAAAAAAAGCAATGAATATTATTTTTCTATCTCTAATGTACAAACTACCAAAACAAATTCCATCTTAACAGCAAGTTCAGTGTGCAGCAAACAACTCTACTGGGCCACTTGCAGTTACTTCTCACTGTAGGCCTTGGGCCACTCAGTGGCAAGAAAATTTCACCTGCACTCGGTCTTTCTACCTCAACACCCATGTCTTGGTATTTGCAAGCTCCTGTAAAAAAGCTCTGGCCTCAGTCCTGTTGTACTTGCACTTCTGTGATTCAGAACACTTCCCATGCAGGACAGTGCTGAGAGGGTAGACAGCCCTTTCTGAGATTCTAGAGGAAAATCACTGGGGTTTTTTTCCCACAAGCCAGCATGATTTGAACCCAGCATGTTCAAACTATAAAAACATGCCTGTCCATCACTTTACCAAATGGAGCAATTCAATAACTAGCAGATGTGCAAATAAGCATTTAGTGCATCTTACAGATATGTTCCCCAGCCTCTTAAAATGCTGCTTTCCATGAACTAGGATCACAGGAGTTTTGCTACATGCAGCTTGAAGAATAGACTCAGGCAAAATGTAAATCTTTATAGTAGAAAAAAAGTGATTTGCAAGAGTACAGCTATAGATTTGTGTACTCAGAATAATGGGGATAGGTACTTTTCCATGCTCTGAACAGCAACAGTTCAAGTTTTAGGCGTGCATCTGTGTAAATAATGAAGAAAATAAAATCTGATGGCATTTTTAATGAATTGAGCAGCTTCATCTAAATTTTTCCTTTGCATAAAATGAATAAACTTCCAAGTTTATATATGCATTGGTTTTTTTTAATTTTTTAACCTCAGACAGTCTTCCTTATTGTATTTCTCTCTGTATCCTTCCTTATATTGAAGTTGTATAAACATTCAAAAACTAATCTCTGTTAACTACACATGACAGCAAAGTTCTTGCTTCTGCTGTTGTATCTGAAATGGAACAGACGATTCTTGGGCATATGTACAGCACAAAGCACACTTCACAGCTGGCTTCAAATGCCAGCAAAGACCACTCAGGAAACAGCAAGAATGAGCAGAAATGTGAAGTATGATGTATTTAACAACAATGCTTGGACAACATCAGCAGTATGTTATTTTGCTCTGATTTGAGACTGAAATGCTTTCAGTGGGCAGAATTTGGAGATGCTCTTGTTCAAGAACAGGGAGAAGAATTTTTATGTTATTAAACCAGAAGACCTAAACTCCCCAGGATTATAAGAGAAGATCAGATGTGTCCAACAGCTCTTCTTCACATGTGCTCTATCCATCAAAGGAAGAGGAGGCCAACCTGCCAAGCAAATGTTTTATATTGAGCTGGAGGGTTCCAAATGTCTCACAACAGTGTCAGATAAACAAAAGGAGACACAAGAAGGTGACAGGGAAGCTCTCACTCAAGTGTTGCTTCTGTTTCGAAGATGAGTGACAGACAAAGAATTTTCGCCATTTAACAACACAAAGAAATCTCAGACTACTCAAGCTAGACATCTATGCAAAATATTAGTGTTGTGCAAAATCTTTTCTAAGATAAAGTGTACAAATATATTTTGGGTGGAAAGAGAAACCCAATCAAAATAGCATAAATTATGCTCCCAACAATAACTTTAACAAGAAAACCAGTGCCACAGCAAGAACATTTCAATAATTTCATTAAATATTAAACTTTACTGATCACAGAGATTGCCCACTTATCAATCAAATTTCTTTTCTGCTAGAAATAGTTGTATCAGATTGCTATTGGTTGGCGAATGGTAATTTGGGGCACATTTAATATATGTAATAAATATACATTTCGTTTCCTGCAAAATTGCTATGAAAATGGATCTTCACAGAAGAAGGATGAGATGGCAAATTTACAAAACAAGGGACAACTGGCAGAATATCCATTTTTTTCTGTGATCAACATTGATTTATGATACAGTCGAATAGCTGAAACCACTGCGTGCTTTACAACAGTTACAACTACTTAAAAGCACCAGCCAGGGCCTGTCTCACCACCCCATGAGGGAGTGGGACAGGCTGGGGGGCAGCTGGGGACACCCCAGAGCACTGTGCAAGTGTGTGGTGGAGGCAAGGGCTGAGGCCAGGCTGGGACATCAACTCATGAGTGGACCCCACTCAGCGGTGTTTGTGGCTGGGCAGGGCAGGGCAGCGCAGTGGCAAAGCTGGAGGCAGGAGCGTTACAGCATCGCCAGTGCAAGGACTGATGGCCCTGGGGGGGCTGAAATGGGGTCCTGTGCCATGAGTGGGGTGGCAGAGGTCCCATGGAGGCTGGTGAGGGCTGTTAAGGGCTGTTAGTGCCCCCTGTACCCTGACAGTAAGTCAGTAAGACATATCTACTGAAATAAAAACCACAGTTCTGTTCACTTCCAAGCACAAATTTCTATGGCAAAGAGGAGTCAGCAGAGGACAGACATAACCATTATGAGAAGATCTGTTTTGATAGATCTACAGACTGGCATTGAGAAAGTTGCTACACACATTTCCATGTTTGCTTTTTATTTTTTTAAGTGAATGAATGAAGGGAGAAATCAGATCCCATAGCCCCATCAGAACCTGGACATAAACGGAAAACCAGTAAAAGCTGAAATGCAAGTCAAAAAGCTGTTTAATATATCACTGAACAAATTAACTTGCTTCTTTTGATGGGTATAACAGTTTTCCCAATTTAAAAAATATTCCTAGCAATTCCCTACTATTTTAAGTCTACTCCAGTAAAGTAACTAAGTTTAAACCTGTGTAAAACAGAAATTAGACATTAGTGCAAATGTTCTTGCTCTCTCAATCAGCAAATTTCCCTCTCTACTAAAAGTGAGATTTCACAGTCAATTTAAGCTGATCTAAGACTGCACTGCTCCTGAGCAGGGCAATCCAACTTCCTTTTATCTCCAGCTGCGTGTTCCCACCACTTCCCTTGTGTGGGCTCTAGAGATCATACAGCCAAAGGATAAACAAGATCAGCTCACTGATCCTACTGAAAACTAACACTGAAAATACTTAGTTTTCAGTCAGTTTCTTAAGAGCTGGAAACACCCCTTTCTGTGACAATCTACAGTTAACCCTTGCGTAAATTGTGAAACCTCAGCATTAGATGGAAAGTGAATTGAAAAAAATAATTATTAATAACAGAGGAAGAAGTGAGAAGTACAAAAACCCTGGCAGTCTGTTAAAGGCAATTACAATATTTTGAAAGAACAGTTTTTATACCAGTTTAGAACCCCCCCTAGTCTACACAGATCTTAACGTACAAGAAGTGAACAGTTAAAATGAAACAAATTACAGCAACACACTAATTTTGAGAAATGTATTTCAAATCTACAAATACTTAGTTCACATGAGAAATATAAGTAAAGGAAAAAAATGTCATTTAAATGTTGTAATTTTCATTTTTACTTTTCTTTACTATTTTTCTTACTTGACTGTTTTAAATCTTTATGCATTTTTAACCTGGCATTGGAGTTTTTAATTTGCAATTTTTTATCAGGTATTTTTTGCTAACCCTGCTTGTAAAGCAATTAGGAAGATCTTCTTTCCCCTTTTCCAGTCTTTCATGTTTGTTAGATTTTATCTGTGTGGTATTGTGATAATAAGCATACTGTTCCTTTCTGATGTTTATTTCTTGCTGCTTCTGGTTTTATCTGTCATCTAATGTGTGTTGCAACACGAGAAAGTGTATCTTTTATGGCAGCTAAAGATACAGCAATAGAATAATGTGGAAAAAATACATTGCTCTAATTAACTTATATCATTATGAAGAGGTTTAATGTTTACATTAGAGAACAGACAGGTGACATGGATAACTAACATCATCCTAGATAAAAATATATTCATTAATAATATCAAAATACTTGCCTGAGTTCTATGTTTCAAAAAAACATCAAGGCCATAAGTGGTTTTGGCCCTGTTCTGATGCTTGCATTTTATAAAGACACATTTTTAAAATCTAAATATAGTGCTTGTAAGGATGGTAACCTGTCTGATGAGGTCTATATGCAAGTGGCATCCCCAAAAAAGAGTTATTAAGAGTTTCCAAGTCTCCACATGATGTCAATGGTAAATTAAAGGCATCTATGAAATCTGCTAAAATAAGATTCTTATTGCAGACATAATTTTCACTGTGTAGGCATACAAATTAAGACAAATAAATGTCTTTATTATTGGGCTTGTGAAAATCAATCAAAACTTGATTTGAATTTTGGACTTAAAAGCCTTAGACAACTTGTTCCATTACTAATCTCTCTAATATGACTTCTTAATGTGTTATTCTTTTGTAGTGTTATTATTAACTGGATTATTAACAATTGCTTGTATGTATAGCTTTACCTCTGTGCACTGATTTGTATTTTTAATACATTGGCACCCATTCGTGCTTTAAAAAGATCACCTAGTATATATACATTATGAAAATTCTATGCATGGAGCAGATAAGAGTGGTTCACCATCAGTACGAGCTGTATGCCTAAACCCTATTTGAACATCAGATTTTGCATGGTATCCTCCCAAATCAACAGCTGGGGAAAAAAAAAGATTGCCTTCTTAAGAATGGGCAACAGTCATCTGCACACAATCAAGTTAAATTATTAAAAATGGAATGAGCCTTCTTTTAGGTTGATTATGGCCAGGCTGGAGCTCTTTTATTCAGTGGCTCAGTAAACTCACTAAATGTGACAAGATGCTAAAACACTAATGGTTTCTATTCTGACCTTTTCTACTCTTTATCTTTTTGTCTGTTTTTTTAATCATGTAACCTCTTAGGGAAGGAAATATTGCCTTCTTTTATGTTGGGAAATTGCCCAGAACATTGCAGACACTACCCAAACAAAGAGTAACTATAATAATAACAAAAAGAGGAGGAGGAGGTTTACTTGACCTCATACCAGCAGTCCCCTGAAGACCCTTATCAAACTCAATGGAATTGTAACTTGGCTTATTGCTTTAGTAAAATTGCCCATAATTAATTGCACCAATATAATATCAAAAGTTACAACAGAAAGGATGCATTGGTATGCAATCAAGAGAGAACTGAACTTACTTGTTGAGAGAGTCACATATGATAGTTAACGTAGCCACCTAAAAATATATAAATATGTACCTTTTGTGTTGTCCTGAGATGGAGTTAGAGATGTAGAGTTTTCTCTCTGTTCTGCTCCTGGCTTCATAATCTTCGATATGGCACTGTTAGGTAAATATCTGTGGCCCCGTTTCATAATCTGTAAAACAGAGATAATGGTTTTCTTCTTGAAGCATTTGGATATATACAAATAAAAGGCTACATAAGAGTTCAATACCATTAATACACATTTTTCCACTGAATAAGGTCTCAAAGCAAAACCTTTCCCTTTGATCTTGTTTGCTGCACCATGCCCTCTGCCAGCCCTCAACAACACATTTAAGTAGTGTATGATAAAAAGGTCAATGTAATGAAATAAACTCTGCAAATACCTCATTTTCCCTAGATTTAATTATAATGAATCTTCTCTACTGTGATAACATTTTTTAACCTTTATAATTTTACAAAGTGCTTGTACCAGATTCTGTTAGTCCCTCATATTTCATGCTATGTAGTTTCATTTATCTCCCATCTATGAAATATAGCACAAGCATGACATTTCGTATTTTAGAAAATCGCAGTATTACACAAGGAACACTGCCTTCCTGTATCATTAATACTAACATTATGATTCAGACCCATGGCTTCTAAGTCTTTCTTTTAGATGAATTTATTGCAATAATAAACCAATTTCTTTGCTTGCTTCTAGTATTTTATATAGCAGTATAAAGATTTGAAAAGCATAATATCAAGACTTCAGTTATCCTTAAAGTTCTGTTAATACTCCCATGGTCTTCCATACATGATTTTTCCATCAGCTATGAAAACATCAGCCTTGTGACTACTGGTGGGGCACCCCACTGAGATTTATTTAATTTTTATTGATTCTTATGGGTATTTGGTATATCAGATAGTAAAACAATCTTTTGTATTGTTATCAGACTCTCTCCTCCTTAACTAAATGGGATCTTGCTATGTGCTACACAGAAAATGCATATTATAAGAAGATAGTCTCTACAGAAAAAAGAAGCTGTAAGTATATATATAAAGAGAGAATATGTGTTAAGCAACTGCTATTGAAAACACTGTAATAAATTAGCAAATAGATGCAATGGTATCTCTGGTTGAGGCTATACTTGCAGCTCTGTTAGCAGTTGGTGGATCTGTCTCACCTCCTGCTATCCATAGAACTTTTCTTGGGGAAAACTATCTTTATAGTTCAGCACTTAAGCATGTTTTTGGTTTAGGTTCTCGGACATTACTTTCTCTCACAAGCTGGCTTTCAGTTTAATTTCTGATTCTGGACAGTCCTGGTAACCAAATTTTTTAAATTGACATAAACCGAGTGGAAGTTAATTTGTTATATTTCATAGTTTTCTCACTGAAAAATGCTAAAATTTCACACATGTCTCAGATAATATAATATTAACAATTCTAAATGATCATATGTAGAAAATTTGAGAACAAGTTTCTCAAATCAAATCAAAATCACTGAAAGTTTCTCCACAGCACTGGTTCAGACTATGCATGGATTTGAGCTTTAGAAATATCATTTTTTGTTATAAATAATGATCTTATAGGACAATCAATACTGATAGCATTAATGGTAATAATAAATGCAATTCTGAAGCCTTTAGTTAAGAAAATATAGATGAATCCATAATTACTCACTGTATTGAGTATGTTCAGTGGCAATTTTGCTTTAGTAAAACTATCAAAAGTGGCTTAAAAAGCTGATTTTAAAAATGTAAGAACTCAGTGGAGTTTTATTCCCCAAAAGACTCTTTAAATAGAAGGCTTGATTAAGTGAAAGTTAGTTAATGACTGAAAAAAAAAAAAATCTTTCAAGAGAATACTAAGTCCATGATGAAATAACCTGGTGAGATCTGGAGAAATTTAACCTGTAGAAAACTCAAACAAAAGCTTATGGATAGATCAAGGTTTCTCAACCACTCCAGTAGCACAGAAAATAGAAGCAAAACTACTAGTGAAGGAAACATGTGAATGGCACTTGCACACCATTAAACTAAAGGATTATTGGTTTATTTGACAAACATTTCAAAACATGTGTTTTACTCATGACTTCTAAGACAAGAAATAAATGTCTTTGGTGTACAGTGTACATTTGGCTACCAGGGAATCTTGCTGCTTTTCTTGGTAGCCTAACTGGCTCAAGGCATTAGCAATTTAAGGACTGTTAGTGCATCTGTGGACACAAATCTCAGTTACTCTTTGGGAAATGCTTTGGGGAAATGTCCTTGCAAAGAGACTGCAGTACTAGTTTAGAAATGAAATTTTAAAATACTGATCAAGAGCTAGAAACGTGTTTCCAAGCTAAATCACTCTGTAGCACTGTGAAACTTGTGTTAAAGGATATTTATAAGCACAATACAATGCAAATACAAATGATGCATTTCTATTAAGACAAAGCTATTCCACAGATACAAATATAAAAGCACAGTCCCCTAAAAAAGTCTAGCTGCAGTTCCTGGGACTTTGAGCACAGTTAATGCACAGAAGACTGTACCTCTTTGCATTGCCTTAGTGTTTAAGGCTGTTGCAAACAACCAAATTAAATATATTTGCACCAAAAATGTGTTAAAAATAATTCTAAGTTTGTGAATCCAAGCACTCAAAATTTACAAAATGCCAGAAAATGGAAGAAATCCAGAAAATAAAGATTGATCATCATACTGGCTTTGTTTCTATCCCATCCATTGTACTCCACTCTTATCCACTAAAAAACATTTCTAAAATTTATGGGAACATCTTTAACCCTAAGATCATCATACAGAAATGCCATTATGTGGAATCTTGTAAAAATGTTGTCAGCAGTACCTCTATTGTACTCTATAGCTGGCATTTCAGCCTGTCCCTTCTGCAATTAACAGTCACAGTAATAAGATTTTTGAAGTTTAAATCTCTCTAAAGGAGAAAAGCTGCTTTTTCATCCCTTTCTCAAAGTGTACAATATGATTGGCAAAGTATCAGGAATAATAAGACAACTGGTTGACGTAAACCCAAGGAGGAACAGAGCAGCTTTTGTTCTGAGCTCTCATCAAAATCTTGGAAATCTTGCAATAGGAAATGTTGCTGGAATGTAGGTTCTTATTAAGAGTTCTTACATGTTAGGCCTGCAATATCTGAAATCTCTTACCTGCTTCAATAATTATTGTACACCTTCTCATTTGCTGTCTGTAGCTGAAACAGCTATACAGTTAACTATTTAAAATTTTCTTGATACAAAAATATTTATTGAATTCATTCTCTATTAATGCATCATTGTCCTTGTTATCCCCTAATAAAACATGCAATAAATGATGCAATCTGAATACTACAACTCATAGAACAAATGCCTTAAAAAGAAATGGTAGCCTAAAGCACTGTACATGTGAAGACCACATTTCCTAGACTGCTTGTTAAATGAAATGTTAAATGTAAAAAAGCCTTGTGTAGATTAAAAATCAAGGTTGTAGAGTCAACATTACCAAGTCAGAAAAAGGAAAACTGATGGTTCAAAAAGCTGTACTATATCTACCACATAGACAAGCTGAGTCATCTTAAGCATTTAAAAAATATATGGTAATGACTTCACAAGAAAAGAAACAGAATAGAAAACCATACCATTGGTCCTAAACTCCCCAACACTAAACCTCAAAGCCGCAAACAGAAGGCTTTGGTAGGTATACAGACGTTTATGTAAAACTCAAAATTTTAAAAACGTTTTCAGTTATGTAAGGATCAGTATTAACTCTTCGTTTAATTTCTTCTTTTTTAAATAAGAGACAAAAAGAGAAAGATATGCTTGTGGAACTTTGCTATGTAAGTACTCTCATCGAATCTGTTTTTAAGTGAGCACTGTCACGTAATTCAGGTTCTCTGGACTTCAGTTCCTTCTAATCAATCCAGTAGCTTAAAGGAGAACACCCACTCCATAAAAACTACTTGAAGTGCTGTGCTCTTACTCACACTGCATCAACTTACGTATGATGCTAAGATTTCTGGATTGTATCTCACAGATATGAAATCAGGTGGTTTGTGTGAGATTACTGTGTGCTGCTTACAACCACATGGAAGGAACTCTTAACTAAAGGATCAATCCATTCAGGTTGCAAGCAAAGTTAATGAAAGCACTAGTTATTATTCTAGGTAGCTCTGCAATATATATTAATCACTGAAATTCTGCAGAAACCCAAGCAAATGCATCAGTTAAACAATTCACCTCTTTTGTAGTATCCATGAAAGTAAAGAAGAGGCTAGACCTCAAAATATCTGCTATGACCATACAGACATATAATGTGGTTCAAAGCATTGCTAGGTAAGAGCGTGGCAGGAAGGCATTTTACAGTGAGAAGACTGAGCTGGATGTGTTCCCATAAAGAAGCAGATCAGTTTTGACTAGATGCTTCTTATACCTTTGAAAAACAGACGCAAAAAAACCAGCTTTTTAGAAAGAGAAAATGTTATATTAACAAAGATTTCTCTGACAGAGAATTGATTGGATGAAATTTGTTTCTACTACTGTTCAGAGAAAAAAATATATATATAAATTATACTAAGAAATACTCAGGTCAAGGGGTAAGTCCAAATCACTTTTCATACAGAGTTGACACCAGACACAGTAAAGCCTTGAGGTTAAAACCAGAAAAAGTACCAAAGTAGTGTGCAGGAGGTTTGGGATCAATTGATGTCACCAACCATGTTTTGATTACATCAGTGAACAAAAGATAGTCACCATGAACCACAGAAACTGGGCTGCTATCTGTGGCAGATCGATGGCATTTTCTCCTCTCCTGTGATACCATGTTAAGGCTTTATTTTTAAAGGAGAACAAAGCCTGTGGGTCTGCAATTAAGTGTAGGAAAGTAGAACCTGCTCACCGCAGCTTTCTCTCCCTTTCAAATCTCTACCCTCAAGAATGCAACAGACTTCCTTTTAGAAAGACAATAAAGTTATGCTAAAGATCAGAATTGTTAGTTTATATGTTTGTAAAATCCAATATATTATCTATGTTCTCATAAGAGGTTACTAATTTTTTTCCATTTTAAATTTTCTCTCTCATTTCCAATTTGAGTTACAACTTCTTAAGTTAGAAACATAAGATATGAGCCATCCCTCCTGACTGGTCATTTGCTATATTCAAGTTGCAGAGTGTGTTCATAAAATGGACACTGGTCACATGTGGTGTGAGCTTTTAACTAAAATAACTCTCCATTACAAAAGATGCTTATAAACATTAAACTCTAGCATGTTCTCACAGATTTCTGAGAGATACAAACACAAGAACATCACAAACAAAAGAAAACTTTGGTGGGTCTCAATTCTACACAGTAATTCATTTAACAATATAGATGTGTTTACTAATTACTGGACATTTAGAAAACATTTTGATATATGTGTAGTTCCTTCTGCTTTCAGAATGAAATGTTAAATTGGAGGGGATTTTCCAGGATGGAGGACTGAGGAGGAGGAGGAACAAGGGGAGGAACAGGGGTTTTATTGTAGCGCAGTGTTGAGTAGTCAGTAGTAGGTGGATGCTGCTTTGCAGAGAAATCATGCCAACTATAACAAGAGGAAAAGGAAGGTTACTCAAAAACTCTATTTCACTTCTTTGTTTTCATTCTATTCGCCCATACTTGTACCTGCAACACCAGTTCACTGATTTCAGCTTTCTAGTTATTTTAGAAGCGATAAGGTGATGCCAGCTGGTATAGCCAAGAGCCTTCAGTTAAACACTGAGAGGGGAACATTGTATAAATAAAAGTCAGTTAAACAGTTCCCCAGATTAACTGGTGCTGTCTAGCCCAAGGCTATAAAAAATCTTGACTGGGCCAGCAAACTTTCAAGCCTGCATCCTGCCTATCTTCCTGCCTTAGGGAGTCTTTGTATAAGGCTCATTGTTACACAAAGCAGCTACTTCAGCAAAGGAATCACTTCAGGAATTTAAACCCCATTTGAGGGGATTATCAGAAGTCATCGTTTTGATGTTTCTTAATTTTCAGGGTTTAAGAGAAGAGACGCTAACCTATGGTCCAGTTCATTAAACTATACCCCGAATTCATTGCTATTCATGTCAAGATAATGTACCATAAACAGTAAAATGGAGTTTTACAGAGTATATTAATTTGTGCACTGAAAGTTTCCCAAGATCATGTACCCTCTGTTTAAATATAATCTCTTTGACATCTAGTACTCATTAGGCATTCTAAATACCACCATAAATACCTAAAGTTCTGAATATTATTAGATACTCAATATTTATTTATTTTGTTACACTGTACTTAACCAATCACAATATATCAGAACTAGTTACAATTTTCAGATCAGTGAATTAGAAGTCAAGATTTCTTACCACTTTACCTGATTTCTCACTGTTTCTAGGAAGTGTTAAATTTACGCATAGCAGTTACCCTGGATGACTGACATACTTTTCTAAATTTCTGCCAACTTATGCCAGTTGAAAATCCTCACTCTGCAAAGCCCTGCTCTGTTTATTGGTTCTCATTATTTTTTAATTCATTTATATTTTTGAGGCAATAACCCATGTTTCTTTTTAATGAAGAGCCTCAGAATGTCTCCCTAACTAACTGATAGGTAACTCCTTTTGCAGACAACTGTAGATGGGCACTATTAATACTGAAGTCATTCAGTTTGGATGTATACTGCAAAAAAGGGAGTTTCTGCCTAAGCTACAGATCTGTTCCCCTCTAGTTTGTTAACTTGGTCCAGACAAACACTCCTTCCAACCCCAGATAAAGACATTTCTATTTGGATTGCAGAGATTCTATAAATATAGACCAAACCAAAATACAAACCTAAATAAAAATTGTAGTATGTCCTGTCTATGAATTCATATGGCTAGTAAAACCTCTTCTACCTTGATCAGTAAAAGAATTGTTCTTCAACAATTCATTAGGACTTTACTATAGAAAGTCATAGACTAATGATCTGAGGAGTCATATTTTCCATGCCTACATGTATAATCAATATTCAGAAGCATATTTCATTAAATCTTCAAACCAGTGCAAACCACTGGAAGACCATCATCATCTGCATGTTCAGTCCTCTTCATTCCTCTCATTGGGGGCATTTAGTTAGGCTAAATTATTTGTTCTCCATGTCCAAAACTCTTCCTTCAGTGTCTTTTAAATGAGGGACCATTTCATGCTGTATGATCTCAACTTCCCTTGATGACAGCTCTATCCTACTGGAACTATGAAACTGTCAACATCAAGAGCAAAATTTAGGTGTGCAGAAGACAGAAATGGCTCAGCAGCTATCCCACAAACTCTTTCAATAGAGGTCAATAACCCCAGTATCTATGGGGAAAACTGCAAAACTCAGTATTTCCATCAAACAGCCCAAAATAATATGGCTGAAAGTTTCTCGCTGACTGGAAGTAAAAGAAAAATATTTTGTACACATTACAGTTTCAGAAAATGAGTAGGTAGTACCATGACAGACATAGAATAAGACAACAGATCACCTTGATTTAGTAGAGGTAAAAGGTATGCACGGTCAGCCTTGGGGGGGAGTAATGCCTTGTAGTAAACGTGAGGTAACATAAGGCAGCTTTGACTCTGTATCAGAAGGCCAAGCAGGTCACACTTAATAGTTTCTCTTCTGTTCTTAGGCACAGTATTGTCATAGGCAATCTAAGGTAATTTGAGGTCACCTTTATTAACTGATCAAAACCTAAGGTTTGGGATTTAAAAAAAAAAAAAAACAATCCAACAACCTAACTTAAGAAACATTAATTTATCATGCATATGTCCAAACCCAACCTATATGATAGGAGATCATCTAATATTCAAGATTTTCTTGGATTCAAGTACATACAATGTTATCTTCTCTTTAAAAAGCATTGAGCTGATGCAGTGGCGGTTAAATGGCTTGCCTGGAGTCATCCAGTGCATGAAAGGTAGAGCCATTAATAAAACCCTGGAGTCCCAGCTGACAAGTTCTGTGTAGCAAGGACTGGAGTGTAGTTCCTCTCTAGGTAAATGAAAATGTTGTGGTTTATGTCAATAGAAATATGAGAATCTCCACATTGCATTAGACCTTAATGCATATTACACAGTGTCCTTCATTTGACAGTGGCCAGCAGTAATAAAAGCAACTCCCCCTGCCCCCCCATCCAGTTGACAAATGTTTTGCTTTTCCCCCCATGCCAGCCATTATATTTTCCATGGAGCTCTAAAAATGCATTTTCATATTACTGGTAAGAAGATCTAATGGCTTGTCCCACTAATATCAGTCTTGATCCTAGCAATATAATCCCAACACTTCCCTTGTATTGGAATTCCACAATGAAACAATTTAGGGAACTAAAACGTCAGAAAATTAACCCTACCAGAAAAAAAAAAAAAAAAAAGAAAAAAAAAAAAAAAAGTGAATAGTCTACCCTCCCTTTTTGCCGGAAAACTATGGAAGCAGACATTACTGACTATAACAACTCCAGATATATACGATATTCATATAAGCATCTTCTCCTTTCTGGAATCCCTGTACATTTTTAGCTTCAGTGATGTGAAAATTGTAGCAGCACAACCACGTCTGGCCAGTGACCTCACTCTGCTACTGGTACTCAGGCACACCAGCTGTGTGGCTTCCTCAGCCAAAGGAGCAATAGGTCACTACTATTTTAAGTTCATTGACTATCCCCTTATTTTAGTCTTGTAAAATTAGAAAACAATAGGCTCCTCCTCTGTTTTCTCTAGGCCATTCATTATTTTATAATTTATCCCCCTGTTATTCATGTTTGTTCTAAACCTAACAGTGTCGGTCTTTTTTCACCCATCCCTTGCCCTGAAACAGTCTCATTATCCAATCCTGGGTACATCCCCTGACAGGGACAATGAAAGAAATATATTGCCAATTTCAAAACACACTTCGTTTACTCTTAGCATTTTCACTCATGTTCATTAATGCAAATATGCACTCCAAGACTTTGATTCTGTATCACTTTCCTGTTCATGAGCTAATTTAACTTCATGCAAAGTTGATACAAAACATAACTATTCTTGTAGTTTTTGACATCCATTCTTCACCAATACAAATGACAGTATCAAGTAAACTAGAAAATAAAATCTGACCTAGAAAATACAAGCATATTAATTAAAACATACTGTCTGTCCCTTAGTAAATTATACATTTCTGAATCTTTTAGAAGCATGCCTTTTCAAATAACTCAGGGGATTTGCAGTTGCCTACTGAGCTTTTCATTTCTAGGTCACTTGTTAAATCTACCCCAGGTCAGTACTAACTGAAAATTATTACTGTCTGGCAGCTGTTTTGTAGTCTACATAAAATGAATTAGTGGTTTCTTTCCACTTCCTAATGGACAAGTGGCCTCATCTTACACTTCGACCTAAATGACACCCTGTTGACTACTGCAGGGAAAGAACTACATAAACTCTTTCTGTTCTGTAGGTAGGTCCTCATGGTTAGGAATGAGACTGGTGGGACCCTTGGGGCTATTATATAGCACTACTCTACAAAAAATAAAGCCCTCCATCTACAGAATTCCTGTAACTGGAACAGATAAAATGATATTTTGGTCCTTGGAGGATCTTTGTCATGTAGTTCAGTGGGGAATATGCTACAGGTTGTCCACTGTTACAGTTAAAAAGAGTTGTCCCTTCCGCACCATTTCATAGTTCAAAGGGCAGAGAATGTGTATATGCATGCATGTGTGTATGTGTACGAAAACAGAGGAATAAACCACAAAAGTTTCCTGTTTAATAGTAGTAGAAAAAAAAATATTATTTGATAGAGATAAAAATATATTTTAAATGTTTTAATAATAATATGGTGGACAAACAGATAAAGAGATTTGCTATTTAATAGCAAGAGATGGAAATTAAAACATGATCCATATTTGACTTCTACTCTACTTGTGCTCTACTTTCACCAGGAATAAAACAAGTTTTACTACCTTGAAAGCCCCCAGTCTTACACTTTCACAAGCATTGAATTTGTTTCTTTTTAGAGTAGACACAATCACACATGCACCAGTGTGTATTTTAAAGAACTTTGTGTCTGTCTATTTGTATTTAAAATATTTCTCACAGAAATCAAGTTTAAGTAAGTCCATTATTTTCTCTACTTTCTCTTGTCTTTTCTCCTTGGATGATAAATAAGTCTCTGTGAATCTGGTATTATCCCTGTCCTTACTGAGCTAGGACAAATTTCCCCTAAGGCCCCCATTTTCTTCTGCATTTTCATTTGTCATTCTGCTCAGCCTGCAGCAATTCAAACAGACCTGCTCCTTGACTGAGAAATCTTCACCTCTCCCTATCTACCAGGATAAGGTTGCTTTTCTATAGTTTTGTGACAACTGAAAATAAAAGAGACGGACTATCAACTTCATCTATCACCATCTTTTCATGCTCTTGTCTCTCAATGACCCTATTGTCTCTGTTCCTATTTGTTCACTTCTTCTGATCTTATTGTTCATCTTTCTTTCTTTGCTACTCCTTACTCTCTTCACTGTTTAACCTAAATTTTTCCAAAGCAGCCCTCATTCCACAAATAAAAAGCTGTTAACTTCAAGGTGATTTCTCCACCTCGAGAACAATACCGGGAAGGAGGTTATGCTCAGTTCCATACTCTGTCATAATTCACCACATTACTTTTTTGAAAAGCCAGATGCATAAATTAGACTGGCTCCTAGAGAGATTACATTTCTGTTGCTAGCACTTGCAAGTAAATAACTGAGGCAATACTGATCTTTCTGTTATTTCATGTATGATATTTTCTGTTGGACAATCTATTCTGGGATGATTGTACAAAGGACTTTTATCTCATTGTTACATGTACAAGCACTGTATATACAGTCTTATTTTTACATGTTTCCATTTTATATGTTTCCACTAAGTTAACTCCTTTTAAGTTTTATTCTGTGGCCCCTGCTCACAAGCTATCTCTCTGAGAAGGAATTTACCTGCATGGAAAGCAGTTTCCATGTAATGAATGTTAAAAAGAATCACAGACAGACTTGTCAGTGTTTTGTTACCCAGAACTAAGAGTCTTTTCAGGGACTTGAGAACAAAGAATGGGCATGAGGCCAGTTAAACACTCACTGCCATTTCTTGTCCATCTGTCCCTTACTGGAGTGGAAGAAATTACACAAGTTTTGCTTTGTAATCAACTAGATATTGTCTAGTAGAGATAACCTGTTGTTCTTTATGACATTACTTCTATTTCATTGAGTACATCCAATTTATAAGAACAGACACAAATGCACATTCAAATTCTACAAAGCATTTAATATTAAAAGACATATTCTGGTAGCATCCAAGCTACCATTCCAATCATTAACAAAGACAAAGCAACTTTCCAATGGATTTGTGATAGTGGTTGTATTCCCTAATATCTAACATAATGCACCCAAAGTATTTGCTGTTTAGACCACAGTCTTTCCCTCAGTGGGGTGCTAATTTAAAAATCGAAGTCTAAGAACACAATTAAACTTTGCTTTTACCATGTCAGGTACACTGACCTCCTCCTAACCCCTGGATTCTGGCTCTGTATGTTTGCATTTTGCTTTTACTTGCCTCTTCTTGCCTTTGATTGCTACCTTTCTTATAGGAAACCACCTTCCACTGGCAATAAGACAGATGATGAAAGAGCTGTTCTTGCTCTTGTTCATAAGGTTTTAATTGTTTGTGTTTGACTATTATTCAAAGACTAACACTTTGGTTATGACTGGCCGTTCTTGAATCCTCACTACAACGGTGGTTCCACAGCCAGTCAGGAACTACTGAATTAATGATTTTGATTGTGTTTTTGTGATAAACAGCAGTACAGAATGTGACTGATCTTATATGCTACTATAAGATCCATATTTTCAAGGTACAAATACTTACACTTGATACAAGCATTACAGTTGCTGTATTGGTCAACAGAGACCTGTTCACCAGCTCTGGCATAGATTCATGGCTTGGACACTAAAATCTGACATTTGTGGCTGAAAATTGCTTCTCTCTTAGAGCAAAATCAGGATTTTATGAACTACTCAATACTACTTTGCCTTTAGGCACCAGGAGGGGTACTTTCTCAGCAGTTATTTCCATCTCACGTAAAATTGATCTTGCTACTCTAATAGCACCTGAAATCCTAAAGAAACGGACATAAAGTCTATTGAATTTAACAAAAATTCATAGTATAGAAGTTATAAAAATTCTTAGATTCTGTGATCACCAAGTACATGATATTTTAACTTTCACAGACATTGTAGCTATCAAAGGAAGAGAATTTCAGATAAGAACCTAGAAAAATTGAACTGAACTAGGGTCAACAAGTCCCAACAAATCTGTCAAAGCAGTCAATTGCTTAAAATTCTCTTTTATTGGGAAACTGTTCCTAAAGCTTGTCCCTCTGACAGTTAAAAACTTTTTCATGTTTTTGCAATGTGTATTCACCATGATATTACATCCAGTCATTTGTGTGCTAATACTGGTCCAAGTATTTCTTTTCCTTTTCAGATGTCTATTACCCTGCTTCATTGTCCCTTTCAACATTTATTTTGTGAACTAAGGAAAAGACACTCTTTCAGTCTCCTCTCGCAGGAGCAGTTCTCCATTCCACACTTCACCCCAATCATCCTTTTCTGCGTCAATCCCATTTGAATTCATTTTCCTTGTTAAGAATTGCAAAAAATATTTCAGAAGACACCTTTCCAGTGCTCTGTACAGCAACAATAGTACTTTCTCCCTTCAGTATACCCTACTTGATCCATTCAATAAGCAAGGGCATCTCTTTCCCAGCTGTATATGAGAAAGTCAGACTCATCCTCCATCTGGCTAATATATTTATGTTTTTCTCCCTTTTGTGATGTCTGAGGATATTCCAGTTTCAACTCTGACACCTCATTTTCCATTAGTAGTGAATTTCAGTAGCTTACTACTTTTTGTCCCAAAACTAATGCAAAATAGTAAGTGTAACTGGTTCCAACAATGAACCTTGAAGGGCTCTACTGATTCCCTTTCTGCAGCCTACTATTTCCCTTTCAGTGTCATCACTGTTATTTCCCTTTATAAACTTCCTCATTCATATTACATATATTGTATTAATTCCCACAGAGTCTAGCTTAACAAACTAAGTTCATCAACACTCAAATAGCATCATAAGAAATGCTTTACTAAAGCCCAGACAAGTGGAATGTACACTATTTCTTTTGCCCAGAAAATTAATTATCAATGAAAGTTATTAAGTAGTCCTACTACAATATACCCTTATAAATTCAATGTCCATTTTTCTCTATTTTCCATTTACTTCCACACTTTTAAGTATTCTTCCCACCAGAGGTTGTTCTAAAGCTTTGCATGCTAATAAGACAATTAAAGAAACAGTAGCACATATGATTCTTTTTAAATGTAGGCCATGCATCTGCCATTCAATAGTCACATGACCTTGTCCTGGTTTTGACAGATTTATCAAAAACTAACTGTTTCAAGACTTCTCATTTAACATAGCTCTGTCATAATTTGATGGAGCTGATCTGGTTCTTCTGAACTGATCACATGGTACTTCTTGAGCTTTCCTTCCACATCCAGTAGGGCAGTTTCCATTTCTCTAAACTCATTCATACTCATTCATATTAGTTGTGTGCATATTCATACTATATATGTGCAAGGCATTTTTGACACTGTCCCACATGACATCCTTGTCTCTAAATTAGAGAGACAGGGATGTGATGGCTGGACCGCTTGGAGGAGTGGTTAGATAGTTGGACTCAAAGACTTGTGGTCAACAGCTCAATGTCCAAGTGGAGAGCAGTGACGAGTGGGTCGGTGCTGGGACCGGCGCTGTTTAACATCTTTGTTGATGACATGGACAGTGGGATCGAGTGCACTCTCTGCAAATTTGCTGATGACACCAAGCTGTGTGGTGCTGTCGACACGCTGGAGGGAAGGGATGAGCCATCCAGAGGGACCTGGACAGGCTGGAGAGGTGGGACCGTGCAAACCTCATGGAGTTCAACAAGGGCAAGGGCAAGGTCCTGCCCATGGGTCGGGGCAATCCCCAGCACAAATACAGGCTGGGCCATGAGGGGATTGAGAGCAGCCCTGAGGAGAAGGACTGGGGGTATCAGTGGATGGAAAACTGACTGTGAGCCAGCAATGTGCACTCACAGCCCGGAAAGCCAACTGTGCGTCCTGAGCTGCACCGAGAGCAGTGTGGGCAGCAGGTCAAAGGAGAGGATTCTCCCCGTCTACTCCACTCTCATGTGACCCCACCTGCAGTGTTGTGTCCAGCTCTGGGGCCCACAACATCAGAAGGACACAGACCTGCTCGAGCTGGTCCAGAGGAGGCCTGGAGCACCTCCCCTGTGAGGACAGGCTGAGAGAGTTGGGGGTGTTCAGCCTGGAGAAGAGAAGGCTCCAAGGACACCTTATAGCAGCCCCCCAGGACTTAAAGGGGGCTACAGGAAAGATGGGGAGGGACTCTTGATCAGGGTGTATAGGGATAGGACAAGGGGTAATGGTTTTAACCTGAAGGAGGGCAGATTTAGAGTAGATATAAGGAAGAAATTCTTCACTGCGAGGGTGGTGAGACACCGGCACAGGTTTCCCAGAGAAGTTGTGGCTGCCCCCTCCCTGGAAAGGTTCAAGGACGGGGCTTTGGGCAACCTGGGCTAGTGGAAGGTGTCCCTGCCCATGGCAGGGGTGTTGGGACTAGATGAGTTTTAAGGCCCCTTCCAACCCAAAATGTTCTATGATTTTATGATCTTTGCATTTTTCCACTTATTCAACACCTCCAATGTTTCTGAAAGGTGAGAAAAATCTATAGTTCCTCCCCTCAGCTGAATTACATTGCTCCTTCAACCAGACCTAGATCTTCTGTAGATCTATATCAAAGTAGCAGAGGATTGACAGGCTACTTCATGAGAAATAAGTATTCCACTTTTTTGTTAAAATACATTCAGAAATCTTTCTAAGACTGACTTGTAAGATGTATGTTCAAAACAGATCAAGTCTTTTCTAATTCCTAAGCATTTTGACAGATTCCAGGAATGGTACTGAATAGACTCCTTCCATATTCAGTAAAATGTTATATATATTGAACATGATGATAAAGTGATTTCATAGTTCAGTTTCGTTTTTTAAACCACATGACAATCAATCCTTCCCAAAAGACTTTATTTTGGTGGAATAATTGTTATCAAGAAACTTTGCTTTAACATCTTCTTTGCTTAGAAAAGAAGAGGGAATAAAAAACACAGCTTTCAAACCACAGAGCAACCGTTGAAAACTTAAAACCACAATACCCAAGAACAGACTGAGCCTATGATTACCTAACACAAAATGTGGTTAAAACTGGGCATCATACCAAGTTTTTCACAGAAACCCAAGGGGAAAATGGAGTATAAGTATCCATGGTTACAGTGACCCTTGCTTGGCACCTGAAGAGATCTTTCTAGAAAAAGACAGGTAGAAACATTTATCAGGGTCCTCAGAAGTAGCAAAGCTTCTTCCTGTTTTTATAAGTTAAAAAAAAAAAAAAAAAGATAAAATAGCACTTAGTACAGACTGTCTTGAACACAGACTGTAACCTAGAAATATTTTTAGAATTCCCCTCTTGTATGTTTTTCACAATATTCAGTCAGTACTGAAAAATAAGCTCAGAAATATAGAACCACCTACTTAAAATAATGGCAAATTCCTAGAATAACAAATTCATTTATAAAGTGAGTATTTAAAGACTAAAGTCTTTCTTCCCATGTTCAGTTGCACTTAACTCATGAATGAAGGAACAGGATTGTAGGCTACAATTTTTAATGGAAAAAGTTTGAAGCGTAAATTAAGCTAAATTGGAAACATCACTGCTATGTATTGAAGCTTCTACTCTCCCTGTACTTCTGTTCAGCTATACCTTGGAGGGTACTGATATAGCTAAACACAGACAACAGTTTGCCTGGATGGCTTTTTTTTTTTTTTTTTTACTTCTTCACTGACACTCACCTGCTCTCTGTTTATAAGTTCATTTGGGGAAGATTTTTTAAAAATGTATGCTGATGCATATCTCGGTATACTGAAGCATGAACAAACATGCACACGTGAACAACAACAACTCATGACAACTAATTTTCTAGATGCTTCTCCTATGTGTGCAGTCATCTGGTGAGACAGTGAAAAAAGTGAGCTGAACTGAGTTTGGATGGTAAGTTCCTCTCTCCCTGGCAGGGAGGAACACAGCTATTTCACATCCAAGGTCCACGTACAAGACAAATGCAGTTCTCCTTCTTGTGAAAAAGGAAGAGATTTTTAATGCCCTTTATTTTCTAGGATGTTCATCTTCTATTCTTTATGCCCTTTAAGGACTCTGCCTTGCCTTCTTTTGTTGAGGTAAGGGCTCCACAGTTCCTCATAACAGATTGTTGCTGAATCACCCAGCTGTATAGATCTGATCTGGATCAGACATTAGCATGCTATCACTTTTCTGTCACATCAGCCAGAGCATCTGCCGTGATGTCTGTAAAGTCTTTGTTCCAGCCATTATGGAAATGATGTGGATGATGCCTGGTTCAGCACAAAGTTTGCCCAAAGTTGCCTGTTCCACTTTCTAAAAATGAATTTGAATCAGCAAGATGAAAGTTTAGCAAGTTCAGTTGTAAGAGATTAGGTCTTTATATCATGTGGCTGGGGCACTGTTTATGCTGTAAGAGATACCCTGAAAATTGGATTTACCTTCCCATTAAATCAGAAAAGAGGTTCAACATCCCAATCATTTCTTCAAGCCGTTCTGCTTTCATAGAGGTTGGCCACCTAATGACTGAGAAGAAATCACTCCGTGTGACCTTAGTGATTATTTACAATGATTAGGCTGAAAATCCTACCTACCAAATTTTCAAAACAGCAATAGTAAATATCACTATTCACAACCAATCAGCTCAAAATAATAAGCAGGTAGTATCATGCTCATTTCACTGGCAATTAATGAACAGAGGAAGGAATGTACCTGCCATAAATATTCCTACAGCTCTCTATCTACATCCTTATATTTTACTATAAATAAATGGATATAGCAGGCTGTAAATGTTTATTTACTCAGGGTATTTAAGCAAGTACTGTATATAGAGGGCTTGACTGCAGCACTGAATATTTGGCAACATGCTGGGTCATGTTTTCAACAGACATCAAACAGATGGACAGTTACTGAGTAAATGCTATGAATTGTATTACCTATGTAGGAAGCACTGACACAAAAATGTAAAGCCAGTCTTACTCCTGCACCTCCTGATAGGAAAAAAAAAAAAAGGCCATATATCAATGGCATATGGCAAACCTGACTTCCAGCAGTAAAAAAATGTTGTGAATTCTAAACGGAATTTTCAGGGAAATAGTGGGAGGAGAGATCCAAAAGAAAGGAAAAATGGGAATGCACCGAATCACTGACTTTGGGTGACCTCCCTACGTACTGAACAGCAGATTCAGTCACAAATTTTGAGAGGAAGCAGCAACAGAAACAATCCCTGGCACCCAGATTCAAAAACAAGTATCCAAGCTGAGGTTCAGCACCCGTATGCACAGACTTTACTTCAAAGCTGTTGCAATAAAACTAAAACATTTGTGAGCTTCAGACTGGTAAACTGAGCCAAACAGGAAGAGTTGTTGCTCCTACTCTGCTTTCAGTGCCACTTTTTAGACACAAAACAAGTGGGCAAATGAGCTAAAGAAATTATTTCAGCAAGCTCAGAATCTCACAACATATGAAAAATCAATACCTACTACTGCACCCAAAGAAAGGAATTAGAACGAATGTGTGAAAATGAGAAAGAAAACATGGCATGTGCTAACATACTTCGCTACATCCCAAGCACACAGTTCCACAGACACCATTGCAACAAAAGATTGATGAAAAACTGTCAGGGCAGAAACACAACATAGAAACACTATTTCCATTATGAAGAGCAAACAGGCTTCATGTACATAAACATAAGTGGATGTATTTTGATCCGGGCAAATCTTGGCACTGCTAGTAGCAGAGAGGGTATGAAGACATGGTCTTATGGACTATTTTGAGTCATATAATAATTCAGATTGGAAGGATCCTCTGGAGTCAAAGGTCACTCAAGGCCCTGTTCAGTCTATTAGTCTCCAAGTAGTTGTGTTTACACTGGTGGGAGAAGCAATGCACAGTCCCAGATATAACTGTATCTCTAAAGCTATGTGTAATACTAAGAAATAATGAAACTGTGACACTGCATACATGTATATGTGAATATCTGAACTAGATTTTCTAATTTTATCTGTACGATCTTGAGACAAGAATGTAGCATGCTCTTAGCATGGGACCACATACGCAAATCCTGTCCTTAGTAATGCAAACTGAACTGTGAGCAAGTCTCTGATGGAATTTTACAGCATAAAAGAACATCATAAGAAACACATCTTATAGCTAAAGAGAAATCTATCTGAATGCTATGAAAGCCAAAATCCTATCTGGTTATAGCAAAGAAATTACTTGTGATATAATTAGGTAGGTTTGTTTGTTTTCATAATTTTGATCCTACTGCAATTCTGGAAAAAAAACTTCAGCATGTCTCCAGAAGTGTTCTGCTATACAATCATCAAAGATAAAACCTTCAGCTTCAGTGATATGCAAATGAAGACATGTTTGTTAAAAGGATCAACAAAGTTGTTCAAAGCATCTTTTTAGTCTACTCTACTTCCAAACAAACAATAAACTGTCCTCATGCAGTGAGATTTGCTAACCCATAAACATAGCCAAATGGAGGAAGAAGATCAGAACCTTAATGAGTTTGGTCCCCTTTGATTTTTAGCTGATCAGTGTCACCAATAATTTCAACGGGCTCTAAAATAAGCACTTTCTGTCTTCAAAGTGCCTTGCAAACATCAACCAATTAATCCTACAACTCTCCTCTGAGGTAGGTAAGTAGGTATTGTTATCCCCATTTTACAGTTGGGTGAACACAGTCAGAAGGGTTAAGTGATTTGCTGCAGGCCACAGACCGAGGTGGGATTAAAACACAAGAGTGACTATGATTCCTTTTAGAGGACAGCACTTTTTTTTCCTGCTGACTTTTCTGTGCTGACTTTAGACATCTTGGCCTTGTGGCAGTACTTAAAGGAAACAAAATAAATTCCCTTTGTTAAAAGCAAGGAACCATAAAGAAATCTGTCTTTTATGCCAGTGTTAATGATAACATTTTGTTGCCTTAATACTGATGTAAGGCTTTTCTTTTAATTTTGTTCTGATATGCAAGTATCATTCCTTCCATACAGGGACTTATTTCTGTGGTAATGTAACATGCTACCAATTGAAAGATACATCCAGCTCCTTTGTAGATTTTATTTTGTCTTTCTGCTTTCAAATCAGTAAATTCAAATAGCACCCTGCCCATAAGGTGTGCAGACACTCTCCTCCCAGGATGAGGGTAACAGTTGGTAGGCTTGTTCCACTCCAGCATGGGCAAAAAGAAACAGAGACAAGGAGCTTTGAGAACCAAGAGCAAAGCAAGCCATTAACTGAAATCCAACTCCAGCAAACCGCTTGTAACCATTCTAACAGGCGTAAGATTGATACCTTTCCCACTTCAACAGAAAGATCAGATGGAAAAGGCAGAGTATATTCTTTTCCTCTCTACGTATACAACTTCAGGCCACTTGAAGATCCATTTGTCATTAAGTCAATCCAGTGTACGGTAATAAACATTTGAGTTTGATAAGGAAACCGCTTTTCATCTAGTGGCAAGAAAGTCCGCAATATCAGTAACCTGGAATATTTTTTAGAACAGTAAAATCCTCTACTCAAAGCTAATGTCTTGCAAATCCTGAGCATATTTTCTATTATTTTTTCAGAAGACACTCCCCTCACTTTCAGAAGCCTTCCAGTACATTGACATGTACAGAGAAAATCAGTGAGTATTTGATAAATAGTACAGTAATTTCAGACATATTGCTGGTTATGTATAAGACACATCTATGTGTCCTGAAAGGATAGCTCCATTAATGCTAAAGAATAAAAAATAGTTTATTATTACACCGTTGTAATGAATATAGTATGGTGGTTATTCATATATTACATAAATCAGGGATCATAGCTCCTTTGTTCTAGGTGTTGTGCACAGACAGTGGTGTCATCAAACTTTTATTAGGTAGAAGTTTACTTTGTTAACGACACTTGTGAAGCCTTCAGATTAAGTAAATCATTTAACATGGTTAAATAAAATGAAATTTATTTTTCTATTTCTGGGGATACTGAATCAAAAGAGTATGTTTCCCATTAGAAAGGCTTATTAGAAACTATTTTGCTCTTACATGACCAACACTTAAGTCTCTTTTTAGAAGACGAAAAACCAGGTTAATGATTCACCACCTGAGGAATTGTATTGCTACTGTAACACTGTAAGAACATGTAGGATATTGACTCTCAGAGGGCATGTTTTCAGTAACAAAAATATGTATTACATGGGTTAGGAAGGGTCTGATTTCCACAGTAATTCTGAGACCAGAAAAACATGTAATGCAAAACATAAGCTTGGAAATTGCTATTTGCTAGCTCCGTCTTATGAAGATTTGTAGCTAACTCTGAATTACATGCTCTGCAGAAAGAGCTCCCTTCTTTTATCACTTTGGAAATCATTAACTTGCCCTCCATGGTCCTCTGTGCAACAAAGGAAGTTTTCACATGGATTTTCTGATAGGAGAAACAAAAGAGATCCTAGATAACAAAATAGCAGTGTGAATGATAGTTTTAGAGGACCTTCATCAAACACATTTTGGTGACATCTCATCAGATAGGGCATCAATCCCCACATTTCCCATCACTCAGCACTACCATGCTTCAGGGCTAATCCATGGAACCAGATATTCCTTGGTTCCGAATTTCTCACGTTATCTAGGAACACAAATAACTGAGTCACTGTCCCATATCCCATTAATTAACAAAATCAATTTTCATGTAATGCACTTTGCTGTTACAGGTGTGATAACACTTGCCTACCTGAGCTGTAATTACACTTGCAGTTCTGTGCATCGATACCCCACATGTCAATGTGCTCCATGCTATCCATCCCAATAAATAACCAACCAACTCTCAAACAGCTCTAGAGTTGTCAAATAGCTCTAGAGTTCATGTACATATTTTTTTGCTCATCTGCAACCATTACCACAAGCCACCTGAACTACAACGTATTTTAATGTCCTGCACTGCATACATGGAGAAGGAGCAGTGTTTAATCTTCTATGCCCCTCTGAGAGAAGAATATATTGTCCATAAAACACATCTGTCACCCATATGAATTTCTGGCAGGGTATAGATCCAGTTTTTACTAAAAGTTCATCTCCCCTATATGCACTTCCATGTCCTGATTAGGTTTTTAGCACCTGTTCAATATGCATATTTCTGAAAATCCAGTTCACACATTTGCAAATTCAGTAGGCTGGAGAGCCTTTCAAGCAGCATACCCTTGCTGAAAACTGCACAGCAGTTGCTGGTGCCATGAGCTGGGCATCCTCTAGAAGTGAGAAAGTGAAAAATTATTATATTGACATGATCCTACTCATCCATATATAAAAATCCCTCATCTGCTCATTCATCTGCCTGGTCATCTAACACTGGGCTGCAGATTACCTGGGTCATGTATTTTCCTGTTTGTATGTCTTGGGGAGTGTATTTTCCTATTTGTATGTCTAGAGAGTAGCGAACACATCACAAGTTCTATGGAAAATAAGGGACGAATAGCAATTATTATAAATTGGTCATGCTTGTTTTTAAAGAAGTTCAGCAGAGTAGAATGATGGTATTATAAGGCTAGGATTAGTATCTAAAAATGAGGATTTGGTAGATTTTTTTGGAATGGTATCCCTCTCAAATTTTTCCGTATATAAACTCAAAGTATATATTGAGTTTTCTGAAGACCTCTAATTCCTGAGTTATAATCAATTAAAGTTGGCTTTTAATGCAACTTGTGATATTCCAGACCTGCTAGCAAAATATGAATTACTATCAAATTGCAATGTAGTTAAGTACATAATCACATCATAGGTCATACTTTACATACAATGTTTTTAACAAAAAGAAAGATAATCTGTGTTATTAATCATAACCAAACTCATACTCACTGTAGTGCATGAGAAGGAGTTCCAGAGGTCTTATGGGAAGAGTAAGAGAGTGACTCTTGTCAAATACCTGGGAATAATCTTTGTATCTAAAACTGGTGGATAACTCGGAGCATGTAAACTGGTAATAGGGGCATTTAAGAATAAAACTTCTGTCAAACTTTCATTTATTCATCCCTTGAGGCTACCAGGGTAATTTGAGCCTACTGTTATTACATAAAGAATGCCCATCTCCCTTCTTTCCACTCCAAATTCCAACTGTAAAGAGTAAATCTATGTAGCAGAATCAATTATTCCCAATATAGTTACTCACTATGGTGTTAGTTGTGAAATTGGGCAGGACGATGACACACTATTCTAATCAAAATCTTTTCTGCAAATCAGTTTACCTGCACAAATATCAACAGTACTGAGACCCCAGAGACAACTGTAAAGGAAATCCATTATTCTGTTTTATTTTTCTTTATATGTGGGTTGGCTTTCCTTTGCAAACCTATTTTATTATTGCTATTCTTATTCTACATACATACAATTCCAGGTTTTTATATTTTTTTTTTTCTTCTTTTTTTTCATATTATCCAACTACTGGAAACAGCTCATTACTAAGGATATTCACCCTTCACATTTAAAAAACTAATTTACCAAGCTTGAGATTAAGGAGAAAGACAAGCAGTGTTCCTGATATTAGTGAGCAAATAAAGAGCTTGCTGTTTGCTATTTTTAGATGACAAGATATTGAGCATGCAACCCCACGGTTTTAAATGAAGTTGGCAGCACCATTATTTTGACAACGTTTTATGTTCTTCCTAATTTCTGTTATTTCCTTAACACATTTCTTGTAATGTTCCAAAGTTTTTTGGCACAATGAACCATCATGGTATCTCCTCAAGAAACACTGATGAAGCACCTCCAGCTCCTCATCAGACTTCTGACCCAAAACCACAGACATCAGAGGAGTTCAGAGGGCAACTCGCAGCCCACTCGCTGCACAGCCCCTGAAAGGTCTGCAGAACCTCTCACCCCTCGGTAAGGACCATCCCCTTACTTCCAGCCTCTCCCAGTACGCTCCTCAGCAGGGATGAGGGACAACTCTAAGGACCGAGTTGACTATATTTTGATGGTATCATGACTTCTCCTCTTCCTCCTCCATCACGATTCCAGGACTTCACCCGGAGCTCGCCTGGGGTGCCCATGGCAACACGGGGCCCCACAACACTCTTCAAAGAATTCTCTTGAGGGGAAATTCAAAAACACGGCTGGTATGCACACATCAATCGGAAGGTGGCAAGTGCCCCCCTGAAGAGGAACGCCCCCGCGGGCACTTGGGGCAAGTGCAGTTCCCATGCCCCGGCGACGCAGACAAAGAGCGGCCCGAGGCGCCCACCCGGAGCCCGGGGCCGCGGTGACACTCGCCGGGGAGGAGCCAGGCGGGGGCTGCCCCGGGGGCGGGAGGGGGCCAGGGAACTTATAAAAGGCGCGTCCCGCCAGAAGCGCCGGGGCGTGTGTTTGGTTCAGTTACGAGTGGCGGCCGTGGGAGAGCCGCGGCGGCGGCAACAACAAAACAACAACTCCAACAACACCTCGAGAGCCCAGAGCCGTGAGATGGCTCAGAGCCTGGACAACAGCCTCGACAGTCTGGATGTAAGTGCCGGGAGCTGAGCCGACCGGCGGGGCCGCGGCTGTCCCGGCGGCGCTGGCTGCTCGACGCCGCTGCTCCGCGGCAGCGGAACGACAGCCCTGTCTCCCCGCCGCGCTCGCCCATGTGCGCGCTGTTTGCAAACAAAGGTGCCCTCGGCGGAGGCTGCGGGCGTCGGCGGGCGGGGAGCGCCCCGAGCCCGCGGGAAGCGGGGCCGGGGTAAGGCGGGAGGGTGGGGGGGGCGCGGGGCCGGGCGCTGCGCCGCCTCCTCTGCTTCCCAGCCCGCCAAACTGCGGGGGTCTGCGGGGCGAAAACCGGGCAGGGCTCGGCCCCGGCCTCTTGCCGCTACTGCTTCTGGCTGCAGCGCCTCGGACCTCGCCGCAGCCGCTGCTGGACTCCCGCCTCTTGCTCGGGCTTTGCTGCTTGGCCGTCAGTTGAAGTGACGTGCGGCGCCGTTGCGGGCAGGAAAGCACCGGTGGGGCAGTTAGAGCAAGGGGAACGATGAGGGGGACCACGCGAGGAAGTTTGGAGCGCCCTGACTCCAGGGAATGGCATCCCTCCGCCCCGGTGCCCGCCCTAACCTGGGGCTGCCGGAGCGCAGGGTGGGGCGGGGAGCGGCGGCAGCGCCCAGCCGATTCCCCCCCGCCCGAAACGCGGCGGCGTCCCGCTCTGGCGGAGGCCGCTCTTCTGCCACGGGGGTTGGAGAGTAGAGGACCAAACCGGGGGTCTCTGGCAAGTTGTAAACTTTAACGCGCAGTTTATGCCGGCGTGGAGCTGGTGCATCCGTGCGTGCGGTGCTGCGCGGTCCTCGGGGCGCATCCTGCGCGGAGCTCGGGGCTTCGTGGTGTACAGGGCACGAAAGCTAAAATCTGAAAACCTGAGGAATTGTACATAGCCAGGTGGCACTCGCCCGCCTGCACCGCTTCTCAGCGTGGTGACCAAAACCGTTGGTGGTTTCCTGATGTGCTTTCATGCCCTCACCAGAATTTCGCTTCCTTTTTCCGCTGCTGTACTTGGTGCAGCAGCCTGGCAGCAGCCCAGCCCCGGCCAGCTTCACCCCCTGCCCCGCAGCCGCCAAGGGCGGGGAACAAAGGGAGGGCAGCGGCTGGGCCCGGGGAGCCGCCGGGGGCTTTGAGTTCCCCTGCTTAAGGTCACCTCTCTCTTTCTTTACGGGCTTGGGGTTTTAAATTTTTTTTCCTTGTGTCTGCGTGTGGAGCTGTCAATTGCTTCTCAGCAGGGAATTCTTTCTATTATTTATCCTTTATTACATCAGCCAAGGGTACCTTCTCTATTTCTCCTTGACCCCATCCCATTAATGAGAAAGGACTTAAGAGCAGCAGCATTTCTGTCCAAGTAATTTTTTTTTATAGCTCTCTGTCGTAAGAGTTAAATGTCATGGGTGATATTCTTTGCGGGCTAACCTCTTGCCTCCAGCACTTCTGGGCTCTTCCATTTGTAGTATGCTTCTGATTAGAGAACTTGAGTGTCCAGAACCAAAGGTATTTCAGGGAGTAGCCATTATCTTTTCCCTTTTATCCCCTGGCCTTAGTTACAAGATCTTAGTCCTCAGAGAAAGACAAAGGAAGTTTTTTACTTACAATTTGCTTTTTTTGTGTGTGTGTGTGTCTTTTGTCTGGTTTTCAAAAAGATTGCCTATTCATAATGATAGAGACTGTTAAGGCAACTCTTAACATACTGTCATACAGAGTGAGCTTTTGCAGAGGAGCTAACATAATTTATTTTTTTTTTTAGCTGTCGTCTGGGTTAATCATTGAATTTTCTGATAATGGCACGGATGAGATTGGTTCAGGTGACTATGGAGACTACGGAGAGCCATGCTTTCAGCATGAGAATGCTGATTTCAACCGGATCTTCTTGCCAACAATCTACTCCATCATCTTCCTAACAGGAATAATCGGCAATGGATTGGTTATTGTTGTTATGGGCTACCAGAAGAAACAAAGAAGCATGACAGATAAATACAGGCTGCACCTCTCTGTGGCTGACCTCCTTTTCGTCATCACCTTGCCATTCTGGTCTGTGGATGCGGCCATAAGCTGGTACTTTGGGAACGTTCTGTGTAAGGCAGTTCATGTCATTTACACAGTCAACCTTTATAGCAGTGTCTTGATCTTGGCCTTTATAAGTTTAGATCGTTATCTGGCAATAGTCCATGCTACCAACAGCCAGCGCCCACGAAAGCTGTTGGCTGAGAAGGTGGTGTATGTAGGCGTATGGCTACCAGCTGTGCTTTTGACAGTGCCTGATATAATTTTTGCCAGTACTAGTGAAGTAGAAGGGAAGTATCTGTGTGATCGCATGTACCCTCATGAAAACTGGCTGATTTCTTTTAGATTTCAGCATATCTTGGTAGGACTTGTCTTGCCTGGTCTGATAATCCTGACGTGCTACTGTATTATAATATCTAAGCTTTCACATTCAAAAGGCCACCAGAAGCGCAAAGCCTTGAAGACAACAGTTATCCTCATCCTTGCCTTCTTTGCCTGCTGGCTGCCATATTATATCGGCATCAGCATCGACACGTTCATCTTGCTAGGAGTCATCAGACATCGCTGCAGCTTGGAGACGATAGTGCATAAATGGATCTCCATTACCGAAGCCCTGGCATTCTTCCACTGTTGCCTGAATCCAATTCTGTATGCCTTCCTGGGTGCCAAATTCAAAACATCAGCACAAAATGCCTTGACATCGGTTAGCAGAGGATCAAGCCTCAAGATTCTTTCCAAAAGCAAACGTGGGGGACATTCTTCTGTTTCTACAGAGTCCGAGTCTTCAAGTTTCCATTCCAGCTAACGCTGCTCCTTGCCTTAATTTTATAAATAGACACTTTAAAGTTGTGCAAGAGTTCAGAAAAACAACACTGACCATAATGTACAGATTTATTTACAATTGGAATTTTATATTGTTTGTTTTCATTTCTGTGATGTTTAATTGACTTATTTATATAAAAAAACCTTTCGTATTGATGACAAACTGTCTAGGCAGGTCCTGTGGACAAGTGGTTAGTTCACAGAAGTTTTAGTGCTTGTCTGTATGTATAGATATGTGAACTAAACACTTCTGGATTGTAGCAAAGTGACTGTTAAAAGTTTAGAAAATATTTCTGTTGTTTATATGTAAATGTTTTCAGTGTTGCTGTTAAATTCTTAAAAACTTGGTTGAAGATTTTTACCTTACTACGAGATGTTTGGTTTACAGTAGCTTAACTCTGCTGTAGAAATGGCACTTATAACCAAAGCCTCCTCTGTTATATGCTAGGGTGTTTTTTTTCCCCATTCTCAGTAATTGATGGTTTGCAAAAGTTTCTGTTCAAGGTAAATAAAAATATATGACAAAAAGTTATTTTGAGTGGTATTTTTATTTCATAATGTTTTTCTTAATGCTTTTATTTGCAGTTCTCAATGCACAATAATTTCTTTGAAAATTCCACAGTTCTCTATGAGAAGCAGGAAAATTAGTTTTGGTATATATTGATTATTCACTTGACACCTCTGAGGTTTTTTTGAGTAATTTGTTTTTTTCACTAGAATTCATTTACTCCAGATAACATTTTAAACTATCACTTTAAACAAAGAACTTTTTGAGGGCAAAATATCTACAAATGAAAACCAGTCTACTTCATTGCTAAAGTGTACAGCCTCTTGGGAGTCAAACCAAGATTACTGCATGGGACTAACCTTTACACCATGCATATAAAGCCAATCCTCTATTTCTTCTGCTTTTTGCTGTTCTAAATTGAGTTTCACATGTAAATAGTAATCAAAAGTAGCTGAATCAAAGCCATTTTGCTATTTGACATTCCATTTGGACTAGAAATAAAGTTACTGGTGTATCTTCTGGAGTATGTGTTTTTTCTCTGGAGCTTTATCCAGTCTCCATCCAGATTTTCTTAATATAATGTAATATGACGTATTATAATCTTAACATTATTTGTTCTTAAAAATGTTTTAAGTAGGAATCAGCCAGACTATAGAAATTCCAGTAATTATTGTTGAAATCTTACTTCTCTAAGTTAGTCATATCTTCGTGTTAGAGTGTGTTTAAAAGTAACCAATACCCAAGAGGACAGAGCCATTGAGAATATTTGTACGCTCCTACATTAAAAAAAAACAAACACAACTGCTATTAATCTATAAATAATTAAGTTTTGAAGTCAAAAAAAGAAAAAAAAAATAAACAATACCTGCTAGTCACAGAACTGAAATAAGCAACATGGATATTGCAATGATACTACCCAGAAATAATGTGTTTTTACAAGCACAGCACCCTAGTGATGTTGTGGAGCATATATCGCTGTGCCAAATGCATGCTAACATGCATTAAATTGCGTGTTTATTTTGGGTATTTTCATACATATAAGACCTTTCTGTTTTCAACTTCCCTCCTCTCCAGTCAGGAGGCTGCAACCTTGGCTACACCCTGCACACTTTTTTCCTTGCAATGACGGTAGTAGTCATCTGATTCTGTGTTGAGCTGGTTCAGTTTGCTGAACCAGCACAAAACTAACCTGGCAGAAAAATAAAACAATTTTCCAGCAATTTAGTGAACTGAATGAGCTCAATGAGGAACCCAACAAGCACCACAAAAGTGCGAGAACCTGTAACCTGGAGCCAGGCACAGTGAGAGAAGAGGAAGTAGGTCCCCCCTTTTAGCAACTGAACTTTTAGATCACTTAAGTCTAATGTATATCTTCACTCAACATAAATTAACAACAGAAAAGATGCATTCTCAAGGAACAAAAGGTCTCACTTTCATCAAGTTGTTCCTTGTTAGCCAAGTTGAGAAATGGGGAAAACGTGGTAAAGGAGCAGAACTTCTTAAATGGTTTATTTTTGTTTGCTTGTGTGTTTTCTTAATTTAGTGAGGGTTTCCCCGTGAAGAATTTGTTGTTTTCAATTATTCTCATTTTCACCCCAGACCAATCAATCACTGTGATTTAATTGCACTTGTAAAATACTTATTGGCTATCAACATGCTGCTGTTTATTTGTTGAGAAAATGTTTAGAGCTCTCTAGCATTAACCTAGATTATTCCCATTATACTTCAGCCAGTCAACTGTTACCTCAAGCAGAGTTAGCAGGAAAGAGGGTGAAAGACAGAATAAACTCCACAGTCCGTGTTACTGCCAAAGACCACTAAAAGGACACTAAACAAACAACAGGAAGCATTTGTGTAGAAAATAAATTAGCAAAATTAAAACATAACCCATGCCTCAGAGAGATGAGACCTACATTAGTTTTATAAAACTGCCATTGTTTTCTGTAGAATTAGTGAAACTACGGACAGAAGAACTTTTTGAAAAGGAGTTGCAAGATCATTGGGATTTTGCTCCAGCAAGGAAAATGAGTCAAAAGCCACATGTATTTATTTCTAAATAACTTTATATATATCTATAGATGTTAGTATAACATACATTTGTACTGTTTACAAAGCAAATATTTGCAAATCGAATGAAGTTGTCATGAGGAAACATAGTAAGAAATTATGAATCCTATTCTGTCTTTTACCTCTGAATAAGTCAGAGCAAATCAGGCAAATTTCTCTCAAAGCCACTGAGCTATTCCAAATATACCATGTTGGTAAAAAATAAGAATGTATTCCCTTTTAAAACAAAATCACCTTTAAGCTGATTTTTGTTGAGGCTCTGACTTTTTTACATTTTTGTGAATCAAAAGTAGACCCAGTAAATACATTTCTCAAAGTATAAACTCAGTGACAAAGGTGAATAGACCTAATTTTGTAATCTATACATTGAATAAATCCATGTACATCAAGAACTTTCCAAAGTTTTCAAAGAGACTTTCCAAGTCTTTTCCCAAATTATTCTACACCACAGAATAATCACAGTGACATTCTTCAAGACATACACAATGCACAGACACAGCATTTTCCTGATGTCATAAAATAATAGCTGTACCCAAGTAATTTTAAATATGCAACTCAAGATACAGAACAGAAAACAAATGTGGGTACCGGTGAGTACTGGTTACATGGTTTAAAAGATTTATAATGTATTTACAGAGACGTTAAATACATTATAATGTATTTACAAAGACTCTTTCCACCGGATCAGGCACTAATTATTTTGCCATGGTTGTTACAATGTGCTAACAGCAATGCTGGACTAAAACACGGATATTCACCTAATACTATAATGCACACATTTTGAGTGCTTAAGATTAGTTAGAAATCCTTTGGATCACGCAAGGCTAAACCAAGAACAGAATATGTACATGAACTTACTTTTGCTTCCTCTGAAATGCTCTTTGGAAGTAAAGTTAGAATACTTAAAGCAGTGGGATAAAATTACACTATAATCCATTATTTGTATGGTATATTTTTACTCTTGTCTAATCAGGTTGTAGAGAGTCCACATTAGAGGAGCATGTGAAAAGACGAGTGGGGGTAGTGAGGGTGTCTGAGCTAATGTACACAGGCTATAGAGGGCAGTGAGTAAGGTGGAGTTTCTTGGTTTTTCTTGGCTAGTGTTATGACACAATCATTATACAGGGGGTTCAACTTCTATGCATATACATAAATCAAAACAAAATCACCATGAAAATAAAAAGGAAGTAGGAGTAATAACATGGAGCCATTCATACAAGTGAATGGTTTATCTTACGATGGTTGAGCTCTAGTTGGACAATGTACAAAGTGACCACCTCTAGATGTTTAGTTGAAAAGGCCATTTTTTATATTGTTTGGGAAAGGAAACAGCATGACGAGGAAGTACTTCCTTGATCCAGGCATGCCTCCAAAATCCCCTAACAATGGAGTATTCTCATATTCTCATAGTGCTGAAACTTAGGAAACACTTAAGCAGATAGGGCACCAGAGTTCTTGCTCAAAGGATGCCACTCCCTCACTTTATGTTTTGAAAGAGCTATAGACTCTTTTCACAGCCATAAATCACGTGTCAATTGAAATTACATGAGCACTGGGATTATTTCTTATAAAGAAGGCACAGATTTCTTGAAATCTTTTATCTTTAGGCAACAAATTTTCTGTCACTCTCTTCATTTTCTCTGAAAATTTTCAATCTTTAACAGGATGAAGTTTAAAGATAGTTTGGTTTAACAGCAATTCTGTTACTGTCTTCCCACCATTCTAGTTCTAACAGGACATACAATAAAAAAATGCTATGCTTGCTGATTCTGAAAACATGTTTTAATAGCATACTTTGTGTTTATTTATATATATTTTAATCATAAATGTATCTACATGTGTAACAATGCAGTTCATAAGCACCATTTTCAGTCATTGATAGAAGTGATCCAGGCTCCAGCACAGCTATTACTGACTTCAGAGGAGTCAGGATTCATTACAGAGGTAGTAGGTATTGATTAAAATTACTATTTTCTTAAAAGGAGAGGAAGCTTCAGTGACAAGCTCTCACTGAATTCAGAGACAGCAGGGTACAGAAGAACGATGCTTCCTAAAGTGTATAACCTTATAGCCCAAATCAATTACAGATGAAGATTACAAGTTCCTCTGATTTCAGCTGCAGTCAGAGATCTACAAGAAACTAAATCTTTCAGTGTGGAGCAGGTGGAATTGTTCTGCTGAATATAACAAAAATAAATTTTCAGCAAAATGGTTTTCTCTTACTGAAGGCATGCAAGCTTTGCATACCCAGCTATCAACAGTCTGACTGTAATTTGTCTTCAGTGGCAGAGTGTTTGAAAGAAATAGGTCAACATTTTAAATATCCTTATCTTTTGGAATTCACACCAGGAACAGATTCTCACCACACAAACATGTCAAACTAAGTAGAAGTTATGATGGATTTTTTTGAAGGGTTACATTGTGAAGAGTTCTTTGGCTTCTGTTTTGGTTTGCTTTTGGTTTGGATTTTTTTTGCTGTTAATGCTGCCTTTTATTTCTACTATCCTCTTCTCATAGCTTCTATTCTACTTAACTTTGCCTTTAAGAATATACCTTTACAGAATTTTTAATGGCTCTGTTCTGTTAAGACTACACACAATATCCTGGGCAACTAAGAAAAAGAGAGACTGTTCAAATGAAAGATCCAGCCTTCACAAGAGTTTCTGAGTCTTCTCATGTGCATTTCCCTTCCAAGATATGCACTTCTTTAGCCAGAAGATAAATTACTTGTATATCACATGAAATTTTAAATTCAAAGGTTGGTTTTATTCGCAAATTTCTTAAAGTGCAGTCACAGCACACATTTCTTTACTTTCTCCTTTCTTTCCTAGTCAGCACTCCATAATCGGGCAGATCTCTCAAAGAGAGGTTTGGATAAGAAAGGCTGAGGAGGCACCTTCCCAGCTTGTCAGTGTCATCACTGATGCCAGCACAGCTACAAGAACACTGGCTGTCCATAAATTTGCTCTCACTACTGATGTACTCTGCAAGGCTACAATAAAAGACTGGACAGCAATAATTATCACTGGTAATACTCCTAATGTATCACCTCGCCAAAGGTGAATGTGACACTCCTCAACAGACATAAAACAAAATAAATCTGAGAAGTTCAAACAGAACATCTTTCCTTAACTCTCTTTTCACAACTACTCCACCTTTCATTGGACGTCCCACTTGTCACCTTTCTTATGGTTACTCCTTTCAAATACTGCCCCCTCTTAGGTTAATAGTTGCTTTCTTTTCCTTGGGGAAAATATCTAATATTTAAAATACCTTTAAAAACACTCATTCTGCCAAGTCTGTCTACATGAGTTCACGAAAGAGAGAAATGTTGTATGCTTGATAGTAGAAGATGAAACTGGGACCTTATTTTTCACAGACCAGCTCTGTCTCTAAAATCTACGGAAAGTAAGAGAATAATTCCGGTTTTCTTGTCTCGTTCATTGCAAGCCTGAAGTCTATTATTCCTGCTTTTTTGGGGAGGAATTACATCTCTTATACAAGTGTTAAGTGCACTGTTGGAACTCAGTACAGGAATGCATTGATAAGAGAAACCAGAGTCTCTAACACAAATAAAAGGGAAGAAGGGATTGTTGTACAAGGGTATGGTTTTATGTTAGATTAACTTGACACCAAAGTAGATTTAATGAGTTCCTGCTCCCCCTTACCCCTTAGTATTTACTGTCTTCCCTTCCATGGCCTTTCAGGTCATGGCCCCCACCTGGCTTGGCTTGCTCTCTTTCTCCCCAACCCCATTGTAGTGATTCTTTAACAGTATCATCCTGCATGGAACTGGGCACCAATAATGCACTGACACAAGGTGACTGAGTTCATCTACTAATCAGCAGGACTGAAAAGGACAGTCTCACACCTAATGGTCCACTTCCTTCTCTCCTTCACCCTTAATTACACATACCCCTCAACCTTTGCTGCTCATGTGACTCCTTGGCAAAACAGTTCAGCTCTTGAAGATTGGAGTTTCACAGGAATTTGAAGCAATCTAACTTCTGCTGGGAAGGTCTTCAGCCTCCTTCCCTCCCTCCCTTCCTCCCTTCTTCTTCTAATCCTTTCATTTGATATCTTAAATACTCTCCAATTCTCAGTCCTGTGGACCTGTCTCCCGCTGTGCATTCTCTGTTGAATCAGTCACATTTTCTTTTGAACAGACTTAGTCAACTAAATACACAGTATCTATTTTTTTATAATTTATTTTATACCATCTTAATGAAGTTAGTCAGCTCAAAAAGAGGGCTGATTACATCCAAGATAAAAAAATAAGCAGACACATGCCTCAGCAAAGACAGTAAAGTTGTAACACAGACTTTTGCACTTTTTCTCTCAGAAGCAATGAGCTCTTGACTCCGTGTATTTGTGAAACCCACCAGTCACAGAAAATTAACCAACAAAATAAAGTGAACAGATTTCAGCCAGCATAGTGAACTGAATCAGCTCACTAAGTCAAAAACTGGAGCAACTGCAAGATAGAGGGTGCAATCATGCATCGGGGAGCAGTGAGGGGAGAAAAAAAACGGGACCCTGTTTTTTGAGAGCAGCAACTTGTTAGACCAGTTTAGCTATCTTGTCAAAATTTCCTTAAGTAAACAGCTGAACTGGTAAAACAAACATAAACCAGTTTTCAGGTAGAGGGTAAGGGGTTGAAAAGGTATGGAGAAGATAGATGCCCCTCTTCAAGGGAAGTGAGCCCTGCTTCCTCCATAACCAAAATATGATTCCCTGTTGACTACATGACCATGGGTCCTGCAGAGGACTTTTCTCTGAAACAAGGCTCAGGAAAGAATCTCAAATAGCAGTATTTTAAACTAAAGAGAACTGTAATAGCGTGATTAACCATGTTCTTGATTATAACCTATATTGCCCATCAGATTTAATGTAGCTATTTGTTAAAACACACTGTCAATCTACATTCATATATATAGTCCACAGGCCTTTTTGAATGTGATGGATGTTTGTATGATTTTTAAAAGCAGAATCCTTGAAAAGTACAGAGCAGGTTTTCTCCTATTTAACAATGAGCTTTAAGAAAGCAAGCATTTACTTTATGTATCACATTGTGACTTTCTCCTTATAATTAACGTATCAACTAAGGAAAGAAGAAATTGCCTCTTGGTGTGAAATCTGCTTAGGAATAAACATTAGGTCCCTGCCTCAAATGCAGCCTTAATTCCACTAAAGAAATGTAGTCAGCCCAGATATGCTGAAGCCAAACTAAATATGCTCAGATTGTACAGTCTGAATGTGTGGAACTATATGGCTCTCCTAATACTCTGCATTGAAGGGGAAAGCCTAGCAACTGCATAAATATTCAGTGTCGTGTACACCCATCCAACAGTCTAACCATACTCCAGCCCAGAGAATAAACAGTCATCAGAGACATGAATCCTTGAATCTATTCGCTCTCGCTTCTTCCTACAAGCTAATACGGAAGGAGGATTAAGAAACTTTGACCCCTCATCAAGCACTTTGTGGGAACTATGTAATAAAAACTGTGACAGATGAGGGATAGATCCTTTGTCTGTGATATTTAAGAACCACTCTGCTACCCAGGTTTTTGAAAGAGATCCTGTTCATTTTTTCACTGGTTTTGGTAACAATTAAAAATCAGAACAAATATTTTTGCATCTCTTTAGAACGCTTTCTGTTTCTAAAGGTAATCCATTTTAAAATCCTCTCTTCTTAGTACCACACACTTTACATGTACTCTTTCAGTTGCTGGCCAAAGTTGGGCCCATTATGCCCTCTATGCCCTGCAAGGAAAATGATGGTACATCTACCTGAATGGGAACATGGTATTAAAAAGCTGAGGTTACACCGACTGAGCTGACAGTGGTACTGCTTGGTGTTATTAACCGAGTTCAGAAATTAATGCGGCCAGAGAAGCAGCTGTGATTACCTGTCCCTTTATCCAGCCTGACTGTCCTGACCACTGGGCTATACAATTAGTCTCTCTCTGACTCAGTGAATATTTATTTATGCAAAGTTAGGCATTTTCAAAAGGACTCACGAGACAAAAGCATCCCACCAAATACAACAGCATGGCGATTAAGCACCCTCCCAGGAGAGAGTGCGCTCTCTTAGACTGCAAGGAAACTCGAGCTTTTGCACCAATGTCCCTTGACAAGGGACATTGTTTTTTGCAAGAAGGCTCCTCCTCCTTCTCTTCAATGTTTTCTATAGGATTAAGTGTGCGTCTAAAAAAGCACCTATAGGAGTAAGCACTGTCCTTCGAAAAAAAGCTGAGAAGTGCTTTGTTTATGACTTCTGCTGGGGGTTAGGCAGATCGTACTTTGTCATTTGGCACTATCAAGCCTGAAACGGTTAGCAGCAGTAGATATTTAGGCACTTAGATCTGCTAGAAATCGACAAAAGCTTTTTAAGATTTATGTTTAGATGTAAGTGTCCATATCATTTGTAGAAATGTAAAATTGTCTTGTAAATCTAGCTGTCAGTAAGTGGAGTCTAGAACACTACAGAACTCTGTACCACATTATAAAATAGAGCTGTAGATAGTATTCATACACCAGTAATTCAAGCTCCAGACCAGAAATAATACAGCTACAACATGTTTTCCTGCTTTCTCTTTTCACAAACTCCATAAATGAATGGACAGCTCATCCTAATGAGCTCTTCAGCCACTGAGGTACACTTAATCCTGAATCAGCAAAACCTGATAATAACTCTCAGCTGCTTGAAATGGAATTATTTTCTGATGACTGGACTTAATCCAACCAAAGGTCAGTAGAAATAAAAAATGATGTCAGCTCAAAATTTAATGATATATTCTTACCTCTGTAGGCCTATAATTTCTTTAGATACCTAAGAGGTCATGTCAATCCTAATGTCTCCCAGTTTTATGAATGCAACCATAAGCCCCTTTTAAATCAGATTACAAATGATTATTATAACTCTAAATCAAGGGAAAGGCTTACCATTTTCTCTAATTGGAAAGACTAATTTAATTATAATTATTTTCTTTCCAGATGCTTTGTGTTTGTTCCATTACATTACAATAGACAGGGTTTATGGAAAAGAAACAGTTAATTGTTTATGATTTGGAAACGATGAGAAATTAGTTCACATATGCTGGTTTTGCCACACTTCAGCCACACTTCCATTGTTTCTGAACTGTAGGTATCTTCATACACAGTACATGATGGCTTCCCTTCTAATTTAAAGTAGGTGAGAAGACTGTATAACTGCATAGCTTATGCTGTTCTAACATTTTTTAAAGATCTTCCATCTAAAATAGGCAATTGATAAAACCATCAGAAGTAAAAAGCTAATAATTCAAGATTTACAAGTCAATGGGCACAAAATGGAAAATGGTTAATGTATTCAATATCCGAGTGTGATTTTGCACTGAATTAACATAAATTGACATAGCCTCCAAAGTGAATCTTGTCAAAAAAATTCACGGTGCCTTACTAAAATAATTGTTGTATCTAAATTATTTTTGTTTGTCACAAATAAGTAGCTTTCCAAATATTAAATAGGCCAAATCTATATTCTGTGTATCTTTGCTGAATCCAATGTTTAATTATTTATTAGATATCAAATGTATAACATCTGTGTAAGAAGGCTGACATATGTTAGGACCCTTGACTTTGATATACTAAAACTGTCTGCTGAGTTAGGAATCTCTCTATAAATTAATTAGATAAACATGAATATAGCATGTATATTCTTCCAAGTCTTTGCTTCCCTAGAGATGAGGATAATGCTTAGACAAAGAACATAAGACTGAATGTATGAATGGATCCCTTTTGTCTTCGAATTAACAAGGTTACACTTTATGCCTTCTTAACTTTTTAGCCGATGGCTTTCACAGTTTAAGGATTTCACAGTCTAAAGGTTAATTCTCTCTTCTCTTAAGCTGTTTCTGAGACTCTGTCAATATTACAGAAAATTACACGAGTATAACCACCTAGGTTTTGTTTCCTTGGTATGCATTCTGTAGGCAAGGCCTCAAGTAAGAACATTCTTCTGGAAAGATTGTTTGTCTTCTTCATTTATACATGCAAGTACACAGACATACACACACAAATCCAACTGATTATACTTTGGGTTGTATGTAATCTTATACTTTTATAGGAAAACTTTAATTTCACTTATCTCCATTGCTGTAATTTTGAGTTGTAATCCTTCTAAAACTTGCTTCTCCAGCTGCTTGTCATTCCACTATATGACAAAAAATCATTTTGCCTAACACCTCCTTAAAAGTTGAGCCTACTGCCTATACAAAGGTATTTCCTTTGTCTCAGATAGATACAAAATGTAGTATTTTATCAAGATAAGGTAAGGGTCACAGTTGCTCTTCCAGTGAAAATGCAGAGCTTTCTCTCCACAATTATTTTTTTTTCCTCTAGAGATCCCTCAGTAGAGATCCAGTTTCAATTTATGATATGTTACAACTTTGCAATAGAAAAGAAGTGTTTTATAGGCAAGTATGCAAGGTCATAAACTGTGCCCATCCTCGTTCCTAAAGAGGTATAATCTTCTTCCAAATAAGGCTGCATGTAGCAGTATATCCAAGGAAACTAGAGAAGTAGACATGTGCCAAGAGCATCAAATAGCGTTCTTTGCCTGAGTAGGGCCCATAGTGACATGCATGCAAAAGAACTCTTGCTTTTTCAAAAAGCAATCCTGAATAAAAACTCTTCTCATTCAAGATAGAGGCCTTAAGGAACATCCTGCATGTTAACAAACATCTTCAGATAATGCCTAGTTTGATGCTCATTTCCTAGTTATTCACAGACTCTCTTAAATGGAGCTCTTTCACTTCTGCAGCTTAGCCTAAGGAAATCCTGCAAGAACAATGTGTGACTGAAATACACACAGGTTTCCCAAATGGTAGCAAGACCCATTGATGCTGCTTCTGATAGCACCAAGACAGCAAGTTATAATACAAGCTAAACAAGAAAGGGTCTTGTTTGTATAGGACTGATTTGGGTGCAAGCTTTTTTCCTTTCAATTTGTAGTATATTGCGTAAAGTGTCCTTCAGTGAAGAAGATATTTAGCTGCCAACCTACATTACCTTTCCTCAAGTATTTCAGTAGACAGAATCTCACAACCACCTATGCAATTGCTTACTCCCCAGATAAGCATACCCATTTACTTTTCTTAGTAAAGTAGCCTGAAATTTCCTTGCAGATGCTGAAGGTCTGAGATTAGAAAGAGAAACTTTAAATACTCTTATTTCTAAAATCAGATATTATGGCAATGGAGTAGTTCTATTAAATAAGATTGATTTATTGCTGTAGAAGATGCCTGGTTTGATGCTCCTGGAGTCTGTACAACCTGTACACATTTAGAGAAAAAACTGCAGCACTGAGGATAGTACAACTTCCCTAGGACTACCCCTGCAAACAAGGGAAAATCCTTAGGACCCCTATATTATCCAGCTTTCCTGCTGAGGTTATCAACAGGGTAGAAATGATTCCAGTATATAGATATCTTTCCATTGTACAGTAGATTTAGATCATTCATTTATTTCAAGACAGTTAACAATTGACAGATGGCTTTCAACTATTTCCAAGACAGATTACTTTTGGATCTCAAAGAGAAATAGTTCTTTATCCCATTACAAAACTTCTGAGCCAAACTTCTTTATTTCTACAGCTTAATCTAGTGTCTTCTCGAGTTACAGTCTGGTTAAAGCCCTTGCTAGTACTTTTTCTAGACAGTGCATTCCTAGTGAGTTCTTATGCTATTGATTTTCTTGTTTTCTTATTGCCCTTAGTGCACAGTTTACTCAAAAAAGAGGGCACACATTATTTTTGTATTCACAGCGGGTATTACGCATCACACAGCACTACATATATGTTATATATCTGATTATCTGTCTTCCCCAGAAGATCGTATTGATCAGCCAAACAACTCCTAAAACTCTAGATTACTTTTTTTCATTTTATTTGTGAAAACACTATTTCTCTGTTGAAATGATTAAATCACATGGTTCTAGGAAAGTTGTATTTTGACTGAAGGAAAGACAGGAAGCAGAGCATGCCTACTATGTACACAAAAAGAGACATAGCAAAATAAAACAGAATAAATTTTCAACAAAGAAAAAATTTTAAATGAAAGGATTTATGACACTAACTCTAGCCACAAAGAAATGAAAAACAGTAGTCCATCCAATAACTGATTTCAGGGGTTTTATATACAGGCAAATACTGTTATCAATTCAGATATGATATATCATTTAGATGTAAAAGCAAGGTATAGTAAATATTATATGCATAAATGGATCCTACTATAATTTTTTTCTCTAAAATTATTAATATTCAAGCTTTTGAGATGGAACAGAATGGTCCAATGAAAGTACCACTTCCCTGCAATCTTAAAAAAGAAAAGGCAGAACTAAGGTCTGTTTCTCTCTAGCAAATCTTATAATGCCCAGTCATCCCAGTTACCATGTCCTCACTCATCCTCTTAAACAGAAACGAAGAACATTAGAGTAGAAGTTTATTCAAACACCTGCTGAAATCAGTGAAACTCACTGGATTGATACACTTTGGATCAGGACACTAATGTCCCTTGCACACTGACTTTCTCCATTCTTTTCTACTGCCAACACAGCTACCTAAGTAATTCTGATTAACTTTTGTGTCAGATAGTTGGGACTTTACAGAAGAGTCGTTACAGTGGGCCCTGTGTGGTTAACTGATGTGCTGAGCAAGAGTGATATATTGCAAAGTGAAGTATCAGGCTGGAAAGCTAAAACAATGAGTTACTCAGAAAACAGCTGGAATACACCAAGTTTATTCTTTGCCTTTTTATACATAAAAATTATTTTGAGCGTATTTGTTCAAATGCTAAAATGTATCCAATTATAAACCTGACTTCAAAGTCTCACATCTCCAGTTATAAGCCAGTTAATCTACAAAAAGCAATGCTCGTTTACCCATCAGGCACTTCTAAGCATATCTTTGGAGGTTGTTGCTGTTGTTTTTTGTATAGTTGAGCTATTTGTCTTAAGTAAAAAAGTGGCATCTGTATGTAATTTCCATGCTTACTTGGCACCACTACCTCTTTTTGATGACAGTCTGTACTGTTTCCCTTTCTTCTTCTAGTCACTCCAGCTGCAGGACCCAGATGTCAAATTCAGGAATGTATTTTTTCCCAGCAGTGATATCTGATTCTGTTATTGGCACCTCTGCTGGTGGCTGTTCTGAAACTGCCTGTGTGCATCTTCGTAAGTTTAAACTGCAAACAGCATTTTTTTTTGTTTATATGCTAAAACCTTTTCAGTTGCCTTAATTATGGGAATGGAATGTTATATATTCATCAAACAGACAAAGATACAGATTTCATTATTACTATATTGGTTTCACAACTGACATGCTTCTGTAACCAGAAACTGGGAGGCAAGAAGAAAGCTTCTGGAACAGCTAATGAGACACCAAAAGTAGTTGCTTACTTTTAATAACTGATCCAAAAGAAGAAAAGGTAAATATAAAGCAGTCGAAGGCTGTATGTCGAGAGTAAAGAGTAAGGTAGAAAGGGAAAGGTGAAAAGATAATTTTGTATTAAAAAGGAATGAATAGCAAAGAGATGAGAGGAGAATAAAATATGTTCAAACTGTCTAAAACATTCTGCCACATGTCTCTAAAACATGAAGTTCAGCAAAAAAGAACCAAGGGAAAAACTACTTTCCAATTAATGCTATTCTGTAATTTTCTCTTTTTCTTTCTCCTAGCTTCATGTTTTCCTTTTGGGAGCTTTTTGTTGCAGTATTTGATTCTCCATCACATAGACATATTTGTCTCCAAGGGGCTTTACTGTGGCTTACTCACATACAGTGACTGGTCTGGAGTAGGGAATGAGTCAAGCAGCTTGCATCCTCCCACAAGAACCGGATAGCACCTGTGTGCTTACTCCGCTGCAGTCTACGTGACAAATTAATTTTCCTGTCTACAGATCCCTTAAAGAAAGTTCATTCCCCTCCCCCTGCATTAATAAACATAATTTTGAGACAGCTTCTATCTTACATAAATAAATATTACCAGTTGCTTTACACTGATGTACACATAGTCACAAGAACAGCTTGTGAAGACAAAAGAGTGACAGAGTAACAAACTGCTTAGTCAAGAAACTAACCAGTGTTAGGCTAAAAGAGCTAAATTGCAGGCTAAGAGAAGGGAGGATAATGGCTGAATCCATTAATGAGATAAAGGAATGGTAAGTGGTGAATAACCCTAGTCAGGTAGATAGACAGACCGGAAAGATCAGCGATAAGAAAATACTAATACATAGCAGCATTTGTATTATGTTGAGAGCCCACCTGATTTCTATCTCAATATATCTGTTGGATGTTGAGCACTGAAGTGATAATCTGCATGTAATTCATGTTTTACACATTAAGCAACTATGACCAAAAGTTTAAAGATTCAAATAAAAAGACAGAATTACCTTGAAATCCTGGAATATAAAACATTTACCAGGATTCAGCCATTTAATCAATTAATAGATTATATTTATTTTGCGGTTCAGCCTAGCAAGATGCCACCACTTTGATTGCTCTTCATCACTTGCATATGTTTATGTGCACCACAGGTATGGAATGGATGCTATATGAGGAACAAAACCATATACAGGAGTCTAGGAGACTAATCAGGTTTTGCAGCATGAAGAAGAAAAAGAAATGAAAGAGTGTACAATCAGGCTGACATAAAAACTAGGGGGCATCAGGTTCAAGACCAACACAGGAGGTATTGCTTCATAGTATAGAGTTAATCTGTAGAATTTAAAGATGCTAGAAGTTTATAGGTATACAAAAATTTATATAATAAAACTAGTGGAAGAAAATCCAGCATGGACAATTATATGCAAAGAGGCTATACTTGGTTTAAGAAGCTCCTGCTCTGAAAATCACTGGAGGCTGGGAGAGCATTTTGGGGAAATACCACTATATACTCACCATCTTCTTATACTCTTTTCTGTATTCTGATAGTGGTCAGTGCCAAGACGACAAGTCACTGATTCGGATGAACCTTTGGTCTAACCCAGTGAAGTTGTTCTTTTGTTCACTTTTCAGAATTTGAAAAGTCCAACTGAAATCAGCAGGATGTCTAAATTTTTATACACTACAGGTCTGAACACCCAGCATTTGGTAGGAACAATCAAGAGAAAAAGTAACTTACTAGAAGATAGGAAGGTATTGAAAGTGTACTATACAATATTGTAACTCCAGAAATGGAGAGCTTCATGAAATCGGAGAGGCTTTTTTTTCAAACAACAAAAAGGTTAGCAATGTAGAGACTGGGTTTGTGAGTTCTGTGAGAGAGGATGAAGCAATTTCATGAGAAAGCACAGAAAACAGGAAGACAGTTCTGCTTCAGATTTGGCACTAGATGGAAAGCTGATCAAGCTGAGACTGGTGGAGAATGACTCTGGCATGACCTGCTGTCCTACTTTGGACAATAGGAGTCAGGGTTTTTTTCTTTATTTGGACTTATTTCCACTGCCCAGATTCAGCAGCTGTATCTCAGCACCAATAATTTCAGCACCTCTAAAGGAAATGTCCAGATATGTGCCCTAAATCACCAGCCATTTCTAAAAATGTATTCTCAACAATTTAGAAACATGCAAAAGCCTCAATTATGGTAGCTATCACAGCGGAGACTAAAATATAGCTACAGCCTATGGGACCATGCAGTGTCCATAGCTAACAGCATAGGGATGACAAGAGGCAGACTACTCAGCAAGAAGGAGAACCCAGTATGAAAAGACCAGTGTGAGAAGATAAATTCCAGTATTTTGGTCCTGAAAGTGGAAAGAAAGAACAACATTAAGAGCACTGGTAAGACCAGAGATACAGATACAGAAGACATTTTACACCAGGAGAAAATGTAATGCAGACTTCAGTCATGACAAGTACATTAGACTTAACTCAAAAATATTTTACTTCAACAGCATGAAAATTTCTAACTATTCTTATAGTTCTTCCTACAAACGAATTTATGGAGATTAGGTGCTGTCTGGAGTTTCTGATCAGTGTCAGAAACAATCAGTTACACTTGTAAGTGTGAAAACTGAACATGTTAGCATACAAATGGAAAAAGGAAAGCACATCTTTATCAGCTATTTTGCATATAAAAGTCAAAACTGTGACACCTTATCACAAGTAAGATTAGAGATAGCATACAAATACAATGCATTTAGCAGTGCTAAGGACAATATCACATTTTCCCATTTACTATAATATTTTAATACAGCAAGATTTTATACAAGTGGGAGAAAGCAAAAGAAAATCAAACTTGTCTATATGTAAGTAAGCAAGCCAACTTGTCTATGAACTTGGCCTCCAGCACTTCTGCCCCTAGTAAGTGAAATTTGTTTCCTTCTACATCTACTACCCAACTACTTCTTCAGATTGTTTGTGTAAACACCATGTGTTCAAAACAGTGGAGGCCTTTTTTGTCTCCATAATACCAGAACATGCCTGACCTAATGTCAGCTTTCTGTGCACACACACACGCACAAAAGCATAAGCCGTACTGTCCATCCTTCAGTTGCTTTCAGCTCCAACATTTTAAAGGGGCTCCAGGAAATGACAACTTCTTGTCTGTTTAAATCAAAAGGCAGCATTCAAAGTCTACAGCAGGAAGCAGTCCCTCAGCTTCTCAAGAGTATACTTTTGGAAGAAACTCAGGAAAAATAATCTTTCGACTTAACTGGCAATAAGGATTTACCTTAAACAGAGAAGGAATTTCAAAAGATTTTGCCAGGATAAAAGGTTGAGTAGGAAGTAAAATGGCTTAAATTTCTACCATTACTTATGGATGAAGTAAAAGGCATAGTTAATACTACTGTTCATAAAAAGAAGAAGTAGTCAACAAGCTCGCAGCTCAAAGAGCTCTCACAATGAAGGATGTAAATCCATTTTATTTTCACATTGGGAATCCATAGCCAGAATATTAGGAATTTACAGGGATTGCTTACAGGGATGACAGGAAGGAAGAACACAGACTATTCATCTTCAGGAAGACACATGGCAGAAAAAGTTGGCTAGCTAACCAACTAATGGAGATTCTCCCTATTTTTCAAATTCAGAAAATCATGCGTAATTATGCACACCAGAGTCCTTGGCTGAGACTGGGACCTGGTTAAACTCCATACTGTGAACACAGCCCTCTGGGAATATATATGTCCATCAGATATCCTTCATAGGTCCTACCAGAGAAGAACCAGCATGCACTAAACTTACAAACAATTGGTATACAGCCTTCAGGTGCAGGTGGAGATGATGTGAAAGCAAGTCTGGAAACTAAGACAAGGTTTTGCATGCCATCTCTAAGAGCTGTAACAAATTCAGGCAGCGAACAGCTTTGTCCAACCCTATCTTATTGTTAGTTACCTTCTTTGCATTGTGCTTTATCTTCCAGATGACCATCAGGCAGAGCTGAAGGTATGAGAAACTTTCCCCCTCAGCAGTTGGAATATGCATAACGAGAAATCAGAATACAGTCTGAGTCTGCCAAAGAAAGAGTGGCTTTTCTTTCAGGTCCTGAAGGCAAGGAGATCACTTTAACAGTACCCACAAGCCCTGGAAGAGGATTCTGAGAACTGCTTCACAGCTCTCATTTGTAATTCATCAAACTTCAGCAGCATTTGTTGTACAGCAATGTGTCTTGGATTCTTGAGAAGTAGAGAATAGTAACGGCAACCTGCTATTGAATAAGCCAGTTTCAGTATCAGAACGTTTACAGGCAGAGAAGAGGGGATCCCACGCTATTTTTATATGTTGATGCAAAATGCATCAGTGGTACTAACTGTCAATGCTATTTAACCCCTAGTAAAAAGGAGAAAACTATTACAAATTTCATAAATCTGCATGTAGACTGCTATCCTCAGGAGAGACCTTGTGTTGTAGACTGTCCAAATGCCAGAGCCAAGAGAAGTGTACACAACTGATGACCTAGACAGTGATCGAAGAGAACAGAACATTCCCTTGCTAACACTGTGTGGGTTTTTTCACTACTTAATGAAAATTTTGACTCCTAGAGACTTCACGTTCATCATGTCCACTGGAGGTGCACGGTTCAGTCATATTTGTAGGCTTGGAATGAACACTTTCAAGAGAAGGGAATGGTTCCCAAAAATAAGTAGGTCTTCTGTGACATGAAAGAAGAAGCCTGCACCTTTTGAAGAATAGATCCTAACATTTGGAATTGATTCCGGGCACATAAGATCTGGTAGAAATAAAATCAAGAGGGGTTGTTATGTATACATCATGGTCTGCACTTCAGAAGAGACTGTTACATATTGACCGTGAGTTGAGTTAAGAAGTGCAAAACAGACTGTGGAGTCTGTAAAACATTTCACGTGTCAGCTTCCAAGATAAGGATAGAAAATAACTTAGTATGAGCAACTGCCACTGCAAGAACCTTTGATACTGACCCTCAAGGCAACAGAAAGATTGAACTGCACATTCCTGTACAAACAGTGATGCAGCAAAGAGAAGAAATTTCCTATGACATGGATTACAATCTGGAAATAAATTAAGATAAATAAGAGAGAAAAGTGAGTTAATACTTTCAAATAATGGTATTATTACAATCATCATCATCTGGAGCTTGAACTTGACAACAAAAGCATTCAACTAAAGTCTGAGATGGCTCCCTACCCTCTTTTCTTCTTTTGATACTAGAAAATAAATACTGTAAAACTCCTTTTCTCTGATATAAAAGAGAATATTATCTCTGTGACTCCTAGATTATATGAGCAACTACTTTATTTGGAAGGTCTACTGTGATGGTAACAGCTGTGGAGTATACAGATTCAAGTAAATATAGTGGAAAAGCAGGCTATATTTTAAGTATCTTGCATGAGACAGTAGAAGAAGCCACAACATTTCAGGATCAAACTATAAATGTATCCTTGCAAAATTCCATAAAAGTACTTTTTAGAATTTAAACGGTGATGGGATTGTCCTTGTAAAAGCAGTTTGGCATGGGAAACTGAGTCGGTAGAGCAAGATGGAGAAGGTAGAAAATGGAAGTATTTTAGCACAAAGCTACAGTTGAAAAAATTGAAATAACTGGAAGTGCCTAGAAGGGAAACATCACTATCACAGCAAACAGAATAGGGACAAAAAAACCCCAAACCAGTATTGCTGGTTTTTTCTTTACTTTTTTATTATGCTCTTCAAAAAGATTACCCAAGCACTTTTTCCGCTGACAGTCAAGCACGATATAATTAGACATAGTCAAGTAAATTTGATATGTGAAAATACAATGAGATTTCCTTCTTCTTTCAGCAACTTCTTCCAGCCAACTGAATACCCACATTGAGGAAGGGATACTGCATATTGCTAATATGCACAAATTTCAGATCTGTCTATTTCAGTCGCTAATTTAGAACAGTGAAGAGACTTAATACATTTCTCTAACTCCCAAACTGGACTTGTAATTCTACGTAATGAGTAACATATTATTTGATTTTTTGCAGTAAAAGGAATAATTTTAAATAAAAGCAGAACCAATAAACTGATAATTTGTTCTAGACAGCTTTCAAAATCATCAGTATACTAGCACTCTACAGAATAGAAGTAATCATCAGCTGGTCAGTATCAAGCAAATGCAGGAAAATTCTTTATTAACATTATTCAGAATTGAAGTCTTCTTGCAGCATCTTTGTGACAATGGCCTATTGCCAGCGTTAGAGAAACAAGTTCTTGTTTCACAGTATCTTTAGGGCACTACAACCTAGTGATGAGTTGCACTTGGCAAAATATATAACTGATAGAGAATTAAGAAAAATTAATGCTTCTTAGATTGAGAGAAGTCTTAGTGAACATGACACAATTTATAGTTCTAGTTAAACTAGTAAGTCAAATATAATGAGCTAAAAACATTATGGAAACCACAAACTGATTTATGTTCACTAAGATTTTGACTATAGTCTGTTCTCTAGCTGAGACTAACTCAGGTTTTCTAGACTTTTTTGGTAATAAAAACAACGTCTGCAGGGCAGATGTCTGGTGGAAATAGAGACAAAGCAACATGATAGAAGTAATCATGCCAGATGTCCACAGCAAGCAATTATTCAAAATAAAATGAATTGGTAGGAGATCCAAACCTTAAGGCATTAGTTACCCTTAGCCACTTACACCCTAGTAATACTGAAAGAGGTGAGACTAATATAAATTTTAAAATGAAAACCTACCATGTAGCTTTCCTCTCATAAAAAGTATTTTGCATCAGTCAAAAGGTTGATAATATTCAGTGGAAGCTGACAAAAAAATATTTCTGCAGAGAAATTTTCAGATTTTTCCTCAAAAGGTCAAACTCCTCTGCATAAGGAAAAAGTAATTTTATGCTCAAAATCCAATATTATATAAGACAGTGTAGGAAAAAGAAATTAATTGTTCCTTACTGAAAATGCTGTATTTAAGACTGTCATTTGGTTTAGTGTTTAGTTTAGTTTCTTGATGAGAACAAATGGAAATACAGGAAAGTCCATTTACCATAAGAAAAAAACATTTTTCATTGTGAAGTTGGCAAAAAAATAGAACAGGCTGCACAGGGAAGTTGTGGAGGCTCCATCCTTGGAGATATTCAAAACGCACTGGGCACAGCCCTGAGCAACCTGCTCTAGTTGACCCTGTTTTGAGCAGAGACTTTGGACTAAACAATCTACAGCGGTCCCTTCCAGCGTCAACCATTCTGTGAATGTGGAAAATACCAGTGGTTAGGAGTTTTCTTTCATTTCCATTTATTATCAGTGCTTTTTCAACAGCACCAAATGTCTAAGTATCATCTCCACATTTTGGTTGAAATTATGGTAGTACTGATTTCCAAATTTGTCTGTTTACTAGTTATGAAGCCATGCTGTAATTTTGATCTTACTATCCTCTAATCTGGTTTACTCATACTCTCACTGTCCTACCCTCTTTCTTCCTTTCTGTCCTTAAGTTTCCAGGGCACAGAAGTATCCTAATTCATAATATCTTTAATCTGGAATGATCCCTTCCCTTCCAAATTGCTAAGAAATTTTTTTTTTAATCAACGTTTTTGTAAAACTTTGCTGCACATTTTATCATAAGCACTTCTCTGTCCTCCTTCAAAAACCACAGTTGCTTACAGAAGTGTATGTTTCTCTGTTTAGAATCACAGACAATTACTTTAGCATATTTTATACCTTTTACAAAACTGCTATTGTTCTGGTAGTTTATACATCACCTGATCCAGAAGAATCAATTTTTTTCCGAAGAAATTATTTTTTAAACATGCACACAAAAATCTTAGCTTTCCATTCTTGAACATCTACTGTAAACAAAGTACATTCAATATACAATGTTATGAGTCAATTAAATATACAAACCTTTTGTTTTTACAGAAACACTTTTCACATAAATGCTTAATGAATTAACATTACACAGTTCTTACTGTCCTCACCTCCTGCTGATATTAGAAGTACTGAGCTACATGAGAAATTGTCCTTTCAAATTACATACTTGAATATTTACATATTAAACCTCTTCTGCAGGTACAGGTATGATTAGAACACATAGAATTCTGGTTTTGCATGTGCAAGTATTCTGTGTGCAAATGCTAGCGTTCACAAATGATTACAAATGCCACTTTGAAAACTAGTTTATGTATATCATTCTTTGTTTTGATGTATATTGGCAAATCAGACTGATATTTGTTGTTCTATCAATTTCATAATAAAAAGGTATTCGTAATGTGAGATATCATTTGTTAGAAGTAGAATGTCAGTGGGATTTTTGCAGTAACAAGTGACCAATGTTAATCATAAGTCTTGTACTCTGCTTCACAGCAGAACTGTATTCCATTTTGGTAGGACACTTCACAGGCAAAGAGAAGTTTTGTAAACATCTACATTCATCATTACTAAAATTAAAATGTATGCACTTACAAAGGCATTTAATAATCAACACTTGTTTGAGAATCATATTGTTACAGGAAACACTTCAGTAGGACTCCAACCATGTCTTCTTTTGAAATTTTGTAAGATCTTCCTTTGAAAGTAATTCAGACAAATTTGTTATGGAAGAAGTATTGATACTACCAACAACAAACTTGCTACAAAGTTCACATAACTGAATCTTTTAAAAAATTGACCATGTACCTTCCATATGATATGAGAGTCATCAAATTTGTTGGATGATGTTGTAAATGCAATCAAAGCACGTGTAGTTTAATTTTGCTTTGTTAGAACTACAAAAGAAGGAAGAAACAGCAATTTGCAAGGAGATGGAAAACAAGGCAATATAAATAGAAAAAATAGTTACACTTAATGAGATTTGTTTTCATTGGAACTGCTGCTGGGTTTCACTTTCAAACTACAGAGTTATCTACTTTCATTTGATTAGAGAGAATGCTATGCAATCTGTCTGAGTTGCTTTGATTCTCTCACCAAATAAAAGGATGAGTGCATCACACTTAAAGAGAGAAAACATTCAATTTAAGGAAATGAAAGAACAAAGAAAGAACCTAGTTACTTTAAATACAAATGTGAAGACAATTACATTAAAGATAGTAAATCACAGTCTGGCAAGGATGCTGGTGGAGAAATTCTGTTCTGACACAAACCCACAAGGAATTACTAAAATTCACAGGTTTACTTTGGAAGACCATAGCTGTGGTTTTGTTTATACTAAACTCTCTATTTCAATAGATTAGTTTTCTTCTTTTTAGTAGTTGCTTCTAAACTTTCCCTTTATTGTAGTTTTCCATCATCATCCTTCAGTCTCCCAGTGAGTAATGACTTTTCCATCTCTCCCTGTGCTGCAGCAGTGCTTGCCACCTTTGTTCCTTCATAATTAAGGATTTTAAATTATCAGAGGAATTATTCTCAAATAGAACAGTTTGACATCTGCTGCTTCCACTTTATGTCTGTCTTGCCTTCTCGAAACCTTATCAATTTCTCCACCTGAAAAATGATATAATAAGACTTTGCCTCTTCCCAGAAGCTTTGCCTTGCTTGTACTTCTATACTCTCTGATCACCATAGCTACAATTCTACTACTATGCATGTGCTTGTACCATCCATATGTTGCATCACATTAAGTCCTTAAATGTGCATTCCTCCACCACCTAATTATGTCTTTGAAAAACTTTTACCTCCAATTCAAGTCATATGTATTACGTATTATAAAAGAATAACTGTATTTACACTACAGTTACATATCTTTAAATATCTTTATTTAAATATCTACATAGATTTAAATATCTTAGCAAGCAAAGACAAAATCTAAAGTACACCTAGATACTTGGCCAGAATGCCAAAACTGTACAGACACATAGTCACACTAGACTTCATGATTGAACACAATGGCTCATTCAGCCTAAAGGAGTCAATTCTCTATCTGAAAAGATTGCCAGGGTAGACCATTAACCTCACCATATATTTCAGATATGTACAGAAATAAAATTTAAGAACTTACTAAGGACTTCAGAACAGGGTTCAAAATACCAAATATGTTACCATTGGTGTTTTCCCTGTGTTAAGACTACAAATTGTGACTTAAAACTATATCAAGGTATCAAGCATTCAGCCTTGGAGGGTAAATGGTCAGCTGTAGATGATAGAAGCAGTGTCTTCAGGAACAGTCTCTAGCAAACACCGTGGCCACAAATTTGGAACATAACTAATGGAATCTGATGGTAATTCTATGCAAGCTGCACTTAAGTCTCTTAAAGCATATCACTTCCAACTGGGACTGCATAGTATGTGACACTACTATTGACTCTGTGCTTTTTGTGCATCAGAGTTCCCTCACAGAAAGCGTATGAATCACTTTGTGAAGCAGAATGAGGCTAACTAGAAAAAAAAAGGTTTTTTCACAAATATATTGTTTCTAGTAGCAATGATTCTGCAACTATGATGGTCTGTACATATAAATGATTTAAGCTGTATAGGGATAGATAATATTTTTACTAGACAAAACCATATATTCAGTAGTTGCTTTACTTCAGGCCTAAATAAGAGCTTATACCCCAGAAAGTCCAGCTGTTATTTCACTTAAGTCATTTGTCTAGTAAAAGGTATTACTTCTTCATACAAGCCTTGACTTATTTTATGTTCTCTTATTTGCTGTCTCCAACTGTTGTAAATTAACAGTTCACATGTTAAGTGTGTGGTTACTTTTAACACACTAAAAGATAGCTTGTTGACTTCATCATTTATTTCACTTTTGAATACATTATTTTTTACTGTACTGTTTGCTTTTTTAATACTTATAATACTTGATTACTTCAAGCTCTTTCCTTTGCTAACAAAGTAAGGCTACTGTCAGTGGTAACATGTTAATTCAAGTACAGGTTTTAACAGGATTCCCAGGCCCTAATAACCATCACTTCCTGCATTCATAATAAAAACAGTGTGAGATGGCTATGGTCTCACATATCAAACAGAACTTCAGGACAGCCCAGTTAAATGATTTGCCAACATACGATTTGATTAGCATTAGCAATTTTCTAAGTCTCTCAATTATCCACATAGCTGTTTAGTAGATACCAGGTTAAACACTAATTAGCACTACTAAATTGTTTGATTTAAATCACTCGTTACATGTTTTGAGATAACTTTGGTAATCTTAAAATAAGAGGTCAAATAATACAAAGTATTTTTTTAAACAGTTTGCCAAACCTTAACGCGTTTCTTTACAACAACATATGGTATAGTCATTATTTAAAGGGAGGTTCTCGGCAGTACACATCTTTCACTATAGGGATTGAAACTGGGGACCCATCTGCTCATATCTATTAAATTCTCAATACAATTTTAAACATTTGATGAACTGATGACACTTTCAAATATGGTAGGATTTTTATAACATAGGTGAATAACAGGAACGTGATTTCACTTTAACCAAAATAATCTTAAACTGTTGTTAGAGAAAGAGAAAAGGGAATAAACAGCTGCAGTACTGAATCATGTTAAACACAATGACAGGGCTGTGTAATACAGGCTCCGTGTTATAAAGCTTTCTTTTTTTCCTTTAAACTAAGGAATGTGCAAATGGTAATCACACTAGTTAAACAGAAAAGGACTTTACAGCACACCCAAAAATGTAGAGGTGGTCTCTTTTATTGGGGCAACTAAAAATATAAAGAAGAAGTCTTTGAGAAATTTTATTTTAATTTGTTTTATCAGAGCTTGTGAGCAGTAAAAAAGAAAATCAAAGGGTTGCCCTGTGTGGTGCCTCTTGGTAAAATAATCAGCTTTGAAGTTATTCTTTGGATAACACAAGACACTGGGTTAAGTAAGGGGCACCTCCTTAGGATTTACTCCCATTTGACACGGCACTGCCAAACACATGTAAATTTGATACCAAACTAAATGTGAAAACATGTATTATACTGAACAACCCTATAAACACTATGTTTGTTCCCTAAATATCCACACAGCTGAGAAAAAGACAGAGGAAAACACAGGAGAGTAAAATCAAGGGAAATCTAGGGGGGAAAAAACTTACAAAATGAAAAAACTGAACCATTGATCCATTGATATTCTTACACTAGCCACTCCCCAGCTGGAGTAATATATCACAGTTCAACAAGTCATCAGCTATGACAACAAAGGATCTGTACCTATATACAGAATAAATGAAATCAGATTTGTTCCTAATCTGATAGCCATTATATTTTGACAGTTAATTATGTTCCTTTAAAGGAACACATCCCAATTCACGATAATTAAAATGCTCATTATGACTGAAAATCTGTTCACCTTTTACTTTATACAATTTTTTCTGTTAATTCACTAATTTTGTTGTCTAACACCAGGAAGAAAAAATTAAAAATAGGGGGGGAAAGAGAAAGAAAGAGAAACAAACAGAAAAAAAGATAAACAGTAAAATGAGAAAAAGTACAGAGATTCCTCACAGCAGTAGTTATCTTGAGTACAGGATTACAAACATACATACCACATCTGCCTTTTCTTCACAATTTTTAAACTGAATATATTCTACCTTGTACCATAGTTTTCCATAGCAACTTGTAGTAAAAACCAGCATCTACTGGAATGGCATCTTGATAAAAGCTAAGGCCTTGCCTAAACTTGCTCATACAAATAAGATATATGTCAGAAGTAGAAAAATTACTTTAAAAATTCCAAAAATCTAAACACTCTACATATGGACATTCTTATTCCAGAATAACACCATCTAAGAGTAGCAAGAAAATCCTCAGAAATTGTTTTAATACAGCTAATAGTTTATCTCCTGTATATGTGAAGCTTCTGAAAAAAAGATCACAGCTCTTCCTATACTGAACAGATAGTTCAATGAACACATTTTTGTTCATTGTTCATTTGAAGGCACAGAACCTTTGCAAAAGGTGTGACTTCTTGATGCTGTTATGGTCATTATAGTTTCTTCCTAGTACTTCCATACATCCTCATTATTGGAATTAGTAGACTATAGCTTTTGCTTGACATATATTTATTACCAGTTTATTTTATCATCACAGTATACTTACTGGCCAATTATATTAAATTAATTGAAAAATTCTGTCTCCTGATAGCAAACACCACAGAAAAAAAAAATATTGAAAATTATGACTTACATTTCTGGTAATATTTTTCCCCTGGAATATGATATAGTAGTTCAAATACACTGTGGCTTTCCAGTAAAGTAATCTCAGACAAGACAGCATGAAAGTGCTCAAATTAATCTAGGTGATTTTTAAATGCTCTGTAGGAATGTTATCATGCCAAAATGCAGACAAGCATAAGAGCGAGTCAATAAAGAAAAAAATCTAGGTGTCAATTCATATTTGTGAAACTTATGGAAACCTCATCAAAGTGAACAAGAAGGCATTTTTTGTGATGTCTGAGTGAAACAGAGTAAATGTGCTTGGAAATCTATGTCTGGACAAAACTAAATAGCTCAATGTGGGTCTGTAAAAGTTAGACTAACAGTTGACAACTCAGTCTTCAAGTCAGGTACTCAAGTTGGCATTTCAGAGCTTAAAATACATAGCAATATGATCAGTAAATGTTTTAAAAGGAGAATTTCAGAACTGAACATAGACTCTCAGCTTTGAACGTTGTCTCTAGACATCAAAGAAAAAACTGCTGATGCATAAAAATATACAGCGGTAAGTACTGCAACTAAGCGACTGCAATAACTTTTTGTTCATTTTGATAGCAGATGGGATTATCAAGCTGGAGCAGATCACTGAAGAATCATTTTGTACAATAAAGATCATACCACAGTAGTAAAAATTTTAGGATACTTTCAGTCCTCAGCCACAGCCCCTTCATCTTTTGATAACATTCTGCCTGTTGAGTGAAGATTTTAATGAAAACAGTATTTCAGAACTTCCTTCCTTTGCAAGTATATGTCCTCACCTTAACCTTACTTTAACATTGTTTTTTGTGTGGGCGTTTATTGTATTGTAGAGTATGGCAAATCTGATAAGAGAAAAGCAAAGACTGAGCCCAGTCTTATTGTATCAGAATGGCTGAAATAATCACATATCCTGGAAAACCTGGGAATTTCTGATCCTACTTTCAGATATAGAATGGATACACAGTTTTTGATCACAGAAAATTCTCTTGCAGTCAAACACAAAGCTAAACTTCAATTGTATTCTCTGATGAACAATCAACATGGCTCATTTCCTGGGCTTTGGGAGAAAAACGGTTTCTTGCACAACCTACTGAACTAAGAATAATAGGAATGATATGCTTGATGACAGCAACAACATAGAATCTAAAAAATACCCCAGAAGACTGCACTTTTGAATTACAGTATGAATGTCATAGGGACAGCACATAGGGTGTTTGATGCCAAAAGACTGGCTTCTTTCAGTGCCCTATAAGCTACAGCTGAGACTGTCACAGCTACCCATTACCTGGATAGTTAATTCTCCCCAGACATTCTACCTTGTTTCTAAAAAGATCACAACAGTTATTAAAAGACAAAACCCAGTAATTTACATTCTGTTTTCTAAAGGAAACAAAATTATTTCCTTTATCTACATTTTACTTTGTTATAGCATGTTTTCATGCTTCATGATGCAAAAAAGTGTAATTGTCTGGGTTTGTTACCTCAGCGGACGGTATTTTTCAGATACAATAGGAATATTATGCCCAGTTCTTTGGTTATTTTTTGCAAAGAGAGTTTCCTAATCTCTGCTCTCACCATAAATCATTAACCAATTATGTAACTGAGAAAAGATCCACGCTGCTTCCATCTGAGTCTGTCAGTATCATTCCTGAAATTCAAAAGTGGTTGGCTGCTGCAGAACAGTGGCTTTCACACAACAGGACAGTATGACAGCATGTCCCTATTCTTGGAGGGTATATTGAATCTTTAACATCTCATCAGTTTCATGTACAATAATGACTGTCCAATTAATCTGAATATATTAAACACATTCATACTACCAGCTGGATTCCTATACACACCTAAAGGAAAACCAAAGATTGAACAACCTAGTGTGAGCAGAGCTCTTGGCAGCATGAACCACAGGAATTGTTCACCATCATAGAAAAATAATTCCGATTTCTAAGGGATACATTTGTCTGTAGGGATTTACAGCTCTCCTAGAGTTCTTACAATGACCAATCATATTGACATATATTTTCTTTAGCCTTTACATTTAAAAAAATAATCCTACCATCAATAGATTACGGTTTGAAAGAGATTCTCTTTACAGGCAATCCTTTTCAAAATTATTCATAATATACTCTCCTGTGCTTCTGGTAACTGTTGAAAATTGGCTTCATATCAGATGGAATATTGGTCTGATTTAATACAGCATTTCCTGTTTGGATATTTAACTAATTCCACTATTTTCTCCAGGGCTTGGGTTTTCACTAAGAAAACACACTGCAATAGCCTCTAGTGAAGGCTGTTTCAGTGCTCATTTCCTGAATCTGATCTTGACTTGAGAGAATTAACCATTTAGTTCAGTGAACTGCTAACTCTTAAAGTGGTCAAGATGTCTGTCTTCACAACTATTTACTTTGCAACTCTGACAATAGAATTTAGTTGGAATTGTCTGAAAGCTTGTTCCATGAGAACAAGGACTCAGAATTTCCAAACCATTAATAGCTGAAATCACTGATAAATATTTCTGCATGTAAAAATGAATACTCCATATCTATAAATGAGGGGGGAAAGAGACTTGGACAACAAACAATAAATTTAAGCTCCTTTGGAAACAGCAAGGCTTCTTAGGACTCAGCTCATTAATTTTCCCTGGGAGATATGCAATTGAAATTCAATGAGAGTTAAACACTTGACTCCCTTAGGTTCTTTAAAATCCCAGATGAAGTGATATTTAACTAATTCCCACACTAATAGAAATTAGTCATTTGGCACAACGATTCAATCTCATTGTTGGTCACTATAAAAGATTCAGTCCCCAGCACAGCATTTAATGACGTCATTATAGGAGCTCATGTCCTGTCCCACTGGGCTAATAGCAGCTGAGTTTACTGGCCTGAAAGCCAAGTCACCTGGAGTGTGATACAGGGGAAGCCGTTGCATGGGAGGATGCCCCTCGTTAAGTACAGAAAGGTTCTGTATGTGCATTCAGCTTCCTACAAGCAGTTTTTGCTTTCCAGAAGCATGCATATTCTACATATTAGAAGTAATATACTCTTTGGGTGTGACCATCCTCTCACGTTCTATAAAATCAGTGAAATTAGATCCCTCTCTGACACGAAATAAAATATATGAAATAAAATTAGGCATCTCTGGAGCGATTTACTCTTGAACAGCAAGAGTTTTTCTTCCCTTTCCTAGTTTGTTTTCCCTCTTTCATTCTTAGCGTCCTCGCTTTGCTGCCAGAAATTTCTAAACTGGTGAGCTCACTCTCCCCCCTCCTTTCTTTTTTCCTTTCTCCCCTTCCCTCTGCCCGCCGGTGGGTTTCAATGGGTTCCTGCAGTTACTCAGGCGGACAGCATTGCGTTGCCAGGCAACTCCCTGAAAAGAAGCACATGCTGCTGCTGCACAGACAGAGCGTGCCCGTCTGCTCCAGTGATGCTGTGGCCTAATTTCTACCTCTGTTGTGTTAGATACAAAAGGGAACATCTCCAGAGTAGAGGGTTAGGGAGTACTGAATTATCTGCGCTTTTCTGTTTGTTTGTTTTTTCCCGCTCCCCTGATCGGGTGCATCCCCGCCATCTTAGGGCCCCCAGAAGTCATGCATGTCTAATCTGTGTGCATGCGTTTGGGACTGTTCGCTGGGAATACTGACAATTTTCTGTTAGCTTTTGACTGAGTTAACATACTTATGGAGATCTGTTAAGCTTTCCTGTAGCTCTCCCAACAGGGCAGCTTTGCATGTAAATTCTCAAGGCCATTCATCTTCTCCTACCTGACTCTTTATTGCCTGGGTGTTTGGGGTTTTTTTTAAAGGCCTCTTTAGGAATGCAAGCATAGCCTTTCTTATTTTCCCTCCTTTCACTGTGCTTTCCTGAGAACAAAGAACAGCAAACTAAGAAATTCCTTTGGTTTTTCCACAGTCTGAAGAAAGATCACTGCTTTATCCATGGATTTAGTTTTGGATTGCCTAATCTTCTCAAAAGGCAGCCCCATACAGATTCAGATTTTGTGGTTTGAACTCAGCTCTGCAACCACAATCCTTCACTGTCTATTATAGACAGTATTATCATTAGGCAAAAACAGCAGTCAGAATAAGAAGCAAGATTTCTTCTATTTATTGCTAACTTTCTTAAATGTATTGTTAGCATGTTTTTCATATGAACGTTGCTTATGTTAGTTGGTTTTTGTCAGTTCTGGTACCAACTCAGCAGCTCACTCAACCTACAAGCAAACGTGAACTTCAGCGAGAAGCTGCAACTGTATTCAGCCTGACAGAGTCTAATATTGCTCTGGTGCTTTGGGTATTCCTCCAATCCTCCTCTCATTTCTGGACCAGGTCTGAAGTCCCAGCCCTAATCTACAAAGCCCTAATTTGGTTAGTGCGCATCTACTTTAAGGGCAGTCAGGAATCTTCATCCACTGATCCCTAGAGTCAGCACTACTCTACAAATTTCTGCCAGCATAATTACGTCAACACGAACTGTGAAAAATATATAACCTCCAGCTGACACTGTAGTGCCAGTAAATGCCTGGTTCAGCCTCGTTCATGCCATCAGGGTAGCACATTTGTCAGTTTAGTTTCAGCAACATTTCTGACAGTTAAGAAATGTGCTGTAATTAAAGAGGCAAAAACCACAGTGGCATGGAAAAACATGGAAATCACAACAGATAAGACCACGGCTGGTGTCTGCGGACATACTAGAAAAAAGACTCTGTGAGACACAGACATCCAATAGCTCTGTAGAAGAAAAGTCCCAGCCCAAACTTTCCAATTCTTCCCTGTAGCACACTACTTATGAGATTGGAGCCACTTTTTGTTCCAGTGCACTTTATGTGTATAGTGCTGTGGATAAGATTCTGCCTATCTTTTGCTTATCTCTACACAAAGGATCAGAACTGTTCAGCTGTGTAGTAACCATAGTTCTGCAACACTAAACACAAATGGTGTGGCAAAGTCTCATCCTTTTGGAGCAAATGGATATTTCAGGCCCTGAGAGCTTCACGTGCTAGGCAATCACCACATTATTTACAAAACATTTTGAGACCTTCTGGTAAAAAAGGTGCTATATACAGGCAGAACAATAGCACTTGCATGAGTCACACATACACAACTTTAAGTATTATACAACTCCTGAAACATTCTTCCTCCCCAAACACACTCCATATAAGTTGAAACATGTGGGACTTTTCTACCTCAGAAACACAACTTAATAGCACTAAAGAAACACCAAAATGTCTTAACATTACATTAAACATTCACACTCCCATTTGAAGTCAATCTAAAAAGGGAAAATAAGGCCCCAGAACTGCTCATGGCCATGGCAAAGCTAATGAAAAAAATGATTAGGTCATCCCTTGCCAAACTGGTATAGAACTGAAGAATTAACAACACAAGCCAATTTGCCATAGAGATATCAATTTCTTACTCATTGCCCAGGGGCAGTCTATGTGTTTCTCTATGTATTTTTGGATCTTGCATCAATTCAAGATGATACTACAGTTTGGCCCACAGCCAGAAAGTGGCAAGTGAAATAATGTTCCAGCACTTGCACTGTGAACACACAGCTGGCTTCAAAGGGAAATGGACTAATCCTACTTCATTTCCCTTCTTCAGTACGTGTTTGAAGAGCTTTGGTGTGCTGAAGGAAATCGACCAGAATTCATTAGTTCCCTTCTGATTCAGCTCATTGCTGTTGGAAAGGGAAACAGGGCAGGATTGCAGGATCCTGCTCAATTTCCTTTTGAAGCAGACTTTAAGCCAATTCTGCTCTCAGTTGTACACACACAGATCTTCACTAATGATGCATATATTTAAATGTAATACCTCTCCAAGCTGGCTAAAACATATAAAGACCATGAAGGGAAGAGAATTATTAAATAATAATTTTTAAAAAAACATTATCTATTTGACTTCGTACCACTGAGAACTTTTGCCTGAGCACATTCCTGAGAATTAAATTTAGAAAATCAAGAGAGAAACCTCTAGAAAGAGACACAGGAGAAAAAGAGAGGGGGAAAAACCCGAATGAGACTAGGAAAAGATCACAAGGCAGGAAAAAAGAGGAATAAGGTTATAAATATAGCATATACATATGTTGCTATTCAATGGAAAATTACAGCAAACTAAAACACTGATTGTAATAGCTAAAGCAAATCCTAGGGATCATTTTGACCTTGTTTGGAGGTGGTTTTGGAAATGGAGACATGACGCTTAATCACTTGCTCTGGACAGAAAGTTTTTCATCCCGTTCGTAATCAGATCTCTCCATTTCTCTCTTCAGAGCTCACGTCATATTTTTATGAGCCTTCTCAAGGTTACTGGAAGCAATAGGATTTTAAATGATTCCAGACTATATCCTGTTGAGTTTAAGGCCACTGCTTTTGAGGCAATAAGCCAGAACCAACACTCTTCCAAAGCAAACCCACAATTAACCACAATTAAGTGGAAAGTGGCTTGTGACAAAGCAGAACAAAAGAAAGCTACAGGGTTCATGATGGGACCATGGCTTCACTTCAATCAAATACGCACAACATGTAAAAATCAATTTTTGTAACTGTAGTGAAGACGAAGATGTATTGTTGCTGTAGAGACCTGTCTCTTAAGCTTGAACTGTGATACCGTAAATGGTGAACAGCCTTATGAATTTGGTTTCCCTACCAATTACAAATCCATGAGCTCGAAGCAGTATATCACACAGAAAACAGGTCCTTGAGTTAGAATCAACCAAAAAGCCTTTAAAATAGAAACACTGTATCTGAGAAGAGATGGGTGATTCCAAAAACCTGAACTTGTAGAAGGTTTTATTGTCTGAAGTTGTAGAGGTGTCTAAGGAGCTCTATGCAAGAATGTAAAAATTGGAATCCTTACAGTTAGCTGCAGAAATATAGTACAGACACAATTTATATCCTGCACTAATAGCTTCTCAGCACAGGAAAATGAAGGACAATTAGAGAGCAAGTAATGGCTCAGTGACTCTGTAGAACACTGTACCACCTACAGAGCGAGTTAAAACGAGATTATTTTCCTTTGCTATTCTATGTCAGCCTCAGTTTACAGTTTTAACTTTCATCACTAGACCATAATTTAAAATGTTATTCAGACTACTCTAGAATATGACATTTATAATTTCTAAAGGCTGAGGGGTTCATACAGAAGCACTGGGATAGACACAGCAAGAACATAGATATTCTGTTCTCTTTGCATGTACAACTTTTTCACTCCAAAGACAAAGGTTGAATGTCCCATCCCTCTTTAGTTGTAGTGAATGGATACTGTACAGGAAGAAATCAGTCACCACTTGCAGATAACATCACAAACAAACAAATACATGAAACAAAGGCATTTCACACTCAAACATTCAAAGTCAAAACTAGTTTATTAGGCATTTTTTGCATTTTTATTGTTTAATGTACTTCAGTGAGAAAGTATAAGACAGTAGGTGATACAAAGGCAATTCTAGCTCAATCAGTATAACTAACTACATTTTTTAATCCTTTCTTGTTTGCCACATTACTCTCTGTTATTATTACTCTTCTTTGCTACGCTGATTACACAAAAGGTTTTTCTTTTGTATTCCCTTTGTAAAATCTGCATTCTCCTTCTTCTTACCTGCTCAGTTTCGCTGTCATAAAAAAACATTTCCTTTTGTTCATGTTGTGTATACATGTGACTTAAACTTCATAGAATTCAAATTTCCCTCCAAGTTGAGATAAATTATTCCAGATAAAACTATAATCTAAACATATCCAAGCCCTTAACAGAGGTAAGAATTTTGGTTTTGCTGTCAGAAACATTTCAGCTTGCAAAACATATTCCAGCAAATTGTTTCCTAATGTAAAGAGCCATAGGTTGCTTGTCTGAAAATAAAAATGAAGTGCAGAATGAGAAATGTAGTTCAATAACCTAACCAACCATGGAGATAGAGTTAAAATTTACAAATGGGAGTTTGTGTATGCTAGAAGAATTGGGCTCTTGAAGACATCACAGGAAAAGAAAACATCCTTTGATTTACATCAGAGATGTCTCTTAGGCTTCAAATGGGAGGCAGTGAAATACTGAGGGAGAGAGACTAAATACTGTGGCAAGAGGTAGAACATAGCGACAGAGGAACACCTGCCCCTTCTGCTGTTCTTTGACAGGTACCAAATGACTCTGTCTGTCTGCAAGCAAGATTTAATGCACTGTGGAGATCGACACAGGCTGCCCAGTGGAGGAACGAAAGGGAAAGGAAAGTGATCAGGGAGCCAGGAAATATCAAGTCCTCCCTCTATGCACTGTACATAGTGCAAATGCTTGTGCAGACCACCCTGGACAACAAAGGCACTGCATGTTGTTTGAGTAACTCATCCTTCTCCTTATGCACAATTAGGAAAAGAGGGAAGTGGATCATGGGTGACACATAACCTTACAGTGACCTTGGTAATAGATTCTCTGAAAACACATGATGGTTACCTCAAATTACAGACACAGACATACCACCTGCATTCAGCAACCATACCTCCTAGTCCCAACCCATTTTTTAGACATCACAAACTAAGAAGAGTTAGATTTGTTATCTACAAACTTATTCTCACTAGGAGGTTTAACCTATGACTTGTCAATATTATCCCATCTCCTTGATTCTTCAAATATAAAATATCACAAAACACTACAAATTCAACATTGCCTCTAAACAATACGGCCTCCTAAGCAGGAGGTTCAGAATTTTGACATTACATAAAAACCCCATATATTTCTCAATTCATTGACTAATGTGCTTGCTCTAGTAATTGTGCCCAAATCAAGAAAAATGAGAGGGTGGCTTTTAGTAGAAAGCCCAGTAGCTAAACTCCAGGTGAAAAAAGGATGTATTAAAATCTTCCTCTTCTGTTCAACCTTGGATTAAGCAGCTGTTTATTTACCAGAGATTTAGGAAGACTACAAATAGAGCCCACACTACTATTATGCATTAAAAAGGGAGCTTTCTGTATGAGAATACCCTCACTTGCTTCACTGAACCAGTTCAAATATATGATGTGTAGTTACCAAGAAATGTGGAGAAATCAATCCATTACAACTATTAGAAAATACTGTGTTTAATACTAACCGGTCCAGCTGGCTTCTTTGCTTTCTCAACAGTCTTCGTAGCTTCCTTGAGTTGTTTTCTAAGGTCTTCCTTTGGCTAGTCATGTTTACAGCACTAGGAGAGGAAGAAACAAAGCAATTGTAAAGCTTGTTAAGAAGTAGTTCATGTGTATTAAAGGTGACCTTCCCACTTCCAGTTCTATTTGTTCTTCTTCCTCCCCAAAGTGGATCAAATCTTTCAGTTTGAAAACTGAGCCCTCTTCAACAGTCAGGTCTCTGAAAAAGGTATTCAAAGCTAAGTCCTGAGATGTTCTGACATTCTGAGAAGCTTAGAGCCACATTCTAAGAAAGTGACAAAGGATCACTCCATAGCAGGTTGAAATCTACTGATATATTAGAATACAATACAACTCTAAGCAGTGTTCCCACCGGATAAAGACACTGTTAGTCACGGCAGTGCAGCAAGCACAGCGGGAGTCTCCAAATGCAGAAAACCCAAGATGCGCATCTCGGAATGATTCACACTACAGACAAACATGCCTTTGCAATCACCTGTACCGTACAAGCTACTGCCCACTGGCTCCTTCTCAGTTGTTCATCACACTATGCCTTGGTGAAAATGGCTAACCCTTATCTATGCGGTCTGTTCACCACAGCATTTCCCCTTGTGTTTCAGGTGAGGTCAGTCAGGTAAGATTAAACAAATGGCAGAGCTTTGCTAACCTGGATGACTTTGTCTGAAATGAACAGGGGTGCATTTATTGGAGTAGTCCAGTCTGAGGGTGCTGGCTTCACATTGAACAATTTGGTGTAAATGCAGGAAGCTAACCTTTAAGACAGTAGTGTGGACAGCCAGTCTCTACTAGCTCACTGGTAGAAAAGACGCTTGCCCCTGCCTTGTGTTAGGTATTCATTAGGGAAAATTTGCAGATCCTCAGATTCTTCATCCACATGATCTTTTCTAATTCTTTTTTCTGTAGCTTGATCCTTCAAGTGATAAAACCTTGCACCCAGTTCTTGTACCTAATCCCCAGCTTTGCTAACTCTTTCTCCTCAAGTAAGGTAGCTGAGGTTTTAGCTTTTTGTTAGTGTGTCTTAAGCTGACAATGAAAAAAGGGCAGTCCCTTTATTAGCTGAATAACTACAACAAAGGCAAAACCACTGCAAACCTAGATAACAGATACAGCAACCTGGAATTCGTACATTTTAAAGATCTTTCACAAAGTGTAACTTAGTATCTTTCATATCTTATTTTTCAGTTAGATGGGTTAAAGTCTACATGGAATGTAGATCATGGAATCTGGAATGTAACTACAAATCCATGAAAAACTAACAGCCAGACCTCAACAGTCACATAGTTAAATCATATACAGCAGCCAACAAAATTAACAGGAATGTCCTCAACAGCAAGAAAAAAAGGAGTAATCTATCAAGGTCTGAGAAACAGAATCTTCAGAAAAAAACCCCAACATCTGCTGTCAGGTAATGTATTTAGTCATTCTGAATGGACAGTTAAAACAAAAACCTGTTATCATGTAGATCTGCATTTTCATCTGTAAAAAGGAGATGGGATATGCCAGGTTCATCACCCTGTTTATCTCTTTCTCCGGTAGCGGCTGTGAACCATATACTCATCATTTTATGTCCTAAAAAACCAGCAAAATGTAGAGGGGAAAACCCCCACATTTAAAGAATTAAACTAGCAGTTCTGTATGCACTCCTCACAATTATGAACACCATAAAGTTTATAAATGCCTACAAGTTTTGCTCAACAGACGAGAGAGGAAGTATAGCAGTGAAAAGTAGCACCAGTTTGCATAATGTGCAGGTCATACTGGTGTCCCCAGGACAGCACTAGGCTGTAGGTATGCTTATCATTTAATCACACTAGTTGCTCAGAGTTGAAAACTGGCATCATATTCCTTCTGCTCCCTCTAGAAGAAACTAACAAAACTAATTTCTAAAACTCAGGACTGTATATAAAAACATAATATGTTAGGTTTGCTAAGTGAGAGGTTCAAAATGAAGGCCCAGATCTTACAGAGGTGTGATAAACTTGGCATGTATCCCACTACCTGAAAATTAGAGGAAATTGAATTTCTAGGTATTTAGACTGTTCTGAAAATCTCATTTCATTCTCTAGAAACTAAGTAACCTCAACCCACAATGCTACATCTATCAATCTGTTCCGATCAAATTTAAGATTTGTACTATTTCTTACTGACATATGGGAGCCATCCATAAAGGACCACAAATACAGACATTTAAATGATAAAAACATGGGGGTTTTTTCCCCCAAATGAAAATTACTATCTTTCTTTTGCACAAAACTCAGGAAAAATGCCTATAAACTGGGAACAAATACAAGCAAACACTTCGCCAAGTGAAATGTAAACAATTAAAAGAAATTTAGAAGAGTACAACATTTGTAATAGAATTTCCTGAATATCTTTGTTGAAATCCATTATCAAATAAAATTTGATTTTTCTCCTGATGGTGAAGGCAAAAGTTGAAGTCATACCTAATTCAAATCACACCACTCTAGTGAGATGGAATTATCTCAGTTTACAGAAGGAGAGGTTTGATCCTAACGGTGTTTGCCTGAAGCTCTGTGGTAGCAAAAAGCTTGAGCTAATGACAGAGTGTGCAGAACTACCCCAATTACCTTTTGGCTAAGTCTGACTTTTAGAAAGCTTTAGTAGTTTATCATCACTATATGGTAATGATGACTTTTCTCAGACACAAAGAATTATGGTTTTTATCAATGGTTCACACCAAATCCAAGTTCTTAAAAGAAATCAGCCCAAAGCAGGTGCACAGAGCTGTCAGACCTTGAAATTTGTTTTGAAACCAACCACCTGTTAGTGTAATTGTGTAGCTGTTTTTCCTGGCTTATGGGATTTTAGTTCAGCTGTTGTTCTCATGCTAACGCTTATTTCCTCTAGGAATCGGTCTGTCCTTTTACACTAACCTACAAATTTCTGTGTGACTATCTTCAGAGTCTGATTCAATGTATATATGCAGAATGTCTGGTGTAGCACCCTTAATCAATAACACCCTGTTTACAAAACAGCTCATGATTGCTGTAGGGAAATGACTGGAAAATAGTATTTAACATCCTCTGTGTAACATGTAATCATTTAGATGACTCTTCTCTGTTTCTTGTTTGTTTCAGACAGCAACAAAGAACATTTAATGGATGATCTCAAAGATCAGATTTACTGTTGGTGCCTGACTCACATTCTACTGATAACAGAGCACTGTTCCTGCCGCTGAAAGCCTGAGTCAGGATTCCCATTAAAACCTTCTGTTTCTAAAGGTTTAACTTCACCAGTATTTGACTCTGGGTTAGAGGTTAGCAGAGATACTCTCAGTTTACAGGAACATTTACTCGAAAAAATCTGCCTACACATGAGATAAAAGTGTAAAAATTACCATCAGAAGGACAATGGCTTAAGATGCTTCTTGCAAATGAGAAATGGCATTTAAGAAACAAAAGTGCGCTTGCGTTTAAGGGGCCAGTCAGAACTGCAGTCCCTTTATTCTCCCGATTGCTGTTTTCAGCACCCTTTGGACATACGCCACCCCAGAAAAAGAACTGGACTCTTGGGTGAGAACAATAGTTGAGCTATTAATGAAATGTCTCCTGCAACAGCCTGTCCCCATCATCCCGCAGCTCCACACTGCCCTCCAGGGAGGGCCGCCAACAAAATTACAACGTTTCCCTCAGTTTACCTCTGACAGGAAATAATTCCTTGGGTGTAAACACATAAAGTGAGTAGGAAAAATATAGCTGACATAAACATGCAAATATCCATAAGATATTTCATGACACAAAACCAGTAAAAGATAAATTATAAAGATTAAATATTCCATGTGTTCTTATTCATGCACAGATAACTGCTATCCAAATGTCTTTTCAAGCATCATATAAAGGAAACAATAAACAATGTATGCGTAATAGTTCATAAATATATGCAGTACTGTGTGTCCAATGGGCATAGATATTTCATTGTGTAAGACATGATTACTAGGTTTATGCATTACATGAAATGTGACTTGTTTGCAGCTATTTAAAATAATTTTGTGACACAATAAACTGCTGACAAGATATATCCTATTTAAATGTATTGCCCATCCCTGACTGCAGAGCATGTTGTCTTGTGTTTATCAGAAGGAACACTTTCCAAATGCACAGAGAAACTCAATTGTTATCATTGTCTTAACTTAAAAAGACTATACCTTTGTATAGAGTTCTGTTAAAAGAAATCCTGCTGCTTATCATAAGCACGTACTTCCGCAAGGTTCCTGTTTTTTTAGAAGTTTTATTAATTGCAAATGTTGTTTACTAGAGGAAAACCGTGATTGAAGCTCTAAAACAAAGGGAATAGTTGTAACTTTAATCCTTTCAATAAGCCTTTGTTTCCCATTGACTAAAAACTTCCTAAAGGAAGTAGAGCTGCGAAAATCCAGGAAGGAATTAGATTTGCCAAATTCTGTTCCTACTTGGATTTAGATGCAAAGGCTTTGTTACTCATTGTACAAATGTTTGAGTAAAAAAAGAATGATCAATTACAAAAATGCATTTTTGCCAAGCTTGAAAATTATTGACAGAAGAGCTTTCCCTATCTCAGAATGCACACTATGAACTTACATAACTTTAAAAAAGAAAGAATATATTAATTTAAAAAAGAAAGAATATATTAATTTTTTAGCTGCTGCTGCATTTTTTTTCATCAGCCTTTTTTTTTTTCCCTCTTTTTGTCATCTAAGGGGAACTTGGATACCAGCCTGACAATCATACAAGAACCTAGATAAGTAAACAAATATGGAAAGGAAAAATCAAATGCAACCTCTTACTTAAATTAAGCATGCTTTGCAGCATCCAAAATAAGAGAAATCTTCAAAATCCCTTTCCATGACAACGAGTAATTGCACACTGGAAAGTGTGCTATTGTGGCAATAAAGCTAAATTCCCTGAAGACCTTTCAGAGACACTACCAATTTGTTTTGTATTTTTTTCCACATGCTCCTTTTAACTCTCTACCACTTCATGCTCTCGAGGTTTTAACTAGCCAAACATGTAGAGACTAGATAAATATATCTCACTTATTCCATAGGCCAGAGGTCCTTTTAATTTCTTATCTTAAAATAACTTAAAGGCAATTCCTATCTCCTTCCCATCAACACAGTATATATTTTAACTGTTCATTTCTTTATCAGTAGTACACTGAAACATTAAAGAATATTCGAGCCACCATTTTTGTACAGTGCTATATAGGATAGATTATGGAAGGTCCTGGCTACTTTCAACTCCTCATGCTTTCAGTGGAGGTGTTGTTCAGCATATTGTGGCACCCAGCTCTGAGGTACATTCAGCACTATATTTTAACAAAAGTATGTCAAAGGTTTGGCCAAGTTTAGCTGGACCACTGAGTTGGAAAGGATGCGAGTTCCAGTAACCAACAGCAGGCAACAAAATTCTGTGGTTAACATCCTATCCAGTCCTATCTGCATACTGATAGCTCCAACCATCCAAAAGAGACGCTGGCCAGGCACGATCTTCAGCCTAAGCAGAAGCAAATGCCTCTGGATTCCTAATGAGACATATTTATGACTCTGCTATGGAAACACCCATATAATGTTTGCAACACGAATACACATATGACCAAATTTTTGGAATAGCTTCAGTTTAAGATATTACAGGTGCTAACGCCCAAGTTTCAAGGATATATTGGATATCATCATTCACAGTGACTTAAAACTTGCTCTAAGATTTTCCTACATGTTAATATATGTGGAGTAAATCCTCAAAATCACTAAAAAGTGTTTTGATTAGATTAAATTATAACAGGAGAACGAAGCAAAACGAAGCAAATAAAAAAACCAAAACAAAACAAACAGAATTCTGCATTCCACTTTTGATCACAACAGTTGACAACCCCCTCCCTCCCTTTAATATGGAAAAGCCAGTTTTAATTTAAACTACAAACTGTTGACCAGGCCTCAGCTTGGCTTTGCAATTCACTATATGCCTGAGGGATAAATTATTTAGCATTAGCACATGGTATGTCATGTCTTGTTACTTAAGTGGAATATGGCTTCCATCCAGATGTACCCCCGGGGCCCCCCAATTGGCTGCGGGTGATGTCATTTCCATTTGGTAATCCTCGGCGAAGGCCCAGGGGACAGCGCTGGCCGCCCGGCAGGTCCCCCAGCCCCTCCGCCTCCCACCCGGGCCCAGCACCAGCTTTGCTCCTACTTATCACTCTAAGGTTCACTGCAGGTACTGCCCCAATTACATGATTTTCAATAATAGTGCAATGAAACAGAAGGTGCGGCAGACAAGCTACATCATCTGCACGTAGCATTTTGTTTTCTTGACAGATTTGTAATAAATTTAGTGAGATGGATACCGAAAAATAAATTTTTGCTGCAGACTCAAATTAAATGGAGAATTTTGAGGGGTTTATTTAACCAAATAGGAAATAATTATTGCCAGTAATTCTTCCTAAAACTAATTTATTTTTCTGTTTTCAGTATATTGTAGAATTTTGTTCAAGAAACCTGTTTCTGTGCTGCAAGACCAAGGGATTCTGGACAATGACCTGAGAGCATGAACTCTGAAAAACACTTCTTCTCAAAGTTTGGCAATGGAATAATTAGCTGCAGTGCCCTTTAAAGGGCATATTTTGTTTGGCCATATTTTGTTTTCATTTAGCACCCTCATTATATTAAGAGTTTTTCCTTCAGAATCACCTTCAGATTATTTGCCACAGAGGAAATACTCATTATGTTATTCACTATTGGAAGGCTCCCAGCATAAAAATAAGGATTACAGGGCTGGTTTGTTTTGATTGAATTTCACAGTGAAGTCGGTGAAATGCCGAGAATTACAGAGCACTGAGATGTACAGATGGTATTGTCTGCTCCGTGGTGAGGCACAAGATTTGCATCTGTCTGTTAGTTAAGGTTCAGCAGTGGTTCTCCTCAGCCCTGTGTTCTAAGTGACAGGTAAGAGAGAACACACAACCGACATGCTGCAAGAAATCCACGTGTTTTGTTACCGTTACATTAGCGTTTAAGTACGCTTGGTGAAACCCTACTATCAGGACTTTGTTTCTTGTGGTGAGGAGGTATGAAAATTGACTGTGATTTGCCTTCTCTTTTACTGGATCTTAATTCTTTGCAACAGTGTTTTGCATCAGAAGGATTTTGTGAAAGCTGTGCGGTCTGATGGTGAAGTGCATAGTTCTCTGACACAGAGGCAGAAGGGGAACTTTGCAAGGGGTTTCCCACGAGAAGAGATGCTGAACCAACGCAGTACAAAGCGCTGTAAAATAAACAACTGCAGGACAGGAAGTAAAGAACGCTAATCGATACTGCGAGAGGGATTAGTTAGTCAAATGTGAAAATTCAAAACTGCAATTTAAATCAGGACAGCTAACTCCTTCTTCTCGTCCTGCACAAAATAATCTGCGGCCACAGGATTCAACAGTGGCTTGCAACTCTGATTTCTGCCATCCGAAAGTCAGCACCTGCAGCAAACTCCAGCCTCGCTACCATAGCATTGATTTAAGCACCCAGCTGGAGGGAAACACCTGGATTCGCACTAACACTCATTCTCCCTAAACTACCAGACCTACTGTGGGTTTTAGCCAACTGATAATAAACACTGAGATTAGCAGGGGGGCAGGAGACTAAATGGCTACTAGGGTAAGTGCTGGCAAGCCAAGTTTTCCGGTGAGACAGAAAAAAAGTGAGTTTGGTTCGGCTACCAAGCTGAGCCAAGCACATTAGTTAGCCACCTCCGGTCCAACACGTTACCTCAGGCCATAACGTGCCAAACTGCGAAGTGGGGCGAGCGAGGACCAAATCCACCCGCTGCCCAGCCTCAGAGCCGCGGCCCAGGCCAGCCCGCCTCTGCTGCGGCACGGCAGCTTTCCCCTCAGCATCAGAGCAGGGCTGGAGGCGCGGACGGTGGCGATTTTGTGACAACGACCGCTTCGGATGCAGCTGCTACTGCTGCTGCTGCTGCTGCTCGGCTTCTGAGGCGAGGAGGGGGCGGCAAACAGCCGCCCCGGCTGCCGCAGGGCGGGAAGCGCCATCGCCCGCAGCCCTGAGGCGGCGGCAGCGCCGGCCCCGCGCGGAGGGGACGGCGCGCGCCCCCCGCCCCGCGCCGCTCTCGCGATAGGCCGGGCGGGCGCGGGGCAGGCGCGCGGCTCTCGCGCCGCCGCCGCTCTCGCGAGAGGTGTGCGCGCGGAAGCGGCGTGGCGCGACGGACCGTGCTCGGCCCGAGCCCAACCGAACCGAGCTCAACCGGGCCGAACCGAGCCCAGCCGAGCCGAACCGGGCTGCGGGGGGCAGCGCCGACCGCAGCGGGATGCCGAGCGCCGCCAGCCGCGGCCAGGGCCAGGGCCAGGGCCAGGACCGCCACCCGGAGAGCGAAGAGTCGTCGTCGGCCGATGTGGGTCTCCGCAGGGAGGGGGTGGGCGCGGCGTCGAGGCTGCCCGTCCCGAGAGGGGGAAGGGGCAGGATCCGGCCTAGCGCAGGGTTGGGGCGGGCGGCAGCGTCCCCTGCGGGGTGGGGAGGCCGGGCCCGGGGAGGCGGGTTGGCCGGGCCCCGGCGTAGAGCTGCCCTTTGGCCTTTTGGTTTTGCCCTGCCTGTCCATCCTCCTTCGCCGGGCCCAGTCAGTCGGTGACTGAGGGAAGAGCTCTGCCCCTCCCCGGTCACACGGCGTCTCCTGAGCCCCGCGGGAGTCCGGTCTCCGCGTGTGCGAGTGGAGGAGGCCCTGCTTGGGCGATCAGAAACAGCCCTGCCCCGTTCCTGTGCCCGTTCCCCCTTGCAGCGCCCTACAGAAACACCTGAGCTTGCAGCTGCCGTAGCAGGCCATTTCTGCAGGGGCACCGGGGGCTCCTGCTCCCGGAGATGCTTCTGCCTTGTACATGAAGATCACAGATCAGTGCTGAAAAATTGTAGGCCAGTATTCCCTCAAGAAGGAGGGAAAAAAAAAAAAGAAGTATTAATAATGAGCATTAGTTCATTTTGTTATAAAATCAGTTTTGCTTGTTGAAAGGCCAAAAATGCATCACCAGTAAGGAATTCTGAGTTACAGGTGGCTTCTGTAAAATTATATGTGGGCCTCAATTCATCAGAAGCAGAGAAACAAAAACCCCCTAAATAAAGTGCTTAGAATGAACTTTGTTTCCTAGACTTAATAGAATAAAATGAATAAACCAAGGCTTTTTTATTTGGAAATGAGTGGGCTTAGTTGGGATATCAGAATTGTGATATTTTAATGAAAAAGCCACATCTTACAGTGTCTTAACAGATTTTGTTAGTCAGGCTTGCTTTGGCTGTTGTAATGACATGTGATCTGCTGGATTTCTTAGTGTGCCTGAATATAGGAAGAAAATTTTTAGAAATGTACTTACTTCTCTAGAACTCAAGTATTTTTTCAGGAGTAGGCTTTTTATAGAGGTATTCACACTAACTTCTGTATACCAAATAATGATCCTAATGCATGTTTGCTCTTGTTGGAATTTTTTTTTCTTACAGGGCACAATTCTCTTTTCTCACTTGTGTACCTATGAGCCTGAAACACAATTCCCTAACTTTAATATTATAGCTATTTGGTTTGTATCTCGGTTAACTCTGTAATTATTTTGTTCATCTTTTTGTGTATGCTTCTTTGATACATGTTTCTCACCTCCATTTTAGGATTATGCTAAGGAAAGATATGGAGTGTCATCAATGATACAATCCCAAGAGAAACCAGGTCAGTTAAAAACACGAAAAAATTTTTTAAAAAAGGGGGGAGGAAGAAGAAGAAAAGAAATTATATACTTGACATCTTCTGTGCTTGTTTGGGAAATCATTTACCAAACTTTTTCATTCAAATCCGGCTGCCATTCTTTCCCTTTATTTGAATACATTTGGCACTTGTGAGGCTGCATTTGGAGTGCTGTGTCCAGTTTTGGGCTCTTCAGTGCAAGGAAGACATTAACATTTTGGAGCCAGTCCAATAGAGAGCTAGCAGATTGCTCAGGGGACTGGAGCACAAGATCTCTGACAGGAGGCTGAGGGAGCTGGGCTTGTTCAGCCTGGAAAAGAGGAAGTTGTGGAGTGATCTTGTTACTGTTTAAAGTTACTTAATGGGAGGGTGTAGAGAAGATAAAGCCAGACTCTTGACGGTGTGTGGTGGACAGGTGGTCACGGGCACAAATCAGAACACAGGAAATTCTGATTAGATAGAAGAAAAAAAATTCATGAGTGTGGCTGGATGTTGGAGCTGGGTCCAGAGAGGTTATGGAATCTCAGTCTTTGCCCTTGCCTGGACTATGCCCTACAGAGCTTGTCAGGTTTTGTCTCTGTCCATCACTGCAGGCTTAACTTTTTTTGCATTAAATTTTTATTTATAATGTACTGAGTCTGAGATGTCAGTTTTTTTCTTTGTTTGGAGTAAGTTCTGCTATGGCTTGCTGCAACAACGCTCTCTCCAAGTAGGATATCTGTCTGCTTATGCAGCCTTCATTACTCCTCCATATGAGCCCCAAATCCATTAATATTACATATTAATATTTATGGGTTTTATCATTATTCACACCACTGTGAATTCAGGAAATCCTCATTTTCTACTGATGGGGAATTGGGATTCAGAAAGACTTGTCAGCTACACAACAGTCTCCCAGGCCAACATCCCAAGAAATATTAATCTTCATATTACTCAGTGCATGAAACAGGAACGAGGGAAGGTAATAGACTGGCTTCTTGTAACTTCTTCATAGTGAAATGTAAAAAAGGAATATCATCTGTGATTAGGTGATTTTTTTTCTCCTCTGAATGGGTGTGTTGATTGACCTCCTGTAGGAAGGGAAATTCAGGATGTAGGGAAGAGGAGGAGCCATAAAAGCAATCATAGGTTGAAACCAACTGAAGGGGAACATTATGTCAAGAATGCAATAGGACAAGAAAGTCATTAGAGACTGTGTTAACAGTTATTACTGAATAAAATACATACTAGCTGTCAAAGAAAGGGAACTAAAGTTGAAATCACATTGTAAGCCAGCCCAGCTGCTGGCTGCTGTGGTCTCTCTCATGCTCGGTCTTCTGCTGATCCATTTCAACATGCAAATAGTAACAACTTGTTTAGCCAGCTTAGCAAAGTGAAAGAAGTTGCCTAGGGGTCTGGATGACTGCTGGCAGGGGCAGGAACACAGCCATCCATAGCTAAGTGTAACATGTAACAGTCCATAAATTGGTGTGCAGTTGCCACCTAAAAGTTATAATATTAGGAAAAAGCTAACTTCTCAAAGTTAGCGACTGACTGGTTAACCTTCACTGCTAACTCTAGGCTGAAAGATTGCCCTGGTGCATCTCCTCTCCCTGCACTCTTCTGTGATGGCATTTGGCTTGCTAGAGTTTCTGCAAGCTGCGTTTCCTCTGCCATTTTCACACCCCATAGCAAACAACTGTGTGAGAGATCCAAGCTGGCAGATTGAGATGGTGGATCAAATCCTACTGTCATGGAGAAAGTCTACCCTGCCAGTTGTTTCATACTCAAACACTCAAAAATACTGTGCAGAAAAAAAAAATATGCTGAGAAGGAAAATGGTAAAAGCTGCAGGAAATTATATAGAAAAGGTTGAGTGCTGTATTTAGATCTGTTGTCCCCTTGACCCTCGATCAAAAAAAGAAGTCTCAGCCACTGTATGAAAAAGATTGAGTAGGTTTTCCATTGGGTTTAAAATAAAGCCTACAACACTCCCACTGTTCCATTCTTTAGAAGCTTGTTATCCAGAACACAAAAATTAGGTAACAATAAAAACCAAAATGCCTACAATAAAAAAGTTCAAAGTCAGCCTAGTCCCTTCCTTGAGACTAATGCCCTCTTATTTAAAGATTCAGTAGTGCCTGCTAGGAAGAGGTCTTAATCAAAGGATTCGTGGGAGGGTGAAGTCATCACTCAGCATCAGTAGTTTGTATGAGCTTTTGCCCAAAGTATTCTGCTTGCATTGACTGTCTTGGAGAATCTATTGCTTGAGGTAGAAGGTGGTGGGGAAGCGCAAATAGGAGTGTTCCCATCTGTCTGTACTGTATTAACTTTGTTTCTGGAGTCTGTATGGGTACATGCCATTTCTACATCAGAATAATGGATTGTGATATGACATGTGCAGATCCACATACCATCTGGTAACTGGAGCCAAAAGACAATACAGAGAGCACAGAAGTGGGTAGGAGCTCAGTCAGATGTCTGCAGCACTGTCGCTTTTAGGCTTGCTATAGTAGCTGCACTGTCCTGAGGACACTGGCTGGCTGTGAGAAGTTAAAAAGCTTGGAGTAATCAGAGCAAATTATTCTCCCTTTCCAAGGGACAGGCTTATTGCCCTCTTGCTGTACTCCTAGATCCTTGTTCCTCCTGCAGGCAAATGAAAACCTCTTTACATGTTCACAAAGTTGTTGCATAGGTGCTCCACCCTGCTCTTCCAGTCTCACACGTCTGTGCCTTGGTTTTTGGCCCAGTTCAGTCTTTCTTCTGCTAATGCTGGCTGTCCTGGCTACTTGATGTTCTTGCTCCCTGTTACATCATGTCTTTAAGTCCTTCCTGCCTGCTTGAGGCTGTGATTGCTAGTAAAACTCCATTTGCCTTTCCCTTTTTCTCCCTTCAGCCCTGTTACTTTAATCTCTCCCTGGAAGTTGCTTTCATCTTCCACTTCTTTTGGCTTTCAGGTTCTTTAATTAAACTTATCTTCTCTTTTTCAAATTTATCCAGAATTGTAAAGATGCTGGCACTTCACAGAGACAGTGGCAATATTGGTCATACTGTGCAAAACTCCACGATGCAAGATAAATGATCTTCGTAAACAGGCTGATGTGACAGACAGGGAATGGGCGTCTGGGGGTGGAAAAGTGATTTTGTCATATATAACCCATACAGCTTTTTGGGTTTCTATCCTCTCCTCCCATGTTTAGAAGAGTAGAGTTCTGAGAGAAGGGGAAGAATATTTAGAATGTTGAAGAGATTGTGCTATACATGAAGGAAATGAAAAATACAGTTTTATTCCCTTAAACATGATTCAAAATGACAATGAAGGTGAGATAGCATGAATACTGAATTGGGGCTAGAAGTGTAATTTCAGATTTACAGAGTGTTTTGTTTGAACTTCCTTTAAAATATTTGTTCCTGTGTCTTCACTGCAACTGTAGCACAGTTTAAAACGTCTTTCCCTTTGCGTTATTTAGCTGTCTGTAAGTGTTTATGTGGCAAGAAGACAGAAAATGCAAGTATAGCTTACATTTGTGAAAGAACAAGTAGGTGGTAGTCTGAAGAGTATGGTGGGAGGACCTTAAAGGTAATAGCAAGAAGCTTCATTTTTATCATGGAAGAGATAGAAATGAACTGAAGGGAATTCAAGGTGAAATATGCAGGAGTACTGAGGAAAGATTTGAGGTACAGTATGTTGGTTGGACAAGAAAAACTGAGAGATGAACAATTGCTTACACTAACAAATGTAGACATTACCATGAACTACTGACATTTTAGAAATCAGAGGAAAAGACTAGATTTGGGAAGTGTTGAAGGAGGGGAAACACAGTGACCTATCAGTTGCTACATCTAGCTCTTTTCAGTGGAGCACATTGGCAGGATGGAGGCAGTGGGCAGGAACAGAAACACAGGAGGTTCTCTCTGAACAGCAGAAACATTTTTTTACTGTGAGGGTGACCAAGCACTGACACAGGGAGATTGTGGAGTCTGCCTCCATGGGGATACTAAAAAAATCACCAGAACATTGTCTTGGACAACTGGTTCTAGGTGGCCCTGCTTGAGGACTAGATGACCTCCAGAGGTCCCTTTCAAACTCAGCCACCCTGTGATTCTGTGATCTGCTGTTGGAAAAAATTACTTTATGATGCCTCTTTTTGGATATTGTTTTATTAACCTTTTTATGAAAGGTGAAAGAGTTTTTAATAATTCATACCATATAAAAATTTTTGTGTTAAAGGTGCCTTGTTTAGTCTCAATGAAACATGAACCATTATGTATCCAAAAGACTTTAAAAAATATTTACCTAATGCAGATGGTTCCTGAAACACTAAGGATCCATAAAAAGGGTAACAGCTCATTCTGCCTTCATGCTTGTGCCTGAAAAATGTTTTAAGTTTATAACAATGCAGTTTTAAATTGACTGAGATAATTTTAACCGTCTGAATATCAAACTCTTAGAAATACTAAAGCTTACGGGTTGCGCTGGTTGCATGTTTCCTATACAGTACTATTCTGATAAAAGTTTGAACATCGGAAGTTGCTGGCAAGTGATAACATCTTTATTCCCCTTTCTCTCTTCCCCAATCCATGCGTGCACATACACATTATTAATACATTTGAGTCATTTTCCTGTCACATTTCTCTGTGCACATCCATTCTGTTCTGGTTTTGAGGTCTGTCTGTGAAGAAAAAACTACATTACCCTGAGCATAAGCTAATAAACATTTTCAACTCCCTAAAATTCCCAGTGCAGAATAATAGTCTTGCAGGGCAAGCTGTGACTGGTATTCAGAGACAGAGGGAAGGAGTCCAGAACAGCAGATGGTAACCTGGGGTAGGCAAACTTTGGAAGAGTTGTGGCGGGAAAAGTCTACGAGTGGAAACGTCTTAGTAAATTTAATGTTATTTTGACACAAGGGAGAAGTCTGTGATAAAAGGCAGAGAGAGTGAATTTGCTTATGTTACATATCACAGAATCATAGAATATCTCGTGTTGGAAGAGAACTGTGAGGATCAATATCTCCCTTGAAGATTTTTTTTTTTTTTTTCTAATAAGCAGCGTTTTTAATCACATACAAACTATAAATGAACAAGTGTAGCTGTTAGAACTGTTGAGGTTCTATGCAAGCTCTGTATATCCTCCAACTGATTTGTAGATACTGTAAGAAGTAAGTGTTTGAGACCATGAAAAAATACATTTGGCCAAAAATTTACAGAAAATTGCAATTCAAGAAGTACATTTCAAAGAACAGTGGCATGCAGCCAGCATATTGGCAGTTCATAACGGTTTTATACAATTTTTAAAGTCCTGATTTATTTAAAAATATTTTCCCTGATAAGTTTTATTTTTCCCTCTACTGTCCAAATTTGTCCTTTCCAAACGATGCATTCTTGTTGTTATTTAGCTTCCTTGGATACATGGAATTTAAAGGGTTCTTTCTGTTGGATCTTGGCTCCTACAGTGATAATAGTGCTTGATCAGGTTGTCAAAGAGATTTTACTGGTTTTACAGAGTAATAGTCTTATTGCTCCAAAATGCTATTGTTTTTATCAAAATATATCTTCTTTTGATTTCTAATGCCCATTTATTTGTGGTTTCTTTATTTTAGATAATAATTACAGTGATATTCACCCTACTTATGTAGATACAGAGAATAGTCATGTCTGAGCCTTTGTTTTGCCGTGTTCATCATACCAAATTTCATGTTGCATGATGGAGCGGGGCAGACATCCCATAGCTAGCAGAAATAGGGACTAATAAGTGCAGGTAGTGCAGCGCAGCACAGTGAAGCCCTATCAAAAATAGTGTAGCCATGCTGGATTCTGCCATCTGTGAACTACAGTAAGTTTTGCTTCTGTTTTAGTGCAGTTTGACCCTGCTATAGAAGTCAAACAATAAGCTTGAACCAATTTAAAGCTACTTGATCAAATGCAATGCACTGAGAAAAGAAATGGGATCTTGTGTGTTTTCAGTACATCTGTTATGCTGTAGGTGCAAAAAGTAATGGTTTGGATTTATTTAGCAATGATCGAAAATGTATTTGGAGTTTAAAGTGAAAAATGTTTTGCTTCAAAAGCCAAAACTGTTTTAAAATGCTGTTTTGTTTTGTTTTGTTTTTCTGTGATTCAGATAGGGTTTTGATTCGAATAAAAGACTTGACAGTGGAGAAGGCTGATGAAGTGGTTTGGGTTCGTGGCAGAATTCATACAAGCAGAGCTAAAGGTGAGATGCTTCCAGTGTTTTTATTTTTGGTTCTTCATATTGTTAGTATAACCTGAATGTTTATTTTGACTTCATGACCCGTTAGTTATGTCTTGCATACAAGAAAACTTTGCCACTTGGTTACTTAGTGTTCACTTTGACTGGTTATTTTCTCTTTTTACTACCTCTCTTTTCCCAAGAGGGGAAAAGGAAATTTTGTTTTCAGCTGAGTGGAAATCAGGTATTATTATTACATTGTAGTAAAAGTGAATTTTGGTTTTATCATAATACTAAATAATGTGTGGACAGTTGTAAATAATAGGAATTTTAAAATGTCATAGTCATTCTCCTTTGGGTATTAACAGCTGTGAGATAAAACTGTTACAAGCTTCTACTGTAAAACTTTTATTTTAAATCTAACAGTTGTCAAGCCATATTTATTCTGTTGCATATGAGTATTTTCACCTTTTCTTCGACAGGAAACAAAAATCTGTATTAAAATTTCAGAATTTTTACTTTGTTACCAGTATCTGACTATATCAGTTTGAACTTAAAATAAGAAACATGATTTTATTTGACAAGACAACAGGAAAATCCTTTTATAGGTTCTCAGTAGTGTGGGCTGTCACACTTGGCTGTCTGACAGCCATATTTCTTCCCTGGAATAAGAAGTTCTCTCTGGAGATCAGTTTGCCATATGCAAACTTAAATAGGCTTTGGCCTTTTCAGTTGACATCAGATGCTGACAACTGTTGTACTGGTTTCAGTTATGTTTGGCAGCTCTGTAGTGAGATATAAATACCTTGTCTTCCCAAGAGTTGCAAGAAAAGAGCATAAAGAAATTATGCTGGGAATAATGCACAATAGGGGTGAGAATCCAGCACGGAATATTGTCATCGATACTAGATTAATTTCTCTTTTTAAGGCTTCATTTTCTTAAAAAATTTCCCTCTCAATGAGTGTCTGTACTGCAGTTAAAATAAGGATCTGCATGTAAATATACACATATAATGCACAATTTAATTTGTATTAGAATCTTTACATTTAGGGAGTCCTCCATGATTTCCTCGACAGTTCTGTAGCGTGGTCTTTACGTGGAAGTCTCTCTTTGCTATGTATAGAAACTGTCAACCCCAAAAGCTGTGAAAGCCTTGGTAATTACAACTTGAAGTTGTTGACAGGAGACACTATCCAATTTAAATGTTACTATCAGTATACAAATAAGAGTATCCTTACAGCTTTTTCTTTGGCAGTTGTAGGAAGAGTTCAGACTATTAAAGAGTTTTGTATATTAAAGACAGGTGTCTATGCAGATCTTTAAAACAACATAAAGGTTGTTTATTACTGTCTCTGTATTGCATATATATATATATATATATCTTGCATGATATATGCACTTACTCCAATCAGAGTAACAAATATGTAACATGACAGTATTAACTTACAAGAACTTGTTTCTCATCCTTCACCTTTAACCTCAGGAAAGACTATTGTTTTTCATTAAATAACAGTGCTTATTTTCAAAACTCTTTAACAGAGCCTGAAGAATGAAAGCAAGAGGAGTTGATTATGGGCATGAAATGTTCTCAATTTATTGATTGTGCTTCTTGTTCCCTCTTGGTCTGACAACACAGAACAACTCTGACATTCAGGGAATGCTGCTAGGGAATGCCATATGCTTGTTTACTTAAGCTTTGGGGTAAAGAATCTTACAAGAAAAGCAAATGTTTAAGAGTAAAAAGTAATATTAGCTTTTCCCACACACATCATGGTGCAATTCCTACCATTATGGAAAAGAAAGTCTTGCAGGAAACAGGAAAATCTTACACAAAAATAGCTTTAGTTTTTCTCAGAAGCTCGAATTTGACTTCTAAATAACCAACATATCCTTTATTTAACCCTGTCTAGTTCTGACCAATAAACCAAAAAAAATGAATGTGAAACAACTGCAGAATCCAGCTGTCTTGTATAGCAAGCCACTCATGAAGTCTGATGGAAATTAACTGAAGGATGTGTAAAGAATGGGGTGTTGGGAATTCCTGTGGGTTGTACTAAAATTAAAGTGCTTGGGGCCCTGTGGTTTTTATCGTAGATTGGATAAATGTTATTTCTGGCCTTATTTTAAAGCTAGCCTAAACTAATGATCACGTTTATCATTGCAAAGCAGTTGGGAAATCAGTCTGGGTCCTGCCAGGCAGCTGGGACTTGCACAGTACGTTAGACCTCAACTTGGTTTTGGCTTATGAATGAGAAGATTTATAAAACATCAAAATAGTGTATCTGAAGAGTACCACCAAAACCAATTAAAATATTGGACCAAATTTTATAATAAACCATATGACATTTTCTCTTTTCTGGCAAGATGTCTGTAACTAGCAATGTATTAATTTATATTGCCAAACATTTTCTACTCTTTATACAGATTTCTTCCTTACATCCTTTTCTCTCATAAGGTCTTGTGTCATTTGGTGCTTACATGCAAGAAAGGAAATGGATTCCTGTTTGATTTTACATGCTTACTTTTGATGGGATTCTGTGTGTAATGTCTTCTCTTATTTGTTCAGTGACTAAAAGTTCCTTTCCTTAGACTTGAATCAGCCCTTTTCAACCAAATTTCTATTGAAACTTCATCTTTTTAGGCATTCTTGTGGGACATAGTGTTGGTTTTTTAGAGAAACTTAGAGTAGTTTACTGTTGAATGTGAGTAAAGTTGATTTTTACACTTTCTATTTATATACCTTGTAAATATTTTGAAACACATAGAGAACATCCCATTAATCCCAATTTTTTTCTCACTCTGGTGCTTCCTTTTTTCCGTCTCTTGATCTGGAAAGGCATCTAATCATGAACTAAATTTGATTATGGTTTCTTTTTTTGATACTTTATTTTGCACGCATTTGGCTCTTTTGGGAAAAGTTCTGTTTCCTCCTACAATCTTTGTAACTGTGATATTTTAACTGTTCCTATCAGTGAGGTTTGTTTGATCACTTATCTTCTGTGTGATTAGAAATGGTTATATTCTACAAAACATCCTTTCTTCATGAAAACAGCTACTGTTACTCATGACAAAAAGATTTGAGTCCTTTTATAATGCAGATACTGATCAGGCTTCTAGTGTTTGGGAATAAGTATAACTGCCAAACTTTTGCTTCCGATTAGTATGATAGCAGCTCCCTCCATTTATTTCACTATCTTCTTAAATATTTACTAGTTGAGTGACATTATACATGTCTTCAGCTATGTGTTTTTTGTTTGAACACCTAATACATCATTGCTGAAACATTGATCATATTTGTTAAATTATTTGTGACTGATATCATGGAGACAAATACTGTTTTCTAGGAAATACTGTTTCAAACCACATTGTTAGTAAGAAATTTTGAGATGTCAGAGATGTGAGGTATGCCTAGCTTTCCAAAGAAACTTAGCATATTGTGTCCTATGGAAAAATTGTACTTCATTTGTTGACTTGCTGGATCTGAAACACAGGCATGTATACCACTGAAATCTCTGTTTGATTTCTGAAGCTTGTACTTTTCTAATTTAAATCTGTGGCTTAATGTTTGCCTGCAAGAAATACATACATCCATACCATATTAGCTTCCTTACTTAGATTATCGCAGCCTCTGGAACACAGAAACAGTTGTACTCTGTTTTCTGAAAATACTGAATTAATTTTGTTGCGTGTCTGAAATTACAATCATAGGACAAGGTTAGTTATTTCCAATAATTGTAATGTTAATTTTTAATGATATTTGTAGTAGTTTTATGTTTGCTTTTATTTCCATCAGATTGTGTGTCCAATGTTCTGCAGTTATCTTCTGATACTGTTTAAATTATCTGCAGCTATGTGTCAGGAATGGTAATCTACATAATTACAAATGAAAATTGCAACTGGCTTTTTAGTATCAGTGTTCAAGTTAGATATATACTGATTTTAATGTTTTGTAGTCTAAGACAACAGTAACTTGGAAATAGCTATCTATGACGAAGCTTCTGGCTTCCTGTTCTCAGCATTTTAATGGAAATGTTATAATGTTATGACTTGGAACTTGAAATTAAAATTATATTGATGCATTTTATTAGATACCAGTACAACAATGAAGTGTTTGTTGTTAATTTCTTTCTCTGAGGAAGAAGCACTGAGAATCACCCTATTTCCTTAAATCTGAGTTAAGGAGTAAATGAGTATTAGAGATGTGAGGAAAAATATGAAATGATTGTAACTGTCAGCTAAACAGATTAGAAGGAGCTTTGTTGACTTGGAAATACCTATTTTTACAGTCAACAAAGTGCATTATATTCTTTATAAATTATTATTAATTTCTATTAACTTATTTTTCCCAAAGCTGTTCATGAATAAATTGCTCTTACAGGAATTTTTACTTGGGTCTTTTAGGTTCTTGTCATTCACCAGAATCAATACTCCTTTTGTTTCCCTTCATTCTGAATGTGTGGTGTGTTATAGAACGAACATTGTTGGTTTAGTCCCTGTGGTGCAAAATCAAGCCTATTTCTCTCAGAGCAGCTTTGTAAAGTGAACTCTACAGCTTTGATTTGAGAAGATGAGAAAAAACTGCTTTTAAAATAATGTAGACTTGAAGTAGTTGTGAGCAAAGATACAAGGAAAAGTATGATTTACTTCTTGCAGTTGAAGAACAACAGATATTTAAAAAGTTGTGATTTCTAGTTTTTGTT